>NW_020948983.1:20206860-20307920 GCF_900497805.2 Vombatus ursinus
TCCCCCTCCTTCTGGCCCCCACCCTGTCCATCTCTCTTCACCCCCCCAACCCACCCCCCCACCCCGCACTGTCAGCCCAAACACATGATAAATTGCCCTGTCAACAGAATTCATTCAGGGACCAATTAATTCCACAGAAATGAACCAGGAGCCATCAGTTGCTGAAAAACTCAGAGTGCGGGGAGTGGAGGGAGGGGGTGAAGAGAGATGGACAGGGTGGGGGCCAGAAGGAGGGGGAGGGGGGCCAGGGTTGTGACTAAAATTGTCCTGAGCTAGGGGACCTGAGAGGCTCCCATCTCTGGAGTTTGGGGTCCTGGGGCGCTCCCACAGTTATAACCCCAACTCTTATAAATTACCAACCCTACAAGTTTGAGGAACCCCCTCAAACTTAGCTAGACCTCTTCCTTATCTCCCCACCCCCCCAACTCTCCAATTCTCCTACCCACTCCAACCCCCTGGGATGAGGAGGTTCAGCAGCTGGGGGCTTAGTACCAGCATATATTAACCTTCTGCATGCTAGAATGGGCCCAGGGACACTGGTGGGAGAGTGGGGGAAATAGAGGAGGAACTCTGCATGTGTATGTGTGTGTGTGTATGTGTGTGTTGTGTGTTGTAAGGGGGGAAGTGAAGGTCTGATTAGACTGTGGGTGGGGGGGTTGGTCTCCTGAGAGCCAGACGGGCAGCCGGCATGGCTAACAGGGACCAGGGGGACCAGCTAATTAGGGCTAACTAAGGATTGGAGGAGGGGGGTATCATTGGTCAAAAATGGGCTATTCCTTTTGTCTTCTTCCTTAGGCAGCCAACTCCACAACCATCAGTCACCACTTTGACCAAGGCCCCATCCCCTGGATGATTTGCTGGGCACCGGAGCCTCTACCCTTGGGACCTCTGGGTCTGAGGAAAGACACTGGATAGATTCCAATTCAAGAAGTTGTCTCCAAAATCCCCGATACACCTGGAATGATTGCCTTCTACCCTCTCTGTCTCTCTTCCTTCAAGTTCCATCTCTTCCCAGAAGCTTTCCCTGACTATCCCAGACCACAGCGACATCTCTTATCTCTAAACTGGGGCAACCCTTACCTTCTATGCCATTCAGTTTAGTCCTCAGTCATATATCATCTTACCTTATTCCTCCCTGTTCCCTACATAGGAGCTTTATCTCCTCTAACAGACTGTGAGTTTCCTGAGAAGGAGGTTGATTTTTCCTCTTTCTTTCTTCCTATTAGAGGGGTCTGGGCTCAAAGATTCCATGTTAGACTGAAAGGAACACAGCCAAGTTCTTCCTGACAATGAAGGCAGGAAGGCCAGGGCTGGAAAGGAATGCATTGGTCAAGGTATGGTAAATTGAGCAGGTTTCCTGGAGGAGGAAGGGAGGAATATTGATCAGAGGTGGGAAGAGACAGTGGAGGGACTGAGGGTTTGGAGGGGATGGCAAGGTATCTAGTTTATGGAAGAGTAGAAAGTTAGGTCAAGCTGGAGCTGGGACTAAACCAGAGTCATGATGGTGGACAATAAAGAGAACAGGGAGTTGACTGAATGCACTACAAATTCATCCTGTCTGTGTATCTCATTCAGCAACCATTTTACTCATTTTCAGTAGACTTCCTATCAAGCAGTTTGTCCCAAAACTGCACCCAAGTTTAACCCTGATCTTAGCTTCAACCCTTCTCCCAGCAGATGTTCTTGCTTACTACCCCTTATATTCTTGATCTCATTCCCTCTTGCCTCTTCCAGGATCTTGTTACTCAATCATCCCTTCTCCAGCATCTTTGATCTTTCCCTCTTCTGATGGAAAATATATTTAGATCTCCTTTATCCTAAATAATACTTTCCCATGACCCTATTGCTCCCCTTGAGCTGTTATTTTGTTCCTTCTTTTAAGTTCCAAACTTCTGAAAAGAACCATCTACACTTCCTTTGGCACGCTTATCAACCATTCACTTTTCAGGCCCTGAAATTTGGAGGCTGCTCCTTCTACTCAACTGGCAGCTCATTTCAAGGTCACCAATCACTTACTAATCATTAAACCCAATGGTGTTTTCTCAGTCTTCATTCTTTCCGAGTTCTCTGCAGCATTTGGTGCAGTTGTTTACTCCCTTCTCCAACAAATCAACTTCACAAATACTTACTAAGCCCCTACTGTGTTCTGGGTAAAGGCAGCACGGTAAAGTGGATAGAGAGCTAAGTTTTCAAGAGTTAGGAAGTCTTGGGTTGGAATCCCACCTTTGACATTCACTAGCATGACCCCTAGTGAAGTTTACTCTTCTCTGTGCCTCATACAACTCTCTGGGATTTATCTACCTAGTTCTGTCTTGGTGGATGGAATTGTCACACTGGAAGTTCCTTGTACTGACAACATTATAGGTTTTTTGTGTATTTGTACATGTCCAGGATGCTGTCCTTGGTACTGAGGAATGCAAAGATGAATAATGCACAGTTCTGTGCCCTCAAAGATCTTAACATTTGATTTAGTACTAGGGGTTAAGACAGAGGCACAAATAAATATGAAATACATTAGAATAGGATAATTTGCTGCCTTGCTCACTTGCTCCCATTGCTTCTACTATGAAATACAAACTCCTTAGCCTGACATTTAGGACCTCCCATAGTCTGGCACCAATTTCCTTTTCCAACATTATTTCATATTGCTCCCCTTCATACACTGTACATGGCAGTGAAATTGGACTATTAGTTATTCCCCAAATTCAACATATCATCATCCCCTACTGCTTTCTATTTGGATAAACCACCCCTCATCCCTGATCTCATATCCCTGTTCTCATATCCAACTTTGCAAATTCTTTTCTTTCTTCAAGACTCACTTGAGTGCCACCTCCTTCTCCCAATCCCTCAGCTGTTAATGTTCTTTCTCTCCTCAAATATTCTTAGAGTTCTTTGTTTTACCTCAGCTTTTACCCCTTCACTCTCTACCTTGTATATTGTTATCATTGTTCAGTCGTTTCAATTGTGTCCGACTCTTCATGATCCCATTTGCGGTTTTCTTGGCAAAGATACTGGAGTGGTTTGCCATTTTCTTCTCCAGCTCATTTTCCAGATGAGGAAACTGAGGCAAACAAGATTAAGTGACTTGTCCAGGGTCATACAGCTAGTATGTGACTGAGGCTGGATTTGAACTTATGAAGATCAGTCTTCCTGATTCCTAGTCCAGTGGTCTATCCACTTTACCTCCTAGCCTCCCCACCTTGTAAATCTAAACATGTATTATGTTTATTATATGTTATTTTATTTATTTATTATAAGTTATTTATATATAATTATTATATATTATGTGTTATTATGAATAAACATGTATTCATCTAAATACATGTTGCATTGTTCTAGTAGAAAGTAAACTCCTTGAGGACAGGGACTGTTTGGATTCAATCTTTGTATCCTGAGTACCAGACATGGTGTCTTACACTTAGTAGGTACCTAATAAATAAATATTTAATTGAATAGATGTTTATTGATCAATGCAAAAGAGACATTCAAACAAGATGCTGTAAGTATTATGAGGAAAGAGAGATCATTTGTTGTTAGGGAGATCAGATGTCACTTCATGAAGAAGGTGGCATCAAAGCTGAGTCTTGAAGGTTGGGTAGGACTTCAACAGACAGAGGTTGGAAGAGGTTGCTACAAACATAAGGGACAGTTTGGGCAAATGTAAGGGGACAGGAAAGATGAGCAGGCAATGGTGGATAGTCCAGCATAGCTAATGTATAGAGCACACCAACAAGAGTAGTATAAGTTATCTAACAAGGAAGGAAGGGTGAGGCCACATCGGGGAGGGCCTTGAGTGTTAAGCTAGTTTGGACTTTGTCCTATGGCAAAGAAGTTTTTTAAGCAAAGGGGCAACAAAGCTATGCTTTAGGAAGATTACTCTAACAACATGCATAAGATTGACCAATTAGGAGGCTGTTGAAATAGTCCAGGCCAGGGGAAATGAATATCCAGAACATGGATGGTGGCAGGAGGAATGGAAAGGAAGGGATGGACAAATGCAAGCAGTATTGAGAGGCAGAAGTGACATGAGTGGACTGGGTGTGTGAGACATGAGAGAAAGAAGAGTCAAAGATATATCTAAGGTTTTCAGTAGGAATAAAGAGCTAGGGAAGAACAAGTTTGGAGGGAGGAGATGATGAACTTGGTTGGGATCTCATAGGATTACAAATTAAGAGCTGAAAAGGAGCTCAGAGGTCATCTAGTCCATTTCCCTTGTTTTACAGGGCAGAGAACTAAGGAATTTAAGTGACTTGTCCAAAGTCACACAGGTAATAATCAACAGAAGTAGAATTTTCATCCCCATTCTCTGACTGACTAGCTCTTTGTACTGTTGAGTTTCAGGTACTCCTGGGGTAAGCATATGGAAATGCCTAGCAGACAGCTGGATATGAGGGTCCAGAGTTCAGGAGAGAGGTTGAGACTAGAGCTAGAGACAGAATTGTTTACACAGAGGTGATAGCTGATGCTCTGGGAGTGGATGCATTCCCGAAGGAGAGAACATGAGAGACAATAAGGCCAAGGAGAAAACCTTAGGGGTGGAGGTTACCAATATTTAGGATGCCTGAGGAGGAAGGAGAAAGAAGGGTTAGCAGTCAGAAATAGGGGGTATAGCAAAGGCAATGTTTGATTCACAAAAATATAGCTTAGTACAGTAAGGAAAGCCAGGATTGAGAGGGAATTTAGTGAATTTGAAGTTAAGGTCGGGGATAAACTAGAGAAAGTTTTCTGAGGAAGGAAAGTTTGAATAGGGTAGAGAAGAGAGGGTAGAGGGGCTAGGAGAAGAGGCAGTAAGAAATGGGAGGAAAGCTAGCAGAATACGATGTTATATAGAAGCCAAAAATTAAGTACCAAGAAGGGGCATCCAAAATGTCAGATGTTATAGAGATAAAGGAGTGCAAAGATGGAAAACAAGCAAAAAGCATACAACAAAACTCCCAACAACTAGACCACTAAATTTGGATATTAGGAAGCCATTGAAGAGAGCTATTTCACTGAAGTGGTAGAAGCAGAAGCTAAATTTCAGAGAGTCGAGGAATGAGTGACGAAGAAGTGGCAGTGGAGAGGAAACTTGCTAGGATTGAGATTGGGTGGCAGCTTGAGTGAGTAGTGGGGTCAAGGACAATCTCTTTAATAAGAGAGGGGAGATGTTAGCATGTTCTTAGGCACTGGAAAGGAGCCAGAGGAGAGGGAGAAACTGAAGAAGTATGAGAGAGGAAGGGTTATTGAGGGAGTAAGATCTGGGAGGAGAAGGTCCAGTGCCTAGGTGGAGAGATTAGCTTTGGAAAGGAGGGACATTATCTTTGGAGGAGAAAAAGGTCTGTGGAATTGAGAACATTTTGAAGTGTGGAGAGTATAAATTTAGCAAACTAGTATTAGGTGGTCTTGGCCTTCTGAGTAAAATCAGAAAAAGACAATGCTGTCTAATGAGATGAAGGGGTGGTCATGAGGCTGGACATTCAAGGAGTAAGGAGGTTTGGAATAGAAGATGTGGGAAATGTGATAAATAGTGGATGTTAGTATAGGTTGTGGAGCACCAGAAAAGGCTTAAAAGCATGAATTAGGTTCAACAACATGAATCTGTAGTGTTAATCTGATGTGCTCAGTGCCCAGCAATAGGAGAAAAGATGTGGAGGTAACCCAGGGATGAGGTTTACCAAATAAGCCAGGACATTAGAATATAAAGGGCAAGAAAGTACCAATAGTAGAATAGTGGCAATCTAATGAGATGACATGTAAAATGCCTTGCAAATCTTAATGCACAATGTAAATACTAGCTTATATCATCATCATTATTATTGAAAAGAGTACTGGATTTGGAGTCAGTGCTTGGGTTCAAATTTGAGTTTTGTAACTTCCTACCTGCTTGACCTGGAGTAAGTCACTTTACTCTTTGTACCCTGGTTCCCTCATCTGTAAAATGCTGGGAACAGACTCTAAGGTCCTTTCTACCTCTAAATCTGAGATCCTATTGTTCAAGATTAAGTGTGCCCCTTTAGGTAGCCTACAGTAGTAGTGAAACATTAACGAAATGACTGATCTTGGGGTTCAGGCTGGGTGTGGAGGGATAAGAAACCAGAGTAGGTGGGATAGACCAAAAGAAAAGGGAAGGATCCCTAAGGGGCTAGGGAACCTGATAAAAGCAAGGAGTGAGGGAATGGGAGAGGTGGAAGGATAGGAGATAGTGGTCAGAATTGGGAATTTGCAAATTCAGAACCTTGGAAATGGAGCAGTTCTGGATTATAACAGGGTCTAAGGGGGAAGCTTTGGGGGCAGTTAACTGATGTGGAGATTGAAGGAGGACAAAGGAACTGAGGCTTGATTATTTAGACTTTTTTTTTTAAAAGAATCTATTAGAGGAGGAAGAGATTAGAGGCAGGAAAACTGGTTAGGAGATTACTATAGTTTATGTTCGAAGTAATAAGGGCTCCAACTAGGGTGGTATTTTTATCCCTAGTGCCTAGCAGAGTATCTGGTACATAGTAGGAAATTAATAAATGCTTGTTGATTGATTGACCAAAGTCAAAGGGGCAGTAGATGGCACAGCAGGAACTCAAACGTAGGTCTTCCTTCAAATTCAGTGCTCTTTTCATCAACCTACACTCCTTTAGCACCTACCATCTGTGCAGCTTATTTGGAACTGAGCGAGAGCACCCAGCCTAGTGTCCTAAATTCTTTTCTCGTCATGAGATTCTTATCTTTTAAGTGGGAAAGGATCTAGGTGTATTGCCTTTCCTTCTGTCTCTCTCCCTTTCCTGTGTGGGGAGCACAGGCCTTGGCACACAGGGATATCTACTTCTATTCTGTTTTCCTCCAGTGGCTAACTGCCCTGGCCTCCCACAGCCTTGAAAGATAGGACCTGGTTCACTGTGAAGAACCAGAAGCACAGCACAGTGGTTGGATCCATAGGGTCTTAGTATGGCTATCGTTCTCAGTGTTAGTGTCCCCAGCCACTTAGAACTTGAGCTTGGAGCTTTGGGCTGTTAGGCCCATCTGGTCTTATACCAGGAACCCCTAGAAAACTGGGAGATAAAAGGAAAAAAATTTCCCTCATGTGTGAACTGCCTCCTTTTATGTCTCCAGCCACCATCACTTGGTGGATGCCCATACCTGTCAGCCCTCATTCCCCAACGAAGAAAGAGAAGGACTAACAGCTCTACTACCCAGCAAGTGCTGCCCAGACTTACACTTAGTCCAGCAGCCTCAAGAGCTGCTTCTTCATCTCCCTTTTCTCCTATCCAGCTGAGAATTACCGATTTAAATCCACCTTCCCCTGAAACCCAGAGACCAGTTTAGTGGTTCCACCTTCAGAGACAGAAGCTACTCTTTCCACCTAAATACCTAATTCCAGGAGGGGAGGAAGGGGGAGTTTGAAGCCCTTCTCAACCCAGCTGCTGATTGACTATTTGGCTGCTCCAAAATGGAAACTCCATCTCTAGTGAAGTGGTGGGAGGGTGGGTTAGGACATCAACTCAACCTTTGGCTCACCTGCCCATTCTGATCTAATTCTGTATCTGAATCAGAATGAGGGGGGTGCTGCAGAGGGTTTGTAAGAATATTGAAGATTGGGGAATTGCAGGAGCTGGGGGTAGAGGAGGTGGGAAAGGGCAGTGATGGAGGTTCGTGGAAGATATTGGTAGGAAGGGCCAGTAAGGGGAAGGAATCAATGTGGGAGAGGTATGGTGGTTAATGAGAGGCTTAATGAATAAGGGAGGCAGTGGGAGAAGACTAGTGGGGGGGGGGTCTAATAGAGGGTGTCAATGAAGGGAATCAGTAAAGGTCCTCTAGTTTGGGAGAAAGAAGCCAGGAGTCTTTGGGAGTGACATACAAAATTTCATTTATTATTATTATTATTTATTTATTTATTTATTATTTATTTATTTCTCATGTGCACAAAAGGAATCAAACAGAACCGGCGCTGAGGGAGGCTGAAAGAAGCTGGGGAAGGCTGAGGGAGGCTAAGGGTCAGACCTAGGCTGAGGGTGACTTTCGGAGTCTCCCAGGCTCAGGTCCCTGCCCTGTCAGTCAGTTGTTCCGGCTTGAGTCAGGGCAGGGTTCGCCCCGAGGCGCCGACAGTTCAGTAAAACTATTGTGTTTTCTCACTTTTCTCAGTAAAGTTCTGGGAGGAAGTTCAGAGGCCGGCCAGGTGAGTTAGGCAGGAGGAAGCCTCCCTGGGGCTCGGGCTCCGGACTCTTCCAGTTCAAAAAAAATTTTTTTTTCACTTTTTATTGACTTTGTTTCTGTTATTTCGAGTCGTCACTATCCACAGGTGAGGAAACATGCAGGCACAGCCGCTCTGGGGTGGGGACCAGAGGAAAAGAGAGGAGAGAGAGGAAAGGAAAAGAGGGGAAAGAAGAGACGCAGAGTGGAGAGAGAGAAGGGGAAAAGGGAATGGAGAGGAGAGCAGAGAGGAAGGGAGAGAGGAAGAAGAAGGGGGAGAAGAGTAGAGAGAAAAAAAGAGCCTATAAGACAGCTACTGGCACGAGGGGCTGTTCAAGCCATCAGTTTCCCAGGACAGGAGGGTGCAGATCTGGGGCCAGGCAGGACTGAGAGCTCAAGGATGATAAATCAGGCCTGGTAGGAGGAGATGCTGAGGGAGAAGCCAGTATTAGAGGAAAGAGACACAGAAAGAGAAACGGGGCGGAAGCACGGTACCGAGAGAGATGGTTTAAAAGGGAACAACCACAGTAGAGGAGTCCACAGGAGTCATTTTGCATAGTGATTTCTTTTCTTTCAAACCTTTCTTTTTTTGCAACATAAAAAAAATCCCCCCTCTGCCCCGCGCCCCTCCCCCACGTGCTGTGCTTTATTGGGTATGTATCTTGTGTACCCCCTCCCCCCATGTCCTCCCTCCTCCCCCCTCCCCCCCAAAGTGAGCGGCGACTCTTAACAGCACAGACAGCAGGGCTTATCTACAGGCGGGCAGCGGGTGGCTTTAGTCACTACGATACAGGATGGCCCAGGCCGGGAGGGGCATTGGAAGGGTTTATATACACGAGGATTCGCCTTCACACAACACACACCGTCTTTCTATAAAGCAGCAAGCCATAGGCTTTTTCTTTTCGCAAATACCGTAATATTAAATAATTGTAGAATTTGAGGTCCCTGCTCAGTTCTCGCTGATAAGACTAGTGGCGGTCCTGCTAGGTCCCAAGATAGGTCCCAAGCCTATCTCGGGCAGCGAGAACTCAGACACTGCCCTATGCTGACCCGACTTGGACCCCAAACCCCCTGTCTTGGCTCCTTGGGGGGAGGAGGAGCGGACCGCGCTGGTCCAGGGCTGTTCCACCTGGCCAGCCCCAGAGTGAGGGTCTATGTCCAGAATCAGGGCTGGGACCAGCTCTGGGACTGGGACTGGGACCCATTGCTCTAGGGTGACCCAGCCCAATTGAGATTGAACACGATTGTAAAGGCTGAGATGGAGTGGGGAGGCGTCTGAGATGCACGGTTAAGTGTGTCCCAGGGTTCCGGGAAGCCCATGGGGGCTGGGGAGGGATATAGCTCCAAACAGCAACAGGAGCAGTAGTGATGGTATAGGGTGCGGCGGTTTTGGTGGGAAGAGGAAAGAACCAGACTAAGTCCGGTTAGCTGGAAGGGCCATTTGCCCTGTGTCCCATCAGCAGAGACACTGTCTCGCAGGACTCTGGCCCCACAGACGTTCTCTATCACATTCCCCCTTACGTCCTGGGCTGGGGGTGGGGGTGGGGGAAGACAGCCCAGCGCACTAGGGGTCGAGTGGGTAGTTCTTTCCTTTAGTTTATAACTTTTTTTGTTCAGGATTTTCTTTTCCCAAGCCTTCCCGGCAAAGCGGCTTAACACCATGTCGCTCTTTCTCCTGGTTTCGCAGGCTGCGGGATGGGGAGGGGCGGGCAGGGCGGGCCTGACTGGGTCGGGTTGGTGGGGGTGTGATTGCTGTCCCTGCTCTTACAGTCCAGCCCACCCGACTTGGCTCAGGCCCAGGCGAGCAGACCCGTTATAGGTTGGGCGTGCTACACCCTAGCTAACGCCACAAGACTCTGCCCCGGCCCGAGGAGGCGCACTGGGAGGGGAGGGGGCGGGCGCCAGACCAGGTTAGGGCACATCCCTACACCTCCCTCCCGGCGGACCTGCAGGAGACTGCGGAGGGCGGTGAGGCAGAGGCCAGAGAGGGGCAAAAGGCTGGGTCTGTGGATTCCTCTCGAGACTCAGCCTGTCCCGTCTCAACGCGTCCCGGATTTAAAGAAACACTGCGGGGCAGGGAAAGAGGGAAATGGAGGGGACAGAGGCCAACTGGGAGGTGTAGCGTCCCGTCCCGTCGCGGGGCGTGGCGTGGATCCTCCCTCCCTCCGTGCGTGGCGGCGGGAGAGAGGCCAGCGGCGGGAGAGAGGCCAGCGGCGAGCGAGCGGGCGAGCAGGCGGGCGGGCTTCAGACGGGGACAATGTGCAGGCCAAAGCTGTCGGCCTGAAGCTTGATGTGGTCTCCGCGGTAACTAGTGGCGGTCATAGGCAGCGGCAGCAGCGGCAGGGGCGGAGCCCCGGGGGGTGGCACTATAATAATAAGGGGAACCTGGAAGTTAACACAGGAGAAGAATGGGCTGGGTGAGAGGACAAACAGGAGAACAAAAAGGAAAAGTAACTCAAACCGAAAACCCCCAGGGCTGTGACATGAGGGGGCGAGGAGGGCCGAAATGGCCGGCTCTGGGGGCCTTGGCACTTTGGCCTCTCTTGGCCTCTCTTGGCCTCAGCCGGATTATCCACCGGCAGGCAAACAGCGATAGATCGGGAGAATCGAATCCTTTGGGCCCACCAGACGCACGAGGACCATCACCCATTTGCTGAAACCTCCAGCGACAGCGAATTACTGGTCACAAGTGCACTTACTTAGGTTTGCCTGCCCTGTCCAGCCCATCTGGGACGGGAGGAGGGAAGGAGGGGGACCGATCTCTATGAAGGAAGAGTCTGGTTTGAGTCTCAAGTCTGAGCTAACCTCTCCCCACCCCTACCCCCATACTCCCATTGCTGACATGAGCGGAGCTAAAAATCTGGAATGGGGCAGGCGAGCAGACAAACAAGACATTCTGGTGGCCGTACTCACTTAGTAAGGCCGGGTTGCTGAATCTCCAGGCCTCATTGTAGGTTGTGTACTGAGGGTGGCTGTAGGGATTGCCTGAGAACTCGCTTCCTGCAGGGAAGGGAGAGGAGACATGAGTGGGGTGAGTCCTAGGGATGCAGACAGTTTGACCGACAACATGGTTGTTATCATCATAGGAATGGGCAGTTGAGTATCCTGAAGTGGAAAAGCCTCCTGCCCTGACACCCCGGCCTGGCTTGACCCAGACAGATAGATTGATGATGGCTTGGAGGAGTAGACAGGGGGAGCTTGTTGAATGGAGTAAGGAAACTGGTTTGGTCCCAGGGCCCCCAAGATAGAGGTGTCTGGATGCCAAGAGCATATCCAAAGACTGCTGGGTGGGTGAGTGCATGCCTACTCAGCAAGGCTCTGCTTTGCTCCCCTCCTTTTCTGATGGTGATTCCCTTTACAAGCTGGGAAGCCTGGGCTATCTGCTGCTGCTGTTACTGGGGAGATGGCACTGCCTGGTGGGAATCAGCGGGAGGACCTGATGTCCTCGATGTGCCAAACCAAGCTGAAGGGCTTGGGCCATCCATCGAACCTAGACTTCTAGCTTGCATTGCCGAGAGGGCAAGAGACCCATTTTCCTACGATTGCTGCTATTGAGAATGGCCTGGAATGGGGGAGGGGGGCTAGCAGTGTTCCATGCCCATGGACACAGAAAAAGCCCAGTAACTGCTTCTTATCCATTGTCATACCCAGAGGAAATCACAATGTGGGCGCAGTCCATTGCAGTGTGGTTGAGGTTAGTTCTCTAGGACTACAGGGGACTGGGGAAGAGAGACATCATGGAGTACAAGACAGGAAGAAGATGGACACTGCTTTGGTCTAAGGAGGGAAGGAAGACCAATGCTTAGGACCTTCGTGAGCCCCGAAGAGAAGGGCAAGCTTTCCAAAGGCCTAGGGGTGGGGGTGGGATGACGCCCAGGAGCTGGCACTGGCTGTCCCCCCTGCCTCCTCCCTTTCTCTCTCCTCTCAGAAAGGCCAGGCCTCTGAGTTTTTCTCTCACCCTTTCTCCTGTGTGATGACCCCAGACTGTTTACACTGATCCTGCAGCGCAGGTTAAGTAGAGGAGAAGGAGCCCCTCTCAGAGAGGGAGCTGGGGGGGTGGGGGTGGGGGTGGAGGGGGGATGCAGCCACTGGAAAGCCTGTTTATTGACGAGGAGGGAAAGCATGCGTGCAGCAGGATAATGAGCTTCTGAGCTCAACTGTGACCAAGAGGAACTGAGCTATCTCCTTCCCCGATCGCTAATGAAACAAGTGTAATTTCCTCATCAGCACTGGATTCTGTTTAACGACTCCCCTCTTGCCACTGCGGCTCCCCTGCCTCCTACCCCCACCTCCCTTCACCCTCCCTCACTTCCCTATACCCTCTCTCCCTAACTCCCTCCCACTGACTCACTTTACCTCCTACCCTCCCTTACCCCTTGCTGCCTGCTCCCCTTACTCCTCCTAGAGGGTGTCTTCACTTCCTACCTTCTACCACCGTCCTCATACCATCCCCCACTCACCTTACCTCTTCTCCCTTGAGGTTCCCCTCTTTATCTCCCACCAGTTTCCTCATCTCCTCCACACCCACTGCCTCCAACTCCCTTGGTACCCTCCTGTGTCTATAAGGTGTGGCCTTGGACGGACGAATAACACTACAGATATGCCCCTCTGAATCATATTACAAGTCTCCAGCTTGTAGGAGAAAGGAAATCACCAAAGGGCAAGGGTATGGAAGAGAAAGGGGACCTGGTCCCACATTCATTTTGGTAAAAGGGTTTCCATAGAAGGGATGGGTTGCTCTAACTGGGAAAGCCAACTCATTTTCCAGTGCTCCATCCTTGAGTCATGGGAAAATAGGGGCAAAGTTATAACCTAGGGAAATCACCTTCTGCACCCCACCTATTTTCCTCTGAGATGCAGCAAACCAACCTTGCCTCTTTCAGACAAAGGGGAGAGTTAACTGCTGGTTGTATATATATAAACGTCAGGTGATGCCTCCTATACTGGGGCATAGGGTGTCTCTAGGAGGAGGTGGTTTTATTTCTGGCTTATCTCCCTAGAACTAGAGCCCCTTTGACCCAGGCCATATCATGAATCCTAGGTCTGCCTTCTTGGAGGTTGTCCCCTGCCAGATTGAGGGAAGAAAGTGCTGCTCTGCACTGCCTTTCCTAGCCTCCCCTCTGGGGGTTGGTGTTAGCCAGGGTGGCTTTGTCTAGGTGACTGACATTTGTCTAGAAATGGTGCTTGACTCCAGGTTTCCATGGAAACCAGGGTAGGCTTTTCAAAGCCACCTCAGCTTGGCCTGGCCCTATGCTCTGGGTGTATATAGTCAGCTAACTGGCCAGGACCTGGGGTGGTCTCTGGGCACTGATGGGGGCAGTAGGCTAAAGCTGAGGTGACAGGAGAGGTGACTCCACTATGGTGGTGGTGGGGGCAGATATGTATCCCTGTAACCATACTCCAGGGGTTTTCCCAGGCCTGGGCTCCATCCAGCCTACACTGAGGAGAGGAAGAGAAGGAAAACACAGAAAGAGACCACCCTTTGGGGATAGCAGGGAAAGAAGTCATATGACTGAAGGTGGAGGTTAGGAAAGAGAATCTGTACTCACAGAACATCTATGATTTAGTTTCCCCAGGCATGATCCCTCCCCTTCTCCCCAGCCCTTGACTGTGGCTTTTTATCACCTACCAGGCACCATTCCTGCCAGGGTAGAGGTGGGGTAGCTTCCCTGGCCAGTAGGGGGAACATGGGGGGGATAACCAGGCAGGGTGGTACTCGCCATGTCACGACCTGAAAAGAGACAAGGCACGGGGGTGAGGGGCTGGTACTCAAACCAGGTCACTCTATGAAAAAGAAACTGCCACATGATCATGTATGAATAGCAGTACATCTGTACATGTGAGACCGTATCTGTATCTGTATGTGTCTTTTGTGTGTTTGGCTACCATGTTTTCTCAGGGGGCAGCAGAAAGAACACAGGATATAAGGTTGGGAAAGGGGACTATTACATAGATATATGCGATTAACTCCAATATTTGTATGTTGTTTCCCCCATTACAATGTGAGTTTCTTTAGGCCAGAGAATGAGTTTGCCTTTTTAAAAATCCCCATAGTAAGCACTTAACAAATGCCTCTTGACTTGATTTCCTGGTCCCTCCAGTGCTTCCCAGTAAGTAGTCTCTCTGGTAACATCACAACCTTCTCACCACCACATCCAACCCTTCTTCCTTTGGACCTGCCAATTTTAGTCCCTCCAACACCTTCTAAGGTTCTAGGGAACACAACTCCCTCCTCACCTCCATGCTCATACTGACCCTTCCCACCATGTCCCTTCCAGAGTCCTGAAGGACATAACCTCACTAAGGACATTGCCTGGTTTCTCTATGGCAAGTGCCTGGGGCTGTCAGGTGGAGGCAGAACAGGGAGATGTTTTGCTGTTTGTTTCTGTCACATTTAAATAAATTAGAAGATGCTCCTAGGAACTTTCCCTGCTCCCGATCCCAGGGAGCAAAGCCCCGTTAAAGGCTCTTAGAACCAGGCAAACCTGGTTCATTATGGATTTATACTGTCCAGCTTTCAACTCAAGCTTCGCAGGGAACCCCAGGGTCTATTATGTAGGCAAAGGGTGTGTTTCTTTGGAAAATTATGTGATCAGATAGTTACACAAATTGAATGAAGATGAATTATAAACTTAAGCATACAATATGAGTTGGAGAAACTGCCCTGACACCTTCCTTTTATTGGTGACTCTTTGAAGAGGATGACTTTACCTTCTACTTAACTAAGAAGATGGAGGCCTTCATCAGCCCTCACCCCTATTTTATATGTCTATCTCTTCATCTTTTTTCTTCCTCCCTGTCTTCAGGGAAGTTGTGCTTCTTCTCTTCTCTAAATCCTATACTTCTATTTGTGCCCTGGGGAAAGACCTGGACTTCATGCCCTCCCAACTTCACCAAGACTTTCTAGATTACCCCGCCCTTGCCATCTTTGTCTCTTTCTGTTGGCACCTTCTCCGTCTACCCTTTCTCTCTGCCTTCTGTTATCGGTCTTCTGACTTCACCATTCCACTGAAATTTTTCCTGAAGGTCGTCAATGACCAAACCTAATGACCTTTTCAAACTCCTCATTCTCTTCAATCCCATTGAAGCATTTGATACAGTTGACTCAGTCAACAGTGTCAAAGGAAGGGACCTTGGAAACCATTCAGTCCACCCTTCACTTTACAGATGAAGAAACTGAGGCATAGAAAGATTAAGCAATTTGCCCAGGGTCATATGGTCCACCAAGGTATGTTGATATTTGAGGTGTGATTTGAACACAGGTTTTTCTGCCTTCAAATGCAGTGCCCTATCTGCTACGCAACATTACCTCACCTCAGATCTAGGTTCAGGTCCTACCCCTGATACATATTGGTTGTGTGATCCTGAGCAAGTCACTTAACCTCTTACCCTGTCAGTGTCCCCTGGCAACTATCCAAGACTAAATTGCGGAGCTGGTGACAATCTCCATCAGAAGTAGTAGCTCCTGATACTGATGAAATCACAGGACTAGTAAAAAATATTTTTAAACATTTTGCTGGCACCTTTAACTTAACATCTTTAAAACTTGTCATCTTTCTTTACAAAACAGTTCACCTCCCTGCTCCCCAACTTTCCTCTTTTTGTCTATGGTGCCACCATCTTCCCTTTTTTCTGATTTGAAACTGTGGAGTCATCTCTGCCTCTTTATTCATACCCTGCCTCCCACATCTAATCAATAAATCCGGTCATTTCTTCTTTTGATGCCTTTTAAATTAAAGCCTTCATTTTCACTTCCACTGCTACCATTCCAAGTTGACCTTCAGATCACCTAATGTCTAGATTCCTTCACCAACCTTCCAAACAAGCTCCCTGACTCCAGAAAAGTCCTCAACTGTTCTATATACCCCAACCAAATTAAAAGTCCTTAATGACTATTTTTTTTTGTTTGGTTTTGTTTTGGTTTTTGCTAGGCAATGAGGTTAAGTGACTTGCCCAGGGTCACACAGCTAGTGTCAAGTGTTTGATCTGGGACCGGATTTGAACTCAGGTCCTCCTGAATCCAGGGCCAGTGCTCTATCCACTGTGCCACCTAGCTGTCCCCTTAATGACTATTTTTATCACATCACAACCCTTCTCAAGAATCTTCAAGGACAGGTTCCCTGTTTCCTACCATATCAAATCTAAGACCTGCCTGACATTCTAAGGTCCTCCATGGTTTGGTCCTATATCCTCTCCATTACTATCCTTCTACTACTCTCTAGCGTGCTCCCTCTAGTTTAGTTAGGCTGATGTCCTTATTGTCTCCATATGTGAGCCATGTTCTAGTTCACTCCTACACCTTTGTTTGTGTTATTTCCTGTGCCTGGTGTGAAAGTGCTCCCCTCTTTCACTGGCTACTCAAATCCTTTCCATCCTTCAAGGCTCAGTTTAAGGTTTTGACTCTTCCTTGAAGCTTTCCTAAACTTCTCCAGCTCTCATTGATATCTTTTCTGAGGATTCAAACTCTGCCCTACACAATTTAGCATTTAATAGTTTGTCCTCTTCAAGTAGACTTCAAGATCCCCGAGGGCAGGGACTATGCCTTCTTTTTCTTTATTCTCCGTAGTAATAAGCACATAGCAGGTGCTCAATAAATACCTGTTGATTAATTGCACTGGTAATCAGTACCACACAATTTAACATTTAATTATTCTCTCATTGTTATGTCTGTGCTAGATGTAAAGGCCAAAAAAGTCGGTTGGAATTTCAGGGACAAATATCCCTTCCTCCCAAAATTAAGTTGTGGATTTTGCTTATTTTAGAATGATGAATAATATACTTAAGAAAATACTAATAGCTTTGTACAAAAATCTATGGTATAATTCTTAGAAATAATTTTCTAATTTTTAGATGTAATTTAGAAATAAATTTCAAAAAATGCATTTATTGACACGATCTTTAGAAAAATTATTTTAAAAATATGCAGTAGAAAGATTTTTTGTGCAAAGTTGTTTCAGTATTAGCATATTCAGTATTCCTGTAAATTCCTATAAAAGGAAAAGCAGCAGTCTGGAACAATGCTGTTGACTCAATCCCTATCTTTGACTGAAACCACTCTCCTGAAGACATCAGAAACTTCACGATCATTAAATCCAGTGGCCTTTTTTTGTCTTCATTCTTCTCAATCTCTTGACAGCATTATACCATATACTATATAATACCTCAATTCAGGTGATTACCAAAATCAACATCTCTGGCCCTGAGTTCTCTTTCCATGTTTTCGGCTGCCTATAGGACACTTCCAATTGGATTTCTCATCAACACCTCAAACCCGACATATCTAAAACTGAGCTTATTGTTTGTCTTATTCCTGTTTTCTTTCTGGCTTCACTGTTTCTGTCAGTGCCACCACCATTTTCCAGTCTCCCATACGATGTTGGGGTAACACTTGGCTTTTCCATTTCCGTCATGTCTCACATCTGAAGAATTGCCAAGTCCCATCAATTCTCCTGTTGCAAAACTCTCATATGCATCCTCTTTTCTCTAATTCCACTGCCACCATCTTAGTATAGGCTTTCACTGTCACCCACCTGGACTATTGCAATAACTACACTACCTCCAGCCTCATCCTCTTTATGTATATTTCTTTTACTCAGAACTCCTTAATGCCTTTCCATTGGCTGCCATATAATGTTCAAACTTCTTTGCCTAGGATCCCAGACTTTCCACAGTTTAGTGCCAATTTTATTTATATTACAGCCCCCCCCCCCATGTACTCTGCGGTTCAGACAAACCAGATTACTTGCTGTCCCAAGCACATGTTCTATACTTTGAATGAGTGAATGAAAGAATGGTCATTATTAAACATTTGCTACATGCCAGGCACTGTTAGGCACCAGATATACCAATACAAAAAGCAAGACAATCCTTGCCCACAAGGAGCTTACATTCTATCAACCAATGAGCAAATATTAAATGCTTTCTATTTGCCAGTCACTGTTTTCCCACTTTTATGCATTTGCTCACACTTTTCCCTATTATCCTTTCAACCTTTCCCCCTACTGAAATCCTACCTGTTGAAATCCTAACCTGTAAAACCCACAATGCTTCCCTCTTTAGACCTTGCAAAGCATTCTGTTTGCACCTCTCTTTTGTTATTTGCCTTATAGTTACACGTTCATATGTCTGTTTAAGACTGTAATGGACAGTAGGGCAGAGACCCAGTCTTATCTAGGTTCTGTATCTCCCTATTATTTAGGTGATTAATAGATATTTATTGAATTAAATTAATTCAATGAATGAGTCAGATGTCTTTTCGCCTACAGAAAATACTAACATTTACTTTTCTAATAGCTTTCCTCCTGTTGAATTTTGATCTAGAAATTGGAGGACATATTCCAGTCATAAGGACAAAGTGTTATATAGCAGAAAGAGCAACAGCTCTGCCAGTGATGGATCATATGGCCTCACACAAATCACTTGATGTTTATGAGCCTCAGTTTCTTCATTTGTAAAAAAGAGAAAACCTCATTCTATGAGGAAAATACTTTGTAAATTATAAAGTATGTATACATTTGAGTTAGGTAGTACAGTAGATAGAGGCCTGGACCTGGAGTTAGGTAGATCCAAGTTAAGATCCCAATTCAGACACTGTGTGACACTGTACAAGTCAATTAACCTCTCTTAACCTCAGTTTCCTCATCTGTAAAATGATATAATTGACTTGCTCAGTAAATACCTGTTGACCAACTAAGAGGCCTTGTGCTATAATAGAAAGAATATTGGCACAGAACCTGGGTTTAAATCTCAGTTACCTTCATGACTTTGCTCATCAGCCCATTGCATGACTAGTGTGATTGAATTAGCAAAGGGGAATGTTAGTCCCTTGACCCCGGCCCACACTGGCAAAGGTGTCATATGAAACCAGAGATGTTTAGCCTGGAAAAAAAGACACTTAGGAGGTGACATGTTGGTGGTCTTCAAGTATATGTAAGGCTATCATGTGGAAAACAGAATAGTTTTATTCCATTTGGCTCTGGAGAGCACACAGGAAACAATAAATGGCTAAAAGTTGTAAGGGGAAGAGGCTGCTTTGTTGTACGGGAAAATTTCCTAACAATTAGAGCTATCTCAAAGTGAAATAAGCTGCCTTAGGAGGTAGTGGGCACTCCCTAATGGATGGTTTTAGATCAAAGGTTGGATGGCGATTGGTCAGGATGTTATAATGAAGATTCTTTGCCATCCCTTCCAGACTCTAGATTCTGTATTCTGTGATTCTATGACGAGACAATCTCTAAAATATCTTCTAGTTTTAAATCCTATGATCCTGAAAGTAGTTTCCACTTATTCCTGTGGATGTCAGAAACAAGAAACATATTATTCTGCTTGTCTAAAAGGCTTTGGGACAGAGAGGAGTAAGGATTGATTTAAAGATTTTTGGAGTTAGAAATTGGAACCTGGTTCCTTCCAGCCCTGTGATCTTTAGATCTACAAAGAGGCTGAGAAAAGGCATACTCCATTAAGAAACATAGATTGTAAGGGTTTAAATTTATCTGAACTCCTACGAAATTGTATTTCAACTGCATTAGCATGTTTTCTCAACCTACATAAATTGTAATGCAGTTCTTAGTAATCTGTTGTTTTGTGCAAAATCATCTACCCAACCTTAGCAGTGAGGCCAGCAGGGCTGGAAAGCTGCTTATAGTTAATACTTGAGGGATACCATTAATCAACATGTACATGCTAAATGTAAGGAGCCTAGTGTTTGTAAGAAAGCTGGTCACTAAACTATTATTTTCTCTCTCCCTCTCTCTCTCTCTGCAAAATTGCAAGACCAACTTCTAACATATGGAAACTTTTCCCACACTGCAAATTACTCTGATAGGAAAAAATGTCATGATTTGCAAATATAATGCAGCAAAGCAGAAAGACCCTAAATTGAGGACCAAGAGACATGGGTTCTGCCCGTGGCTCTTCCATTAGCTTGCGGTGCGACTTGAGGCAAGACCTTCTCTGTGCCTCAGCTTTCCACCTGTAAAATGAGGGGATGGACTAGTTGATTCTGACTTCCCTTCCCAGTTTGAAATTTGGTGAATCAGTAAAATGCATTACCATCAAATGAAAAATTAATTTCTAAATGCTTTTAGAAGGGGCAAGCACAGTCTTACATGTACATGTAGATGTGTCCTGTGGAGCAGTAAGCTCCACAGTCTTTATGGGTGTGTGTGACAAGGACCACACTGCATAAAGTATAAATCACTCTCCTCAGGACTTGATCTGGTGGCTGTTGCTATCCCTAATATCACAGGACTTTGCACATAGTTAAGTATAACATAAATATTTGACTATAGGAATAAATTAATGAATGGGTCTCATCAGAAGGAGCTGCCCATTCAGTATTTTCAAGTCACCATAGATTGCAGTCAGTTGTGTGGCACTGTCAGTGGCCTCACTTATAAATGATGCCAAAAGATCAGGAATTCATTGACTCAACTCTTGTCAAAGGAGTCTATTCTTCTGCAACTGCCATTGTCAATAACAGAAAGAGCATCTTGGGAAAAGGTGTGTAAATTACTAAGATCATCATATGAATAGGTATTGGAATGTCTGCCGGGAAGAATCAACATAGTCCTGCTCTTTGCAATGCTTATGCCTGGGTGGACAAATGTGAGGGAAGAAGGAATCATAGACTAGGTGGTACTCATACCTCAATCAGGTAGGGGTGTGTGTGTGTGTGTGTGTGTGTGTGTGTGTGTGTGTGTGTGTGTTTTAATGGAAGCACTGAAACAGGAACAAACCAGTGCATTGCAGGGCACATCAACAATAAAATCTATGAGATCCTACAAAAGAGAGGGAATGGTGACATGTTACTCCTGCCAAGTGAAAATGCAGGTAATAACCGGAAAGCCTCATCGGAGTGCATAACAGAGAAATATCCACGTGTTACTTGTAGGACAATGTATAGAGTATGCTTTTAATAAATGTTTGTTGAGTTGAATTATCAAGCAAGTGAAGGTTACTCATACTGGGATTTCCATCTTTGAGAAATAGCAAGTGGAATGCGAAGAATAAATTAGTGGCATGGAAACTGGTGTAAAACTCAATGGGGTGGAGTAGTAATGTCCTTTGAGAGTTTTACTGAAAAATAAAGACGGTCTTCAAGAAATACTAACAGTTGAGGATCTTAAAGTACCCAGAAGTATAAGGAGTGCTGTGTTAGATGAGGATGTCTTCTGAGTTCAAATACAGAACTCCCTGAAGATTCTAAAGACAATTCCTTCAACAATCACAGCATCCAAATCAGACAGTGCACTTATGTCAGGCATTCCTTACCAAATGGTCCAGATCAAATCAACTGCTGCAAATCTCCTGGATTCAAGATTCAAAGGCAAACATGTAAGTGTTGATAGCCCTGATTCTGCATTTGACTGGATTACAAAACAAGCTAATACCCAAGCACTGGTTTTAGAGAGGTCTGTTTAAATAGTATAGAAAAGAGGTTACATTTGGATATTTGGTCCAGGAAAACCATCAAAGATCCTGCCAAACACATACCTTCTGCAACATGGTGGTGACATGGTCTTTACCCTACACAGTGTCTATCTTTTTGAGCTTTTTGCTGCTTTCAGATGTCTCTACCTTCTGAAAGATATGATAGAAACCAATCTATATCTGGAAATAGAATAATTCAGGACTGACCAAATCAATGAACATATGGTGAGAGTAATCTCAATTTAGGCTTCAGTTTTCAGAAGTCCATAAATTAATAATACTTGTATGTTATAGTGATCTATATATCTTATCCCCCCTCCCCCCTCCCCCAACACACACCAGACTGCAAACTCCATGAGGGCAAGGTCTGTGTTTTATCTAAACTTTGTCCCTTCCCTAGCACCTAGAATGTGGTTATTGAATTGAAGATGGAAAAATGAAGCATCAGAATATGCAATGACAGCACAAAAATGGCATTTAGATAAAGTACCATGGGATAAAGTTACATTCAAATAGATTTAAAGGATTTTTAAGAAACCTTTTTCATTCAGTTGATTTTTTGATGATAAGTGGATATTCTATCAGCTTGGCATGATTATATAGGAAGACCTAAGTCAGGAAAACATGGTAACTGTGTTACCATAATGTTAATATTTTCATTGAGCTTTCAGCATGCTTTTCATAAACTTCTCAAAAACTTTTGGTGTTGCTTTTCAAAACCAAAAAACTATGGTCTAATTTTCTAAAGTTCAAAAGGCTTATAGATAATCCATTTGCAAGCAAACAAATAAATAAAAACATTTAAAAGGCAAATTCAATGAGTAAATTTATACTTAACTGAATAAAATAAACTATACTCTAAAATAATACATACAAAACAGGGTCCTAAAATGTCAAAGCTGGCACCGATCTCAAAAGCCATCACTATTGTCTAAGTCCCTCCTTATACAGGTAAGGAAACTGAATGACAATTTTACTACCAAACTAATACACACACTTATATGCATTTATGCATTTATGTGTATGTATGTATACATGTATACATACATCTAATACACATGTTCTTGAAATAACCAAGTCAATTTACATTTATAGAGGGCACTATAAAAAGTATTATATGTCCTTCCATTTCACCCCTAAATTTCTACCTCCCTTTTCTCCTTGTCCTCTTCAAATTTTCTAGACATTTTAAATCCTTGGTCTCATCTCCAGTTATAAGCTCACTGAAGGCTATATGACTATAGCCTGTCTTATACTACTTCTGTATCCTATCCCTAGTGCCTAGTCCTGTGCTGGACATACTTCTGGGGCTCAAAAAATCTCTACTGGTATAAAAAGACAATACTCATAGAAAGATAACAGGACTTAGGAGTCAGAAAGACCTGTGCTAGAGTCCTAGCTCCTCTTTTAACTCTTTGTGGGACCTTGGACAAGTCACTAACATCTCTGAGCCTCTGTTTCCTCATCTGTAAAAATCAAATTATTGCAGTATTTAGAACTAGGAAAGACCATGGAGATCATCTCTGTTAAACTACCTGCCTCATACAGCTGTTGTGAAGATGTTTGTTAAACTATAAGTTGTTATCACTATTATTAGTTGCAAGCTGTTATGAAATACATATATATGGCTTTTTGTGGTTCAATTCTCAGTGGGATCCACTACCCTGTAGATTAATTGTAACTGATTCCCTGGGGGAAGTCACACTATGACTAGTTCTTTTCAAGGCTAATTCTCTGTGAGTTTAGTGGGGCTGGTTCCTCAGGGAACTTCACCAGCAAGCAGAGCTGGGAAGAGTGACCTAAGGGTTTGGCCAGTCCCCAGAAAAGGACTCAGTGACCAGGCTGCTTGGTCTTGGCCATGAGTAAGCCATCAGCCAATGGGTGATAAGAGGGTTGCTGCTTCTGCTTTTAGAGATGAAGAATTTTACAAAATAGTTTTCTCTAACCACCAGTGGGCTCTAGACTTGACCATAAGTGACAGGGTCTCTTTAGGCCCAAGCGATGGGAGGCCCTAGTAAATATTCCTTCCACTCTGAGCCCTGTCAGGAACAAGACTGAGCTGGGGAGCAAGGAATAAATGGCTCCCCAAAAGGAGGTTACATACAGCTCTGGCATTGATGAAGGGGACTGCAGCCTGAAGCTGGGCTCAGGGCAGGGGTGGGTACTGGGGTATTCTTATGCAGTCTGGAGCCCCTCATGCTGGGTGGGCAGAGGCTAATCCTGTTTACACAGTCTCCTGATACGGCAGGTTTTCCAGTTCCTCTCAGGCTTTATTTTGTTCCCCGAGAGCACTGAATTGTCAGCTCTAATCCTTCCTAAAGCAGAGTGTTTTTCAGCCGCTCCGTGTAAGTGAAACCCTAATCCCAAGGAAAACGGCCACTTAAGCTGCCGGCGCATTAGGTCTGTCTCTGACCAGCCCCAGGATTTCCTCCCTCCCTGCCTGCCGGCCCAGCTGCCAGTCCACAGAACAGGAGAGGATTCCAATCTGAAGGCTTCCAAAGCCCTCTCCCAGGTGACAATAGCAGAGGGTTTCACTCCCAAAGCTCAGGGCCGGAAGAGTGTTCCCGCTGTTTGTCTTGAAGCTTCTGGCTGCACCAATGGACAGAAATAAATAGCTTCCTACGGGGCTGAGAGGCTAGAGTGGAGAACAGGCTTCCTCCGTTACCTTGGTTGGGGAGGTCACCTTCCTGTCCTCTTGGGAGTGGAAGAGGAAGGGGGTTCTTCTCTGTCAGGATAGTAGCTATGGAGAATGGGTGTGTACATGTGTAAAAGCTGTTGGCTTTTCCATCTCCCTGAGTAATGGGTGGCAGACCCTGCCAAAATATCTCTGAGCTTCTGAGAGCAGGGCTCAAAAAGATCCACAAAGCATTCATTTGGACCCCACTAATGAGGAATTGTGATCATTCAGATAGGCCCAGGCTGATTGGCTTTCCCTTTGCTCAGCAAACCCTTTCTTTATGGAGAGGCCAAATTAATGAGATAAACAAGATCTCAGGGACAAGGTCTAAAACATTTAAAGGTACAAACTTTTCCAGCACCAGCACTTTAGAAGCTTATGTTTACGTGCAAACAGCTAATATGCTAACTACAAACCTAGCTATTCATTAAAACATGCTCCCAGAGGCCCTTGACTAGAAAACATGTTGTTAGCCTAGTTTGATGATGAAATTGATTTCTTTAAAAATACTCTATGATTCACATTTGTCACCAAGTCACACTAGCTTCATTCCTTTAGACTAGGAGTTCTTAACCTGGTATCCTTTAGACTCTGATGTATTTTATTTTATGCGTTTCTGAGAAGGGGTCTATTGGTTTCGCTATTCTGCCAAAGGGGTCTATGACACTAAGAAAAAAAAAACCGGGAAGAAGCCTTGCTTGAGGCTGAGTAAATCAGTGAGACCATGAGGTAATGGCAAGGACTTCCTTCAGAAGAAGGGAGAAGGAAGATTATGAAATAAGAAAAGTAAGATAGATTTGATGTCCCCTAACCATATTTCATACCTCCCCCCACCTCTAACCTCAAGCACAGTGCACTTCATGCAGCACACCCCTGGGGAGATTGGCCTGCCATGAGGATTGGGGTTTGGGTTGGCATTAGATATGAGTTTGGGAGAGTATGGGAGGTGAGATTGCATGATACAGAGAGTAGTAAGGACAGAGATGGGGATGAGGGTGGCTTTAAGGATAGGAGGAGCTGTCCTGTTGGAGGTGAGGTGCTCCAGTCCATGTAAAATTTGGGTAGATCCCTAGGCCTTAGATTGCAGTGGGTGCCTCTGTTTTTGACTCACCTACTGCTTCCTCAACAGGTCACTCTCTTGCTCAGGGCTGCCTCTTTCAGGGGAGGAAGAAGACCAGAAGGAGAAAGGGAAGGAGAAACCATGAAAGGGAGAGAGGTCCAGGGCACAAGTACTATTTGTCAGTGTTTCACTGCTATGGAAATACCCCTGTACTTAAGTCTGAAGCCTGGGGTCTGGACTCCTCTGGTATACACAGAGGATTGTGAGTCTCCAGTTCTGGACTCTTTGGCCTAAACACCATGTCTTGGCTGGGGCAGCCTTCATGGCTCTGAAGGAAACATTGAAGAGCTAGGATGATGAGCTCTAATTTGGTCTGATCTGGAAGGACTTTCCCTCTTTCCAAGTTCCTGCCGCCACCAGGCTGTCGTTCTGTTCTCAAGGCAGGAGGGGGAACTGGTGATCTCTGTGAAGAAATTGCTTTCCCCTGTCAGTGGTTTTAAACCTACATGCCAGGGCAGGAGACCTCTACACTCCTTAGAACCTTTATTACCCTCTCCTCCCAAAGAAGGGGTTAGGTTGTTTGTTTTATTGGGGGTAGAAGGTGGGGGGAAAACCAGAGAGGAGAAGGTGACTACTTTATAAAGGGAGGGGTTGTTAACAACAGGAAACAAAAAATCCTTAGGATTGAGGCTCTCAGGATTCATTGGGAGGGACTGGAGGTGGGGCCTAGAGAATGGCAGACATTAAGAATGTAGTGGGGTTAAGTTAGGGGAGAGGGGAAGAGACACCAAGTCTGAGGATTCCTAAGTCTCCCTGGGCTTGGGGCCAGGGGAAGAATGGGCTGAAATTATTGGCTGGCAGTGGGAGGGTGGGTGGAGAGAACCCTGGTGGGAGCAGAATGCCCCTGTTTAGGCTTGCTCCTGACCTGCCATGGGACTCTGCCTTTGACTGCCTCAGGACTGTATACGGAATTTTGTATCTAGGCCTGCTAGGCTTCCGCTGTTGCTTCAGTGGGAGGGGCAGAGGGTGTTGGGGTAAGGGGCAGCAAGCAAGGAGGGCTGCCAAGTGTCAGTAGATAATTGTGTTTAGGCAGGGTGGGTTCACTCAACCCCTTGGCCCCAGAACCTACTGTATAAGTTAGGACTGCAGTGGGGGAAGAAAGAACCTTCCCCTGCCGGATAATTGCTGGACCTTTAGTATCCATTGCCTTGTTTCCTATGACTAGTTCTCTGCCTAGACTTCATGGTTTCCTGGAGACTAGCAGACCTAGGGCAAGTCACTTTTCCACTCTGAGCCTCAATTTCCATCCCTTATAAAAAAAAAAAGAGACCCTTGGATTACATAATCTCTGAATTTCCTCTCAGTTCTGATATTCTATGAATCTCTGAATCTTTTCCTTTCCCTTCTTTTCTTTTCCTTGGTACCTCCCTTGCACCTGTGCTCACCTACCCCCAGAGGACTGAGATGTCTCTTGATACAGGGACACTTTGGCTACTTCCTGGGTTTCCTGGTTGGTGCAGAAACTCTCTGGGCATTCCACTTTGGGGGAGCTGACTGGGTTCTGAATGTACTATCACCTGCTTGCTGGCCTTTCCCTCAGCTATAGGAAGCCTGGCTTAGGGGTGGGGAGCTGGTTCCCCCTCCCAGCCTAGTTTCTCTTCGTACTGGTCCCTTTCTCCTTATCACTTCTAAGACTGGGCTCTGTTCCAGACCAGCAGCCCCAAGCAGTGGGCTGGAGAGAAGAGGCACGGCTGAGCTAGAGTGGCCCAGCAGCGGAAGGGAAAGTGGGTGATAAATTTAAATAACCAGCTCGACTGGGCAGCTTGCTGAGTTGTGATGCAGGGAAATTAAAATCTCGGCAGAACTTTCAAATACCACCCTGAAAAATTGGTCTCTTGGTGCCAAGGGAAAGAGGGAAGTGGAAGGAAAGAAAGAAGGGGGAAGTAAGCAGGGTGGGGTGCTGGCGGAGCCTCTTCTGGTCGCTTTTGATGAAGACTGATTCAGTGTGTCCTAGGCCACTGTCCCTCTCCTTCACCACACACACACACACACACACACTCTCCAAAGACTTCCCTCTTTTAACACTGTTCTTGTAGAATAACTGCATCAAGTGGCTAGTTAAGTTTGAAATCAATCTCCTCCTTACCAGGGTGCAGTAGGAATACCCCCCCATACCAAGCCCTCTTAACTGGGCTGAGCTTCCCTAGGCCGTTTTACTTAGAGCTGGTCCCCAAAGTGTCCCAAGGAAGGAAAGGCTGCTGGATGTCCCCTGTAACAAGTCTAGGCCATCCCAGGCTGCAGGCCATACACAGGCTTCTGAATTACCTCTAGCTTATACCTGGCTGGTTGGTTCCTGAGAGGGCCTGCCCCCCCTTTCCCTCCCTACTTCTCCCCTCCCCCAAAGCCTTTAATTCTCTCCAACAAAGCAAAACTCTCGAGAATCTTTCAGCGGGGTTTGTAAAGACACTAAGAACCTTTCCCAGACCTCCTCCTCCTCCCCTGGCTGGTGCCCCTTGGCCCCTTCACCCTAACATTATTTAACCCTAGAGATACTCAGAGCCTAGCTTTGACATCTCCCAACAACACACTTAACAGAAAAATGGGAAGAAAGCAGGGACTCCACCTAAGACACAATACTCCCAATCCCTAGCTCCCCTCTCCAACTACAGATTCCCAAGGAGGTGAAGATTGGTGGGGAGCAGGCAGGCCAGAGACCTTTAGGGGATCAAGCTCTGAGATGACTCATGAAGACCTGAACAGAACCTAGGTTCTCACCTTGACAGCACCTCCAGCAGACTCTGCTTGTCCCCATAATAAACACATCATGAATCATTCATCTTTAATAGATTATGCAAATCAGGAGGACATAAAATCAACAAAGATCAATAACTGTAGCCGTTTAATTGCCAGCAAAAACATTTTAAGAATGAGCGTAATCTGCAGCCCTTTCTCGGGTAATGGCGCCATTAATCCAAACATTGGATCTTGGCCTAAGTGTAGAAAAATCATCCCCCTTCTCTGCCCCCTCCTCATGCTCTTCCCTCCCCCACCCCCCCACTTCTCTCTTTTTGGTAATTTCCAGTTTCGGAGCGAGTTTCCCCGTCATTACCACTGGTGAACAGCTCCGAATGTTAATGGTTCTGCTTTTGTTACTTCTCGCTTGATTGAAATGTCGCATACAGATTGAGATGTTAGTGCTAACTTGCCACCTGGGAATGTCAAGCTGGGTCTGAAATGAACTTTTCTCACACTTGGATCCAGATGGATCAGCCGGAGATGTTCCCAGGCTGAGCTGGGACTGTTCCAGGGCCATTGGGGGTGGGGGGGGTGGGGGTGGAGAAACACGGAAGGTGGAGGCACTTTCTGCATTAGCCAAGTGCTTCTCCTGCAGTGGGAGCCCCCTGCACCCAGAGCCACATCCCTGACTCGGGCAGTCCCTTGGTGGTTTGGTGGCCCAGTCAGAAAAAGGGAAGAGCCCCTGACTTCTCCTCTGCCATCTCCCTGGGGAGTTCCAATTTGGGGGTAGTTACAATAGCACCTCTCAGTCTGTGCCCAAGCCTGGAGAAAGGCAACCTGGAGTCTGCCAGCTGCTTCCAGCCTATCAGGTCAGATTGGCCTAGGGAAACTCCAAGGTCAGGCTCCTAAGCACTTGATTGAACATTTGTTCTGGGAGAAGCCACATTCTATCCTAGGCTACTCAGTCACCTCCTCAACACTTGGCTTTCAAGAGTCAGGTTCTTTGAGCCACCCCTGGACCTAGTGATTTTTGACAGGCTCTAGCCACCAAACCTTCAGCTGTGTGACTGCCTCTGTGCCCAGCAGAAGGGCAGCAAAATAGTGGTCCTAATCACCATCTGATGGAAGACAAGGAAAAGCTGCTATTCAGGCTCCCTAGAGAGAGGGCTAAGGCTAGACCTAGCCCTGCCCCTTATGCTGTGGGGCAGGCACATCCCTCCATCCCAGGATCTTAGCCATCAACAATGTCCCGCCCCCACTCTCCACTCCCTACTTCCACTATTCTTGGCCAGCATTGGGGGCCTGCTCTACTCAGCAGGGGCTCTGATGCCTGCTCCCTGCCGATGCTGCTGGCTGTGACGCAGAGTGCCTGCAGCCACTCTGCCAGGTCCCCATGCCGCCTCCATTCCTCGCTTGGCGGGTAACGCCTCAGTGTCTCCCAATCCCCACCGCGGCCGTTCTCAATCATCCTGTCTCCCAATGAACGGCACATTGGCTTTAGTGTCTCCAGAATAATTAGGTGAATTTTAATAACACCTCAATGTGTGTCTCTCACACTTGGGCACTTTCCTGGCCCGGAAACTGTTCTGCAGTGCCAGGCACCTTCTGTGGGGCAACCAGGAGCTTCTGCAGAACTGGGCCTTTCACTCAGCCACAGCCCACCCTGCTACTGCCCCCAACTCAGCCCACCCCACCATAGCTCCTACTTCTCTGGCTTGTTTCTTCTCTTTCCTCTTTGCTACTTCCACCCCTTCCCAAGAGGGCCCCCCAGGGTTCTATCCTTGGCCCTCTTCTCTCTCCACATTCTGTCCCTGGTGATTTCATCTACTCCCATGCCTTCAATTCTCACCTCTATGTAAATGACTCTTCAGTCTCTGTCTTCACCCTTCATTTCTTCCCAGAGCTCTAGTCTTCTATTTTCAACTGCCTGCTACATACCTTTACTTGGATATCCTGACCTCAGACTCAATGTGTCCAGAATTGAAGTGCTCATCTGCCTTTCGAAAATCTGCCCTTCCCCTTAGCTCAGCTATTTCTGTGGCTGGCTCTACCATCCTTCTAATCCAGGAAGGCTCAAAACTGAACTCATCTTTGACTTTCCTCTCCTCCTTCACACCTAACCATTGACCAGCTCCTGTTGATTCTATTTCCTTGATCATTTTTATCTGATCCTTCCTTTCATTTCCACTACAACTAATCTAGTCTTCTTGCTTGGATTATTGAAATAGCCTTTTGACCGGTCTTCCTGCCCTCAGGCCACGTGCTCTTCAATATGTTCAGTATATACTTCATGTCCCTGCCCAAGGACTCTTCCTAAGCAACATTATGATCATGCAATCCTTCCATGCGAAAGCTTTATTTGATTCCCTGTTGTCTACTAAATGTGGCAGGTGGGTGGCACAGTGGATAAACCTGGGCCTAGAGTCAGGAAGATCTGAATTCAAATCCAGCCTCAGATACTTACTAGCTGTGTGACCTTGGGCAAATAAGTCACTTAACTGCTGTCTGCCTCAGTTTCCTCAAGTATAAAATGGGGTAATAATAGCACCAATCTCCCAGGATTGTTGTGAGGATCAACTGAGATAATATGTGTAAAGCACTTAGCACAGTGCCCCGGCACAGAGTAGGTGCTATATAAATGCTATATAAATAAACTCCTGATCCTGATATTCCAGGCTATCTGTTATACGATTCCAACCCATATTTCCAGATTTTTCTCATCCTACTTCCCTTCCTGTACTCTGCTTTGCTCAAAGTGAACTACTCTCTGCAATGTTTTTGCTCCTCTCCATTTTTTGTTCCACCTTCTCCCACATCCACGCCATTGTCCAAGCTGTCTCCCAGGCACAGAAATGGACTTGCAGGTCTCACTTTCTGATGAAGCCCTTCCCCTCTATTTTTCATAAAGCTTTCCCTGATGGCACCCCCAGCTGAAAATGACATGTCTCTTTACAAAATGTTTCATTGCCTTTTGCCAGAATTTTTCCTTTGTACTTAAGCTCCTGTGTGTTAGTTACTTGTGTACTTGATTTTTGTCCTATTTCAGAAAATAGGTTCTATGTCTTATCTATTTTTACATCCCTGATGCCAAGCCTAGTGCCTTACACATGCCAATAATTAACAAGTGTTTGTAGCATGGGATCAGTTGCCCATAAGATATCAAAAGAACCCATCCTGCCCATGCTGATGCCTGAATTGCCTTGCCTGCAGCCTGGCCAATAGCAATATGTATGGCTCCAGAAGAGGAAGGGGTGATCATCTGACTGTCCCAATGGGCAGAAGAGGGACTGGGAGGCTGGTGGTACCTTGCCCTCCTTATGGGACTGCCTCCCTCCCCTGTCCTCTGCAGTCATGGTCATTCGTGTTCCCTTGCCCTGCCTGGGTACCACAGTGAGAAGGAGAAATAGGGCAAGGACCATAGAACTGATTCAACAAACACTTATTAAGAGCTTGGGAAGCTAGGTGTTGAAGTGGATAGAGCACTGGACCTGGAGTCAAGAAGACCTGAATTCAAATCCAACCTCAGACATTTAGCTGTGTGACCCTGGGCAATCACTTAACCTCTGTTTGCCTCAGTTTCCTCATCTGTAAAATGGAGATAATAATAGCACACCTACCTCCCAAGTTTGCTGTTAGGATCAAATGAAATAATAATTGTAAATCACTTAGCACAGTGCCGGCACACAATAAGTTCTCTCTCTCTCCATATACATATATACATACATACATACATACATATATATATACAATGTGTGTATATATATATATTATTTACAGAAAACTATGTTAGCACCTAAAACTTGTCAGAGGATGGGGTACCAAATGCCTTTGAGATCCACTCTCCCCAGGGTGGACATTCCCACCTCTACCCACATTTGCTCTACACTTAGCCCAAGCTCTGTAACTACTGTGTCTTGGGTAAAATGGTAACTGTGAAAGAGGAGCAAAGAGAGAGGTGGGTGAGCTGGAAATAAGAATAAGCAGCATTGGCTTCCAGCACCAGGCTTAGGTATAGAGTCATGGCTCTGTAGAGCTGAAAGGGACTTAGGAGACCATCCAATCCATTCTCCTTATTTTGTAGATGAAGAAACTGAAGGCTAGAGGAGAGTGACTTACCCAAGGTCACACAAATAGCAAGTACCTTAAGTTACTTCCCCCTCTTCCATCCAGTTCAGAAGCACTCAGGGGCTCCAGAACACAGAAAGGAAACAAATTTCTCTTACTCCTTTCCCTACCCTCCATCTATCTACTCATCTTGTTATAATCCCTCCCTCCCGCTTCAATGCCACTTACTGCTGAATTCCCTCTTCCATCCAGATACAGATGCTATAACAAAAATATTATGACTCATGAACCAGACGCCGTCCACCCCTCCCCGTTGCCCTCCCTCATTGAGGTGGGTGGCTTACCGGTGACCACGGGGTACGTCTGGGTTCCCGACACGTTGCTCCCCAGGTCAGGGTTTGCCGAGGCAGATAGACTTGATTTGACTTCATCAAGCCCAGGGGTCAGAGCTGGGAGGGAGTACTCATTCCCCTGGGAGGAGAGAGAAAAGCGACAGCTCTCTATTGATGCACTGAGAGAAAGAGAGAAAGAGAGAGAAAGAGAAAGAGAAAGGGACCATTCTGGTGCAGATGGGGAGGAGGAACAGGGGAGTCCTCCCAGATGGGGAAGAAGGAGGAGGCCTGGAAAGGGAAAGGTCTCAGAGGAAGATGAAGTGTTCCTACTGTGGGGGAGGAGGGAAGACTGCTTCCCAAGGGAGAGGGATGTGCAGAGACTGAGTTATTGCTGGGGGAGTGGGCGTGGGGGTGGCGGGGGCAACTTTGAGTTTCCAAGGGCTATACAAGAGCAGGAGTAGGAAGGCCTGGGTCATCCACCACCCCTCCCCAACTCAGAGGGTGAGGGGAAGGGTGTCCTTCTGGCTCCCTGGAGTGGGGAGCATCAGAGAGGAAAGAGGAAAGGTACTGGTAATGGTGGATATTGGGGGTGAGGAAGGAGGTTCCTGAGGCCTGTCTGCCTGCCTGGCAAGCTTGACTTTCTGAGTGGGTATGGGTTCCCCTTCTTTAAAAACAAACAAAGAGGGCTCAGCGGGCCCCCTTGCTCTCTGCTTGTGCACTGGGGTATGAAATTGGGGAGGGGGAGAGTCCACATGGCTAACAGAAGGGTGGGAGGGGGCCAGTCATTGACTCTGAAAGGGTGTCCTGCCCGAAACACGCGGCTAATTGCCTTTTTATTGCGGCAGCCGCCAAGCCAGACCCCAGAGCTGGGCAAAGGGGGAGCCTACACAAAGCAAGAAAAGTTGGTCTGATTAATATTACGTTAAATTAAAACTGATTTTCTGCTCTTTCGGGTCCGTTTTTTTCCCTTCCGCTTCCTGGCCCCCCCAGTGGACCCCCTCCCCTCCCTGGCTGGATGGGATTGCCTCGTCATTTCCAATTCCTTCTCGTATTGATCTTCCTGTAGAAATCAGTTTTGTAATTAGCTGCAAATTAGGCCTTCTACTGGGGGTGAAGCTGCCCCCTGATTTATCACCAGAGTAATTCGCTGTGATCGGAGAGAAATTAAAATGAACTCAATTAGGCTTCGGATTTGCTTTATGGGCCCTGCTCCGAGTTTCAGGGGGAAAAATGACTGTGCTAGTGTTTAATAGTGTAATGAAAGTAAATAAAGGTTATTCATTGTAATACAGCCGGGGACAGGGCGAGCTCATGGAGCCGGCCCAGAGCAGCCTGAGACTCCTTTGTTGGTTTATGGCTCGGGGCACCTTAAAAAGACTTTTGATTTTTGTTTTATGAAGACAAACAGCTTATGGGATAAAAGGACAGGCTGGGAGGAAGGCAAGTAGCTAGCTGGGAACTGAAGGGACCTCAGAGCAAAGCTGAGCTGTGCTGTGTAGAGTGTCTGGGCCTGTGCCAGGCTGTACTGTGTGTGGCATGTGTTCTAAATGTGCTATTCGTCTGTGTGTATGTGTGTGTATGTGGGCATGATCTATGCATTCTGTGCATTCTGCACATAGGATGCTATGTGAGTGCATTTTGCATTCTGTGTATGTAATCGCTGCTGAACACCTAGGTCATGGCACATTTGTGGGGCCCTGGCTGTTTTTTGTGCCTGTCCTGCCTCAGAAGCGTGCCCTATGCTGTTGATGGGGAAGCAGCCCCCAGTCTGGCCCTCTGATAGGATGGAACAGCGAGAAGGTTTCCTGACTTCCAGCTCAGGCTGGCCTTGGGGTCACCTTGGGAAGTCTAGGCCATGGAGCAGGTGACAGATAGCTTGGATGCTGAAGAAACTCAGGGTGAGTTATCTTTCCAAGTGCTAAAGCCCTCCCCACTGTAGAAGGGTTTAGAGGGCTGAACAGGTTTCCTGAAGGACTCCAGGGAGAGAAGAAGTCAAAGCCAGGGGTAGGAGATGTCACCTAGGGTACCATAGAATAGTGAGTTCCTTCCTGTCAGAGTGAATGCACATGCCAAACACACAAGGCCATATACCAGTACATGTCACAGGCACGTGACTAGGTATGCCCATGTGTGTCTTGTGTCTCGACTCTGGGAAGGCTGGTATGATTCAATTTAGGACTTTCACCCTTGAAGCCCTGGGTGCTAGGATGCCCCTCACCTGCTCCGATTTGATGTGCTCTGATGTCTGGAAAACATCGGGATAGGAAGGACGCTCAAAGACCCGATCTAAAGCTTCCAGCTGTTGCTGAGTGAAGGTGTCCGCTCTCAAGTGCTTCCGCAAACTGTCCACACCGCTCTGGGAGTCTCCATTCGGGACAGAGCCCTCAGACACATCTGGAGGACATACAGTACAGGGGCATCAGTGCTAGACTAAGAAGCTAGAGGGGGAAAAGTGTGGGCAAAGGGGATGCTCAAGTTTGCCCCAGGACTTGGGCCATATTGCTGCCATCCTTTGACCCTGGCCAGCTCTCAGCTTCTGTGATGGAGAGGAGCCAGGAATGACAGAACCAAGGACCATGAGGGTAGAGGCAGTACTTGAGGGAATTGTCTTTGGCCAGGTATTTGGAAAGAGTAGGATGGAAAGAGGAAGTAAAACTCGTGAAAGCTTGGGAATCAGGGAAGGATTCTGAGAACAGACCAAAGAAGCTTCCCAGCAATGAGCTCTCCAGGCCCAGGGCCCTCTTCATTCCCAGAGGCTAGGCCTTTTTCGAGGGAGAAGCCGGGTTTACAACTCAGGCCAGCAACACAAAGCCTGTGGAGAATCAAGGTCAGCTTAGAGATGAGTCTCGATTCCACCGATTGCCAGGGTTGAAAATCACCAACTCTCTGTGGCCGAATGTAACATGGTAACTGAGTAAAACAACTCCACCAGGAAGGGAGGAGGAGTTCTGAGAGCAAAGGCTTAGGGAGTTGGGGTGGGGGCCAAGGAAGGCAGGTGACCTGTGAGCAGGAGTTGCAGTGGGGAGAGGTGGAAACTAGAAACAGAGACTTCTGTTGTCAGCCATCCTCTTCTCTATGGTCAAAGCCCATCCCATGGCCTGGTGCTCCCCAGTTGCCAGACTGTGCTCTAACTTAGGCCTTTCTTCAATGGGACCTCAGGTCCCATTTTGGGAAACAGAAGAGTGCTTGGCTCTCCAGTTACCTCCCTCCCAGTCAGGGAAGCTCAAATCAGGCCTGCAAAAAAAAGAAAAACAACCCCTACTAAGGGTAGCCCTGCTTTGATTCTTCCTTTGGATTCCTTATCCTGTATTTCTCCTGTCGAGTCCCCACCCCAGCCCCAACCCTGAGGGTCTTTGACTTTGCTACACTCAGCTCCTCTGGCAGAGCCCTGGGACTAGTACTGGGGCCACAGCCACGGCCACGCCAAAAGCACAGGGGATGTTATATATATCAGTTTATAGGTGATTATATGATATGATATAATCAATATTGCATTATATACAGTAACACCATACAGTATCATTCGTGAGACCATAGAAAATATTACATATTGATTAACCTCAACCTGCAGCCATTGTGTGTGAGAGAAAGAGAGAGAGAAAGAGAAGGGGGGTGGCGAGAAGGGGGGCAGAGAGAGAAGGAGAGAGAAAGAGAGGATGGGAGTAAAAAAATAAAGAAAAAAAGGAAGGAAGGGAGGGAGGAGGAAAAAGAAAAAAGAAAGAAAGGAAGGAAGAAAGGAAAGAAGGAAGGAAGAAAAAGATTAAGAAAGGAAGGAAAGAAGAAGAGAAAAAAGAGTAGGGGAGAGACATCAAGTGAGGAGGAAAGAGAGGAGAGAAATGGAAGGGGCAGAGGGAGAGTCTATGGCATGTGTATACACATATACGGGGAAGAAGACAGGTGTGTGTATAGGTTTGTGGGAGAAAAACACAGATATATCCATGTACAGGACAAGAATAAGTGTGTGAAAGAGATGTGAAAGGTGGCTCTGGGACACGTCTGCCCACCATCAAGAGTCTTGACAGTTTGCCTGTCTCGAGCCTCAGAGTCTTAAAACCATAAAATTGACCCAGAGAGGCTATGTCAACGTCGCAGAGTGAGTTAGGTACAGAGCTGGGAATATTGACTCCCCAATCCATGGCTTTTCCTAATGGTATAGTATCCTCCTTTTTTCTTTTTGTATTATATTTGTGTATGTTTCCATATGGATGTTTGTGTATCATTGTATGCAAACAGTATGTGCCCATAGGCAATAGGGTAAGTGCATTTCAGTGTATGTGTAAATGGCCCGGGTGAAGTGCATATGTATGTCTATTTGTGCAGATGCTGTGGTAAGTGTGTATGTGTGTGTGTGTTTGTGTGTGTATGAGAGAGATATAGAGAGACACAGAGAGGGCGGGGAGAGAGAGGGAGGGGGAGAGAGAGGGAGAGGGAGAGAGAGAGGGGGGGAGAGAGAGAGAGAGAGAGAGAGAGAGAGAGAGAGAGAGAGAGAGAGAAGAGAGGGAGAGAGAAGTGAGACCCTATGTGATGGGGGCATCACTGCTGTCTGAATCTGGGCATCTCTTTGCATGTCTCACTGTCTCCCCCACCTTTCATGGAGTCCTCTTGCCTCTGAGTGCACCTCCCTGAAAGGCCACATCGAGTTGCTCCAGGCTGTGCTGGCAGGGCGGAGGTAATGTCTCTGTGTGTTTGTGTGTGAGTGTGTGGGGCTGCTGAAGTGCCGTCAAGGGATTTCCAGGGAATTGGGTATGTGCAAGCCTTGGAGTGGGTGCGTATAGCCATGCATGCCTCTGTGTGTGCGTGTGTGTGTGTGCTTGTGTAAGTGTTGAACTGCAGCTTTGTCCTCAGGTCACTGGCTGGAGGAGTCTCTCTTCCTTCATTTATTCAGGGGCCCTTCAGATCTTGACAAATCTGTCACTCTAAATTTGCGAGAGATTATGGTGCTCTCTCCCCAGCCCGCAGAGAGGTGATATATGATATCTGCTGCCCCTATTGATTGCCTGATCTGGTGGCAGAGGCCGGCGAAATGAACTTGAAATGAACATCATGCCTCAACTCATTGTGCGTATAATACACTACTTAATCCCACATTTTTCAGCCGCTATGGAATTCAATTGATCAATCATGTTCCACTGATAGTACTGTTTTAGGGGTTATTGCTGCTCCCTTCACGCACTGACCTTTTTATTTATTTATTTATTTTTGTAAACTCAGGCCCTGGTGATGAGACAGTTACAGAGCCAGCAAAGGTGGGGGGGGGGGGGGGAAAAACAGCAGCAGAAACCAACTGCAAAGAGGAGGAGGGGAAATGGGAGGAGGATGAGGAAGGGAAGAGGAAGAGGAGGAACAGAATAAGAGAAGAAAGAAAGAGAGGAGGAGGAAGGATGAATTGAAGGGGAGGGAGGAAGGAGTGAAAGGAGATGGAAGGAGAATTTAATGGAACAGAAAGAACAGGAAAGGAAAAGAAGGAGATAAAAAAGAGTGGGACTAGATCAATATAGGCTGTTTTGGGGGAGGGGTTATTGACCTAGCCAAGCCAGGCCTGTTGTGTGTGCTTCAGGAGGGCTCAACATCGGAGCTTTCCAGATGTGGAAAGCAGCATCCAATGGTGCTGTGGGGGGAAGTGAGGACTAGAGGTGGGCAGAGAGGCAGTTATTGGGCCAGAGAAATGGAAGGAATGAAAAGGCTGCCAGAAAGGTAGATGTGGTATTGTGGTGGAAGAAGCTGGGAGGGAGGAGGGAGATGTGAAGAAAGCAGGCCTGAGATGGGCTTCAATAAAGGAAGGAGTATGAGCTAGAGAGAAAGAGAGAGGAGAAAGGGGCAGGAAGGAAGACAGGGAGAAAGAGAGAAGGGAGGGAGCAAATGTGCATGAGGGTGGGAATGTCCACCCTGGGGAGAGTGGATCCCAAAGGCATTTGGTACCCCATCCTCTGCCAGGTTTCAGATGCTAACATAGTTCTCTATAAATAATAAATAAATAAATAAATAAATATACATTATATATATATATAAATATATATATATATGTATGTATGTATATGGAGAGAGAGAGAGAGAGACAGAGAGAGAGAGAAACAGCATTAGACCCAGTGAAGAGATCCCACCAAACCCTATAACCCTCTTCCTTTTGCTGAGGAGATTGGTAAGCAATGCTGGCCCAGGAGGCCTTGGATTTAGGCTGGTACCCAGAGGACTCCCAAGGTTCCAGCTCAATAGGAGAAGAAGCTACAGCTTAGTTCTCTGTGTTCCCTCTTTCCTGCTTTCCAAATATCCATGAACCGTTCACCCTCTGGCTCTTTTTCTTTTCTGCCCCAGGGGTTGGCATCAAAGTGCCCCTCAGGCTCTTCCCCAGAGAACTTAATCTGCCTTTTTAAGAACAGGGCAACAATTCAAGGACAGAGATACATACCAGAAAGCCTAGAGTGACCTAACTTCTGGCCCACTTGATTTCATGCACAGTCCCATGTAGTCAGGCACCAGAACCCCACTGCAACAAGGCCCTGGTCATCAGAGAGCAGAGGGTCAGCCTGCTTATTTATGGGAAAAGTCATGCCGGTATAGTTCCATTACTAAAGGAACAAGAGGACTTTGGTATTAGATGTTCTCCCCAGTAAGGTAACACAGACCCAGAGGTCATAGAATAACAAGGACCTTAGAGGACTGAATGAGTCTATGTATGTGTGTATGTATGTATGTATGTATGTATGTGTGTGGATCATTGAAAGCCTCCGTTCAATGGCTAAAGAATATATACTTTCTGCATGACTCAACCTTGGGCACCTAGTCTTCCCTTGACCAAAGAATAGGGCTCAGGCCAACCAGCCAAGGTGCCAAATCCAAGGATTCCAAGTCACGGTATTGATAACCAACTTTAAAATGATCCCTTAATGGGCACATGGCTGCCAGAAAGAGGCCAAAACATGGCACAGGGGAGAGTGTCTCAGTTCCATCCCCAAGTGTGGGCCAGCTACTTCTAATCTTAGAAGGTATCATGATGCTGGCAGAGAAAGCATCACGTCAAAGTGAAGTGTCCTGTGGCTGGTGGGAGAATAACAGAAAGACCAGGAAATCAAGTGATTAAGCTATGGGGGCCTGATCCACATAAAAACAACACTGAAAATCCAGGGTAGACAGAATTGCCAGTCTCTGTCTCTATTCAATTCAATAAGCATGTAATAAGCACCTACTGTGGGTATTGTGGTACTGCTTTTATGCATCACATAAAAGGGAGATACAAATTAAGTAAGACATGATCCCTTCCCTCCTGGAGTTTACAGATGTGACAATGCAAAATAAAACTTGATAAATGTATTACAGAAGGACAAAGCATTATTCCCTCCTCCCTTTCCCATACATGTTATGGGGAGAGATCAGGAAGAAGGTGGCATTTACATTGAACTTTAGAGGAGGCAGGTAGAGCCTTGAATGGAAGACAAAAGAGTCAAAACTTTACTCAGTAAGTAATAGGGAGCCACTGTGGATTTTTGAGCAGAGAAGTGACATGACAGTTCAATGCATAAGAAAGATTCACCTGGTAGCAGTAAGAAAAATGAATTGGAGGAAGGAGGGAGTGGAGACATAAAGACCTTTTACATGTCAGGAATAAAGAAGAAGAAACACAATGCAAGAGACAGTTCTGAGGTAGATCAGTAGGACTTGGCAACCAGTTGGATAAAGAAAGGTGAAAGGTGAAACATAACCAATGTTTCAAATTTAGATGACTGTTTAATGGTGGTTCTACTGATGGGGGAAGGAAAGCAGAAGTGTTCAAGTATTTATATACGTGCGGGGCACTGTGCTAAGCACTTTACGTATATCTCATCTAGTCCTCAACGACAACCTTGAGAGGGTAGGGGCTGTTATTTCTATTTTACAGATAAGAAAACTGAGGCAAACAGAGATTAAGTGACTTGCCCTGGGTCACACAAGTACTGACTGTGAGGCTGAATTCAAACTCAGGTCTCTTGATTCCAAGTCAGGGCCCCATCCATACCTATTTGCCCTCACTTAACTGATGGAAATAATAAAGTCTGAAGGAACAACAGATTTAGGGGAAAGATAATAAACTCAGTTTTAGATAGGTTGAGTTTGAGGTGCTGTTGGGTAGAGATGACCTGTAAGCAGTTGGAGATTCAAATCTGGAGCTCAGAAGGGAGGTCAAGGTTGGACATATAGGTGCATAGAATTGAGAGTTCAAGTCATGACAGTGAATGATATTGCTATGGAAGGGAGCGTGGAGAGAGAAGTCCAAGGGCAGAACCTTGAAATTCAAAACATCTACCTGAAGGAGTTTGGGAGAGGAAGAGAAGATGGTGAAGAAAGATGATAAGGAACAATTAGAGAGATGGTAGGACAGTCAGGAGATAAGAGGGTTTTAGACTGTGTGAGATGCTTTAGAAAAAGAGAAGGAGATTGGAAATAAAGTCCACTGGATCTGATACTTATGAGGCCAATGATTACCTTTGAGAAGGCAGTTTTCAGTAGCATGGTGTGGGCAAGAGCTAGTTCAAGTGGGTTGAGGAGAGAATGAATGGTAAATGATTTTAGGTAGGTATAAGGTATAAACCTTTTCAAGAAGTTTGGCAGTTAAAGGGGAGGAGAGGGATAGGAGGGTGAAAGGGAGGCTTTTTTAGGATTGGGAAGATGTGAGTATTCTTGTTAGCTAGGAAGGAGGCACTGGAGAAGCAGATAGTGAAGAAGCATGGTGTGGGTGAGAGAGATGACTGATGGAACAAGATCCTGGACTGGGCAAGAGGGAATGGGAACCAAGGTGCTGGATGAAAGATTGACCTTAGCTCATGGAGGAGTAGGAACACCTCTTCTTTGGTACTGGGAGGGAAGGAAGAAAGAGTGGATGATGATGCCAACACTTGAGTAGAGAGAGTAACTGAGGGAATTTCCATCATAAGACTTCAACTTTCTCAGTGAAGTAGGAGGCTAAATCATCTACTCTAAGTATAAATAGGAAATGGAGATTCAGTTGGAGAGAAGAAAAGGTTTGAGATAATTAATACAGGAAATGAGATAGGAAATCAGAAAGAGAAAGGTGGAAGGACTATCAAGCAACTGTGAGAGTCCAGATGGGATTATGTACCATAAATTAATAGGTGAAATCAATTTGGTTTTGTGATTTCTTCCAGTGATGTCCAGGTTTGGAGGGGGAGAGGGTTAGAATGAAAACTAATAGATTAGTTTTAAAGGCTTCAATTCCCTTTGTTTTCCCAAGTATAAAAAGCACTCACCCTAAGTGCTGGGACCCCTCAGATCTGGACTGTGGTTTCAGAAGGGATGGTTTTTCTAGAACAACCACGTATACTGCTGTTCCCTTCCAGAGATCAGTACCAAATGAGACCGGGGGCGAGCTGGCAAATCTACTTAGCACACATATCCTTATATCTTTTTAGCATGTGTGTAAACCTAGTGGTTTATTAGTCATCAACAAACATTATAGTTGGATTAAAGGCAGGGAGAAATACGAATCAATCAGAAAGAAAGGAAGGTCAGAGGTGAGGGGCCGGAGAGAAATCCTAGCAAAGTGATTAGCGAGTTAGGAAACTGACACCAACCATGGAATCATATGTTCTAGGACTGGAAATGAGCTTAGATATCGCCTAGTTCAATATTCTCATTTTTCAGATGAAGAAACTAAGGCTCAGAGGTACAGTCACTTGTCTAAAGTCACACAGTAGCAGAGTCTGGATTTGAATCTGGGTTCTGTGTCTCCAAATTCAGTGTTTTCTGTACACCATTTTGATTCTCAGACCATAGGGTCAAGGCCCAGTGTGGAGGCTCACAAGGGAGATGGACTGTGATGGTTTAATGACCAGAAGGTCACTATAAGGCTGAAGATGTCATTTTGTCTCTGGTTTGTCCCTTGGACAAGGTAATCAGTCAGAGAGAAGATACCCTTGCCCTGTGCCTGGGTCTACGCTGTCTCCCACCTCCTTGGTCCAAAGCCACAGATCCCTTTCTTGAACTCAAGTGCTGTGGGCTCCTCCTAAGGAGCTCTCAGGGATGGCTCAGGACAGGGGTAAGGGGACACTGGTCCCTATATCCTAAGCCACACAAATGCGCACACAGTAGGCTGCATCATTAGAAAGGGAGCAGACAACAAACCAGCCAACACTCAGCTCGCCTCATCTAAAGCAATCAGCTTAGATTATGTTTCCACCTGGAATAGTTTATGGAGTTACAGATACAGAACTCAAAGGGACCTCAAGAGCTATCTAGCCCAACTCCCTCGTTTTACAGATGAGGAAACTGAGGCCCAGGAAGATTAAGTGCCATGTTCAAATTTACCCCGATGGTAAATATCAGAGGTGGGAGCCTGCATCTGCAAGAAGAGAAGTCTGGTACGGCTGAAAGAGCCTTGTCTGTGTTACTTACTATTTATATGATCGTCGGCATGTTACTAAGCCTCAAAATAAAGGGTTTGGACTGGATCTCTAAAGTTCCTCCTAGCACTAAATCTCTGATCCTATGATCTTGCAGGGGGGTCAGGATAGGACAAATATGGGTATGTTCACCCAACCCCAGCATATGAGCACTAGGGACACTTGTGGGAGGTTGAAACAGGTAGTTTTAGGGAAAAAATAATAAAAAGAAAGCTTATGCATCCACAGGATAGAAACTTCCCTGAAGAAGAGATGCTAAAAATAAAATAACTGCCCTCCCTCTCATCCCCACGAAAGGATTTGGCTACTTCCTCGATGATGGATCCTAAGGGCTAAGGGAAACTGGGCTTTTTAGAGATGGGCCTTGGCTGGAGGCTGGGGGAGGTGTCGGAAAGGGTCAGGGAGTCTGTGAAGCCCTTGGTACCAGAGGGAGACAGCGAGAGAGTGCTGAGGCAGGGCAGTCTGTTTCCCAGGCTTCTCTGGCTTCTCCTCAAAGCCTCATTCTCACCCTTCTATTTCTGCCATGGCCCCTTTCCCTTCTGCAGTGCTCTCCTTCAGGCATCCTCCTTGGATATCCCCAGCCCTCCCCAACTGCCAGTTGTTGCAGTTTCAAACTCAATTGTTCTCCTCAGTCCTGAGGCAAATGGAGTCATTAATTACCTTCTATCGGCTGGGCCGAGTTCAGAATGCGATCAATATCCCTGCTTGTCATTCAGGGCTGCCTAGCCCCCCACCCCCAGCCCAGGCTCAGCTCCTAGCTCTCAGGGGGGCTGGGTAGCTAGAATTGAGCTGCCACCCCACCCTCTCATCCAGCAGAGCTGGGGGCCAGGTTTGGAGGGCGGAGCCTTCTATGTCTAATGTAAGAACAAAATTATAATGAAGAGGGGAGGAAAAATGAAGCGACTCAAGGATTACTGGATGATAATGGTGGAGATGTATTGCGAGGATGGTATGAGAAGGGAATAAAAAAATTGGGGACCAGAGGAAATGCTGGCTTCAACACCTCCATCAGCCTTGTGTTTGTGTCAGGAAAACGACATTTCTCTCCCCTTCCCTATAGCCTTCCACTGAAATTGCTGGGAGGTGTGCTAGATACAGTCAAACACCTGCCTCCTCATCTTCCTAAAAGCCAGTCAGTAGCAAACAACCCTATGGTTGTCACCCTATGGTCCAGATATACTAGCAAGACTGTGTTCCAAGACTGTGTTCATAAGGAAGGGACTAGAAACATTCTGGAAATCTGGCTCCAAATATCATATTTCTATGCAACATTATGTTCTATTCTGTTGCCTAAACTAGAATCTCAGCCTCCATCCCTGGCAAAACGTCTTATGCTCCCATGAATCCACCTCTCAGTCAGAATAGGGAGGGGAAAGGGCAAAGGGGTTAGAGGCACCAACCTTGCTAAAGCCAGGTACCTACAAGGGAGGTGAAGCAGGACAAGATGAATCTGAAGGAAAATGGCCTGGGAGGGGTGGAATATTACATTCAGATGCAGTTAGGAGACCTAAGTTCTAATCATGGCAGAATTAGTCAATTTCACTAACTCATCTATGGGAACTTCAGCAAGGCACTACCCCTCAACTTCCTCACATGTAAAACGGGAGAGATTTGGTTAAGGTTCAGCTTTCTGCTAAAAGCAAAGTTTCTGAAAAATTCTAAGCCTGCCTTTCTGATGATTTCATCCCTTAGAAGGCAGAAGGAAGTGATATGGGGAACTGTAATCCAACAAACAAGGAGAAATGAATTGATGAAGGAGGAAGGATGTTAAGAGAAAAATAGCATGTAACCTTAGAATTTATAATAGACAATGAAAAGAGTGCTGGTCACTGTGGGCCATGTATCTGGACTTTAGGGGAGTTCAGAGAAATGTCAAGGAAGATGGCTCTAGAGGAATGGGAAGTGTTCAAAGAAGAAATTTGATGATTATAATTGAGAGCCATCCCAATGAAAGTGTTAAAAGCATTAAAAGGGAAGTCATACAAAAGAACCAATGTGGCTGCACAGGGAGCTCTCTGAAGCAGTCAGATTTTTAATGGTTCTGTATAAAATATGAAAAAAAAGAAGCAGTTAAGAACTGGGAATCAACAGGGCTGGCTCTGATACTCCTGTTCTTTCCCCTTCCTACCCTGATTTACAGTTTGTTCATAGTATCATAATATTATAGAACTTAGAACTGGAAGAGATCTAAGGGGTCATTTAGTCCAACCCTTTCATTTTACAAATTAAGAAACTGAGACCCAGAGAAATTAAGTACTAGGTCACACAGCTATTGAGTAGCAGAGCTGGGATTCAGCAGAGAGAAGGTTGGGTTTTTCAAGTGGGAATTTAATAGAAAATTAAGGGGAAAGAAAATAAAATGAGAAAGCATAAAAATGGCAAGCTTACAGAGTCCTCATCCTAAGGTAATTAGAGCCTTGCCATAGATTGGATTAGCTGACCCCGCTTTCAGGGCACTTCTATTCTGATTATTTGCATCACTTCTGTTTTCAGTGGATGGGCGGCTAGGTGATACGGTGGATAGAGAAGTGGGCTTGAAATCACAGACTCTTCTTCCTGGCCACACTAGCTGTGTGACCCTGGACAAGTCACTTAAAACCCTATATGCCTCAGTTTCCTCATCTGTCAAATGGGCAGGAGAAGGAAATGGCAAACCACTCTAGTATCTTTGCCAAGAAAACCCCAAACAAGGTCATGCAGAATTGGACACAACTCAACAACAATAGCGGCAACAATTTTCAGTGGATGTTAGATCAAGCTGTTCAGCCCCTGCAGGTTCAACATGATAACATTACCAGATCAGCTGGGATCCTCAATTCCATCAAGAACCTGCTTCTAATCTTCTTTTAGGACGTGAGACCCCAGGTTATAGAATCATAGTTTAAGGGTGGGAAAGGACCCTTTCTTATTAAGTGCATACCATAGGCCAGGTACTGTGCCAGGCACTGGAGATACAAAGTCAAAGGGGAAACAGCCCTTGCCTTAAATGTGCTTATATCCTATTGGAAGGTGGAGGTGTGAACCAACATGTACCCATGTAAATACATGCAAAATATGCACAAACTAAGGACAAGGTAATTTAAGGGTTGGGGGGAAGGGAGTGGGGAGAAGGAATATAATGAGCTTCCTTCATCAGAGGGATTTTGCAGAATATGAAAAACTACTGCCTTACCTATGTCACCGTTCTAAAGATGAGGGTGGCCTGGAGAGGGGAATATGACTCACCTAAAATCACGCAGGGGGTATGTGGCAGAGCTGGAATTTTAATCTGGGTCCTACGATTATCAATCCAGCATTTTCCCCATAATATTTTGTCGTCTCTCTGGACTCAGAGATCATCCCTTCTAATCTCAGGTTTCTGTATTAACATACCTGGGCATGGGATGGTTCCTATCCCCAGATTCCTCTTCTCAGGCTATTCGGTACCAACCTTCATTGTTGTTTTGTTGATTAGTCATGTCTGACTCTTCATGACCCCTTTTGGGATTTTCTTGGCAAAGATACTGGAGTGGTTTGCCATTTCCTTCTCCAGCTCATTTAACAGATGAGGAAACTGAGGCAAATAGGGTTTTAAGTGACTTGCCCAGGGTCACACAGCTAGTAGGTATCTGAGGCCTGATTTGAAGTCACATCCTCCTGACTTCAGGCCCAGCACTCTCTCCACTGCATCCCCTAGCTGCCCCTAGCTGTGCAGACCTAGCAGGTCAATTGAACAAACAGTTATTAATCACCTACTACACCCAAAGTACTTTGCAGGGTGGGAGTAGGGGTGGTCTGGGCATATAGGGATGAAAAACAAGAGCCTCTACCCTCAAGAAACTTACAGTCTTCTAGGGAGGATATGGCATATATGCAGAGAAGCTTCATTTGGGCCAAGCATATTATAGAGACAAAGGAAACATTTAGATGAAATGTCATAGTCTCGGTGGAGAGCACAACCATCCTAGCCATGTTGATGCATTGTGATTCCAACCAAACACTTCCTCTCTCTTTCTGTTTACATATCTTCTACCTCTGTTTCTCTATCTGCAGATTAAGGGAGGGCTCTAGCTCTCAGGTCACTAGCAGAATATATATGCCTAAGGAGCCCTGGGTTCAATGATCAGGCAAGCTCAGGTTACCAGCCCGACCCATTTTCCTACATTCCCCCTAGAGAATGCTTCTCCAAAATTGCATCATTATAGGTTTACAATATCAAAATTACTTCATACATGCAGTAACAAAAAAAACTTGCTGTTCTTCACTGAACTAAGATGACAAAAAGATACCTTTTTTTTTTTAAACGTATATTTAGATCAGGGAGAAAACAAGGCTAAGCCCACTGCTTGGGAAAGATGACAGAAGACGACTGAATTACTAAGCTTCTGTGTTCTTTACCAAGATTGAGCTTCAACCTGGAAAAAGTGGAATAAATATTATAAGAAGGGAGTTGCAGTCCATGATAGATAAAGGAGATTGGAAAGAATTGAGTTGCATGTATTCAAATCTCTAGGCCCAGATGAATTATGTACAGTTGTACTAAAAGCAATGCAAATGTGACTGTGAAACTACTGTCATTTTTAAGGAATCTTGGATAAGAATGAGAGAGGCACCTCAGGACCAGAGGTGAAGAAATGTCCTGAGTTCCAGAAAGTATAGACTGATAAATTTGAGATTGATCTATAGCAAAATTCCAGGACAGATTTTCAAACATATGGCTTGTAAACATTTAGAAAAGAATACTGTGATCACTAGGAGCCAGCATGGAATCACTAACAAAAAAGAATGTTAAACTAATCTCATCCCATTTTTGACAAGATTAGACTGGGAAAGCTATAGGCAGAATGTATCTTTATTTCAGACAGTCATTCGACAAAGCCATTCATATCTTCTGGAAGAGGAGAAATGTAGACTATATCAAACTGGTGTACCTCCCTGCCACCAGATTAAAATATAATTGGAAAATGTTTACAAATACATAAAATACAATGCAATATAGATGATATTAATTTAAAGTTTTCCAAGTCAATATGCATTTCGATTAGAGTTTGACATCACTAGACTAGATGATGAGTTAAGTGGATTATTCTCCATTAGTGGATTATTCTGACCATACCCAAAGACTGTTCACTTATGGATCAGAATAAAATTAGAGGGAGATTTCTAATGGTGAAGAATAGGGCACTCTCTGTTCTTGGTCCTTGTCCTCCTCAACATTTTTATTAAGGGTATTGAAGACATGGGAGGAAATCTTATTAATTCTGAGTCAAGATTAAAAATAATTTCTATAAGCTAGAATGATGGACCAAAATTAACAAGAGGAAATTCAACATGGATAGAAGTAAAGTCCTACACTTAGGTTTGAGAAATCAACTGCATGAATAAAGGATGGGGTAAAACCTGGCTTGACAAAAATTCATGCGAAAAAATGATCTTGAGGGCTTAGTTGACCACAAGCTCAATGTGAACCAAATCTCAGCTCTGGCACAAGCTAGGAGACTTTGACCAAGTCCCTTCTCTGAGTTTGGTCTGTAAGATGAAGAGAGTTGTATTATATAGTCTCTATAAGGTCTCTTCTAGTTAAAAAATTCTATTATTCTAGTGTTCCAGTCAAGAGGTGTTTCAGTCCCACCAGAATCTATCCTGTCAGACCACATCTTCTATAGGTATTTGGTTCTAGGTACCACATTGTAGGTGCCAGACCAGGAGTCAAGAAGACTCATCTCCCTGAGTTCAAATCTGGCCTCAGACACTTACTAGCTGCATGATCCTGGGCAAGTCACTTAACCCTGTTACCTCAGTTTCCTCATCTGTAAAATGAGCTGGAGAAGTAAATGGCAAACCACTCCAGTGGCTTTGACAAGAAAACCCCAAACGGGGCCATGAAGAGTCAGACACAATGGACAACCACAATTGAAGAGGAACACTCTCTACAATGCATCCTTTGGAGAGTAACCGGGCTGGAATAGAGTGTGCCCTGAGGGAGGGATGGGTCTGACACAACTTTGTACTCCATACAGTGTCTGTGTCCAGTGGATCCTCAACAAATACTTTTGGAATGAACATATGGAGCCATGCTATATAAATGAATCTGTCTTCAAATAGGTGAAGTTCCATGCCCAAAGGGTTATAAAAATGTGCATACCCTTTGACCCAGCAATAGCACTTCTAGGGCTATATCCCAAAGAGATCACACAGACAGGAAAAGGACCCACATGTACAAAAATTTTCATAGCAGCTCTTTTTGTGGTGGCAAAGAATTGGAAGTTGAGAGGATGCCCATCAATTGGGGAATGGCTGAGCAAGTAGTGGTATATGAATGTAATGGAATACTATTGTGCTATAAGAAATGATGAACAGGCTGACTTCAGAAAAACCTGGAAAGACTTGTATGGTCTGATGCTGAGTGAAGTGAGCAGAACCAAGAGAATGCTGTACACAATAACAGCCACGTTGTGTAATGACTAACATTGATAAACTTAACCCTTCCTGGCAATACAAGGATCTAAGACATCTCCAGAGGCCTTGTGATGGAAAATGCTATCCACATCCAAACAAAGAACTATGGAAGTTGAATTGCTATTTTTTTCTCTTCTGTTGAGTTTTGTTTCCTCTTTCTGATGGTTCCTCCTATTGGTTTTAATTTTTACTTACAACATTACTAATGTGAAAATATGTTTCATATGAATGTAAATGTATAGCCTATATCAGATGGTGTGCTGTCTTGGGGAGGGTGGTGGGGAGGAAGGGGGAGAAAAATTTTAAACTCAAAAGCATATGGAAGTGATTATTGATAAATCAAAATAAATTAATAAAAAAACAAACAAACAGGTGAAGTTCCATCACATGGAAGAGGGATTAGGCAACCACTTGGGTCTGAACCCTTGGCATCTTTGACTCTTTCTTCTCCTTTGCCCCTCCCCTGCCCCATCTAATCAGTTGCCAAATTCTTTTGATTCTGTCTCTTTCTCGTCTATTGAATTGGTCTCCACTTTTCCATTCCCACTGCCATCAGTTTAAGCCCTCATTCTCTCTCACCTGGACTATTAAAACAGCTTCCTAATTGTCCTTCCTGCCTCCAGTCTCTCCCTAACTCCAAATCATCCTACATAGGCTGGCAGATTAATCTTCCTTATGCCCCTTCCTGATGTCACTCCACACCTCAAAAACCTTCAGTGGCTCCCCAGAGCCTACCAAAAGAAATGAAATGCCTGTCGCATTAAATAGAAAGTCCAAATTCCTTAGCCTGGCATCCAAGGCCCTCTACAGACTGGTTTCAGCCTATTTTTACAACCTTACTCTCCTTCATGAACTTTATAGTCTCATCAGACTCGACCACTTAACATTCCTTGATCTCATCCCTGCCCTCTCTTATCTCTGTGCCTTTGTTCAGGAAATCCTTATCACTCACAGACTCTCATCTCTGCCTGTTGAAATCCGTTTCTTATTTATAGGTCCAGCTCAGAAGCCACCTCCTTGATGAAGCCTCCCTTGATTCTCCCAGGTAGAAGGGACCTCTCCACCTTCAGATATCTCCTAACACCCTATTTGGAACTCTCCATTTCATTGATCACATTTTAATTCCTATCATAACTATTTGTGTATGTGCCTTACCTCCCCTACTATTAGAGACAGACGGTAGAGCATAAAGAACATTGTGCTTGGAGTCACAATGAAGTTTGAATTCCAGAGCTTCACTTGCTGAACCTCGGTTTCCTGTTCTGTAAAATGAAGACAATAGTGTTTCTAGGGCATTATGACTTAGTTCGTCTTCATTTTCCTACTGCCTAGCACCATGTCTTGAGTGACCTTGTCCAATGTAACTTCCAGGGGAAGAACTGGAATTTTGGGGTAGAAATTACAGAGAGTCTATATCAGCAAAAACTCTAACAATTATAGCTGTCCTAAAAAGGGTATAATAGGTAGTGAGTTCCCTGTCCCAAGGACACTCATCAAGCAGAAGCTGGATGCCAGAATAACAGGAAATCCCTGTTATTGAGAGGGAGCTTGGATGAGATGACTTTGATTCTCCCTTGGAACCTTTAGCATCTCAGATTTCATTCCCATGCAACATACCCCTTCTTGCTGTCCCCCTGCCCATGCCAGGCTCACTTCCATTTTCTTGCTGTTGCTCACACACTCTTCCCTTCTCCTGGAGTGTCTCTTCCTTCTTTCTAACTTTCACGTCCAGCTGGAGCTTTGCCTCTTCAATGAAGCCTTTCTCCATTCCTCTAACCCAGTCGGCCCTCCACCTCCTCAGAGAGCCTATTATTCTTGCACAACGGTTTGTCATTTAATTGTTCTCTGTTTCGTGTGTCACATCTCTGTGACCAGACCATGGACTCACTGAGGCTAGAAACCATATAGCACAGCTACGCATCTCTTGTTCCTTTACAGGGCTGGCCTCTAGGAGGCCTTTGCAGGCTGATGATAGGAATATAGATGGCTCTTTCATACACAGAGACAAAGTTGAACAAAGATTACAAGAGGGTTTTCATGGTATCCTATCTGTTTTTCCCTGTCAAAAGCCAGAGACTTCCAAGTATTTGAGGTGATTTAAGGGCATCTTTGTTTGACAACAGGGGGATGATTCCTCGGGGTCCTTTCCTTTGGGAATTCTATGCATGCATGCAGCTAGTTGTACTCATGTGTGTGGGCTTGCCTGTACCCCAACTCTGTGGAATACAGAAGAGATCCAGACCTCTAAGGTCATGTTGCTTACTTGGCTTCTTCCCGCAGTCTGAGATGGAGCAAGTGGGCAAAGGCATCCCCAGGCTATGTGTGGGGTACAGAATAGAAAGTAGGTATGGACATTTCCCAGGAAAAAAGACTAGAGGCTGATTTGTATGTACCAATGGTCAATAAGTCATGTAATTATGTGAGAATGGGGGTAGGAAGAGAAGGAGATGGGAGTGCCTAGGTGTGGGGAAGGAGAAGGGACTCAGGTATGGGGAGGAGAGGTATGGGGGTCAAGGAGCCTGAAGATGGTGGAGAAGGAGGAAAATACACAGATGAGGGGGGAAAGTGCTCTGAGTATGGTAATAGAATCCACCTGGCTGCATCACTTTCTCTCCCCAAGTACAGTGGTGAGTCCTGCTACTGCCATGCAGACAGAAGCTGGGTCTAACTGCCTATTTGGTGCAAAGGGAATGAAGACTGGTCCTCTTTCCCTTAACAGGGAAGGAGACGGGGAGACCTCATGGGCCCCAGGTCCTCTCTCTCTTTCCTCCTCAGGCCCCTGTCGGGTAGTGGCCCTCTCTTTTCCAGTATGGACACCAGTAGAATAGGAGCTAGAGATGAGATCAGTTAGAAACCCCTCCTGAGCCCGGAAGGAAGGGAGCTTTGTTAGCTCAAAGGACATAAGCAAGGCGAAAAATTACATACCATGCCGCCCTAAGTATGCTTGTTTAGAGAAACTGCTTGCATTTATGAAGTCTTTGGTGCGGAAAGCAGGGTTGCAAATGACTGCATCAGAGCGACAGTAAAGGCCATTAATTTCCTGTTATGTTTTCCTGTGTTGGGGGCTTTATTAATTTAATTTTACACTGTCGAACAACAGCGAGAGCTGACACTGCCACACTGCCAGGGCTGGGGTTTTCTTTCCTTTTGTGTGTGTAGCAAGGCTTTGCTTGACATGCAAATCAGCACCATTACCCGAACCAATAAAGATGTGGGAAGAGAAGGGGAAAGGGAGGGGGGGAGGAGGGAGAGGGAGGGGGAGGAGGAGGGAGATGAAGAGGGGAGGAGGGAGATGAAGAGGGGAGGAGGGAGAGGTAGGAGGAAGGAGAGGAAGGAAGGAGAGAGAAGGAAGAGGTAGGGGAAGGAAAGGGGGGATAAAAGAGAAGGGAGGGGTGGGAAAAGAGGGAAAGGAAAGCCATGCCCAGTCCATCCTTATCCTCTCTATGCCCATCTATGCCTGGCTATCCAGACTCCATCTTGTGAAATCAGCATTTTCTCCTTTAGCATTCATCTTGGCCTTTTAACTTTTCCCTTTCTATGGATTGGATCTGGCCTTCTAGTCTTTCTTGGATTTTGCCCTTCCTCCTAGAGTTCCTGGGCTCGGTGACCAAATCTCAATCCAGAACCCTGTTTTTGCAGGGACCACTGGGGTCTCTACCACCTTGTTGGGGTGGGGGTGGTGTAATGGACAATGGGATAACGGAATAGAAGGAATGGTATCCTCAAAGCACTCAATGATGATGACAAAGATGATAGCTAATGTTTATATTGGGCTTGAAGGTTTGCAAAATTATTTTCTTACACAATCTCATTTAAGTCTTATAACAATCCTAGGAAGTAGTTCGTGGGAGTGTTATTATCCCCATTTGACAGAGCAAGAAGCCACAGTCTCAAGGAGATCATATGACTTACCCAAGGTCACCCAGTCAGTAAGTGGCAGGTGAGATACGAACCCGGGTCTTCAGACTCTTAAGTCCAATGGTCTCCCCACAAGTGGCCTTCACACTCAAGCCATAGCAAAAGTCCTCTGCCAAGAGACCAATCTTCCCCGTAGATTTCCCCGCTTTATATGCAAACTGTTGTTTTGATACAAAGTCCTACTCCATCTTTACAGCATCCATGTATGTGTATATATACATGTACACTTACATGTGTGTACTCACACATGTATTCTATGAAAGAAGAATCTTAAGAGTCAGAGATACTTGAAACTCATCCAAGACTTTCCTGGGAAACCCCTTGTACCACTTTTCACACAACTCCACTTGAGTTCTATCCCAGGATAAATGTTTTTGTCCAACAATTACCTCCTAAGAGGTAATAACATGGCATAGGGATAGAGAGCTAACCTTGAAACCAGAAGACCCAAATTCAAGTCCCACCTCGGACATATCCTGGCTGTGTGACTCTAGGCAAGTCACTTCACTTTCAGTGCTCTAAGATTCCTTAAGATGATAAAGCTGTAGAGAAGGTGCCAACCTGCCTTGGTAGAGGGCATTTTCTCACCCGGGCATTCTTATATTAGTGAAATCACAGGACCAGTCTCTATTCCTCTGCACCTCCTAAGAGACCACATTTACTGATCTTCCAACCTGCTACCTTCTCCTGCCTGAGTGGCCGGAGCAAAGAGGATCCCCATCACCTGAAGACAAAGCAGCTTCCTGGGAAGAAGCCCATCACCACATGGACTCGGTGCCCCAGCTGGCCTACACAGACTTCTGCAGGCCGTCTACACTGATCTCACTGAAGCTGTTCATACAACTAGACCACCAGGATCTACAAGGCCTGTCTGCATGGGTCAGTCAAGGTCAGTATGAATCAGCTTAACACATTGCCCATTCAGAAAGGAAGCAAAGAGGGATTGGGGCTCCTGGAGTCAACCTTGCTAAACCCACTATCTCAACACCCCTGCTGGTCTCCCTTGCTTGCCAGGATCTGCAGACTTGCACGTGAGCCAGTGTATGTGTGTGTGTGTGTGTGTGTGTGTGTGTGTGTGTGTGTGCATTTCTCCCTCCCTCCCTGGCTGACTGGCTGGCTTGCTGGCTTACATGCCCACACTTTCTGCTTCAGGAGCTCTTTGGCAGGCACCGAGAGGCCTGTTGGATGAGATCCAGTGCTCCCTGAGAGAAGCATAAACTTCATAAACTGCATTGACTTTAATGCAGGTTCCTGGGGCTGCCATCCCTCAAGCTTGCCAGCCCTCCCCTCGTCCTCTGTCTCCCTCACATTTTCTCCCTCCTTGCCCTTCCAAGAGCCTGTCCTTCTCCCCCAAAGCTCCCATTCCCTTTTCACACACACAGGCACGCTCGCAGCACAGTCCAGCCAGCTCCGGAGAGGAGAAGGCCTGCAGCTGGAGCTCCCTGCCCTTCCCAACGAAGAGAGGAAATCGGTGCTAGACCCCAACCTCGGTCCTGAGAGAGGATGCACCGCAGCCTCTACCCCAGGGAGCTGCAAGGAGACCCTCAGAAGGCCTCTGCCCACTGCCAGAGAACAACAATGGGTGCTTTGAGGGGGGCAGCTCCCTGGGTGAGGAGTTGCTGACATTCAAGGGGCGGCTTGAGAGGAGCTGCAGAGACTGCCAAATGAGGAGGCACCTGGAGGCCTGGGGCTGTGTGCCTGTGAGAAGGGAGGGGACGAAGTGGAGCAGAGAGGGAAGCCGGCTGGGGAGAGGCCCCCACACAGGTTGGGGTTTCTGAGGCCTCCCTTGTCTACTGCTGTCAAGGTCAGCAGGTTCGGGTTCACCGAAGGGTCAGGATGGTTTGAATTACTGTCTCCACAGCAGCTCTGTGCTTGCGATCCATCTCCCAGTCGTGGAGCTGGGCCCTTCCCTCCCCTCCCCTCCCCTCCCCTCTCGTCAGCATCCCCAGCCTGGCCAGAATGGGGGAGCTCCCCAAACCTGCGGACCCAAGAGCCATGAAAGGGCTCCACCTCCAGGGCCCTCTCCCTGCAGGAGATGCCCGGGCTACGAAAGGAACGCTAGGGACCGTGGCGCGACTCTCCAAGTGGGGACGATTCCCTCTCTTTCTCCTGTCTACCTTCTCCCTAAATCCCCGGTATGGTTAAAGGGCGTTCCTGCCAGCCAACCTGCCCACTTGCCTGCCCTCCCCCTGACCCTGGCCCACTGGTCTGAGGATGAGGAGTTAGACAAAGAGGAGACGGACGTCTCCTCTCCCGGGCAGCGCAGCAATGCCTAGGGGACGGCCTTGGCTCCCTGGGCTCCTCCCTCCTCCAGTCCAGAAAGGGCAGAGCTGAGGCAGCACATTTCTAGATCCGTGCCCTTGCGGGGTGGGGGAAGGGGATCAGATGCCTATCTGCAAGGCTGGAAGGAAACTGCTAGGTAAGGGGAGCCAGGACTAGATGTGAGTGTGCAAGACAGTGTGTCAGATGGGAAGGGCAGCCTCTGCCTGGGCTGAGCACTCCCTTCTCACAGCACACTGAGGCTCACGGTAGGTCGGAGTATATGTGATCTTGGAGGCTGGCCTTGTCATGCAAATGGCATGCCTATCAGTCCTGGGGGTTTTCCCCATTTTTTGTTCTTTGTTCCAGATCTCAAAATGCTCCTTTCTCAATTCAGTCTCACTCTTTTCTCTATCCTTTTCACACAGACCAGGTGGGGTGTAGAGGTGGGTAGTACTTTGGTCAAGGTCTCTGAAAGAGGAAGGCTTGCCTTCCAGCATACATGTACATGTATCAAGGCATAGCCCTGTGTTGTCATATATGTACAGGTAATGGAGGGAAGGAAGGAAGGAAGGAAGGAAGGAAGGAAGGAAGGAAGGAAGGAAGGGAGGGAGGAAGGAAAGAAGGAAAGAAGGGAGGAAGGAAAGAAGGAAGGAAGGAAACAAGCATTTCTTAAGCACCTACTGTGTTGCAGATACTGTGCTAAATGCTTTACAAATATTACTTCATTTAATCCTCACAACAACTCTGAGACATAAATGCTGTTATTATCTCCATTTTACAATTTAAGAAACTAAGGCAAACAGAGGTTAAGTGACCTTCCGAGGGTCACACAGCTAGTAAAAGTATGAGGCTAGATTTGAACTCAGATCTTCCTGATTCCAGGCCCAGTGCTCTATCCGCTATACCACTGTCTCCAGATAAATTGATTTGCATGTGTGTACTGTACCCACAGTAGACCCTCAATCAATATCATTTGTTAGGCCGATAAAGTGAAAGCACACATTCATATCAACTTAGGCATATGTGTGTATATATAGCAAAGTATAGTGAAAAGAACACCAGGTATTTAGTTAGAAGACTCTGAGTTGGAATTCCAGCTTTTGCTACTTACTACTTGTATGACCTTGGGTAAGTCATTTCCCTGTCTCTGGGCATCAGTTTCTTCAACTGTAAGATGAGAGGATTAATAAAGTGATAGTATTAGAGCTAGAAGAGACGTAAAACATCATCTAGCCCAACTTTCTAATTTTACCGATTAAGAAATTGAGGCACAGTGATGTTGAAAAATATACAGTAGAAGAGCTGGGATTCAAACCCAGGTCTTCTGACTCCAAATTCAGCACTCTTTCCACAATGCCACTATGATCCTATTATGGTTAATGTTCAACAATGGGCTAATGTCAAACATTCCCCAAAGAGACCAACCAATCTGCAATATGTAATATAAGTTAAAACAAGGACAATTCTCCATACTACCTCCCTTGAGTATGAGTAGCTTAATGTGCCACATCACACAGGAAATATAGAATTAGGACATTAAAGCTGGGTTCATACCTTGAGGTAGTATGGATAGAATGCTGGACTTGGAAGTTAGGTAGACCTGGATTCAAATCCTGCCCCAACACTTACTAGCTGTGTAAGTCACTTCCCTTCTTTCTTTGGGCCTCAGTTTCCTCATCTGTAAAATGAAGGTATTAGATTAGATAGTCTCCAAGCTCCCTCCAATGCGTCCATGTTAATCTAGTTTCTGGATTGTCTTCTGGCAATGCTCTGTAGTATGGTCAGTTAGAGAGGGTGTCACTCTGCTAGTGACGAACAGAACTTTCTCTTACAGACGATGAGAACAATATATCCCCTCTACTTTCATGCTCCAGATGTGGCTTATATTGCTTTGTGCCAGATACACAAAAGTAAATCCTTACAGTGCCTATGAATAATTGGGAGGAGGCTCCATGCGAAGGGAAGGTTTTCAGGTCCTGGAATGCAAAGGGCACCAGGTCCTTAGCTTTTCTTCCCTGCAGAGGTCAGAGAATGCCTCTCCCAGGGCAGGCCTGCACTTCTCTTGAGGTTTGCTGGAAAAGGGAATCAGATCTGGACATGCGGGCATAGAAAGACTGGACAGTAGACATCCTGACTTTAATCAATCTTGCATATTGACTGGTTAGCTTGTCTTATTTATCCAATGTAGTACTTTATATATAATGCCCAGGCCATTGGCATCCTGGGACTTCTCTACGTTTGTTCCCAAGGGAACTGACTCAGAAGGCAATGTGCTATCTCCCTTGCATGGTATAGTGGAGAAAGAGCTGGAATTGAAGACCTGAGCTGGAACCCAGCCTCTGCTAATTACTAACTCTGACCTGGAGCAAATTATTTCACCTCTCTAGGCATCAGTTTTCTTTATCTGTAAAATGAGCAAACAGGACTCAGTGATTTCCAAAGTGCCTTCCAGCTTGAAATCCTGAGATCTTATGAGTTCAGCAGGACTATCCATGCAGAGAAAGACTCCGAGAAGCGTCTGAATTCTCTGCACTTGTATATGGGGGGCTACTATGGAAGCCCATGGGCTAAACAATGCTGTCTGTGGGGGGCAGTGTGTCTGTGTGACTCCAGATCACCCACATAGGTTGATATTTTAAATGCAATCTAACATCGAAGTGATTATAGGACTCATCCTGTTCTCCAGAAGACTGTCTACCCTAAAAACACACGCTTCTTATCCTAACCTAGTCATGTACACTGACATTCACTTGGAGCCAGGTGGTCCCAGGTTCCTGACCTCACCACTCCTGCCAATCCTTTCATCCTCCTTCATGCCCAACAAGCAATTGTGCCCTCCCTCCACCAAGGGAAGAGGCTTCATGGCGACTTCTACCCACAGTCCCCAAAGTAGATTTCCCCCAGCAGTCCAACTTCAAGATGGCAGGCTGTTGTTCTTGGTTCTAGCATCCAAGAGAGTTTCGCTTGGGACCTTTTCACATTCCCCCTAGGTAAGGGAAGCATCCCCCTTTTCTGCTGACTTCTCCCTCCTCCAGAGCCATCCCTCTCCCTCCACCAGCAAGAGAGGAGAAGTGTGTGTTTGTGGGGGCAGGTCAATAACCAGGACTGAACTGGCTTCCTTTAATGAGCTGCATGGAGTCTACTCCAATCACAAAGTCAGCCTACAAAAGGAGGTGTGAGCGGGTGGCCAGCAGCCGAGCAAGAGCCTAGCGGAGCCTCTCAGGTAATTGGTTTATCTATCTGGAAGCAGGGGGAGCAATCTCAGCACAGACAGACTAGCAGTAAAGTCTCTTCCTTAAGGCTATTTCCTTTGTCTTTTCAATTGCTTGCACATCCATGTGGGAGAGAGACAGAGAGAGAGGGAGAGAGAGAGGGAGAGAGAGAGAGTGTTAAAGAGAGAGAGGGAGAAATGTTAATTTGTGAATTAATGGCTTTTCTCAGCGGAATTGTAAATTCAAATGTCACCTCACACGGTGACACCACCACCACCACGCTGCCGGTCTGCTGAAGAAGCAATGATAAGATCCCCCACCTCCCTCAGCGCCCCTCCCTCCCCAAAGATAGCTGTGGAGTGGAACATGCTACTTTTAATTTGCAATAACAACACAACAGAGGTATGCAGTAATGACTGCCTTTTCCCAACCCTCCTCCCAGCTTCCCAGCTCCCCCCACCCCCAGGTCAGTTGGCTCTCCCATTTTCTTCCCGCCCCCCACTCCCCCCACCTCTGCTGTTCCCAAACATAGCCTTTAGTTTAGGCCAGAACACTCAGCTAAGGTGTCCCCCACCCCAGCTCCAGCAGGGCCTGATCACATTTGGGGTGAGAGGAAGCTCTTTGGAACTGAAGATGCTGCAACCCTCTCTTCTCCTTCAATAATCAGGGAATTAATGACCCTGAAGTTAAAGTGAGGCTGATAGTCAGGCCCTGCCCAGCTTTGGGGAAAAGGCTTCATTGTTTTCAAGCAGGAGGCGGGCAGCAGTGAGGGAGATTCATGGATGGAGATTGAATATGCAATTTTCTTTCACCTTGCCAAGAGCTGCCCCTGGGCTGTGCCTGGCCTAAATTTTTCCTTTTACCATCTCTGCCTTATCCGGCCCTCCCACCTCCCTTCCATTCTTTCCAGAAAATTACCTTCAAAATTGATTTCCACTTTTACAAACAAATATAATGGGAACACGGGAAAAAACTTGGGCCGTGATGAATTAGAGCTGTCAGGGGCTTCCAAGTCTCCTTTGCTTTTGTTTTACGGCCCGATCTGCTCTTTGTTTTTCCAAAGGCTGGCAGAAGTGCCCCCACCACCACCTTCACTGGCAGACCTGATAGTGGGCAGCACCCCATTCTCTTCGACTAGCCCACTATAGCGCTTCAAGATCCCCCATCCTCTACCCAGCTCACCAGTGACGACCCCTGTGCTCTAGACCCTGCAAAGTTCCTTGCTTGTCTAGGGAGGCCTGGTTCTCCTCCTCCCTGACTCCCTGGATGCCTAAGCATAAGATAGTCTCTTAACTGCCCAAAGGATTCCCCCAAACCCCAAGACCATGTTGTCCCAACCCCCATACCTCTTAAAGTCCAAACCAGATGCAAACCTCCACCTCCTCTAATGTGGGCAGGATCAGTGTACACTTTGACTAGAGCAAATGAGAGACAGACAGACAGACAGACACTGAGAGATCCTGAAAGGCAGTCAGGCAGGCAGGCAGGCAGGCAGGCAGGCAGGCAGGCAGACAGACAGATACCTCCCATAAGATAGACTGAGATCCAGAAAGAGTAAACTCTATTTGAAAGGACTGAATGAGGCTTGAATTTTGGAAAGAAAAAGGGGAGACAGGGAACCCCAATGTTGGTTTCCACAATTCTGTCCCATGAAGCTAGACCTGGATGGAGGCTCCAGAAGAACCTATGAGTTAAAGCAAAATGCTTTGCACATAGTAAATGCTTAATAAATGCTTATTCATTCATTTATTCATTCAATCTCAGAACACACTCATGCCCCATGATAAGTCTTCAGCAAATCCATACCCCTATATCCAGGACAAAGTCCTCTCCTGCTCCTCTATTTCCCCTACTAAACTCCTACATGCTTTGAAAATATCCTGTCTCATTGGCTAGGACCCTGGTTGACTTGGTCACTGCAGCTGGCCTTGCCAGGGCTCACAAATTAAGATACAGGCTTGTGTCTAGGGCCTCCTTTGAGACCCAGCTTTCCTGCCTCCTCATAGGTAATATATTTTGATCAGTTTCTTCAGCATTCTGGCCCCTGGTCCTGCATCTTCCTCTCACAACTATTGCCACTATGCTGATACCTTTTTGTCCTAATCTGATCCTCTCTTTCCCCCTACTAGACAGATTGAGATTTGAGCAAGGATATTTACTTATAGGGACAAGAGTGAATTAGTAGATAATATAGAGGGTACAAGAAGTGATCATGAAAAAGAAATAGCTGGATGCTTCTAATAACTCCGTAGTAATTATAAGCTAGGTATTCCTCAAGCCTCATCTGAGATTCAAGCTTAGCTAGCTGCTTGGCTTTATGCCTTCTAACTTGAAGCTAGAGTTATCAGTCTTGTGTTTCTCCTCTCTTCATCTCTAACCATTCCTTCTTCTTGGTACCTTTCATCTTGGACTTGGCTCTGCCCAGCTTCTTACAGGGCTCATCCTATTAGCAAGTGAAAAAAACCCATGCCCCTTTCACTATCAATCAGCAAGAATCATAGGCACCTATCTGGTCTCTGATGCTCTGCCTACACATTCCCACATGATCATTAACTGTATCAGTAACTATGCCACTGTCCCGTCCCTCAGCTAAGCTTTCCTGAACCAGGTGTACAATTATACAAGTTATTTTAAATGCAGTCCAACAAAACATATCCCCAAATTCATAAGAACATCCCCTTTCTTCACATTCTCACAGCTCAAAATATTTCCAGATACACATTGGGCAGAGAAATGAAATTCTGCCCAATCCAGATATGATTTTTCTGCAGACTTCTTCATCCAAAGATTTAAACATACACATATTCTCTCTCTTTCCATCTCTGTTTGTCTCTGTCTCTCTCAAAATTATATATAGACCTCTGGACATCACCACACATTTCCTGAGTAAATACAGACCTCAATGTATGTGAGCTATGATGTATAGGAAGGGAGACAGGGAGAAACAGAGACATCTTCAATTCAAAAACATTTATTAAGTGCCTACTATGTGCAAAGTACCATGCTAAGTTCTGAGAGTACAAAGATAAAATAAAGCCCAGTCCTTGCTCACAAGGAGCTTATAATCTAATATGGGGAATAAGACGGGGATGCAAATAACCATAACACAAGGCAGAATGTGACAGGTACGCTGGAGAGATGAGAATATTGAGGTCAGAGTGATCGTTTCCAGCTGGAGGAGGCCAGGAAGGGCTTGATGGAGGAGCAGCCTCAGATTTGTGTTAATGCAAAGGAAAGGTTTTAAAGACAGAACTGGGCATGGGGAAGGGCAGGGGAGGGAAGGGAGTCCATTCCAAGGATGAGGAGTAGCTTGAACAAAGATGAGAGACAAGAGAGAGCAGGATGTGAATGGGGTGGATACAGAACAATGAAGAATCCATTTTGGCTGGAACATAAAGTATGTTAAGGGCAATAATGTAAGACATGGAGAATGGAAATGTAGGTTGGAATCCGATCATTGAGGACCAGGACCATCAGTGTAAGGAGCAGCTAGGTGGTACAATGGATAGAGCACAATGGATAAGCCTGGAGTTAGGAAGACCTGGCTTTTGAGCCTTTCCTGGAATGTTTACTAGCTGTGTGTCCTTAAGTAAGTTACTTAACCACTCTGTGCCTCAGTTTCCCCATCTGTAAAGTAGGGGTCACAATAGCACTTACCTCCCAGGGTTATTATGAGGATCAAATGAGTTAAAATATGTAAAACGCTATATAAACACTAACTTTTACTGTTGTTATTGTCTGTATCTTATTTGTAGGCCATAAATTGCTGCTGAAGATTTTGGAGTGAATGAATGATAGTAGGGGTGGGTGCATTAAGAAGATTATTTGGGAAGGAGAATAAAGGAACAGATTGGAAAGGGGAGAGATTAGAGCAAGAAGACCACTTAGAAGGCTATGTAATAGGGGGGAAGGAAAGGGAATAAACATTTACATAGTGTCTACTGTGTGCCAGGCACTGTGCTAACATAATAATTACAATAAATTTGCAATAGACAATTAACAACAGTTAAAATAATAAAAAATCATGAGATGACGAGGCATTGAGCTAGGATGGTTACCATGGGAAAAGAACAGAGGGAGGAAGAGTAGAGGATAGGAATTGGTAACATTAGAAATGTAGGGAAGGGAGAAGGAAATAAGCATTTACTAAGCACTTACTAAATGCTAGGCACTGAGCTAAGCACTTTACAAATATGATATACAGCATAAATTGACAAATAAGTGTAGAGAGTAAGGTAAAAGGTGACTTGGAGATTTTGAGCCTGAGGAAATAGGAGCATAATGGTTCCTCAACAGAAGTGGGGAAGTCAGGAGGCGTAGGCTTGGGGAAGGAAGCTAATTGTTCTGATCTATACCTGTTAAGTTTGGGATGCTAGTAGAACATCCATCAGGCAGTTGGAAATATGGGGCTGGAGCTTGGAGGAGAGGCTGCAGCTAGAAATAGAAATTTGGGAGTCATCCACATACTGTAGATGTGTTAATTAACTCCACAAGAGTGGATTAGAACAGTAAAGAGAAGATTGTACAGAGAAGAAAAGGAGGGCTGAGGACAAACTTTGTGGGACACCTAAGTTTAAAGAAGAAATGAAGGTAAGGAGCCAGTAAAGGAGACAGAGCACGAAGGGTCAGAAAGATGGGAAGAGAACTCAAGATGCAGTGTTACTGCAGCCACAGGAACAGAGTGTGGCAAGAAGGGGCAAGTGTGGGAGTGAATGCCTGTAACTTCTGCTACTAGGGCGGGAAGCTGGGGCTGGTAGATTGCTTGAGCTGGGGAGTTCTAAGCTGAGGTAGGGCCTAAGTCCATGGCTTTCCACACCAAGTTAGGCACCAATATAGTAAGCCCCCGGGGCTCCATTTGCTACCAGGCAGCCTAGAGAGGGGCAAACCACTCAGGTCAGAAACAGAGCAGGTTAAAGCTTTTCTGCTCATCAGTAGAGGAATCAGCTCTTTGAATGGCCAGTGAACTTCCAGTCTGGGTGAGATGGGGAGACCCACTTTCAAAGAGAGGATGAAAGACAGAGACACAGAGACACAGAGGTAGACAGAGACAAAGAGAGATAGAGATAAACAGAAAGAAGGGCAATGGTCAAACACTGCAAAGATGTCAGGGATGATGACGACTGAAAAAAACTCCTTTGGGTTTGTTGATAAGCAAGAGGTCATAAATGACTGGAGAAGTGGTTTCAGTAGAGTGGTGGAAATGGAAGCCAGACTGCCAGGAGCTAAGGAGTGAGTGAATGGAAAGGAAATGGGAGTAGCAAATATGGACTACTCTTTCCAGAAATTTAAAGGTAAAGGGAGAAGAGAGATAGAGGGATAGCTTGAGAGGGGTATCAGGGTCAAGGGAAGGTTTTCATAGTATAGGGGAATGAATATGTTTGAGCATGTTTGTAGGTCAAGGAGAAGAAACCATAAGAGGGGTGAAGATTTAAGAAACATAATATAGGGAATGATTGATGGGTCAAGGTTAAAGAAACGTAGGAACATAGATTTAGAGCCAGAATGGACTTCAGAAAGATCACTTTAATCCAAACCCTAGATGAGGAAATTAAAGACCAGTGAGGGGAAATGATTTGCTCAAGATCACCTAGATAATAAGTAGCAGAGTTGGGTTTTGAATCCAGGTAATTTGGCTCCAAATTCCTCTATCTCTCAACTATATCACGCTCTAGTAGTTCTGGAAAAGAAGAGAAGGGGATGAGATGAAGGGTATAAGAGTAAGGGTTAGCGTCGGCACACCTGAAACTCTACTGAGACTGGAAGGAACAGGTGGAAGGACAGGAGGGGCATGAAAGAAAGATTTAGAAGTATGGGATAAGAGAGTTTATGTCAGTTGGTCATCTCAGTAAGGTGTTTTGTCTATCTGTCTGGGATCATAGATGTTGATTAGAAGAGAAAGAAGAGGCCATCTAGTTCAGTTCCTTCATACATGTAACCTGGCTCAGAGAGGTTAAATTACTCGCAATCCAGGAAAAGTCAGAGGCAAGATCTGAATCCTGGTTTTCTAACTCTGAGACCAGGGTACTCTATATTGTGCCACTGCCTATCTACTTATTTACACCTAAAATGTTTATGGTATACCAAGAGACACAACCATGGCTCGATCAAACATTTATTAGCAGATACAGATGGACAAGAGCCAAATTTCCTGTGTGTAGGCCTTTACCACACTGGTCCTGACCATGGCAACCTGCTCCAACAAAGAGCCTGGCTGCAGAAAGGCTGTGTGAGCTATGTTCAAGGAAGTTTCTATTTAATATGACTTCACTTTTCCTCTTTTCAGTGGTTCTGCCCATTATGCCTTTGAAATTCATGGCCTCTCCTCACAGGCCTACTCCCAGATACATTCATAACTACCTGCCAATAAAAAAGCCTGCACAGGCCTTCAGCCACTTTCAGGAACTACTGGGCTCTAGAGACAGGAAGTCAGGCTGGTCCAGGACTAGTGGACCTTATTGATCCCCAGCTCTGCTCTGCAGCCCTCAACTAGGGACTTCTTCCTTCTCCCCCTGCCCCCAACCACAGGCCCTGAGACAGAAGCCTCAGGTGTTACCCTGTCCACATCCTAATCTCCCTGCTTGCTTTAAGTCAAATCAGCACAACACCCAGAGGGACATCTCCGTGAAATGCTTGCTGAGAAAATAAACGACTTTTTCAGGCTACGGCTTCATCCAAATCAGAAGGGAGATATTAAAGAAGCTGATAGGAATCTGCCATTTGCAGCCACACAACCCACCTAGCATAACTGTATTTGCTGGACACTACAATTCACTGGGTGTCTAATTAATTCAGTGCAAACTTCTGGCCTCTGGCAACCAGACACTTGGTAGGATAACACATACACACACACACACAGACACACACACACACAAACATACACACATTCATTCTCTCCCCACCTCCCTGGCCCCCAGCAACAGACATGTGACTTCACTAGGATCTGCTGACAGATCTACTGGATCTACTCGGTGACTAATTTCCTTTTCTCAAGCTGCAGCCAGCAACATTTAATGGACAACAATGTTCCAAAACACAGATGGAAGTTATTGGATAAAGATGTAAAAGGAGGACTGGCCAATGTGGGTCCACTCCCCTGTCACGATGATAAGATACACGTTCTTATATCTCTATTGCTATTATAAAAACACATTTTTTGTCTGGTGCCACCAAAAGCCCCAGGAAGCCTCCCACCCATCCAACCGAGCCAGTATTAATTGGATGCTTAAAGATGCATGTTTCAGCGGCAGTAAATTGGGTACACTGCTTTCTCAGAGTCACGGATGGACACACAGACACACTCCAACTGACCCATTGCTTTACCACCACCCCAGGCTTGCATTGGGTCACACCATCATAGTACCCTTTAGGAGAGAATTTTCCCCACCAATCTCCCATAGCAACCTCCCCCACCACACCGTACCCTGTTGAAGGCCTGGTCCAGAGGCTTCTGACTCATTCTATAACACCACTTCTCTCCCACAGAGCCCAAACTGATAGGTCCTATACTAATAACCCCACAGCTATGATTGCTGCAGATTCTAATAACACTGTCCATATTATGAGTGCCAATGCCAATAATGCTCTGGGTATTATCACTGTGAACACCAATAACTCCTGCTGAGATTGTCTCCAATAATGCCAGCACATACTGCAGCGATTGTCCTCACTAATGCCCGCCCCTGTGACATTGTTAGAGCTGAAGAATGGGCTGCACTGTGCTGAGAGGCAGGGCTGGAAGGGAAAATCAACCTCCTTTAAGCCAAGAGGAAGCTCCTTGAGGCCTGCCCCCAGGGGCTGGTGCTTCTGATCTCAGTAATTTTCTGCCAGCCTAATAGGTCTGCCCTGGGCCCAGGGTGGCCCCTCATGGAAAATGCCAATCATATCCAATGCCAAATGGAGACTAAGGTGGTCAAAGTGGAGCTACTCTCCTAGGGAGCTCCTAGGAGGTGAATGTGATCCTTAAGTTCTTCCACTACCCCCCCCACCAACTCCCATATTTCTGCCCGGGCCTGGTGCCCTTCTTGCCTCTGTCCTCTATCCCATCAGACCCAGTGAATGAATCACTCAGATATACCTGGGCATTTGAGTAGCCCCTCCCTTAGCCCCCTTGTGCAACCTGACTACAGGCTGCTTTGCTACCTTTGCCTGGCTGGGGAGTTGGGCTACATCATCTTGACATATAATTATCTGCACTCTTCTTAATCATCTGTGTTGCTACCTAACACAGGCCAGAACTGGTTGCATGTCATAGGCCCTGAATGAGGGCTGGGAAAGAACTGCCCCCACTGCCCCCACTTCTCCTCTCTATCCCTACTGGAGTACTCCAGTGCTACTGAGCTCAGAGGTAATCCTGCAGAATTGACTGGGTTGGGGACACTCAGCCTCCCCCATGGAAACTCTCTCCTTCACACAGGAAGGGAAACTATCTTTTCATGTTCACTCTTTTTTTTTTTTTAATCACAGAACCCTTTGGCAGTCTGGGAAGCATGTGGACTTCTCAGAATAATGTTTGTTGTCTACTTTCATAATTGAAGGAAATATCAAACTTCACTTAGAGGTTAATGAAAATAAAGATGTAATTATTTTCCATCCAAGTTCACCCCCCCTGAAATCTATCCATCTAGTAGATGTCCCTTTTCTAAAGTAAGGGAAATCTTTGAGAGAGAGAGAAAGAGAGAGAGAGAAAGAGAGCACTAAGCTTCTGACCTCTCCTCCCACTCATCGGTTCAGTTTCCAAGCGTACGTTGGTTGCAAGGATGTTAAAAAATACAGAAAACAAATATGGTCAGTTCTCCAGGGAGAAAAGTAGTCTGCTGTAGCCAGGCCTAGCATACAGTGACTATACTCTCCTGACTTTCCCAAAACCTGCTGCAAATTGGTTCAAAATGGTTCAGTCTACCAGGGCCTGAAGAGCAGAGAAAAGACCTATTCAAGGAGTAAGGAGGGAAAAAAATTGGTGCCATGGCTTGCCCCTATCTTCTTCCCCACCTCCAACGCCCACACCCTCCAACAAGTAGCCCAGGCTTCAATATATCAAAGGTGGGTATCGGGGAGAGAAGATACATCCCTGGATCTCTGGAATTGGAGGGGATAGGAGGGACAAGGCAGGCTTAAGTTCACATGCTTTTGAGGATTTGAAATAGATTTCAAAATCCCTCAGTTCATTAATGTACCAAGGATTGGAAGGGAATGAGAATCCCCGAGACTGGGTGGAGGCGATGAATATATACTCCTTTTCTTCTCTGATGCAACCCCTCCCTCCCCATAACTCAGCCCTGGCTAGATTTGGGGGTGGGAACCTTTTTCTCACCACCTCTAACCCTAACGTAGCACTGCAGCCGCCAAAACAACCAAAATGAAATTTAGTGAGTGGTGTAGCCCGTGGCAGCCAAATGGGTTTGGATATTTCAGAAGAAGGCGAAATAGAGCCAGACAAGCTGTTTCCCTGTGAAACGAGGCCATTAGGGCTCCTGGAAGGAATCCAGCACTGGGTCATCACTGTCTTGCCAGGCCTGGGGCTCTCACATACTGTCCCCTCAGCCTGGGGTCTGGGGGCCTCACCTGTACTGTCCCTTCAGACGGGGGGCCTCAAATACACTGTCCCCCACAGTGTTCCTCAGTGTTATACACAGAATGCCCTCGTACACTTTGGACCCTTAGCTTGAAGCCTGATGCCCTCATACATGCATACATTCTGTTCCCTTAGAGTAGGGCCTGGGGCCCTCACACATACTGTCCCTTCAGCTTGAGGGCCTTAAACTCACTGTCCCTTCAGCCTGGGGCTATCATACATACTGTGCTCATAGCTTAGGGCTCTCACACACAGTGTCCCCTCAGTTGGGGGTCTGGAATCCTGGAACACATTGTCCCATCAGCCTAGGGCCCTCACGCCTACTGCTCTCATATCTTGAGGCCCTCGTATGTTGTCCCCTAGTCTGGAGTCTGGGGGCTCTCACACACTGTCCCCTCAACCTGGAATCCTCATGCAGGACCATCTCAGCTTGAGGCCTTCTCATACATTGTCCCCTCAGGTTTGGGGTATTCACATACACTACCCCCTCAGTCTGGAGCTCAGAGCTCTTATACACACAGCCTCTCCACTGGGAGGCTTCAGATCCAATGGGAGTATATAGACAGGGCTTTGGGGAATGTGGAGTCCCAGAGGTTAGGGCCTCTGCTAAGGCTATAAGACTACCACCCAAGTTGACCCAGACAACCCACCCAAATGATCTCAAAGAGTCTACAGTTTTCTAGTCTTTAAAGGGGTAAGTGGCTTTGCCAAAGGGAGGAAAGGGAAAAGTTCTCAGAAAGAACCGAAATGTCTTTCAGCCCTCCTTCTTTCCTTCCTTCCTTCTTCCCTCCTGCTACCTTGACTCCATGTTGGAATGTTCCAAGCAAATGGAAGAAATAACTCCTTCATATGGGGCTAAGAAAGACACCTCCTCCTCCCCTCCACTTGCCCTATTGTTTGAATAAGATAGTTTTCTAGATGTCACAGAGAAAGAACACCAGAACCTGTTGTGGAAGGCATCTTCCCCCACCTTGACAGTCTGGGGTCAAGTAAAAGGAATAGAAGGAAATAGGAGGAGATTTGGTACTAACTCCTTGGCTTTATGTGTCTTCTGCCCCCCTAAACCTTCTTAAGGCAAGTGGTTCCTGTTCCACCTAGAATCAAATGGGGATAGGGTGAGTCCCAATGGTAGGTGAGCAGATGGCGGAGCTGATGGCAGAGCCTGTACCCTACCTCTGTCTGGAAGCCAGCAGGGCAGTGGGGGGACCAGGCTTCACTACTAAAACTGATCTCACCAAAGAGCAGCTGCGAGGCCAGGCCAGAAACCGGAGCCCTGCGTCCGGGGACAAAGCACGCAAAGAGGAGGCCAAGCCTTTATCCTCCTCCCTACCTTCATCACGTTTCCTCTTCTCACCATTGGAGCGAGGAATCCCCAGGATCCCATTGATAGAGTATGAGCCCACAGGGTCATTGGAGGCGCTGGAGACAGGAGGGGAGGCCGTGCTGGGAACTAGACAAGGCAAAATGGAAAGGTTGTCAGGAGAGCGGAACTCCAAGTCAGGGTGGGCAGCATTCAGAGGGAGCTCTGAATGAGCTCCTCCTCTTTCTGGTGCTCAGTACGGGCCATCCCCATTGCTACATTTCAACCCCATTGAATTCTCCCTCATCTCCACAACCTGCTCTGTGGTAATGATGGCCCAAATCCAGTCCTCCCCTACATCACAGAGACAAGACATTCCCCAGGATATTGCAGGGATCGCAGGAGGGATACAAGACAGGTCAAGATAAATTCAACTAAGGACAGAAAGTTTAGCAAAGTCCATTCCACAGATATCTCCACATATAGCCTGGTCCCATTTCCTAGGCCAGATGAAATCACCTTGGAGCAAGCATCTTTTTCCTTAATTCTTACCCTTCAAGGCTGAATTCCACACCATGGACTTCAGGTAGACAGAAAAGAGGTGGGAGAGGGAGAAATCCAAAACACACAGAAAATGAGAAAGAAAGATAGAGACCTAGGAAGAGGGAGGGTGAGGGAGTAAGAGAGAGAGAGAGAGAGAGAGAGAGAGAGAGAGAGAGAGAGAGAGACGTAGGAATGGGGAAAGACAAGGAAGAGGAAAGAAAGGGGAAAAAATTGGGGAAGTAGAGATTGAGAGAAGGAAAGAAAAGAGGAATAAATGAGGCAGGAAGAAGGAATAAAAGGGGAGAGAATAAGTGAGGGTGAGACAGACAGCAAAGGGACAGTATTAGATGGGGGGGGAGGCAGATGGAAGGAGAAAGAGAAGTAAAGTTATAAGAGAAAGGAGGAAGGAGAGAAAAAGTATTAGGAAGAGGACTTTCCAAAGGGGAAATCCTAAGCTCCTTGGTGCCCTCTGAGAAAAGCAGGGGAGTCAGACCACGTGGATGGGCCTCAGTTCCGCCTCTCCCTTTGCTACTGGGGTGCATCTCACAGGAACATCTCTCATTTACATTGCTTTGGGATTCTCCCAGGACTCAAGATCTGTGTCTCCATTCCCTGAGTCCTCTTATCTTCTTACCTATGGTATGGCCAGGAGCTGTCACTCCTGTCCCCGTCCCATCTGGAGTTGGGTGGAAAGGTTGCTGAACTTTGGTCCGGATGATCCTGAAAAAAACAGTGGGGCAAGTCAGAAACTTGGTTGACCCCAGGCCAGCCCAGCCACTGGCTTTGATTTTTTTTTTGTTCTCCCTAGTGCCTTTGCTCCCTCTCTCATCCATCTGCTCCCGGTTGCCCAGCCCTGACCGCTGCAAGGAGCAAGTTTTCCCTCCCATTGGCTCTGCCAATCCAATCTACTGTAGCTCAGTGAGGAAGCAATCTGCATTCTGTCCTACCCCTGGGCATCATCCAAATTGCAGCTTCATTTCAGCAGCAAGGATAGAAAAGGCAGACCAGGCAACAGCCCTGTACAGCACAGCGTGGCATAGTAGCTAGCATTTTCTATTCGGGGAGGTTGGGGGAGGGAGACTTGCACTCTCTGTGGTGGAGTTCCATTCTCTCTCCCACTCATCACAGCCTTTGAAGTAAACAAGGCACATAGGAATTGGCAGGGGGGATGCCAGAGACAACAAGCAGGCTTCTTCCCATGAAAGTGCTCCGATGAATAGAAAGGCAGAGGGGAAGGCACCCTAGCTAAAAAGGGAGATGCCAGGATGTTTCCAGGGACCAGAAAGTTGCTTAGTAGAAAGTAAGAACAGGGCAAAAGATGGTTCACAGGTGTGAACCCCTGTCTTGGCCCTTTGTCTCATGGCTGAAAGATCACACATGGTTCTAGTGTGAAGCCTTCACCAGAGGAAGTTGTTCTGTTGTTACTCCTACCTATTGGCCTCAGACAGGCCAGAGCCCCAGTCTGGATCCACGAGAGATCAGTCTCTACTTGGAGAAAAAATTTTCCCCACATAGCTATTCATGTCGGTTTACCCAGCTGAATGACCTTCCTGGGCCTATTTGTTTGTCAGTAAAACAAGCAAAATCCAAATTGTATCTCTACTCCCCTTCTAGTGTAAAATCCCATGATCCCATGAATTCAATTCATTTCAACTCAATCAACATATACTAAGTGTCTACTATGTATAAAGCTTTGGCTGGAGCTCTGTGAATTGACCCAGAGTAAAGAGAACCAGATGGAGTCTCAGGTTTGAGGGATGATTCAAGTTTCCAGGGTGTCTGACCACCAGCCTGGAAGACCCAGCTAAGGACCAATACTTAAGTGAGGGTCTCTCAAAACATTGGACCAATCAGGTGCCCTGGGAAAACCTTTCTCAATGAAACCATTACTTTTTCAGGTGAATTGGTCTTAATTAACACAATAATAACTTAAATAACTCAATAATAACCTGAGATTTGTAGAGCACTGTGCTAGATGATGGGGAGAAACAAGTAAGAGAATACTGTCTTCAAGGGACTCACAACCTACTTTCGAAAGTAGGATAAAAAGATAATCCAAAATACAAAACCATTTATGATAAGGCCAAATGAATGAAATAGAGAAGAAGTGCTATAGGAGTTTATGGAAGGGGGAGAGCACTGAGGTTGATACATCTGGGAAATGTCTGAAAAAGAAGGAGGTAAGAACTAAGCTGGGTCTTAAAGGCAATGCATGACTTAGATGAGAGGTTAGGCGGGTGTGGTAGAAAACGCACTGAAGGCCAAGTATAGTGGCATACACCTGTACCCTGGGAGTCTGAGACTGGTGCATCAACTGAATTCAGGGGTTTGGAGCTGCAGTAAGGCTAAAGTCTATTGGGGTATCTGTGCTCAGTCTGGCAGTAAAAGGAAAGCCCCCAGAATGGAGAAGAAAGGAAGGAAGGAAGGAAGGAAGGAAGGAAGGAAGAAAGAAAGAAAGAGAAAGAAAAAAGAGAAAGAAGGAAGAAAAAGAAGGAAGAAAATAGAAAGGAGGAAGGAAGGAAAGAAAAAGGACAGAAAGAAGAAAGGAAAAAGGAAGGAAAGAAAAAAAGAAAATTTCACTGAATTGGGAATAGGGAGTCTTGGGTTCTAGTTTCTGTTGTGCCATTAATTGGCTATGTGACCTTCAGTTATTAATTACTTTGGTTACCAGTTTCTTTATCTATAAAATAAGGGGTTATAGAATATCAAAGGTACCTTCCTACTCTAGAAGTATTTGTGTCTTATTATAAAATGAGAAAGGAGGAGGGGGAGGGCAGTAAAAGTAGAGGGAATGGCAGGAGTGCAGATATATAGGCCGGAGTGTGCATGGGGCATTTTTCTCATATGGTCTAAATCTATTGTTTTCTGGGAGAAAAGGAATATGGGTGTTCTCCTTCAACATGTGGAGCCGTCAATGAAGAGCCTTCGAAGGACTGGGGGTGAGGGGAAGGCAAACAAAGCAGTGCTTTAGAAATATGAATCTACCAGCAAAGCATAGGACAGATTGGAATGAAGAGCCCAGAAGGAAGGAGACTGGTTAGGAGGCTGTAGTAACAGAACAGGCAGGAGGAGACAAGGGTCTGGACTGAGGTGTTGGCAGTGGGCATAGAAAGAAGGGGACAGATTGGAGAAACGTTGCAAAGGAACAATCAAAGTGAAGATTCCACAGGACTTGTTTGGTCACTGGTGAGATGTGAGGAGGGGAGAGGAAGAATCAAAGATAATTCTGAGGTTTCAAGCCTGGGTGACTAGGAGATTAGTGGCACTATTGACAGAAAGAAGGAAATCAGGAAGAGGGAAAGATGATGAGTTTGATTTTTAAATATGCTGTGTTTGAGGTTGGGCTGGGATATTGAGGTGGAGATATTCAGTGGGCCATTAAATATCTAAGACTGGACCTTCGAAAGAGAGAGCTGAGCTGGAAATGTAAATTTAGAGATCATTTGTATTCAAGTGAGAAACTCAGCCTAGCCCGTGGTGGAGAGAGAGATGGCCTCGGAGCCTTGAAGACATGATGTCAAGGCATGCCTGTGACACACACTCGCTGTGTGACCCAGGGCAATTCATTTAACCTCTCAGGGCTCTGAAGGCCAGAGGTGTCAAACACGGCCCACCAGCTATATTCAGCCTGAAACACTGTTGAGTATAGCCGCAGATTGAAATGTAATTGGAAAATATTTTTAAAATAAATAAGAATACAATGAAACACATATAATATTATATTTTAAAACTAAGTCGATACCTGGCCCTCAGGGATCCTTATGTACAGATTAGGGGCCTCATTTCTATTTGAGTTTGACAACACTGCTCTGGGTAACTATCTAAGCTTATGAGCTGGTAGGAGGAATTTCCTCTTCTGAGAGGTGTGTATACTTAGGAGATCACAGATGATTCAGTCTCTATCCCTCTTCCTATCCTTGCATTTCTTTAAATAGTTGAAGTCAGTGGAATGGATGACATCTCAGAAGGAGAGAGTATAGCTAGAGGAGTAGAGGGCTGACATCTGAACCATTAGGGATACCCATATTAAGAGAGTAGGATGAGGACATGGAGCCAATGAGAGACAGGTAAGGGAGAACCAACATAGTGTAGTATCGTGGAAGTCAAGGAAGAATTAAGAAAGCGGAAGCAGTCTACAATGTTAAATGCAACAATTAGGCAGGATAAGGAATGGAAAAAGGCCTGGGAATGAGATTATTGATGACCGTGGAAAAAGCAGTTTCAGTAGCACTGTGAGAGAGGTGAGTACAGGCTTTGGATTGCAAGGGATTAAGTAAGAAATGGGAAGGGAGGCAATAGAGAGAGACTTAGACTATCCTTTCGAAAAGTTTTATAGTAAAAGGAAAGAGGTTTGGCTCTAGCACAAAGTGGCAGAAGGCTAGAGGGAAAGAGGTTGGTTAGTTTTTTGTTTTTGTTTTTGTTTTTGTTTTTGTTTTTAGATTAAGAGGGGCATGAGCATGTCCATGGGAGAATGGGGAGGGGGGGCCAGGGGAGAGAGGGAATGCTTGATCATGCAAGAGAAGGAATCTCTGATTTGAGGTAAGGCCTGAGAGAGGGTGGAAGGGGTGGAAGGGGTCAAGATCATCGGACAAGGGTTTTCACATTGGAGAGAAAGGGAATATTTTCCTCAGAGTGGAGGAAAGGGACTCAGGAATGGTTAAAAACAGTTATTTTTTGGTTATTTTTTCAATGCAAGGAGGCTAAATGAGAAAGCTTAAATGACCTTTCTCTAAAGGAGGAGGTGAGGTCATCTGCTGAGAAAGAGGGAGTTTGGGCTTAGGCTTGAGAGCCTAAAGAAGAGCCTAAAGAAAATGGTGGGAATGTCCCAGGCAGCGAACATGAGCTGAATAAAAGGATTACTGAACAGTCAAGGCAAGTTGTTCCCAACCCAGGAGCAGAAGCCTCTGGAGCCTGACAATGGGCATTCTAGGAGGCTCTGAGGTCCCTGGGTTTGGAATACAGACTCTAGTCGATGGGCGATGGGCCAAGGGTGAGAAATGCTGAGACTCTGAGAAGATAAGGCTGCAAAGCTTAGCACAGATAGGGCCCTCCTTGCTGGGCTGCTTGTCTTTGTTACCCAAAGCCTCTGACCCCCGGGGCACTGGTGCAGATTTAGCTGAGTCAGAAAGTGATGGAAAATCACTATTCTCCGACAGCAGTTTGGTGGTGCGTGGTAAAGGGGCTCCTGCTGTCGGGTTACTAATAGTCCTGGTGTCTCTGCCACCACCCCAGCGGGCACTCGGTCCCTGGGGCTGATCTCAGGATGCTGGAGAGCTGGCAGTGTTGGGAAAAACAAACCCACCACTCTCCTAAAGGCCAAGCCTTTCCTTCTTGCATCCAAGAAAAGAATCCAACAACCAAGAGCAACATGAGGGATAAGTATAAGCCACAGGATCATAGACTTAGTGTTGAGAAGGAATTTAGGGGTCATCGAGTTCAACCCCTTCATTTTACCTATGAGAAAACTCAGGGAGATTAAATAATTCACCCAGTCACAGATAAGGAATAGCAATCAGGGTTGGAATCCAGGACTTCTGACTCCAAACCAAGTGTTTTTTCCACGGCATAGCATTACTTGTTTCCACCCCTTTGAAGGGCATAAGAGTGAAGCAATGCAGCAAATTAATTTGCCTACTGCATGCTCCTCCAAGAGAGGATCTCTGGTCTTCAGTTTTCTTGTTTGTAAAATGAGAGGGTTTAGGCTACATGACTTCTAAGAGCCTTCCCAGCTTGAAATGCTATGAAACTTGTGGGGTGGCCCCCAACCAGGCTCACACATGTATACACACACACACACACACACATACACATACACACATATGCACACACACATGTACACAGACACACATACATACACATACTCATTCATGGCCTCAGAAGGGATAGACCACCAGATATCACTCCACTCCCACTCAGCAGGCTGAATCCTAGATCTTAGGGCCTAGGATACTCTTGTTGAATAGTTACTATTGCCTCCTCTCACCCTCTGCACCCCATCATTGGAGGGCACACATAACAAGTGCTAGAGACTCATTGCTTTCTCTGACTCCATCAAGGGAAGGATGAGCTAGCCCTTCCCTCTCCATCAGCCTGTCTACTCTTCCTTCCCTCTCTATGCAGGCTCAACTAAATACATGTTCTGTGTTCTTTCTCGCCTCTGCACCCCCTTCACTTCAGACCTTCTCCCTAAGAAGGCTCTGGAATTCTGGGATGGGCCCCAACTCAGGAGGGGCTGCCAGTCATGGGTCTCAAGGCCTTCCACACAGCCAGACGCTTCCTGTAGACACTCCAGGATTGGTGGGCAAACACAGCTCAGGCAGGGTGCTTCTCTTCCCCTAGTGAGGCCTAGTCATAGGCTTCATCACATTGCAGACTCTATTGAAAGCCCTGACAAAGAGAGAAGAAGGGTGGTCTACCTGGAGACAGATTCTCTACAAGGGATTTATGGAACACTGACCATGCCATAGAAGAGTAGAGGCCTGAGAAGGAGAGGATAGGTGGGATGGCCTGGTCTTCCCTCTCTGGGCTCTGTCCTAGAGAGGAGACCTGTAGAGATCAGGAGTTGGCTCTGGCCCCAGCTCTTGCTCAGGGTCAGCTGGGCCCCTGGAAGGCAGATGCAACAGCAGATATTCAGGAAGGTCACTAAGAGCCTCATATTCAAAGGAGGTCTAGATGTTGAATTGGGCAACCCCCTTCCTAGTCAAGTCTCCAGGAGCCAAAGAGGATCCACATGGGTTAAGAATACAGACAGGTAAATTCTTCAGTACTTCTAATGAGCATTAAAATAATAGAATCTGTCTCACAATAAATTTTTTAAACCAACACAAAGAGAAAAATCTCAAGCTTCTAAGAATGTGCCCAGGATATGATCTGGTCCCTCTTTTGTCTTCATTCTCTCTCTCTCTCTCTCTTTCTCTCTTTCTCCCTGTCTTGCCTCTCATATGTAATATTTTTGTATGTAATATACAATTCTCTCATTCCCTTTACTTTCTTCTGCCTTTCTCAGCTTCTCCCCCCACCTTTTTTCGGTCTGTCTGTCCATTTGTCTCTGCTCTCTGTGTCTCTGTCTCAGTCTCTCTTGGCCTGTACCCTGAAGTACCAGTGTGGCTATGTGAGTGTATTGATTCCCCGGAGCCGGAGGAAAGCAGGAGGTAGAGCTGGGGTGCAGGCATAGGGATGGAAATAGAAGGCTATAAATTATTTGTGACAGGAAAGCAATAGTGCCAGAGTGCTGAGCACAAGTCCTGTGTCACTATTAGATTCCTTTTAGCCTGATGACACTGTAAAAAAGGTTAAGTGTCTGCTGGAATCGTACACCTGGGGGGCCGGGGCAGCCCAGGAGCAGAACAAGCCACTGAGAGCAGGTATATCAATTCTCCAGGCCAATAATATTCCTCTCATTGATCGCCACGCAAAGTTCAAAAATCTCATTACAGCCAGGCAGACCAGGAACTTTTTACAAATCAATAGAGTGATATAATGTATGTATACTTAGTACAAATGTATCTATTCATCTATCCATCCATCCACAGTCCGCCTCAGGGTTTCCAAGTTAACCTACCCATCATATTATGTTATGTTATGTATGATATTATATTGCACAATGTTATATTATAATAAATGGCTTGTGAAAACTCTCCCTGAGGAAGGGACAAGAAGAGGTCCTGTTAGCATTGAAGTGACATCAGACATCTCACCTCAGACTGAGGTGGCATCCAATAGTGTCTTGTCTAGACCTAGATCTCTCAGGGTTTTTAGGAGCAATGCTCTGTGCCTCTTTGTGGAAACCCAAAGGGGAAGAGATGGAGCATGGAAGAGCAGAACAGATTCCCAGATTCTCCTTTCAGTCTATCAATGACTGTCACATTCTTAGTCATTCAGAGGATTGTATATCTTGAGCTAGAAGGTACCTTAGAGGCCAACTGACTTCTTTCTTACTATGAAGTGGGGACCATACCACCAAATGGAACCAGATGATGGTGGTAAGAGCCTATCAGGAGAACTCTGCCAGTCTTGGCCACAGAAGCTTGATCAATTAGACAAAACAGGGTATCCTCTTCCCATGAAAACTAACTTTCTGGTGCTGACTTGCTTAAACCCCGAGCTGCAGTAGCAATTGGCACAGAGCACAGACCAGGAGGGAATGAAGGAGTCTTGGAAGAAGATGTTGTATACGCTATATCTATAATCAACATCTGTAGCTCTAACTATATCTATATATGAGGAGAGAGAGAGAGAGAGAGGGAGAGAGAGGGAGAGAAAGAAAAAGAGATGAGAGAGAGACAGAGACAGAGATAGAGAGAGACAGAGAGAGACAGAGAGAGAGAGAGAGAGAGAGAGAGAGAGAGAGAGAGAGAGAAACAGAGAGAGAGCCATTCTGACTTGGCAAATCCAAGGACCTACCAAGTCCACTATTTCTGACCAGTTGGTTCCCTATGTTTGCTGATCCTGAAGTGTGACTGCCTCAAGCCAATGGACAGTAAGGCTTTTACTCAGTGTGTCTATGCTTTGGAGATCCATAGTCAAGTTCAACCCAGCCAACAAAACTTCTTGTGATTCATGAAGCCAAGGGGATTTTGACCAATTAATTCATGTAATTGCCTCCATTCTACCTGGATCCACAAGTGCCTTTCCTAAGCAGCCCACCCTAGCCATATGGCCCTAAGGCAAATCAGCAACAAAAGTATAGTGAGACTTTTCCCAACAGGGTTTCAAACATGAATTATAGAAGATCATTTTTAAAAGATTCTCTTCTACTGGAAATAACACCCCCTTTTCTGACCCTTGGAACCATTATAATGTTCATCCCACACTGCCAACCTCAAAAACCCCAAGATCACACCATTCACACCAGAATGTCCCCTTCCCTGGTCACTAAAGTGTATCATTCACACCATACTGTTCCCTCAGAAGTCTAAGGTCCAATATCCATCATCCTACACTATCCTCCAGAGCCCTAAGGTACACCATGCAATTTGCATTTGATGGACTTCCCCCTCTTCCTTCTCCCCCTCCCCATCTCAGCTCTAAACCTTAAGACTGTATATAGGTACATAACTGTAATATAGTAGAAAGAACACTAGACTTGGGATCAGAAAAACTGGGTTTCAATCCAAGTTCTGTAACTTATTATCTGTGTGACGTTAGGCCAGTCATTTAATCTTTCTGAGCCTCAGTGTTCTCCTTGGTAATTTGGGGCTAATAATATTTGCATTATCTGCTATATGGGATTGTTGTGAGAACCAAAGGAGAGAGTATTTAAAAAGTGCTTTTCAAACCAAAAATTACTATACAGATGTAAGTTATTCTTCCCTGCCAAAATTCTGCTCTGGTGCCTCATTGTGGCATGGAGATGACTCTGAGTTCTTGAAGACAAGAACCCTGATAAGGCTTACCAAGCAGGACAGACTTCAAGTCCTGGCCCTGCAACAGACTGTTATACTGGGGCAGCCTCTCTCTATTCCTAGAGTTCCAACACCAGAAGGCTGACCGCACCACATGATGATTGATGGGGATAGAGGTGGGGTGTGAGGGGGTGCTGCAGCAATTCCCAAAATCATCTGACACAGGTAAGGCTCTTCGGGCCACACTGCTTGGAGGGGTGGCGCCTATCTAGGTAGAGTAAGTGTCCATATCAATAAAATCATTTGAAGGATTATTATGAAAATAAGAACCCTGTTTTCATGAGATCTCCAGTCCCAAATCAAGTCTGGCTTTGAAACCCATAAGGAGTTTAGTGGCATTTTCCCCCAAGGCGCTAATGCTCTCTCTTTCTCTCTCTCTCTCTCTCTCTCTCTCTCTCTCTCTGTCTGTCTTTCTCTCAGTCTCTCTCTCCCTCCCCCTCTCCTCCTCTCTCTCTCCCTTTCTCTCTCTCTCTCTCTCTCTCACACACACACACACACACACACATACACACAGACATATATATGTACATATAGATGCATGTGTGTGTATATATATATATATGTATGTATATATGTATATCTCCCTAGTCTCTCTCCTGAGCTCAAAATCCTCTATCACCAACTTTCTATCAGACGTTTACATTTGGATGCCCACAGACATCTCAAACTCAACACGTCCCAAATAGAATTCACTATTTTCCCGCTACCAAGCCCACTCCTCTTCCCAACTTGCTTATTTTCTTAACTTTTCCCCAGGTCTGATCATATCACTCCACTGTTCAAAAGGTTTCAGTGGCTCCCTATTGCCTCTAGGATGAAATACAAAGCCCTCTGGTTAGCATTTAAAGTCTTTCACTGCCTGGCTCCAGTCTGTCATCTAGCCTTCCTCTTCACAAACTGTGTGGTCCAGCCAAATAAACCTACTTGCAGTTATTTACATGACAGTCAATCTCTCACCTTTGGGCCTTTGCCCAGGCCGTCCCCATGCCTGTAATGTACTCTCTTCCCATTTATACTTCTTAGTACTTCAACTTCTGCCAAAGTTCAGCTCAAGCACCGCCTCCTCCATGTGACCTTTCCTAATGTTTCCAGACACTAAGGCTTCTCTGATTGCCCTTCCCTATCAGTTTGAGGAATTCATCTTGTGTGTATGTATGTGTACATATACACACGTTATATATATACACAAATACATGTGCAAATATACATACATACAAAAACACATATATGTGCATATGTGTAAATAGATATTATACTTTTATATTTCTTTCTTTGCCAAATCCTGAACTTATCCTTTTAGAGAAAAAACTGCTGCAAAAAATATAGGATCTCCTTTCAATTTTCCTTTTTTTAAGCTATAAGCATCTATATTATTAAAGTAACAACATCTTTGTGGGACTGGACTCCATTGTTAGGCTATTTAAAAGCTTATTGGGGGGTCTAAGTCCCTTGCCTCCAGCCTCTTCATTTCCAAAGTACATCTGGGCCTCCAGAATAGCCTGGTATGTCTCACTGCTTAAGAAGAATGAAATTGAAATGCACATATATGAGTATGTGTGAGCACCTGGCATGGGGAGGGTGTACCCCACAGCTATAAGACAGGTGTGCAGCATGAAATGGTGTTCTATGAGCAGCAAGAGAGAGGTTGGCAAACAACTTAACACCCACTACACCTACACACACACACACACACACACACACACACACACACACACGATCATAGAACTAAGGCCAGAAAGGACTGCAGATGCCATTTAATGCCCTCATTTTAAAATGAGGAAACAAAAGCCCAGGGAGGTTAAATTCTGACTGCCTGAGGTCACACAAGTAAGTGTCAGTGGGAGGATCTGAACCCAGATCCTTTGACTCATGAGTCAGCACACTTTGGGTACATCTTTCTCTGTTGAACCACCAAACCTCTCAGTCTCTATAATGATTCTAATAGGGCTTTTCAGGGGGAAATGAGGTTCACTTGCAAGTCAAGATATCACCCTCCTGATGTCATTGGTCCTCTTCCAGAACAAAGGATGAACAACAAAACAACAATTCAGGGGGAATGCAGAAAGATTTGGCAATTTGTTAGATATACCAGTTGATAGGGAAAAACCATTTCTCTTGGGTCATGGTCAGGAAGATAAGCTTTAACAAGCAAGGACCAAAGTTTGTAAGCTGAGGAAAGGAGGGGAAAGAAAGCTAGTAATAGTCCTAAGTTTTGGCCTCGGTCCAGTTTTTAGATAGCCGATCATAATTAGCAAAGTTTGCCTCTATCGATAGTACAGAGGCAGTATTAGTCAGATATCATTATCCTAGAATCAAAAGAGAAGGTTTTTATTATGATATATGGAGCAAAACCAGAAATGTCACTGTCCTGAGCATGTCCTGAACCTCCCGACTCATGCTTTGGTTTATGTCTTTCTCTGCCCCTTTGCCTGGAATGCCTCCCTCCCCTTTCTTTGCTGAACTGAATTCTCCCCAACCTTCAAGCCCCAGTCTAATCCCTCATCTTTGAAATGTCCAGACTGCTGCATCCCATGGTGATCATTCCTTGATCTGAGCTGCAGTAACACTTGGTGTTTGGGTCACTCATTTGAGAATTAATGTCTTGTCCTAGCACATCTCGTATTGTACTGAACTGTTATTTGTCTCTTGTGTTGCCTTTTTTTAAATATGAAAAATATGCTTCCATGATTAGATGGTGAGCCTCTTAATGGAGGGCAGGGGTCCTGTCAGCCCAGCACAGTGCTTTACATGAAGTAGACACTTGATAAATATATTGTTAATTGGTCAAGCCCTTTAGAATAGGGAAGCTAGGTGGCACAGTGAATAGAGTGTTAGGCTTGGAATCAGGAATACGCATCTACCTGAGCTCAAATGTGGCTTCAGACACTTACTAGCTGTGTGACCCTGGGCAAGTCACTCAACCCTGTTTGCCTCAGTTTCCTCATCTGTAAAATGAGCTGGAGAAGGAAATGGCAAATCACTCTAGTATCGTTGCCAAGAAGACCCCCAAATAGGGTCACGAAGAGTCTGAAATGACTGAATAGCAACAATAACAACAAAATTGAAAAAGTTAGGAATGTGAAGCAGGAGACAGGGCTAGAGGAGCTGGCCAGACAAGAGTCATTTCTTTAGTGTGGTCATATTGCCCCTGGTCAAACAAAAGTCACTAAAGTAGGAGCTAGTCAGTCACTTTGGAGCCAGGGCCCCTGAGCAACCTTCTGGTAGCTTTCTTTGACCTAAAATCACCATAGCCTAGTCAAGATATGATATGCAGGGCCTACCTCACTAGAGACCTCTAGACTCTGACTACAATAGACTTTTCTATTCTTATTTCCATTTTCTCCTTTCACATGTTCTGTATTCCAGTCGAACTAAACTACTACCTATTCCCTGATTTCATCTTGAATTTTCCTTCCTCTGTGCATCATCCCACACTTCCTCTACATCCCTGCTTCCTGGAATCCTGCTCTTCCTTCAAGACCCAGCTCCAGTGCCAAATCCTCCATGAAGCCTCTCTTGGTGCCCCAGCTAGATAGGACCCTTGCCTCCTCAGATTCTCTTGGAACACTTTGTTTGGAGCTCTCCTTTGTCCATAATATAGCCAACCTTGTGTAATACTCATTTGTTTACATTTTCTATGCCCCTTCTTAGATTGAAAGCTCCTTGAAGACAGAGACTGTGTTGTTTCTCAATTCAAAGAACACTTACTAAGTGCCTATCTTTTCAGGTGCTGGGGATACAAAGATGAAGAAAGATATAGTCTCTGCCCTCAAGGACCTTATAATCTATACAAAATATTCATATACATATATGTATAATTCATAGCAGAGTGAGAGATCCAGACAATACTTTTAAGAGGGTAAACATACCCTTTCCCATCTTTACATCGTTTGATTTTGTTGTTGTATCACACCCAGAGACTACCCCAACAGAGTAGGCACCCAATAAATGTTTGCTGTTGAAATCGCAGCCCCACGGAAGCCTATTGGGAGACAAAAGCCAGGGGACTTGGCCAAGCATACAGTATACGTCAAGTTAATGGGCTAAGGATGCAGAAACAGAAACCAGATCCTTAGTGAGGGAGTTGTTCTAGGATTTCTTTCAGGAGAGCTGTGGAAGGTTGCAAGCAGCCAGCCAGCCAGTGTTTCATTAAGCTTGGGCATGCACTGGTCCTATCCAAACTCACTCTTGAAGTTCTTCAAGCGGCCACTATTGCCACTCATCCAACTTAAACAAGACAAGAAGGCTCCCCTAGCTTTGAAAAAAAAATAGCCCCTGCCCAGAGAATTGGAGGCTGAAATTAAAAATAGCTTTATAAACATTTCTGATCAGTTCCTGGATGATAGAATCCTAATGGATAGTTGAGGAAGCTAGACTGTTTGGGTATATGCCTGGCCTTCTAAGACATGAAGGAGAAGAGCCAGGCCCTCCCTCAATAGGTCCCTTGGTGTCTGTGGCAGAAACAGAATTCTAGGCTGGGAGAACCATGGGGCTGATGGAGGGGGTACAGTTCAGATGGGCTTGTAAGAATGAATTGAAAGCATATGGATTAATTTGACTTTAAGATATGCATAGGTTTAAAAATTAAGAGGAAATGTGTTTGACAAACCATTTGGAAACCAGTCTGAGGAGCTTGCCAAACCCAGAGCGTGACCAGATTAGTCCCGCTCTCCACTGAGCCTGTTCTCAGATTCTGTCAGGGCCCTCCAGGTTAGAGCTGGGTCTGTCTGGTGACCGAGTGGGCTGGAGGAAGACCTACTGCCCAGCTCAGCACCCTTCCTTGAAAGGTTCTAGCTCCAGAGGTTAGGAGAAGGGCTAGGGATCTGTGCTTACACAGTATTTTTGTGCCAAGCCTCCTTTCGCTAGAAGTGGCAAAGTCATACTTAGAATCATGGGATCGTAGCATCTTAGAGTTGAAAAAGGGACCTGAAGATCCAGTCTGATCCCTACCTGAAACTAAGTCCTCTCCACACTCCACAGGAAAAGTTAGAGCCTATTCTTTTCTATTGCTCCCTCTGTATGGACCCTTGCAGAGAATTGTACCCTGTGGCAAGAAAGATGGGGGGTCTCCTGAGGCCTTCTTGATTCCAGGCTCTCCCCTTTACAATTAGCCTGCACACTACTAGTAAAGAGAAAGAGTTCCGAATTTCATCTCCCACATTTACTTAGTATATAATATTATATGTCACTTAATCTCTCTGAGTCTCCGTTTCCTCATTCATAAAGTAGGGATAATAATATCTGCAATGTCTACACAGGGTTGTTGAGGGGATCAAACAATGTAAGTAATAAAGGTTTTGAAAACCTTAAACATAAAAATAAATGTATATGTATATTTAGCATAAATGATTATAATTATTTGTATTTTATATTATAATTATTTGAATATAATGTTTATTTTATAAATATTTAGTTTAAATGATTACCACTATTATTATTACTCCCTTTCTCAAAAAACTCTAGTGGTTTCCCACTCACTATCTATTAGATCAAGTTCAATCATGGATCCCAGCATTCAAGGCTCTCCAAAGTACAGTCCTAAACCATCTTTCCACAGTATTTGTAAAGAAATGACCCCAGGTGGAAAAGGGATCAGCCCTCAAAGCCAAACCCTGGAATGAATCCTGCCTGGAAATGCTTTGTTTTCCTCTGTAATGGGTCCTGCTCTAGGAGCGGAAGAGTAAAGAAACCTTAAATACTGTTGTTGTTGTTGTTTGGGAGGGGGTGGAACTCAGCCTTAAGGGTCAACATTTCTCTGGGTTTATCAATGGCTTTGGGACAGACAAACTGGTCTCTCTATTTTGGTATAGCTTCGTATGGTCATGATTTAGCCATCTGAGCAGGTGACCTGAGCAAATCTATGTGTAAGCAGTTTAGCAAAAAATGTATGTAGACAGGTAAATAGAGTATCTCTTCATGTAGTGCACATATGTGCCTGTGATTTATAACCATGAACATTTGCCTGTAAATGAGACTGTGTTTTTTTTCAATTAGGTAACGGTAAGTTTCAATATATTTCATGTGCATGGGTAGTTCTCTTACATACAGACTCCTGTATATGCAGGTATGCAGGATAGTATACACACCTAGTTTCTTGCATTTCTGAATGTGCCTATACATTCAGAATGTATCTGTACCTATGTCTTTTGTATTGAGGGATTATCTGTATAAACTTATTATATTATATATATGTGTGTGTATATACATACACATATATGTAAGTGTACATGCAAATATAGACCTGTCCTTGTTTAGTTACCGGTGCGTTTTGAGATGTACATCGTCTGCATGCTTGCCTATATACCAGTGTTGATGTGTGTATTTGTGAACTTGTGTACCTCTATCTATGTCCAGGGTAGGGGAATGGGGAAATGAGAGAATTATTAAACACCAAGCAAATATGCAATAAATCCCATTGATTTTACAAACTCCAACTTGTCTTCAGTCTCCTTCTGTTTTTTATCCTGGGGGCATTGCAACAAAACCCTATTTTAAATACCTTTGCTTCCCCCTCCCCTCCCCCAAAAAGTGTCAATATTTTATTTGGATTTTTAACTTCACTCCATAACAGTTGTTTGACCTCCTGACTCCTGTGAGTCACATAAATTCTGGGACTTTATTCAGGAGCCATGTTCCTGCTATTGAATAAGCAATTTGGGAGGGTGAATTAATGACTTGTGCTGTTGCTGGGAGTCCCTGAAGAAATATTAAAATTGCTTGCAGACTGAATCAATACTCAGCGAACACCCAGCAAGAAGACTTCGGCTCTAGAAGGGCCACAGGCTGCAGCTTGGGGGAGGAAGGGGATTCCTGCACCCAGTTTGGCGAGCCCCTCCCCCTCCCCCCTTCCTTTCCCTCGAGCTCTGTCACTTCAAGTTATAGCAAAGCCTTGTTATGGCCCCAGATAGGGTGGAGCTGATCTGCCCTGTCTTGGGAAACCAGAGCTCAGGGGACAGTTTATTCTCCTAGTAATGGGAAGCTGGAGGCTTATTGGAGGTGAAGGCTCAGGCCCATCTTGGAGCCCCTCCTGGAGACTCTGACATTGCACATCGCTGCTGGCTTGGAAGGCCACATTGAGATCTGGGAAGCCCAGATGGGGAGGGGACTATTCTGGTCTACAGTTGTGTCCCTGCCTGCTGTCTATGCATAGGAAGGCTTTGCACAGCTGGTCGCTAATGAGAGAGCATTGGCGGCGTGTTCCTGACTCCATCTGGGTGTTTTGACCAATGTTTGCTATTGCTGTGGAGGTCCTGTGCTCACTGGCTAGGTTTCCCTCTTTGTGTAGGCATGGGTGTGACTGTGGGCTTGGAGTTGGTATTGCATTGTATTGTGCCGTCAGCTTGTATTGTATTGTGTAGGTGCATTCCAGCAGCTGGCTTAGAGTTTGGGCTTTATGACATTATATGGGGGAGGGAGGGAAATGGGTGCACTTTGTATAGCATTGAGTTGGAAGAATTTGAGTATTGTTTGAAGGTAACGTCTATGTTGCTGTTTTGAATTGTGGCATGCACCTTGATCATATCTGTGTCTTTTTTTGGTAATATGTGTCTCAAAGGTTAGGTTAATGGGTGTCTCTTTGGTGATGTAGACTGAATAATTACGTGAGACTTGACTGCCCCTTCTGGCATTAATTCACCAATTTCTTGTAAAGAAAGCCCCAAGGAAAAAAACTTCTTTTCAAAAACCTGCAAACTACCAAGTGAAAGAGAATGGAGAATCCTCCCAGTAAGGAACAAAGAGACATATTCCCTGATGAATAGCCCTAATCTCTGTATAACACTGATAAAGAGATTTTCCTCCAAGACCAGTTTCCTACTCTCGCTCATGAAGGTGATTTGGTCCATTTGGTCCTGGAGCCAAACCCTGTACCTGCAGATCTTTCCAGGATTCTGGAAAGAAAACAGAAACTCATACTTCCACAACCCCCCTTCTCATTACCACAACTAGCTGGATTGAGAAAACTAGCAAGAGAAGTCTTCATTCTACCCCCTAAGAACCTCCAGCAAGACCCAATCTAGTGACTTTAACCATAACTCTTTCCTTCACACCTGCCACACCTGGCCAGCTAAGGACTCTATGACTCAGCAATGATCTGACACACATAGAAAGTTCCTGGATCCTAAGGGAATATGGCCACTTGGACACCCTTGTCTGATAGTGTTGCAAACATCTATGACTAGGAAAGAAAGTGAAGGCAGATATGTTGTATTGTAGCCTCCAGATCTGGGCCAGGTACATGTACATCACGGATGGGGCAGCCTATGGATGTATTTCACATGTGTGGAATGGGCCATGAGTCTCTACATATGGCATGGTGTTCTGTACACTAAGCTTGTAGGTAAATGTATGAACTCACAGCTGTGTATGAACATAAAGAACATATGGTAGGATGGGGGGAGGAGAGGAGGAGTATGCATGTCAGCATTTCCTTTGGTTCACATGTGTAAGTATGAACATAACAACTTACTAGGTCTAGACACCAAGAAGTATGAGTGGATATGTTTGTGTGTTTACTTACAGAAGGACCCAATATCAGAACCTAATGTGAACAAAGTATATGCGTTTTTTAAAAGTGGAAAAATGAGGGAGCTGCAGTGAAAGAAGGTCATGAACTCTCCTTGGGCCTCTGCCCTAGAAGAGCCAGGGGAGCTTGAAAGGGTGCATGGCTGGAGTGTGCTCACTAGAACTCTCTCTCTTCTCTGTCTTTCTGTCTCTGTCTCTCTCCTTTCTCTCTCTGTCTCTGTCTTTCTCCCTCTCTCCTTTCCATTCTCTTCTCTTCTCTTCTCTCTCTCTTTTCTCTCTGTCTTCCCCCCTTCTCTCTCTCTGTCTTTCTTCTCTCTCTCTTTCTCTCTCTTCTCTTTCTTCTCTCTCTTCTCTCTCTTTCTCTCTTCTCTCTTTCTGTCTCTCTCTCTCCTTTTGTCTCTCTCTCCTTGTCTTCTTTCTCAGTATTGTGCCCTCTGGCACTGACAAAGCAAGGGAGAAAAGAGAGGGTGCTATTTTTTACTGCCATAAGATATTCCTCCTGATTCAGGTCATTTTCACTGGCTCTCTCTCGTGTTTGGAATGTTCCCTCTCCTCATCTCTGCCTCCTGGCTTCCTTCAAGTCCCAGCTAAAAGTTCATCTTCTACAGGAAACCTTTTCCATCACTTTTAATTCTAGTATCTACTCTCTGTTGCTTAACTCCAATTTCTATTATCTGTATCTTGTACATAGCACTTTGCATGTTGTCTCTCCCATTAGATTGTGAGCTCCTTGAGGGCAGGGATTGTCTTTTGTTTTTCTTTGTATCCCCAATGCTTAACACAGTGCCTGGCACATAGTAGATGGTTAATAAATATTTATTAATTATTGACTATATTCTTTTAAGTACCTTTTTTGTTGTTTTAAGTTAAAGGAAAATTAACTGAGTTTTGGAACAAAAACTTAGTTACTCAGCAGATTTAATGTTTATTTCCTACTTATTAAAGCCAGTTCTTCAATCAATAAATAGATAGGAATTAGCTTGACCTCCCCATATTAGGGAGAGTATATAAATTCAGGTATATAAGTTGTGAGAAACAAGAGTTTGAGAAATAAAGTAATTTCTGTGTTGCCCAAATCTACTGAGCTAAATTTCTCAGTGGCCCCTCAAAGAGTGAATGGCAGAGACATACTCAACTAAGCTGATGAAGAAGAATGAGAATTCCAAGGTTAGGACAGGAAGGAGACCTAAGCCACCTTCTAAGAATTCACCAAAGCTTTCCTTCAGAAAGGCAGGGGATCTGGTAATAAGGTCTCCATATATTTGAAAGTCAGGGTTGCATAGTAGGTGGGGTACTGGAGTCAGGAAGATTTCAGTTTGAATTTAACCTTCATCACTTACCAGCTGTGTTGGGCAACCTCTGTTAAACAGAGATAATAGTAGCATAGACCTTTAAGCATCAAATGAGAAATATGTATGTATGTGTGTGTGTGTGTGTGTGTGTGTGTGTGTGTGTGTGTGTGGGTAAAGTCCAGTGGTGAGAAGTTAGGCTAATGAGTAGAAGATATAAAGAAAAATGGAAGGTGAAGGAGAAGGGGGCAGAGGAGAAGAAAAAAAGGAATTTGTAAACTTTGTAAACACTAACCTATAAAAAGCCTATATAAATATAAGTGATCTCTATTATTTACTACTTCGGAAAATCAGGGTTTCATTTTTATCTGGGTAAGCACAAAGTGAAAGGGAAAAGAATTACAATTGTCCATTAATTTGAGAAATGTAAACAGTTGAATCTCACATTTCAGGTCCCAAATTGAGATTTTTTAATCTGGATTATCTGGCAAAAAATATTTTTGCCACTTCTGTCTAGGAAGAATTTTTGAATCTTATTAATTCTGATTTCGGCCTTGTCCCTACCAAGCAAAGCTGTATGAAAGAACAAAGCCAACCATACCCCGTTTAGGTAACTGAAAGATTTGAGTAATTCAGGAAAAATGACTCCAGCTTGAATTAAAAAGATAGCTGCCAAGTTTTTCCTTTGGTTTGGGGGTGCCTACGTGACTGAGGCCGAGAAACCATAACATTATGAAGTCTTGTCAAAGCCTCCTACCACTGAGCAGGTGAAAGCTGTTGGTTTTGTGCACTGGGGTCTTAGGGCCAGAGCTGCTGTGGGCTTCTCAGGTTTCCAATGGATTTTGACAACTCTTAGGAGAAGGGCTCAGAAGGAACCCAGCGAATTCTAAGCGCTGTAACAGCAACAAGGATACAGGCAAAGAGTGAAGAACAATTATTCCCTCCCTCAGCTGCTTCTATGTTTTCTTTCCTTTTAGCTTTCCTTCACCTTTATTTCTCCATCTCTCCTCTACTCTATTCTCCTCTTCCTTTCCATTCTCTCCCTTTCTTTTCTTCTCATCTCCATCCTTTCTTCCTCTTCTCTTCTCTCAAGTTCCTACCCTTTCCTTCTCCTTTTCATCTCCTTTTCCTATCTTTCCTTCCATAGCACACAAGAAGCTTGGGAATACCAGGCATCTGCCAAGGGTTTTCCCCATACCATTTCTTTTTGTATTAGAAAGTACACCATCAAATATAAAGTACCACAATCCAGGGAATCTGGAAAATGCTAACCTTGAGATTTTCACTAGAGGAACAGCAAGCCTCATCCTATAGGAGTGAGCACTCACCCACGGTTATACATTCTCATTTAAAGACAGGCTACAGGTACAAAGTGAAATGGACAACCGGGTAATGTGGATCAATCAAAGTGCAAAGAAAATCAGTTTTCCCTGAACTCTTCATGTAATTGAGGCAAAGAATTGTCTTTCTTTAAACATATGCAAAATGTCCTCAGTTTTCCACTTAACTTGCACAGTTCCAAATGAACTCCTCACTCCCATAAAAGTCCAAGGTCTGCTATCCAGAAGAGGTCACTGGAGGTCACACAGTTCAATGCCATTTCATTTAAAATCCAATCCGCAACACTATTTCTTGCATTCTTTCAACTTATTTATGAGAAGACTTTCATAGGTTTAGAGGTAGAAGAGAATTCAATACATCTAGCTCAACCTTTCCATTTTACAGATGAGGAAACTGAGAGCTATAGAGAAGTGGCTGACAGGTAGGGTTACAGGTGGGATTTGAACCAAGGTCCTTTGACTCTAGAGTGCTTTCTCTTCTGTGCCACACCAACTCCCTATGCACTTCATTATTTTGTACATTTACATGTGTCACATCACATCTATGAACTCCCTGATATTATTCTTGTTTAATAACTTGTGACAAAAGAGTTTTTGTTTTGTTTTGTTTTGTTTTAAACATGCAAGGTGTTTATCAATTCTGATTTCAGCTTTGTTCCCTGATTGGCCGCCTAATTCCTGTTCTAGCTTCTTAGGACAAAACAATATACCCCCCCAAGTCACAGAAACTTCCCATTGGTTGCTATTCCTCTTAGAAGGCTAGCCAAATTCTGCCAATTCCAAAAAAACTTCCCTAACATTGCTTTCTGGCCAGCCCCAATCAGGTCCTATCAGGTAAGAGAACCAAGCTTAGGGGTATCAGTCACCTTGGCTTCCTGTTTCCAAGGCTTTCTTTTCTGACTGCTGAAAGAGTCTATGAGTTTTGTTGTGGGGAGGTAACTTCTCTTTGGCTAGGTCTGTAAGTGGAAAATGATGTATAAAAACTGAGAAATTCAACTAGCTGAATGTTTCTAAAATCTAAATACTTAGGGTCATGTAGACAAAACTTCTGGATGACTCACCCTGAAGACATTCCAAACCAAGGCTAACATGGCTACTTTGGCTTTCTTTATAATCAAATCAGATCACTTCATTGTAAAGCTGGCTGATCACAGCCCAATCGAGCAGAGGCACCAAGCTAATGGTGTCGTAGCCAATTAGGTCTAAACGAACAGATGCTGCCTCATCCATACCATGCCAATGGGCACTTATGTGTTTGCTTATGCTTCTGCAAAGCTTGTGCATGCTTGTGTCCCAGGTACATATTTTGCAAATCCATATATAACATAATTAGTCTTTTGCATCTCCTCTCAATCTACCTTACCTACCTTGCTTCGGCTAGGAGATGCAGTGGATGGAGAGCTGAGCCTAGAGTCTAGAAGAGCTTACTTCAAATCCAGCCTCCAACACTGGTTAGCTGTGTGACACTGGGAAAGTCATTTCACCTCTGTCTGCCTCACTTTCCTCAACTGTAAAATGGGAATCATAATAGTATCTACCTCTCAGGATTGTTGTGAGAATCAAATAAGGTGATATTTGTTAAGTGCTTAGCACAGTGCCTGGCATACAGGCACTCAATAAATGCTTATTCCTTTTCCTTTCCTTCTCAAATGTTAATGTCAACTTCATGTAATCCCTCTATAAAAAGGGTGACATCACCAAGGGGAATTTCTTTCTTATCTTTGGTTTTGTGTCTTTTATTAAAAAAAAAAATCTTAGGAGGGGCTAGGTCGTGCAGTGGATAGAGCTCCAGCCTTGAAGTCAGGAGGACCTGAGTTCAAATCCAGCCTCAGACATTTGACACTTACTAGCTGTGTGACCCTGGGCAAATCACTTAACCCCAATTGCCTCACCCCCCCTAAAAAAAATCTTTATATACAGGGGTCAACACGACTTAGTGGAGAACAAGCTTGGAGTCTGGAAGACAATTCAAATCCTGCTTCTGACACATGCTAGCTATGTAAATATGGACAAGTCATCTCTCCTTTCTCTTAATGAGCCAGGTGAATCTCTAATATTAGAGTTGCACGTGAGTTACTGAAATATATTGGTGAAGGGAATAGACAGAGAAACTTAAAAAATCAACTTTATATCATTCCATTCAAAAACTCTTGGTATTACAAATTTTCAAATGACCTACCTGCCTGCTGGTCAACCTGCTCATTGCTGAGAGGAGCAAGCATGATGCTTCCTTCCAGTGTGCATGTGCATTTATTCTTATGTGAAGTCAGTTATCCCTAAATGGATTTGCAATATCTGCTCTCGCTTGTATGTATGTGCTTCATTGCCCTGTGTCAATGTAGCTTCAGGCATATCTTAGTGGAAAAAACAAAAGCCCTAAACATTTAGAGACCATTTCTAGTTCTCACCCACTCCAAAAATGAAGCAGGACCATGGAGAAGGGTCCCACAGAACCGATCTCCAAAAACCTCCAAAACCTCTCTGCCATGCCTAACCCCCCACAAACACCAACAACACTGCTGTTAATGAGAGGGCGCTTCTAATGGACTTTGGTCTGCCACTGAAGAAGAGTGAAGAAGCCGCTCTTTCTATATTCTTTGGTGCTCTGATGCTTCTTTCCCCTTCTCCCTGTCTTCATCACTGGCTTTTTAATCTCTCTCCCAATGAAAAAGGAAAATCTGCATTTGACCTTGAACCTCGAAGGTGACCCTGGCTTCTTCATTCTTAGTGCAGCCTGAACTCCAAGGGTGGCAACATCCCAGATCAAAACAATCCCCTTCTCTGCCGGTCCCTGGAGGTTGGTAGTCGACCAGCCAGAGGGACCAACCTAACTCTCCAGTCATGAAAATAAATCCCATTGTATTTGCATTTTAATTTTCCACATAAACAAAGGCCCAGAGTACATGGTTCCAGCAGCATCACTGGACTGAATTTAATTAGAAATGAAAAGTTTATAGGGCCCTCTTTAATGCGATTAATGCTCAGTTAACATTTATCACATACATATGCTGGAATCGCCTTTTCTAAGCAGCCACAGGCCATGAAATGAATTTCTTCCTACTTTTCTGTGCCTGCCTCAGGGCTGTCTCCTGGGGAGGCTCCTGGGTTCACTAAGCTGCCTCTCTGGGGAATAGGACCCGTTTAGACTTCAGAGACTGGTTCAAGGTATCTGGAAGGAATGGAGAGAGGACATCTCATAGGTGGGAAGGTCTTGCTACTGGTTCACAACAGATTGCCTGGCTAACCCTCAAAAGCAAGACTCCTTCTGCCCTCTTGTCCTCCCCCATTCTGAGGGTTATACTGTGGACTTTGGGGGTGAGAAGGGAAGCTTACTGCCAAGGAGTCATCTTTGTTCCCCATTGTGGCCCCCTCCCCCATTCTTCTCCCTTCTCCCTCCTCCTTACTTAATCCAAAGGACAATTCTCTCTCATTCAAGACTCTTAGAAGGCTTTTCAAAAATTCCTTATAACTCCAGAGTGATCAGCGAAAGGTAGGGAAAAAAACAGCCATTCCTTTCCTCTTTCTGTCTGTTCTCTATTCCTGGTATAGACAACCTGGGCTAGGAAAGTGGCCTATGCCTGGCCCTCCCCTACCCAGCGTCAGCTCGTTAGGGAAACAGCAGGGGAGTGGGGGAACGTGAAACCTCTATTGGTCCCTAGAGGAAGGATGGCCCTTCCTTATCTTATCAAATTCTCTTCGCTCTTCAATTATAGTCTATTGAGATTGGCCTCTTAACCTAAACAAGCTAACTTGGTTAAGGAGGAGTAGAAGGAAAAGGAGGAGGAGGGTGCAGAGAGATGGATGGGGAGAGGATCTGAGATATGTAACTCTGCAGATGATAAAAGGAGATAAATATTTTGAACCTTGGAAATCCTCTTAAGTGCTTTGGCAAGCATGAGCTAAACGATTCTTTCTAAAACATGTTAGATAATATTATACTTATATTACATATACTTGTACCTGCACAACCATGAAAAATTAATCTTTTTTTGACATGTACACACCAAGACATAAAACTTAACGTATAGAGCTACAACATATATGTTCATATGCATGTACTTCCCTAGATATGTCATGATATTTTACTTACATGACAAGATTGATATACATAGAGGACTCATGAAAACCCCTGCTTCTTATTCATCATCAGATATACCTGGGTGTGGATAAGCACTCAAAGCTATGGTAACAATGTACATTCTAAGCTCTGAGATGACATTTCAATAGGAACCTTCTTGACATCTCCACACAACATCAAAGCTTTTGGGTTGGCACACAAATCCCTGTTTCCTAATAGACAAATACCAAGATCGAAAAGTTTGAGGACTTGTACTCCAAACGGTATTACTAGCCCATAACCAAGGAAATGTTACCAAAGGGACCCTGTATGCTTTCCCCTCCCTCTAGGCTCCCAGCACACACTTGGCCATGCCAGCCCAGGAGGAACAATGCAGAAGAGTGAGGAAGGGAGCCATTGAATGTCATCAGAATTCAGGGATCCTCTCCTTTCCATATATCAGTCTGTCTGACCGCTGCCTCTGGGTCTCTGACGCTTCCCCTCAAATTCCTGTGGCTCCCTCTAAGAAGGTTGGGCAAGTGTGTGGATGCTTACTTTCTTCTCTGCCTGCCAAATTGCTTAGGAGGAGAAAGTGAGACTGGTGACTTTGCACAGCCCTCCCTCACTTAAATCCAATTCACTTGCATGTCACAGCATCACCTCCATGATGTCCTGGTCCTCTCCGAGAACAAAGGACGAACAATAACAACAACCCTGTGTGAGCCTTTCTCCCATGAGAGGTCTCTCCTTAGTCCCCTAAACATGTACTACCCTACTCTACCCTAGATGATCAGAGCAAAACCAAATCACGCCAACAAGATGACTTCTATAAACAAGAGAGACTCTATTCACTACCTGCATTCTCTCTTTCCTCCCAAGGTCCTCTACTCTGCTCTTACTCTTCTCCTCTGTCCCAATGATCTCCATTCTTTTCTCTACTCCCCCACATCTTTGCCTTTCTTTTCCATGTTCTATTTCCAGGCTTTCTGTTCCCTCACACAACCTTTTCTTCCTCTTGAGAACCCACTGCTCTTTTCTCGTCCCTAAATCAATAGAGGGAGCAGTTCACTTTAGTGAGGTTCAGGCCAGGCTGAATGCAGCCTGAAGGGAAAGTGGGAGTCCTCCCCAGGCCTGCCATAGACTTCCAGAATAAGTAGGCCTTCTGAGGGAATTGAGGTCATCTGCTCTCCTTTCCTCCCTCCACGTCTAGGGCAGGGTGGGAGTAACTGCATTGCAGGCAACCAGACTGCAGGTCATTGAGAAAACAGTCTGTTCTGCCACTGGGATCCACCTCCCCCCATCGCAGGGATGCAGCCTGGCTGCCTGTCTGTTGGACCATCAATGTCCGTCGCATGGCCACCGCGTCTAGCGCCACATGCTCTCTTGGATCTGCTCCCAGAACCTCCCAGTTTCCCTGGGGCTCTTCCACCTCCTGCTCTCAGGTCACTTCTTGGAAACTTCTTCACTTCTTTCCTATTATAGACATGAGTTTCTTTCTCTTTCCACTTTCTCCCTTCAGGCTGTCTGGAGCAGTCTAAGTGGTCTAAAGCAGGTGGTTCCCCCAGCCTCGAAGATGTTCAATGACCTCCCAATGCTCTAGTTGCTTACCAAAGGGACCTGATCTCAAACAGATTTGTCCTTTGCAGATAACAGACATCCAAGGAGCCTTTAGCTCCAACAAGCACCTCCTGTGTCCATTTTCCTAGGCTCCACAATCCCCATGCAGCTCCCTTCCCTGTACTCTCTATCGCCTACTGTATTTACATGAAAACCTTCAAAGAGCTGCATTAAACATACAGAAGGAGCTATCTGGCTTTCTACCTAGCTTCTCTCTTTCTCAACTTTCAGATTCGTTCTCTCACCGTGGACTCCCTCCTTTTTTATTCCTCTTAGCTAGCTCATCATTTCCCCCCCAAAATCCCTAAAACCCCCAAACCTCCTAACAGAAGGACTGTTAGGCCTTCACAGTCAAATGGAGTCTTTTTTTTTTTAAAGTGATATCTAATCCTATGGACCTTCAACGTATTCCCAGTTTTAGTTCTCTCCAGGGAAAATTTCCTCAACCTCCCATTTATGGCTACTCTCATGGAATGACAGACTTATAGCTGGAAGGGATCTTAGAGGCTAACTAGTTTAACTCTCTCATTTTACAGATGGGGAAACTGAGGCCCACAGAGATGAAGTGACATGCCCAAAGTCACATAGGTCATAAGTGTTAGAGGTGGCATTTGAACCCTATTACTCTAAATTCAATGTTCTCTCTTGTCTTCCAATACCTACAGTAAATCTTCCCTCTTTGCTACCTCTTCAGATGCACACCCAGTCAAATGATGGCGGAAACATAAATGCTTTGCTTCCCGACAAAGCCATAGTGGTTATATCAAATAGCAACCAAAAATCCATGCAAATGGCCAATTAAGATTGTCAGTGAGAGATTTACAGTTATTAGTACAGCCGGTCCATTTCCCAACCCTCGCTTGACCCTGTACTGTTTGGTCTTAAGAGATGTGAGATGAGTGTTCCCTTTGCCTCGCCTCCCCTCCTCTGCTTGTTTTCTGTCCACTTGTTTCCCTTATAATTACAGGCAGCTAGATAGTGCAGTGGGTAGAGTGCTTACTTAGTTAGATAGACCATTAGTTAGGAAGACATAAGTTCAAATCCAGCCTCAGATACTTCCTGGTCAAGTCACTTAACCTCTGTATACCTCAGTTTCCTTACCTGTAATATGGAGATAATAATAGCACTTAAAGACCCAACCTCCCAGGATTATTGTGTGGATAAAATAAGAAAGTATTTGTAAAATTCTTTGTAAAGTACTTTATAAATGCTAGTTATTGCTGCTGTAGTTTTAACCTCCTCCCCTCCCTCAGGGTTTTTGTGGTTTCTGTTGCTTCCCTGTCCTCATCATGCCCTGTTTGACCTCTAGATCCCATCCAATTTCCATTTTAACATTTTCTTCTAAGCCTTCCTGGTTTCCCTGGTATCTTGGCTCCCTGGGGAAAGATTCTGCTGCAGGCCTTAGGGCCTGTCCCTTGGGAAGACTCTGCCAATGAGTGAGCTGGAGTGGTGGTGAGGTGATGGCTCTGTCACCCCCACCCAGTGTCTGGGCACGCTGCCACATTGAGGGACTCTGGCTGTGGCTGGCTAGCTCTGGCTGTGGTTGTGGCTGTGGCAGTCGCTGTGGGAGGAAAGAGAATGCTCCGACAGAGCCTCTCCTCTGAATCAGTAAAGCCAGTTACTGACCACTACTGTGAACTAGCTTAGTGTTCTTATGTCCTTACAAAAATGTTTGACTTTGCTGTCATGACTGAAGAGAAAACCCTATAATCTGAAGACAGCTTGACTCTTGGATTTATACCGAGTAAAATGGCGATGTACAATCTGGCTTACTTACATAAAATATGAGATTTCTTTTTGTATTCTCATAAATTAGAAAGGCCTAACCCAACATCATCCCTGTTGTATTATAGAGGCATCAGATTATTCTTTATCATACTTGGGACAGCCCCTTACCTACCACTGTCTGTTTCAAAGTCCTTCCTCCCCTTTTATTTCTTGCCTTCAGTCCTCTTCCCTCCAACAATTGGAGACCAAAGAGGTACCTGCACAACTCTCTCTCTCTGTCTCTGTCTCTCCCTCCCTCCCTCCCTCTGTCTTTCTCTGTCTCTGTCTGTCTCTCTCTGTCTCTGTCTCTCTCTCTCATATCTACACACTCACAGGCACACTCAAATGAACATGCTACATGAAGAATTTTGCCCTATATCTGAAGTAAGGCAGGCACAGTATTCACTAAATTTCCAGACTTTCTCCCTGGCTGGGGATAATATTTCATTTTTGAGGCCCTGAATTCTACTCTCCCAAGGCTGAAAGCTCTGTATCTAAATGCAGTCTTCAGAGATGCCCACATCTCCATGCATCCCCACAGCTTTCTCTTACCACATCCAAACCATCTTAAGTTTGTGAAATGATATTCATGTACCAGGGAAAGTAATATAAAATGTAAAATACAAGAAAATTCCAATACAAATCATCACTGCAATTACAAAAGAAAACTATCCATCCTAGACTAGATGGTATCCAAGTTTACTAAACTCTTCTAAACTAATTAAAAATTCCAGACCAAGTCCTCAGTCCCATGTCTGGGCCTGTGGCCTCTAGAACTAAAATTAGACTCTATTCTACCCCAACATGCAAACCTATTCTTGATATTTCTGTAAACTAGTCTCTTTCATTGTACTTAAAAAAACCCAGAAAATTGTGTGACTCTGGGCAAGTCACTTAACCCCAATTGCCTCACCAAAAGGCAAAAAAAAAACAAACCAGAAAATGAAAATGTGACCTAGAGCCTGTGGCAGCCAAGGAAAAATGGGAGAGTAGTTATGATTGCTAGAATCAAGAATCCATGGATGGCAGCAAAGGCTGAAGAAGGGAGAGTTAATTAAGTATTGGATGAAGCTGATTTCTGAGTCCAACAGAGACCAAGAAGGTCAGAGGCTCTATGTCTCAACCCATGGTATTAGAGATAAGCAAGGTTTAAAATATAGTAAAAGAGAAAGCCCTGAGCCAAGAGTAAGGGTCTCCTGGACTCTTTCCAAAAGGAAACTGGTGCCCCTGGAAATTCCCAAGGTCATTAAGGCCTATGCCCTAGGGCAGATCTATTACACAGTAGACACAAACCTCCATTCACATACACATATGTATACAAGCATAGCTGGAGCTGACATGAAAGCCAGAACACTATCACAGGTGTGTTCAAGTTGTATTCACTACATCAAAACAACCAGTCAGGTAAGTAAAAAAAAAAAGTTGTTATTTAATTTGTTGATCTAATTATTTGGTGTTGGTTAGCAGAATGCAAGTCAATTTTACTTATTTACTTATTTATTTTACTTTTCACAATATTGTTCTGGCACTGGGTGGATAGATATTGCCTACTACTTGATAAGCTGCACGTGTCTAGCCTCTCTAGACCCTTCCATATAGATTGGAAGTCCTACAGGAACCCTGTCACATCTTCTGCTGCTGCCCTGCCTTGGATCCTGCACTTGGCACCTGGGTCTGCTGGGGGTTCGGTATAGGGATGTGGCAGGGAAATAGTTTGCCTTTTGACTTATTGCACTTTTCCCTGAGTTCTTGGGTCACAATGGTGATTTAAAACTGAAAGGGACCTTATAGGGCATTCCAGTCCAACCCTTTCATTTTATAATTGACAAAACTGAGACTTCAGAAGCAAAATGACTTTTCCAAGGCCACTCAGGCACTACTGAAGTAAAGTCACAATTCAAACCCAGGTTCCCTGATTTGTTCTAGTATATCTTCCCCTACACCATGCTGTCCTTCTAAGAGCAGGAATTTTCCCCACTATTCTTTGAACTTGGTATTCCATCTTCGACCTCTCTGCCTTGCAAAGGTTGTCCCAAATCCCTGGAATGCACTTCCTATTCACCTAGGCCTCTTGGACTGCCTAGCTTCCTTCAAGGCTCAGATAAGGTGGTACCTCCTATGGGAAGCCTTTTGTGATCCTCCTGAGCATTGCTGCTCTCCGGCTCCTCAAATTGTCCTGCATTTATTTATCTGAGTATTTATTATATCCCCGCAGAGAATATAAGCTCCTTGAGGTGCTTCTCATTTTTTTGTGTATCCCCAGGGATGCTTAAGAAATGTTTGTCTAAATGAATTGAATTGAATGTCCAGGCATATATGTGTTTGTGTGTTAATTCCAGCGCTGATACAGCAGGAAACAAAAGGGAAGGGAAGAGCTATACACAAAGTCAGGAATACAGGGAAAATATTTAGTGGGTATTGGGATGAGGAGAAGTCAAAGGAGGACAGTGATACTCTCTCTCTGGGGTGGGGAAGGGAAAGCTATCCTTTAGGTAAAAAAAAAAATCCCATTGAGAAACCTAGGGAGCATTAACTCCTGAGCATTGAACTAGAGCCTTCTTTTCTGAGCACAGACTTGGAAGATTGCTCCTTGGGGAGCTGACCAAGAGACAGCAAGGTCAAGGTCCATTTCCCTGGATAGCCTGCTGTCCCTAGTTACTGTGGCATAGCAGAAAGCCCGGTGCCTTTGAAATAAGAAAACCTAGATTTAAATCCTGACTCTGTCACTTACCATGTTTGCAACAATGAGCAAGTCATTTAACTTTTTTAGGGGCTCAGTTAGTTTTCTTATCTGTAAAATGAAAGAGTTGGACTAGATAATCTTGAAGATCCTTTCCAGCTCTGAAGTCCATGGTTCTACTTCAATCACACACAGACACATGCCACCTATAGTAACAGGAATGCTCCCATCTGTTCCTACACACACACACACACACACACACACACACACACACACACACACACACA
>NW_020948983.1:20307930-20323175 GCF_900497805.2 Vombatus ursinus
ACACACACACACACACACACACACACACACACACACACACACACACATATGCATACACATGTTCTTTACCCCCTACTTCCACCTCCCATTTCTATTCTCTTTCCTCTCCCTCATGTTTATATACAAGAACTGTTTTGTGCACTCATGCACACACACACACACACACACACACACACACAGATGTAAATATGCTTCTTTCCCCAGCACATAAAACATAAACACAAATCCCCTAGTCCCCATATCTCCCTTCCTCCCTCCGGGGGCCATCTCCTGCCTGGCCCTGTCTCCACTTGGCTAATTCCCCCAGTGGCCCCTGTATTGAACTGTTGTGTTGTCCATTTCCCAGTGACAAGGGCTCTGGTTACAGAGTTATTGATTGGTTTTCATGCAGACAGATGGGCCCATCCCAGTCTCCCATCAAAATCCCCGGCTGTATAGGCTGATTGTTACCACTCCTGGTGTAGGATTGCACCAGAGACCACCCTCCACGCAGTCTCCTTCACTCGGGCTGTGGACGGTAATAAATGGAGCCAGCCTGAGCGATAATAAAAGCAATTGAGTGGGTTACCTGTGCAGACGTGAGATTTATACCTCCTCATATTTGATGTGATTGTTTTATTGAGTTCTCTGAGCAGTTAGGACACAATTTATTTATTTATTTAGGGGTTTTTCCTCTCTTTTTCTTTGTAGTTCTCTTGGGAGCCCACCTGGTGCTTTCACTGGGGACAACCCCTCCCACCTTTCCCTTCTCTGGAGTCAGATGGCTACATCCTGCTGGCTGGCCACCATGTTCCCCCTCCCCATTTTTTGGGCACTAAGTTTCACAATGTAGAGGTTTTCTCCTTACTCAGAGGCTATGTGCACTAAGATGGGAATCCGTACCAGGCCAGAAGACAGAGAGATGAATGGAAGGGCCTGACCAATGAGAAGGAAGCTAATAGTAGCAAACAGTTCCTAGAATCACTGAGAAAATTGAAAAAGGGACTCAAGGAAAGGAAGACCCAGCCTCTTCCAAACAGTGAGAAAGCCAGCTGTCCTGCCCACTTCTCAGTAGGGTTGAGGGAGTCAAGATCTATGTAATAAGAGAGTTTCCCACCAAAACCCAAGGACTGTGGGTCACCTCATGCTAGTTTGTACTTCAGTGGAATAACACATTTTTTTTTTGCTACGTGTGGCCCTGTCTAACCATCTCAAGGTCAGAGAAGGTCAATCGTTAACCTCAGAATTTCTCTATACATGCATCCATACCTGAACCTATGGAAAGACATTCTTGGGCCCTCCAGGAGACTAAACAACCAATCTTGAAGAGTCCTATGAAGCCTGGAGCCCTTCTATCAAATAGTTACAAAGGCATGATGACTTCAGGCCATTCCACTATCACTCAGTAGGGCACAGGACCCAATGAAAGTCAAGTTCCTTTCCATGGCTTATCTCTAAGCATTGAGTATCAGAAGAAGAACCACAGATACCAACCCTAGTGGCCCATCCAGAGATACCTAATCAGCTAGAAAGTCCATGCCCTTGGCTGGCTAGTGGCAATCACTTGTTTTGGGAAGGTCTTTGATCTAGTAGCTTATGTACTGACATATCTCTCTGATGCCAGAACCTCTTCAAAAGATCCAAAAAATCTGCCTCTTAAGGGATCATGAATGCCATAAGATGAATTTCCTTAACTATAACAATCTTAGTGGCAGTCTGGGGAGCAGTCATCACTCAGAACCCTAACCCAGGTCATTTACAGCTGGTACAGAGGAAGAGGGACATTGGATTCACCTTGGAATGGACAACAAAGGAAGAGCCCCACTTAGAAAGGCTGGATTCTATGACCTTAAAGTGTGAATGGAGCTAGGAAGGATGGAGAAGAATGGTCTCAGCCAGTGCTAGTTCAATTAGAAATAGAAACTCCAAGGGATATGTACCTCCCTTCTCCTTGCAATGAGTCTGATAAAGTCTGGATTCTGCCTCTGGTTTGCCCCCATTCTGAAGAAGAATCAGCATTTCCAACCCAAAGTAAAAGCTAAACCTGGGAACATTAGCATTTTATCTGGAAAATCTTTCCCTTCCTAGTCAACTGCCCAGTAAAGTAGTTCAGGACCTTTTTGCCTCTCTGTAGCAAAGATCTCACCTTCCTGCTTTCTATTCCAGACTATTTCCAAAAAACCAAAACTTCATCTAAACTCATCAGGCTGGAAGGTTAACAAACTCACATTCCACATATGGCAAATGCTGCAACATTTACAACAACTCAGATAAATTCCATGTGCCATGCAAATAATGAAATGCCCATGACTTCCTAGCACTGCAAATGGCCATTCCAACAAATCCTCTAGGAATCTGCCATACTCTCAATGGACCCCCTTAGACATCTAGGAAAGGATGTGCTCTAGGAAACTGTAGGTTGGGTGGGACAAGTCTTCATGGCAACAGGAGCAGAGATTGCCGAGACCGAAGAGCCAAATTTTAAAGCATGAAAAGCAATTTGGTTTATAAGTGCAACAGCATATTTCAAATGCAGCGACAGCATCTGTTTTGGGGAGGGGAGGATAAAAACCATGCAGTGTGGATCAGGTGGGTGAGCAATTGCACAGCCTCTCTCCTTTCCAAATACACACACACACACACACACACACACACACAGTCACAAACTGACACCACACAGGCAGTAACCACTGAGCACCACTCTTGCTTATTGCCCAAGTCTCCCTCTTTTTCCCCAGCAGAGGAAGGCCACCAGCTTCCCCCCTGCACTGAGGAGTTACTGCAACTCAGGACAGAAGGAAGGATAATGGTCACAGCATAATCCATAAGATCTCAGGATTTAGAGCTGTATAGAGCCTTAGAGATCATGTAGGCCAACCTCCTCATTTTCCAGAAGAAGAAACTGAGGCCTAGAGAGGATACATGACTTGTCTAAAGTCTCACAGGTAGTAAAGAGCAGAACCATTTATCTAATACAAGTCATCTGACTGCAAATCCATTTGCTCTTTTCATTACACCATACTGTCTATACAATGGGGCCCTCATCCCACACTTGACCAATGCACGGGAAGTGTCTTGTTTTCATGGGGCTTTAGAGAGAATAGACTCATCTCAGAAAATAAAAAAAAAGGAATTTTTCCTTCTTGAAGCAAAGTAACTAAGGGCTGCCTTGACCAAAAGAAATAGGGCCTGTGGTGCTATGGCCAGGAGCTACCCAGCAGCCAATCAGCCCTGGGCCACCAGCGGAGCCTTTTCTGAAATATGAAACAGAAAGCAGCGTCTGCCCCATTGTGAAAAATAGGAACATTCTGGCCTCTCCTTATTTAAAAAGAAACAATGCCAACCTGTTGCCACCTGACTGTTGGACCCAGTGGATCTTTTCACTTAGGCTACCAGTGGCATCCCCATTCTTCCCCTCCCACTGGTTTTCTATCTTGAACAACAAAATTCCCCACTGTGAACACTGCCACACCCCAAAGGAAGGTTCCACACCTACACTTTAGGCACAGAGCCTCACCCTGAGCTGCTCCCACCACTACATACATAAGTTGTTCTTTCTTCCACTCACCCTTTTCCCATTTCACCTGTCTAGGTGGTTTCCCACATTCTCTCATTTCCAACAGGTAATAGGTATATTCCAAAGGCTCTGACACTTGTCTGGAATCCCCAGCCCCCTTACCTGTGCCTTCTCATGACAGAGTTGCCCTAGGACACTAAGCTTCAGGTTTTGTTTTTTTTTTTTAAACAGCTTAGTCCAGCAATGAACAAAGCTAGTTACTTTACTCCTAGGTCCCAGCCAAAGAATTAAATCTCATTCTGTTAAAAACCCCTTTAATGTCCCCACAGACAGTACTGTCCAGTCCTGGCAGTCTGTCTCCACAGCAGGGCTTATCCCCAGCTGCTCTCTTCCAATACCCAGTTCCTCCTTCCCTTGAAAAGCCAACAGCCCAGACCTACACTCAGGAGGAACAGCCAGCAGAGGGAGGTTACAACTCAGCTTGGCTTTGAAAACCAGGCCTCTTTCCCCAGGGCCTTAGCCATCCTTCTCCTGGACTGTGAGATATGACAGTCTTATCCCTTTCAGGAACACCCCTGTGCCTTCCCGAGCTCCTTCCTAGGGTGTCTGAATGTCAAACGGCTATGCTTTCAATACCTGGCTGAGCTAGACCCAGGGAGCTGGAGGGGTTTAGGAGGGTGTATAATTAGCTGATCAGTATTATGTTACCCTGTTCATAACTGAATAACCATTTTAATACAGATGGCACACGCTGGGATAATTTCCGGGGTCGCCTTGCAGTACGTTACAGCCTGAGAGTGGCAGAGGGAATCTTCTTTAGCCAAGGTACATTCTACCAGCTAATTCTACCTGCTGTTTTCAAGATGATTTGGGATAATTCCATATCATTTGCAAAATATTAAAAACCCTTGATATCTGATGCCAGATTCAGAAATCAACACCATCTGAATTATTAGCCTTATTCTGTTAATAGCTGAAGAATGCAAAGGAAAACAGTATAGAATCACACAACACACACACACACACACACACACACACACACACCCTTTCCCTTCTGTATCTTTCATTGAAAGGTTTGCATTTTTAATTTTTGTTTGTTTAGCTTTTAAAATGTTGGCTAACCCTACTGTGGGCTTCCCTCTAGCTGCCTGTGTTTGTACACTTGTATATATGATTTGTGATCACCTTAGGCCCAGCCAGGCTTGGTTTCAGACTATACTTGTGGTCCACACCGGTTCCATCACCAGATAAGGTAAGCCATTCACTAGCAGGTGCACATGGAGCTAGTGTACAAGTGTTTTCCCAGTGGGATCCCTTTGGGGGTGGGGAGGGGATAGGTTGACTTACAGGAGAGAACCTCAATGTGTACTCTGCATGAGTGGCTAAATAAGTATCACAATGCAGGATTGCAATCATAAATGTGTTGGTGGGTGCCTCTCCTTGGGACACGTGGGAATGATAGGGTGGGTTATAAACATGGGTAAAGTAGGGTATGAGCCTTCAGCATCTAGGCTAAGGGTCATGCCAATACCCAAATACAACTTGTTGGGGAGAGTCTATGATTGGAATAGACTGTAGGTGTTTATTTGCTGATGACTTTTAAATATTCCATTAGGAAGATGAAAGTAGCAGGAGATATCTTAAAGAGTCACAGGGGAAACCTGGCTTTCTCCCTCCTTGTTAAGGGGTGGCTTGTCCTGGACTTAGGATTGAAGAAAACTGTGTCTAGTGGGTTGGTGGTTTCTTTCTGCCAGCCCCTGGGGAGGAAGAATGTTTTCTTGACCTAGCTAGCAAGGCTAAAAAGCTTCTGGAAGCAGTTCTGATGGGGCTGGGATGAGGGATGAGGGAGAAGGGAGGAGGGAGCCAGAGCTAGGCCTGGGCAGAGTAGGGGGGCCGATGCCCCTGGGGAAAGTGAACTCTCCTCTAGAAAGGGAAGTCTGTTTAGAGGCAATGAATAGACACTGGTCATTTTAACGGCTCGGGCTACGGGTTGTGATTGTCTCTAGATAGTGAGGCTCGAAGTCTTGGAGTCTTAATTACCACAAACACTTGGATTCATTTCCAGGACAGCGAGAGAGGCCGAGCAGGGATGCTGAGGCCAGGAAGCTAAAGAGAAGCCATGTCCCTCTCCCAATCTGCCACCACCACAGTGGCCTCTCCGTACCCTTGGTACCACCTGGCCAGAGTCCCACCTGGCTGAAGGGGTCCCAACTTAGACGTGATTAGAAGATAGGGCAGAGCTGATTGATTTGACTCAGGAAGGAAAGGAAATATTAGGAGGTGCCCTAGTCACCTGGCCCTGACCCTGGCCCCTCGAAAGCACTGTAGTGACCTGGGACCCTGGTCCGCCGGCCGGGGGCGCTCTCTCACCTGTTGATGGAAGAGACGCTGGGCACTGTATCGTTGTCGCAGATGCCTTCGGCCAGCAGTCGGTCACGTATCTCCCAGGCGAACATGGTCGGGTTTTGCCGCTTGTATTCAGCGATCTTGTCCACTACCTTGGGTGTAGCTACCTTGGGCTTGGAGCCACCGATCACCCCGGGCTTGATGCTGCCCGTTTCGTAGTACCTGTGGTCGAGAAGTCCAGCAAGCTCAGGAGGCAGTGGGTAGTTTTCCCCCAGGGACCACAGGTCAGAGTTCCAAGCTTCTCGACTTCTCCCCACCGCGGCTCCCCAAACCCAAACCCCTGTAGCACCCTAGCGGCACTGCAGCCTCAGTGTGCTATCAGAGGAATCAAGTCAAAAGGCGTTTTGATTCTCAGGAATAGCATGAGTCCACTACAGTTAGGAAAGGAGGGAGAATTTAGGAGACCTCCCCAAAAGGGCCTCTTTGATTCGGAAGAGGGCAGGCAAACGCTGGACCAGGGGATAAAAGAAGCTGACCTCCACGTCCTTTCTCTGGGGGAAACGGCTGGAGGCAGAGATTCGGGAGGAGACCATAATATCTGAGCCCAGCTAAGGGAGATTCTGCCCATCGATTCCTCTGATTTTAAAGCGCTGAGCTAGAAGGCAATCCTTTACCCTATACCCTCTCTGAACCCCCGCAATCCAGTGCTGCAACCAGGGCACTCCTCCGGACTTCGGGGCTTTTTGCCCCTTAGGAACCCGCTTTTGCCCCCTCCCTCTGTTCTTCCTTAGGGTGACACTCAGGATAAGCACCCCCATTTTTGGAGGCTTGGGATCTGGCGGTAGAGTCCCTGAAGTGCAGACATGGGCTGCACTCATCCCATTCTCCCTTCTGTTCCACTTTCCTACCCTTCCCAGGCACGGAGGAAGAGAGTCAAGGCCCCAGGGGCAGCTTTCGCAAGAGTACCTTTCTCTCTTTGAGTGGAACTTGGCCCAGGGCAGGATGGAGGGGTCACCCACTCCCAGACCTGTTTTCTTGTCGTTTGGGGAAAATTTTCTGTCCAGAAAACTCGGCCTAAAGGCAAGGAAGGGGAAGAGGGGGGCTTCCAAAAGATCGCTTTGAGCATCTCGGGGCTCAGGGTAGCCCTTACCTGCCCAGGATCTTGCTGACGCAGCCGTGGCTGACCCGCAGCTGCCGAGAGATGTCACAAGGCCGGACTCCCTGGTGGGCGAGCTCCACAATACGCTGCCGCACCACATCTGGCAGGGGCCGTCCATTCACAAACACCCCCCCGAGCTGGTTGACACCCCCGTGCCCTGCTGGGGAGAGAGAAGAAAAAACACAACGCCCCACACACAACAGAGACAGGCCGTTAGTCAGGGACAGCAGGCAGGCCAGACCCGACGGTGGGAGTGGGAGGACGAGGGGTGCTGGGAGCTAGCGCGAGACCGAAGGAACTAGATTCTGAACCCGGACTGAGAGAAAAAGCTGAGGAAAGGGGAGAGGGAGCGGGAGGAACTAAGAAATGGGTGAGGGGATAGAGGAGGAAATGAATGAAAAGGGAAAGGGGAGAGAAGAAGAATCAAGTAAGAGGTAAACAGGGAAGGAGAAAGAAAAAATACAGAGGGCGAAGTCATACAGAGGGAAATGTGGTTCCAAGGAAGGTAAGACAAAAAAGGAAGAGAGGAGGCTTGAAAGAGAGAGTGTAAGAAAAAGAAAAGACGAAAGGAAGAAAAAGGAGATAGAAGGAAAAGAACGAGAGGGGAAATAAAATAAATATGAAAGAAATGAAACAATTAAAAAGCTGAAAGATTAAAATGAGAGGAACGGAGGGGAAGGAAAAGGCAGAGAAAGGAGAAATCGGGAAGGAACATGGGATGGGAAGGGGAAGAAGAAGGGAAGAGGGGAAGCAAAAGGAGAAGACAGGTGGAGAGTAAGGAAGGTAAGGGAAAGAACAGAATGATGTTCCTAGGACATCGAAGAAGAGGACCAGAGGACCAGCGGGGAGGGGGGGGAGAACAGTGACAGGGAGAGAAAAGGAGAGAGGAAATGGCACGAGTAGAGAGACGTGAAAAAGGTAGGGAGGGGAAGGAAGGAAAGAGACGGCAGAGACGTGTGTTTTCAGGATCACAGTCGGGACAAGGAAGAGACTAATTTCTTCTGTGCTAAGAAGAGGAGAAGTTTTTTAGGGGGAAGTAAGGGGGAGGAAGGCTAATCTTTCTGAGGTCAGAGCCCCAGACCTTAGGGAATAGGGGTCTGTGATCCAAGGCTACTTAGGTTCATGTGGAGAATAAGCAGGAAAACTCGCTGAGCAGTGGTGCGGCAGTCTCTCGCTAAACCCAACGCTTTCCCCGGGCTGTGTAGCTCTTATCCTTTCCTCTTTTTCCATTTCCCTAATTTTTCCTCGTTATTTTTCTTTCCATTCTTTTCTCTCTTACTTCTTTATTTCTTTTATTTTTTTCCCTCACTTAGTGATTCTTTGTCCTCTTTGTTTCAAGGGGAGATGAAGTGCAAGAAATAGAGGAAAGAAAAATCAAAACAAAACAAAATAAAACCAGGGAGAGGTACAGGCAGGGGCTCCGGGGCTGTTAAACTCTGTCCAGTCTGCCCCCCCAGAGTAGCCTAGCCTTGCTCTTCCACCCCAGGAAAAAAAAACTATGTCCCCACGAACCCGGCTGTTCCTGCTGAAATAACAGTCTGGTCTGGGAAAGGGCAAAGGATCAGAGAAAACGCCCTGCGCGGCCCGCGGAGGCCTGGCTCACAAATCATTTGGCTCAAACAGAAGAGGAGAGAGGCCACTGGTAGGTGGCGGGGGCATTAATATGAAGGGACTATCCCTCCCTGGGAAGAGAGGAAGGATGATATTTCAATCCCAGTTACCTACAGTCACACATATTCAAACTGCGGCCGGGGTACCTGACCCAGACTGAAGGTTGGGGGAAGGGAGAAGGTAGCGGCCATAGCGGGCACTGAGTCCTTCACTTCCAAGCCCCTTCCCTGGCCTGCATCTCCTCCTGGAAATAAACAAATCAGAGCTAAGAAGCCAGCCTTGGCGAGACAGGCCTTGGCTAAGGATTCATACAGCTGCAGTCCTAGACACTGGAGTCTGGAGCGGCTGACAACTTGAAGAACTCACTGCCCTAAAATAGAGAAGTTTTTCGGGGAAAGCAGGCATATCTGCGCCTCCCAGTCTGTTTCCCACTCCCTCCCCGACCCCAATCCTCCAACTACTCAGGCGCTGCCCCGTCCACCTGTCCGGATGAGCAAGGAAGGGCATGAGCCTGGGCTTCTCCCTGGAGAGAGAAGGCCGCTCGCTCCTAACTCCCTAGAATGGAATGGAGAGGAAGTGGGGCTCTGCCCTCTCCAACCTTCTCCATCTACAAGGGCCCAGCTCCGATTCTATCCCCACCACCACCACCACACCCACTCCAACCTAGACCATCAATAATTCAGGCCCCGAGAGAACTCGCGTTACCGGCTTGAAAAGGCGGCAGCTGCGGGCAGATTAGAGATGAATAATTCAGCCTGCCCGGGCTTTGGGCCCGGCCTGGCCCCTCTGGCCCAATCTGAGGGGTGCTGGGGTGTGGGAAAGGAGAGAATGGGAGACCGGAGCTATCTAGCTGAGACCTAGACTAGCTGTGAGCTCGGGGGAGCCGGGCAGGAGGAGAGCGGGGCCGCGGGCCGCTCTGAAGCCCGAGCCCGAGCTCGAGCCTGCTCCCGCTCCCGCTCCCGCACAGGTTCCAGCTCCGACTCCGGCTGGCAAGCCCAGCGCTGCATTGCCCTCTGCTCTCGCTTGTCCTTCGCTACCCCTACTCCACCTCGATCCCCAGTTCCTGCATCCCTTCCTCTGGTTTTGAAAGCCGTGTCAGTGGCCACTGCTTGTTCCTGCGCGAGCAAGCCGTGAAACTCAAGAAACCGCAGCCACCCGGGCGAGCCGGAGAGCAGGCGAGCGAGCCGCCAGCCGGAGAGGGTTAGGGGGCTAGACTTCTATGAGCTTCCCAAAGGGGCACAGTTTTACCGCCTGGGCCCAGAGAAAGCTGGGGCTGTCCACAGACTCGGAGCTCCGGACTTAATTTAACTTGTAATTATTGGGAAGGAGGCAAGAAAATGTTTTATTTCGTAGGCTTTGTCTAAATCTGTTAAAGTTTAAATGTCTATTTAGAGAAATCGGCTATCCCTTCTGTTCAATTATCCTTGGTACAGAACCAAGCCAGGTCTAAAAAGTTTCCCTGTGAAAAGTTGCAAATTATCCTTAATTATTAAGCTCCTGAGGGAATGAGTTTTCAATCTGAAATATTTCTTCTCTTAAGACATTCACTCACAAAATTATTTCAATTGTTTTCCAAGCTGAAGAGGAATAAGAATTTGGATTGTATTAAAATATTTTTCTTCCTTCTTTTCTCTCCTTATTCTTTATTTTCTATCTCTTATTTTCCTGGTCTTTCTTTTCTCATCCCCCTTCTCCTTTTCTAATTTTTCGTTTCTTCACATGCATTAGAAATTTCCTTTCATTTGTCATTTGCTATCCTTTTGTTCTTTTCCCATAATTTTCTTTTCTTTCCCTCCTTCCTTCTGTCACTCCCTGCTTTACCCAGAGACTGCAGAAAGACTCGGTCAGAACTGCCCAGGTATCTGGGCTTTCGGCTTTTGCCCTTTTGCTCCGCGGCCCGGAGAGGGCTCTGCTCTTTCTAGAGCCGATCCGCAATTTCCCTCAGAAACCCTCTTTGTTTTTAGAGCAGCTCCCAGGAGGGATTAACAAGACATTTACGCCTCCCCCTTCAAAATCCAAACGGACAGGACAAGAGAAAGGGAGAAAAGAAGAGACGGTGAAGGGAAGAGAAGGAAAGGAAGAGAAAGGAAGGAACAAGAAGGAAGGAGGGAGGAAAAGGAAGAGAAAGCAAAGGAAAGGAAGAAAAAGAGAAGAACAGGGGAGAAAAGAAAATGAAGGGAAGGAAGGGAAGGGGAATGTTTAAAACAAACAAGCAAGAAAAGCTCAGGCTAGGGTTGGCGAGCCCTGAGCTGTGGGTGCAATGATGGGAAGGGGCCACCCGCAGGCGGATTCACCTCGGATTAGGGCTTTGCCCTTTCACTGTTGCTCCTTGCGCCAGGGGTCCCTCCTGAGTCTCCCTGAAGTCCGGGACTCCACAGAGAGAAAGAAAGAAACGGAAGGATGCCCTGCCCCAGTTCCCCTCCCTCGGCTACCGGAGCAGAAAGGGGTCGCCCGAGGGAGTGGTAGCGGCAGAAAGCCAGGCTAGATAAGGAAGAGAGGACTAGGGCAGACCCGTCCGCCTTCGAAAGGAGCAGGTGGAAGGGGTGGGGTGTAGCTGTAGAGGGGCGCAGGGGATGGGAGGATGAAAAGAGCAGGGAGAGGTTAAAGGAGGAGAGAAACGAGGACAGATGGAGAGAAGACATAAGGAAGATTTTTTTTAAAAAGGGAGAAAACGGCAAAGGGACAAGGAAAAGGGGAGCGCGGCCGGAGAGGCTCCAAAGGGGAAGGGAAAGGAGGGGGGGCAGGTAAAGGGAAGCTAGTGGGGGTGGGGTATGGGTGGGGGCGGGGGCGATCCCGAGCCGCGGGGAGTGTGGAAGGGGAGCAGGAGCTGGGCGCCGGTACTCACGGTGCATCGCGGAGAAGGGGTCTGCTTTGCAGTGCATATCCATGGGGAGGCAGAGGAGCGGGAGCAGCGCGGCCGCCGCCGCCGTGTCGCCTCGCAAACTCAACTTCAGGACTTGAGGGAAAAAAGGGAGGGACGGTGGAGAGGCGAGAACGGGCCGATCTGCCGCGGGTCAGCCAAGAGAAGTGGGGGGGGGGGCCCCACGCGGGGGGGGGGGCGGGGGAGAGGGAGGGGGACTAGGGGCTGCTACACTCGGCAGAGAGGACGCCTCTGCCCCGACCTGCAGCAGCCGCCGCCGCAGCGCTCGCCACAACTTTCCGTTTCTGCGCGGGCTGTCGGGGCAGGGGACTGACCGTTCAGCAGAGTGCCCCCGGGGCAGGGACGCCGGCCGGGGGGCACAGGGGTGTCATGGCCAGTGCGGCGGCGGTGGCTGAGGCAGTTGGGGGGGGGCTGTGCTCAGATCGCCCCAAACCCAGTCATTTGGAGAGACTGCAGTTGTAGAGGGCTCAGGGTGGGGGAGGCCAGGTGGCCCAAGTGCGCGGGCCGGGGAGTGGAGCCGCTTCAAGTCCCGGGAGTTGGTGAAGTTGGCAGAGAAGTAGCAATCCCCGGGATGTCCGAGCGCCTGAGGGAAGGGAGGGGGGGGGGGCGGCCCCCCCCCCCCCCAGGAAAAAAAAAAAAAGGCAGGCGCACGCTCGTAGCTGCTGGGAGCGAAGCTGGAGCTGGAGCCAGAGCCGGTGTCCGCAGCCCTGTCCCCAGGTGGGATGCGGCTGCGAAGAGGCTTGGCCCAAGTCTGAAGCCTCAGCTCCCGGTGTGTGTCTCTCTAAAAGCTGCAAAGCCCCTTCCAGATCTCCCTCCCCCTCCCCACGCCAGGAGATGGATGACTTGTCAGACAAAGGCAATAGATTCCACCACTCTGTGATTCGCCAGCGCCGGAGCCCCGAGCCTGGGCGAGGAGGGCCCCGCGCCTGTCACTCCGGCGGCGGCGGCGGCGGCGGCGGTGAGGGGAGGCGAGGAGAGGGGAGGGGAGGGCAGAGAGAGAGCGGGAGGGAGGAAGGAGGGAGGGATAGAGGAAGGGAGGGAGGGGTGCCGAGTGGGGGGGGGGAGTAGTGGTGAGAACTGGGGGAGCCGAGGATTAAAACTACAGAGAGAAACGAAACTCGCCGATAAGATAAACGTTAGATAAGGATAAAGAGGGGACAGGGCTAATGAATATTCAGGCAACAGCGGAGGGGTTGTGAAGCGCACTGCGCTCAGCTCTTCCGGACCTACGTTCCCAACTCATCGAGTCCCGAGTCCCGGCCTCTCCAACAGGCAGTGAGTGTTGTTAGTGCGGCTGCTGGCTCCTTTCTCCTTAGGCTACAGCACCGCCAGTCCCTTCTTTACTTCTCTCTCTTTTTTCCTTCCTTCCTTCCTTCCTTCCTTCCTTCCTTCCTTCCTTCCTTCCTTCCTTCCTTCCTTCCTTCCTTTTCTCTCCGTATTTCTCTCTCTACCTTGTTTTCTACCCCCTTCAACTTGCTTTCACAACCTCCAGATTAGAAAGCCCAATTGATGCACCTCTGGCCATTTGCGAGACTCGTTCTGTCCCTTACCTCCTTGGTCCCTGAGCTGCCACCCCCAGAGCAGCGATCAGACAGTTCTAGACTCAACTACTCACAGCTGTGCTGGGACTGCTCCCACGCTAGGTATTTCTCTCCCCTGTCCCCATGATTACTTCTCTCCATCTCTGCCAGCCCAAAGACTTAGATCAGATCAGGACTGGCCACCTCGGGTAAACTGCCTCAGTGTGACCCAAATCAAAGACAAGAAAACATTAAGTTTCTCTCGGCTCCGCCTGCATTTCTGTTTCTAAGGGAGCGGGTTTTGGAAGAATGTGGGTTGCTGTGCGGAGCTGGCAGTCCAAGAAGCGGGGGATAACTAACTCTCCCCGGATGGAGTGACGTGCCCGCCGTGAAGCAAGGCAAGCGGCGCTCTGTACAGTCTCTTTTCCGGAGCTCGGGAGCAGCCACTGCAGCAAAGCCGAGCACACCGGAATAAAAACAGCACCTCCTTGGCTTCGCAGCAATCTCTCCCCAGCCTCGTTTGTGCTCGGGTCTATTTCAGCCGCGCTAGGCAGCAGAGGCCCCTTTGTCTCCTAACTGGTTAAGTACAGAATATCTGAGAGATCTTTATGAAATACTTCCCCCCGTCTCATAAATCATCTCGGCACTTCAGCTGATGTTTTAACTCTCTCTCGTTCTCTCCCTCCCCCCATTCCTTTAGGTCTCCAAAAGGGCAGATTCTACAGAGGTCCACTGTGGGATTTCCCTCTGCCTCTGAGTGGGGCTACGGGGTTGGGCAGCAGTCCCCACCGCGTCTGCCTAAGAACAACCTGACTGAAAAAGTTCTGGGCACTGGGGCAGTCACCCAGAAGACCCCACCCTGTTTCTCCCGTGGGTACTGCAATCAGTGGCAACTCCCATATGACTGAGTGGAGACCAGACTGACTCAGGTCATAGGCCTGCTTTTTTGTTTCCACAAGGAGATTCCCAATATTTTTCTCCCTCTGGATCCCACACACAGCTTGATATTCGATCTTTCCTCTAAGTTGGCCCTCTCCAAACTCTGGGAAAGTTCTAGGATGAAAGCGTCTGCCTTCCCCAACGTCCACCCAACTCCAGTCACCTCCTAAGGAAGAGAAGGCTATCTTGGCCCTGAGGTTTCAGGGGCAAAGTCCAGGGTCAGTCTCTACCACAGAAAACCTGCAGATGGCGCTCCTGGGTTTACTTTGGCCTCACAACCCCACGAACACGCACCGGCTTTCGGGGAGAAGGGAAGCAATAAAGAAGACAGAATTTAGGGAAACATTGGAAGACACTCTGCCCCTTCTACCCTAAGGTGGGAACTGGCGGTTAGAGGGAAGTAGGAATATGAATGACTATTTAACTTAGAGGGAGAAAGCTGGCAACAATTCCCTCATCTCTTCTTGGGACCCTCTCCAGTCATTCTGGACCTCTTCCCGTCAAGCTACTGGCCTACAGTAAAAGAGCAGTGTTTAGGGCTGTGTGTGCCAGTGTGGGCAAGCCCAACTTTAAGTCTAAAGTTCACTCACATTTCTTTAGTTCTTATCCAGAAACTGAAGTTCTTGAAAGGTGTATGAAGAACATGGGGACCACATTTATTTCCAGGCAGCCAAATAAACAAACACATCCATGTGTAAGCACATATTGATGTGATGATATATATGTATATATAATGCAATTTGCACATAAAAAGACATAGTTACACACAATACATGTGTTGAAAGCTAAAAATACTAACAAACATGCTCTGGGTTTGGTAGGAACTCATAAAAATACCGAGAGAGAAGCAGGCAGACAGACAGACATACTTGCTGCCCCAGAGCCCTTTTCCTCCCTCAACTATCCTTTGCAAACCCTCTTTGTACACCCTCTTCAACTTTCTTTAAAAAGCTGGTTTCTTTCCCCCATAGGCTCTGGTCTGTTCTCAGGCAGCCTTGAAAAGACCGCTGGAAAAGCTTCAGAATAATTAATCTAGGATAAATGTGGTTTTCCTTACTTAATCCAGAATCCTATGGTAAAGGGCCCTACTTGAAAAGTTTCTTTTTAGCTCTCCTCTTTTTTTCCTTTTTCTTTCCCCCTTTCTCCTGGTTAAGATGAATGGGGTGTAGCAAAAAAAAAAAAGCTAAAAGGAGGGAAAGAAAAAAGAAAAGAGAAAGAAAGGAAAGAAGAATGAAGGAAAAAAGAAAAAGAAAGAAAGAAAGAAAGAAAGAAAGAAAGAAAGAAAGAAAGAAA
>NW_020948983.1:20323185-20324503 GCF_900497805.2 Vombatus ursinus
AAGAAAGAAAGAAAGAAAGAAAGAAAGAAAGAAAGAAAGAAAGAAAGGAAAAACAACCCAGCCCCAAACACCACCAGGGCTCCGACCTGTCAGGGTTGGTTGCTTTTCCCCTCCGCCTCTAAATGAACCTTTTCTCTCTGGTGTTTTCAAAGCGGCCCCTCCACCCCCCAACCTAGGGGCATTTACACTTCAAACAAGGCGCCCGCCTCCCTGCGGAAATTTAAAGGAAAATAAACTTTTGGGGAGTTGCTCTGATACCGATCTCGGGATTTGCTTCATTAGCCGCCTCTCTGCATCTGATCTGTCCAATAAATCTTCCTTGTGGATCTCAGCTCCGACTCTTTCCCTCTTTCGCTTCTTAGTCGCTCCTGACTTCTCCCTCCCTCACAGGACAGGGAGTTTGGCTAGATAAGATCCAGGCCCCCTCCAACCTGCTCTTCTCCAATACCCGGTGTTCACCAGGAACACAGAGGACTCAGAGGCTGCAGCCCAGGGGTTCTTCTTTGGCTTGTGTGGCATGCTCTGCATGTCAGTGCACTATCTTGTTGCTAGGATTTAGGCTACAAGAGTATTTCCTTGGTTTGTGGCTACAGAGGTGTCAGTAGTATACAGGGGATGCTACTGAAAGGTTATCTAGTTGTGCACGTGTATACATACGTGAAGGGTACGAACCTTAGGTGCGACTTGCATGCCCATAGATTCCAGACCAGTATTATTGCTGCATATACACATAAACCATAGACTTGCTATCCATATCTACACCTACATCTACATGTATATGTATATGTATATGTATATCTATCTATATCTTCTCCTGTCCTTCTGCACGTGTCCCAGTGGATGCGTGGGGAAGAACTTCATAGGATACTAAGTGGTATCCCGTTTTGTTTGTGGCGAGAGCTCCAGTGCTCTCCATCCATCACTAGGGCCCTTTACTTCCCCTCTTGCCCCCTTTTAGAATTCCAGGCTGGGATTTCGATGGGGGGAGAAATGGAGGCCAGTGCCTTTGGAAAGGGGGGTGAGGAGTTGAAGGCTTCCCCTTCTTTCCTTGGATCTTATCACAGTGCAAGGGCCTGAGGGTCGAGGGTCGTGTCCCGGGAGGCCGAGAGTGTCCGGATCCCACAGCTGTAGCCCCTGCGTAATGCAAGAAAATCTCACCCTCGCCCCTCCCCCCCCAGTGGCCCTGCCGCCTCCTGCCTCCCTCCCTCCACCTCCCGGGGCGCAGCAAGGGGAGCTGGGGCTGGGGCTCTGAGGGAGGGGATTAGAAATTCCGAAATTAAATGTATCTCCCCAGGAAATGCTCCCCACAGCGCGGACC
>NW_020948983.1:20324513-20327634 GCF_900497805.2 Vombatus ursinus
ACCGCTTATTTATCCTCTTCCTCGTTTATTATAGTTTGTTTTCAGAAGGAACAGGCTCAGTTAAACTCAAATAAAACCCGTATCCTTCGGAAACCCCGCTTGAACGGCAGCGCCTGGGCTTCGCAGGATTTGTTCGGGTGTGCCTTCATCATATTGAACTAGCAGGATCCGGAGGGGCACAGTCTAGGACCGTGGGAAGCAGTGTCCAGTTGGAGGAATGCCAAAAACCTCCTAAACCTGGCGTGGCTCTGTGGCTGGCCCTACTAAGCTGTGGAAGAGGAAAGGAGAAAAGTATGTGGGGGTGGGGGCAGGAGAGAAAGGAAAAAAGAGGGAATGAGAAAAAGGAGAAAGAGAGAGGACGTCCAAATGGCTCTCTCCAGCAGCCGGGAGGGGAGCCGGTTTCTTCTTTATAACCCCGGCCCTCCCTCCCTCCCTCTTCTGCTCCCGCTCCCTCTCCCGCCTCTGTCCCTCTCCCCCTCCCCCGAAGCCACAGGGCGGCGGAGAGCGCCGAGCGCCAAGTACAGGGAGGGAAGGAGGGAGGAAGAGGCGCGGGGCCCCGGCTTTCGGCCCAGCTGCCTTGGTGCCTGCATTCCCATCTCCTCCAACTAGCCCTGAGGAGCAGGGAGCCGGCTGGCAGAGCTGGGGCAGGTGCAGGTAGGCATGGGCACAGGAGGGTTGGGGGGGAGGGGTGTCTATGCCCTTTGGAAAGCCGGGACGAATCTCTGACTCTTTACTCAATCCTATCGGTGTCTGTCTAGCCCGACCATCTATTTTTCCAGCCCGGGAGGCAGGAGGTGGTGTCCGGAAACTTTGTGGGGACTAGGGGAGCTGGAGGGAGTTGCTTGGCTCCTGCCAAGCCAGTTGGGTAGCCTCTCTGCTCCCGCTGGTTTCCCGATTATTTTCCCTTCCCCGAAAAACCCCGCAGGATATGTAGGAGCTGCTTAGGGTGGGGGTTGCTTATCTGGAAGGAAAAGTTGAAGCGAAATGAAGCAAGATCTGTGTATCACTTCCAGGAGGAAGGTCAAAGAGGTATGTTAATGGGCCTGGAAGGGAACAAGCTACACAGAACAAGAGAAGAGAAAAAGGAGAAAGCCAGGTAGGAAGGATCCCAGAGGAAGGAAGAGTAGGAGGGAGAAAAGGATAGACAGAGCCCAAGTCCTAAACACGGAGAGAAAGGGGAGAGCTTCCCAGGAAGACTGAGCTATTAGCTCTGTCCTTGGGCTGCATATTTATACGGTCGAGGGGGTGCACAGATGGACTCTCAATTGAATTCCATCTTCAACACCATCAGAGATTGATTTTCTACTCGCTTTTAATTTTGCCATAATTAATTAGATCATTACAACTGTTTGCTATTGATCTCCCTACTTAAACCTTCGGTGCGGAGGGGTTTCTCTGGGTCCCGAAAACCCCGGGGGAGGCCAGAGGAAGCATAAGTCGGGCAGCTCGGCATCCGAGGTGGAGGCCTAGATCTCAAGCTGGACAGGCCTGAGAGAAGGCGGCCTATGGGACAAGGAGGCCGAAAAGCGAGCTAGGTATACCCGCTGGCTTGGGTCGTTTCGTTGTCAACAGAAAAGAAGTTAGAGCTGGCCCTTCAAAGGGGCGATGTGGGCAGGCAGGGTGGCAGAAAGGGAACAGTGTAAGAATAAAAAGGAAAACTAGCAGGAGCTGGAATGGGTGGGAAGGGAAGACTTGAGGGCGTGGGGTCCCAGTCTAGTTAAGAAAGAGGCACGAGACCCACTGCTTTGGGGAAGACTCAGTCGGAAGCCTTCACCCTCCAAATCCTCTCCTCTCTCTCTGCCACCACCACCACCTCTCCCAGTCTAGCCAGAACATCCCAAGTAACTGGGATGGGGCGGCCTAAAGATCTTAACTACAAATTTAAATTGAGTTCGGAATCTGTCTGTGTTCCAGGGTAGACTGGAGCTTCAGGGCCCCGGGGCAGAGGGAAGGTAGTGGGAAAAGGCAACCATTCTAACTGACCCACTTAAGCAGCAGAGCCCTCCTGACCCTTCTCATTGGCACTCCGGGTTTCTCAGGAGCCCCTTCACTCTTCCCGCTGTTCGGCAACTTCCCAGGAAGGATAGTCCCCTGAATAGGGCAATCACTTCCGTGCCACTGGTGTCAAGCTTCTCGGGGGGGTTACCTCCAATGATTTCACACACTTGCACAGACTACCCCCCCACCACCACGCACCAATGCACCACTATGCCTAAACTTTTAGCAAGTTAAGCGGCATATTTATAAGAGAAATGAAATAATAAAAAAGGAAGAACAAGTGGAAAAGAGAAGGTAAAGAAAGAAGAAAAAAAGAACAGAAGAGGATTTCTGTTGTAAGACCAAGGAGAATTTTGAAAACTCACTTTTTTTCGGAGGAAAGTTTTTGGTGGTGGATTTAACAAACACAAGGCTGGAGGAGACCCAAGTAGCTGGGAAAGGGTGAGCCCCGGAGTCACTGTCTCTATGCTCCGCGGCCACCATACACCTCCCCTCCCCTCCCCCCCCCCACACTGGGCGACCCTTAGAGACTGAGGGCAAGGAAACTCGGCCGAGCTTCTCCCACCGACTGAAGAAGTTGCCCCTCCCCCCTCCTCCAAGTCTCAGGAGAGATCCGCCCTCAGTAGATGGCCCGCCTGCAGTCCGGCTTTCCAAGGCAGCGGTCTCCCACCGCTACTCCCCCATCTCTAACTCCCTCTCTCAAAACAGCCCCCACCTGGGTGCTCGCTCGGGGAAGACTGGAGGCGACGAAGTTTAGGGGCAGATGGCGGGGACATCAGGCTGCGGCGGAGGCCCGCGTTTCACTCCCTCAGCCAGCTTTGGATCTGATGAGGGTCTCCCATCCCACACCCACCCCTTACCTGTACGCCCCGCGCCCTGGGCCATTCTCCGAGTGCCCCTTGTCAATGTGGCCGCAGCGGTGTAATCTGGCCTCCTGAGCTCTCAGCCTTTCCCACTGCCGCTTCCCCGAGATCGGGCGCAGCCACCCAAAACTGACCGGCTCAGATAACCTAGCTAACTCTCCTCTCGCGCTGGCTCTCTCTCCCTCTCTCTCTCTCTCTCTCTTTCTCTCTCTCTCTCTCTCTCTCTCTCTCTCTCTCTCTCTCTTTCTCTCTCTCTCTCT
>NW_020948983.1:20327734-20332668 GCF_900497805.2 Vombatus ursinus
TCTCTCTCTCTCTCTCTCTCTCTCTCTCTCTTTCTCTCTCTCTCTCTTTCTCTCTCTCTCTCTCTCTCTCTCTCTCACACACACACACATACACACACACACACACACACACAGCAACACTAAGACAGAGCCACACTCCGAGGAGCCACAATCTCAGAACTCCACGCATTCACACCAAGTAAGCTTCCAGGACACAAGCCTTCAGTTGCTCACCTAGACACCCCACCACCACCACCAATCTGCACACTCAAAAGACAGTCCAACCCAGAGAGATACCTAGGTACACAGTCTTTCACTATCTTCATTCACCCACTTCCCAGCACACTCACCCAGTCACACTCCCTTACACCCTCACAGACACACATTCTCTAATACATTCACACACTCTCTGGTATACTCAGTCATACACTCCACATTGCACACTTCCAACATACTCACACACATCTTCAGTCACATATTCTGTAAAATATACTCACAGTCACACACTCCCTCACATCCTTAGTCACACACTCCATTAATACTCACAGTCACATACACTCCCTGACATACACAATCATACACTCCCTGACACACACAGCCACACTCTCCCCCACATCTTCACAAGTCACACACTCCCTGACACTTAGTCACACACTGACAACCTTAATCACACTCCCTGAAATACAATCACACATTCCCAGAGATCCTGGTAGTCACACACTCCTCCACATTCTCACACTCATCCAGGCACTACTCAACCTTCTCACACATTTCTGGACATCTTTACAGTCATAAATGTACTTCTAACTATTACACTCATTAAAGAAAGTATATAGACTCCCTAACTTATAGGTAATGGTCTGTAAGCTTTTAACAAAAATAAAAATCATAAAGAAAGCAGAGTCTCACGGGCAGGACACAATTTGGGGCCTGGAGGAAAAGAGATGAAAGCCAAGCCAGGGCCCACTGTCCTCTAGTCAGACAACCATTGGATGCCAGGTCTCTTTTTTCTCTCTGAGTCACTGTTTGGAAAGGGTGCTGCTAGTTTGGGGTTGAGAAATTAAGTGAGGGAAGTTCTCACATGCATATGTACCTTTATCCAGTGGGCATTCTCATACACATAGGCACTGTTACTGACATACATATGATCAATCACAATACCCTATCACCCCTCTCACTCTTTCTCTCCCACACTCATAAACCCTTTCTCACATCTACACACTCACAATCATTCTGTCACGCCCTCACAATCTTACCCATACCCATACACCACATTTCACAGCCTCACAAAATCACACACACCCATATCCCACACAATGACTTGATGACCTTGCATTTCCTATGACACCCTTGCTTGCACATATAGAAGTACAAAGACTCTGGAGTTCTTCAGGTTTCTTGGGTAATCAGTCTGGAAAGCTTGAGGCTTGATCAGAGATGCCCTGTGTCTGGCCTGCCCCAGCTTGCCCCAGCAGAATCAATCCACCCCAGAAGCAGATTCCCTCCTCTCTTTTCCCCTTCAACACCATTTGTGAAAAGGTACTTGAAAAAGATGAACTTCAGATCCTTGTCTACAGATTTTAAATTATACATTTTTCTAAGTGAGGATAAAAATTCTACTCTTAGGGCTAAATTCAGGTGCCAGTCATTGATAAAACCCGAATAAGGCTTTCCTTTTTTTTTTTTTCCAAATCAAACAATGACAGAAACTCAAAGAGTTTAAAACCTACACATATTTTATGATCCAGCACAATCCACTCCACCCTGCTCCAGCCTCCAGTTTGGTTTACTCAGGGTCCTTTGATAAATAAAAGCTTGAACACACAGAAAGAGACAGTTCCAGGGACACACACATCTTCTCATACAACTAAAGCCACCCACCAGTGTGGCAGTCACACTTTCCCAGGCACACACAAATTCAAAGGTTTCTCCACTCAGATTCACAGTCTCACAGAACCACACCTTTAGACACTTCTCCTCACAAGCAAACACATATCTTGCACTTTTATAGGAATTACAGAATTACTTTCTAAAATATATACTCAAGTATCTTGTGAAGATTCAGTTGCAATGTGTCTTCAAGCACAAGGTCATGCACAAATAAGCACCTAGAACTGAGAGACTCAGATGGAAGTCCTTATTCCCTGGCCTGCTCCTGGCCCTGCAGGCCTCGTTGCTGGAGAGTTTCCTGGGTAAAGGGGACAAGGGGGCCAGAATAGTGTGTGTTGGGGGCGGGGTTCTATAAGAGAAGAGGGATTGTATCTAGATAGAACCTTAAGTAAAGGCTGGAGTGGGAGGGTGTTGCTTCTAGGGGAGTCTGGCAAACCCCTTCTGTACTACCCAGCAACAGCTCTGCGTTTTGGAAAAACATTTAGTATAAGAGGAAAAAGTGGCCTCAGGGAAAGGACCAGGACCTAGTGAGTTCCTGGTTCTTTGTCTGCAGATGCCTAGGCCCCTAGCCCAGCTTTTTCTCTTGGATCTTTTTACTCCCTCCCCCATTGATTGAAAGTCTCTCTCAGGTTCTCCAAGGAGTCCCAGGAAAAATGATCCACCATCCTATTGATTCTTCATTAGGATTACATTTTCACATTTGCTAAATTGGTTTTAAAAGCTTCCCCCCACCCCACCCCCATTGTTATTGTCTTGTCAGACCCTGTGGTTTGAGGTCATAACAGAGTTCTTGAAATAACCCCCCCCACCTTGTGATGCTACTGTGATTACATTGCCCTTAGCCCCACCCCCAGGGGTATTATAGGCATCATGATGAGTGGGATTGTGTTTTGGTATCTTCTTTAGGAAAAGAAGGTGACTGGAGGTCAAGGCACTGGGTAGAGGTAGAAAAAGGGGGTATGGGAAGGGCTCAGTTGGCAAAATCCCTCAGCTGTCTCAGCCCCACCCCTCTCTCCTAGATATTCCAAACAAGACACCCTAGGATCTTTTACACATAACCCAGCCCCCTAGGGTTCCTTTGCTGAATTTTGGAGCAAGATAAAGAGAAAAAGTTTTGAAGATCACTTTTTGTTTGTCCATGTCACCCCTCCCCACCAAGAATAAAGGAGAAATGGGAAAAGTACACCTCCATCCCACTTCTCCCCCCTTCGGCCTAGAGGGAGAGCACTCTGCTTTGTACCAGCAGCAGAAAACCCTACACACAAGTCCTGGTAATCATTAACTGTTCACTGGAAGAGAGGAAAGAATTCAACTTAAGGGGAGGTGAGGGACAAAGGGAAAGAGAGATAGGGAGAGAGACAGAGACAGAAGCACAGAGACAGAAGAAGAAAGACAGAGAGGGAAGGAAAAAGAATGAGGAAGAGAAAGAAAAAAGAGAGGCAGACATAAAGAAAGAAAAAGAGGGAAAGAGGGAGAGGCAGAGAGAATGGAAAGAAAGAGAGAAAGAGGAAAAGGCAGATTGAGAGTGAAGGCCAGTGTATATTTCAGAAAGCCTCTGACCTCAACTGTGACAACCCCTGGGCCTACAGGTTCCGGGAGGAGTGGCTGGTGCAAGAAGGTGGCAATGGGCAGATGTGAAAAAAAAAGGCAGGGGCAGGGGAATGTGTCTCCCTGATGTGTTTATCCCCTAATCAGTTCATTAGTTATAAACAACATGACATTAGAAGTTAGGAGGCAGTTGATATTAATTTTTATTTAACTAGTTGATGTTTAATCCGTCACGCCAGGCTGGGGAGCAGCGAGAAAGATCTTCCTGACAGAAAACCAGTTAGAACTTCATAAGGCGCAATCAGTGTCCGGGCTTTGGAACAAACGAGAGACAGAGACAGAGAGACATAGCTAGAGACAGAGAGACAGGGACAAAGAGGCAGTCAAACAGGAAGGGAGCAAGCGGCCCAAAGGTAGAAGAGTGGGTTGCTGTTTTCTGTTGTGGATGTGGTTTTTTTAAGAAACGGGAACAGAGACCAAGGGCAGAGGGGAAGGGGCCAGGAATTTAAAGCACCTCCCCACCCCCACCCAAGAGGATAGAACAAAAGAAGTAGACAATCCGAGATGGGCTGGCGGGGTGAAGGTAGCAATGCCACCGGCCAGTGGCTCCCAGCTTTGCCAGAGGACTCCCCATCTAGTCACCGCTCAGGCACAGCCGGGCAGTGACGGACTGGGAAGCCCTGCTGCGGAGCGCCGAGGTCGGACGGAGCTCACCCAGGCCGAGAATAGCGAGGACAAGCTGACTGGGTTTGCTTGTGGGGAAAGAGAGCACATACTCCTCTGTGTTCCTGAGAAAGTGTCCTCTGTAATGAATGGGGCTGGGGCTGGGGCTGGGTAGGGAATAAGCGTGGAGCGGCTGAGAACCGACTCTGCGGGTAAAGTCAATGCCTCTTCAGGGGTCTAGGCAGGGCAGAGAACTTTGGGTCGGGCGGAGAAAGCAGCAGAGACTTTCAGGGATGGGCTGGAATAATTGTGGCCAAGGCTTAAGTTTGGTAAATAACAGTAAATAGCTTTAGTTTGAGAAAGTTTGGAGCGTGCCTACTCAAGGAAAATGCTTATCTCTGAAAATGGGTGATTGTATTTGCGTGCGCATCTCTAGGTGTGAGTGGATGCGTGCACAGTCGTGCACACATGGGTTCAGCACACACAAGCACGTGCAGTCGGCTTTTTCCACATACAATTGTAAGCCGCCCTGGTTTCGTCACGGTTTTCTGAGCTGGGCGCGGGGGCGGGAGGGAGAGAGAGGGAGACGGGAGGAGGAGTAGGGGGCCTGTAGTTTTCCTACGCAAAGGGCCGGCTTGTTGATGCAGGGGGATCCTTGTCGATTTGGGGACAGATCCAGAGAATCTCATTATTTGCATGTTAATCTGCCTCCGCCGCGCAAAGGAAATCGTTTAAATTCCGAAGAAAATTGCCTCTTGCCGACGGTTAATAGTTAACTCGTACGGAAAAGTTCCTAGGGAAAGAAGAAAAGAAAGAAAGAAAGAAAGAAAGAAAGAAAGAAAGAAAGAAAGAAA
>NW_020948983.1:20332678-20334596 GCF_900497805.2 Vombatus ursinus
AAAGAAAGAAAGAAAGAAAGAAAGAAAGAAAGAAAGAAAGAAAGAAAGAAACCCGAGCGAAGGGCGAAGCTTGGGGCGGGCACTGCGACCCAGGGAGGGCTGCCTCAGATCTCTCCTAGTCCCGGCACTCAACTAGGTTCTATTTTCTTCTCAGCTCCCCGGCCTCTGGCTGCAGACCGCGCGCCCGAGACCCGTCATTAGGGTGATTTAATTCAACACACCCTTTCTTTTGGAAATCTGTCTCCTTGTTTTGGGGCTCAGTTCAGCACCTGACTTCTGTTGGGGAAGAAAATTATCCCAGAGGGAGCTTTTGAAGGAGACAGACCGCAGGAGGGACGAAAAAGTCTGACAAGTACTGAAAGACCAGTACAAAGAAACGCATGTATAGACAGACAGCCTTAGTGGAGATACACATAACAGTGAAGGAACCCTAGCAAAAGTAGCAGGAGAAGGTGGGGAGAGGATAAATGAGAAGCAAAAGATAAAGGAAAGGGAAAGACGGAGAGAAGTAAGAAGAAGGAGAGGAGACAGTGAAAGGGGAAAGGAAGGAGGAAGAAAAGGGAAATGAAGAGGGAAAAGAAGAGAAGGAATAAACCAGAAATGGCTTTTGTTTTTAAGTATTAGCGCCCCAAGGGAGCTTTGGCAAGGAGCGAAAGCGCGCCCCGCAGTGGCTGGGCCTCAGGGGTGCACCATAGTGAAAGCTGGGGTTAATGCAGCCCTGGCTGCTGCAGACCTCGACTCCAGGTGCGGACCAGGTGTTTGAAATGGTGATTTCGGGTTAGGAATTGGCTTGAGTGAAAGATCCGCACTTGCGGGAGTGGGGTGGGACTTGGGTGTGTGTGTGGAGATAAGTCCGTGGGCTGTCCACTTGAGGTTGAAGGAAGGGGACTTGCTGCGGTCAACTTGATTGAGACCTGAGGACTGGAGGCAGAGGACGAGTCCTAATTCCTCATCAATCACTTTGTCCTGAGTGCTCAGTATAAAGCCAGGTGCTTTTTGCAATATCAGAGGGAAACTGGGGAGTTCGGGGACAGAACCGGGCAGAAGCTGCTGACCCAATTTGGGGAGGATTAAATCAGAGCTGCTCTGAAGCTCTGACTCCCATCTAGTCCATACAGTTGTTTTCTGGGCTGGTTCCCACTCCACCGTCTCACACCCGGGGGTTCAGAATGTTGGTTTCAGGGAAGCAGAGTCGGGAAGAACCTATATCCATTGGCCAGCGGAGGGCGCATTTCCCAAGCAGCCTCTTTCCTAAAGGGCAGAAAGAAGTTTACAGATCGCGGAATCCGCAGAATCTTCCTGATTCTTTGGGGCTAGGGAGAGAAGGAAAGGGGAGACAGAGAGACAGAGAAAGAACGACAGAGACAGAGAGGGAGGAAGAGAGAGAAAGAGAAAGAGAAAGGGGGAGAGAGAGAGAGAGAGAGAGGAGATTCTCTTTGGTGAAACTTTCCCTGGACACTTTCTCAAGCCACCTCAAGATTTAAAGCTTGAGAGGACAAACTTTAACAGAAAAGGAAAGTGAAGCTAGAGGTGTGACTTGCTCAAGCCAAAGAGCTAATACGCTTAGGAGGTGGGGCTAGAACCTTTTTTCCTTATCCCAGAGTCAGTGCCTGTTAAACCACTCTATCTTCTTTCTGATCTAACAAGTTTTCTTGTGACCATCAGGATTGCCTCATCTAGACCACCCTGAGCTTATCCCCCTGCTCTGTCCCTTCTCCCACATGTATCTTTATCTCTAGACTGGCCCTACACTCTGTCCCTTCCAGGAACTTCAGGCCAGGAAGCTTGGGCCTCTTATACTACATACCAAAAACAAACAAACAAAAAAACTACTCTCCTGCCTGCTTACCCATGTAGGAGCTCCAGTACTCGTGTGTGTGTGTGTGTGTGTGTGTGTGTGTGTGTGTGTGTGTGTGTG
>NW_020948983.1:20334606-20365979 GCF_900497805.2 Vombatus ursinus
GTGTGTGTGTGTGTGTGTGTGTGTGTGTGTGTGTGTGTGTGTGTGTGTGATGTGTGAAGGGGAGGGAGCAGACTTGCTTTGAACTGAGCCTACTGAACTTTCTTAAAAATTCTCTGTGATATTTGACTATTTGTGCTTAGGGGTTCACATCTGGGAAATGAATGGCTAGATTTGAGGGGTCATCCTGGTTGCACCCAACTTTTCCAGTAATCAAACTGAACAGCCTTGTCCTGTGGGACAGACCAAAGTTGGTCCATAAGAGGCATCTAGCAGTCTGCCCACGCAGGGAGCAAGGGAACTGTAGGGCATAGCAGAGAAGATTTGATATCCTGAACTGCACTACATCCACTTGGAGAAAGAAAATGATGAGGGCTTTAAAAAAATTCCATACCACCTTCTGCCCTCACTTCCCTCCATCCTCACCCTTCCCCTGACTAGACTTAGTGTATGTAGAACAATGAAGCTAGCTTGTCCTTGGGGCTGTGCTTTTCTGTCAGCCATGGGTGTGAAACACCTTGGCAGAACAGTTCTTAGGGTCATAGACTTTATAACTTAAGGAATTTTAAAGATTGTATAGTACAGCTTCCTCTTTCTACAAATTAGTAAACTGAGGCTCAGAATTTAAATGACTTACCCAAGGTCACATAGGTCCTCTGCCTGCAGGTCAGAGCTCTTCAGAACACTGAGCCTCTTGATGCCTAACTTTAAATCAATCATTCACTAATTATTGAGAGTCTGAATGTATAAAACCTCCTTCCCGGTTTGGGCAGATAGAGAGGCTGTCACATCCCTGCCCTTAGGGAGCTCAACAATTCATTTCAATTCAGCAAACATTTATTAAACACCAAGTATGTGCAAGGCTGGACACCCACTCAAAAAGCCAACAAAAGCAGGCAATTGGCAGTAGGTATCAAAGCAGTAATCAGATGGTAATGGAGGATTCCTAAGGGGAGAGACATCAGAGTAGCCAATGGTGGTCAGGAGAAACAGATCTTTGGCTTGGCTTTCAAAAGCAAGTAGAATTTGGAGAAGAGGAGGAGGCACCCTTGGGATAGTCCTGCACCTATTTTGATGAGGCTTTCATGGTCCCTGCATGTAGATGATCCTCAAATCCTGGGAACTGGAGAATTTGGCATCCTGAGCTGGGTTCTCAGATGTTTGTGGATTAAAGAGAAGAAATGGGATCAGCCAGCTAGCCAGGGGTTTTCTCACTTGGGGAGGCCCACAGTCCATTTTGATCTAATTCTGTGGAATCAAGAAGTCCTCCAGGTTGTCTGAGTTCTTGAAACTTGTTAATGCTTTTTTTCTTTCCAGACCTAACTTCAACCCTTACTGTGCTCCAGTTTCCTCTGCTTTCTGCTTTCACCATCTTCAGTTTCCTCCTGTCTCTCTGAGGAGAGGAGGCCAGAGCCAACTTGGATAGGGACAGTGGTCTGATCTCTGCTGGAACCAATGGGAGGGCTACTCTCCACTCCTGCCTGCTTACCCATGTAGGAGCTCCAGTACTCGTGTGTGTGTGTGTGTGTGTGTGTGTGTGTGTGTGTGTGTGTATGCACATGCCTGAAGAATAGGGCATTCTTGGATCCATTTAATTGCTTCTTTAAGCAAAAAATAGATTTCATCCAAAGTCCATGGAGAACCCTAAATTTACCCCCTTTCGCACCTTATTCTGGTGAGCCATAACTGACTCCTTGACCCTTCCCACCCCAGGCCACTACCCATTCTCTGGTGGGACTGGCCTTTGTTGGGTTGTTCAGCAGTCCTGCCCCTGGCTTGACAGGTATGGACCATCCTCAGAGTAGGAACTAGCTTCTAGAACTGACCAAACAATTAATGGCTCCTCTATACTAACCCTACTTATAAGCCAACCTGATTCTGCTGCAGGCTTCCCTGAGCTGGCAGGAGTCAGATGCTACACTCCAAAGACCAGCCTAAAGGAGAAATGGCCCTTTATAAAGTGACAGAGGTTTTTAAAAGGAGAAGAAAAATCTCCAGGTCACTGTTCCCTGGCTGATTATTGAGGTGGGGGGGAGGGGGGAAAGTTCTCCTGGTATATATATTTCTGCATGTCTGCATAGAATCAATGAATCGTACAATGTAAGAACTGGATACCTGTTTAGAGCTCATCAAACTAGGTGACCCCCTCCCCTTTTAACAAAGGAGGAAATTGAGTCTCAAAAAAATTCTGTATGTTTGCATCTGTACACATATGTCTCAGTCTGTATTCTGTATGTATGTATGTGTGCATGTCTATATATTGTGTATTTGTATTTATCTCTCTGGGGGTGTGTATATCTGTATCTGTATATATGCTCCTATATCTGGGTATGACCATGGCTTTATATATGTATATGTATAACAAGGTGTGACTATAAAGTAATAAGATGGCAGTTTGACCATCTGACTTGAACTTATGCACCCATATGAACATATCACCCCATTAAACTGGTTGCCTTGGGAGGGCAATCTCTTATTCCAACAAGGCTTCCACTGCAGGGAATGTTCTAGGAATTCATTCCTGTTTCTGAATTGCCTTTGGAAACCACTGTACATACTTCTGAATATCCTTTGTGATAAAAAAAAAAAAACACCAAAATATCTTTGTCCTTTGAAAGACAGATTTGATCTTCAAAAATTGTCCAAAGGGCTTCAGAGACAAGTGAGAGGTGTGAATAGGGAGATGGGTTTGGGCATCCTGCTTTGGTGAGAGAGAGAGAGAGAGAGAGAGAGAGAGAGAGCTTTTCTCTCCTGTGTCCCATTGCAGTTCCAAAACAGGAGTTAGTTCCGGCAAGTGCTCGGAGAAAACGAAGTCATGTTGGGATTTGTGAGCAGCTTCCTAAAAGGGCATGCCTTTGAAAGGGATAGCAAGTTCTAGTCTTAAAAAAAAAAATTTTTTTTAATAATAAAAAAAGTTTTACCACTTTATAGCCATTCATTCCCTTGTGTATCAGTTATACTTGTATGTGAATGGATGTAAGTGAATGCATGAGAAAATTAGTGTGCATGTGTAACCGTGAACGAATGTGGGTAGTTGTATGAGTTGTATCTACTGGTGTTGTTCTACTCACGCCTACCACCCCCCCCCCCACCCCCGGCGCCCTATTCTCTGGTTAGGCTTGAAGTGGAGGAAGAGTATACTGAAAGCTACCAGATAGGAACTAGGGGGACATTCCTGAGAACAGTTCCTCTCCTCTCCTCCCCCCCCCTTTTTTTCCTTGAACTAGGTGTTTTACACGGATACTTCTGGGGAAACCACCACCCTCTTTCGCTGCAGTGCTCGAGATCATGGTAGGGAGCAGGGGTTGGACCCTTCCCGAAACTTCAAAGAGAACAAGCAAATTTACAGAAACCCGGCTCCACGGCCGTACTCCAGGCCAATCCTCCGGATCTTTCTGGTTCCCAGAGCGGGACTCTAGGCATAGCTCCCCGTCTCCTTGCCCAGACCCCGTCGCTCCTGCAGAGCTCACAGGCTCTATTAATAATCATAAACCCCCGCTCACCCTCCTCTTAAAATTAATAACTCTGTAATTAGAGTCATTTCACAAGTCTCCTGAGCTGCTGGAGAGGCCGCGGCCAGAGCCGGGCAGCGGTTCTCCCCAGGCCCGAGCTATCGAGAGACAGCGTTATTAGCAGACATCTGCAGGTAAGGAATTAAAATTAAAATCGCTCTCAACAATCCAATACACTTTTTATCAGCCATCTCTCTGAGAGCCGGGCCCATTCATCATCGGAGGCATTCTCCCTGAAAAGAGGACCCATTCAGATTTTATACAAATTATCATATTTATCATCGTCTCCAACTCCGGAGTCACATCTCCGCAAAGTGTCTGCCGTCTCCCTGGGGAGCCCAGCCCGCCGAGCTCCGGAGGCACAGCAATTCTCCTGGCTCTCTCTTTCTTTCACTCCCTCTCACTGTCTCTCCAGCTCAGTCTATCTGTCTGTCTTTGGTCTCCATCTATCTCAGTCTCTATATTCATCTTTGTCTCTTTACGTACATCTGTCTCCCTCTCTTCTGTTTCTCTTCATCTCTGCTCCTCTCTTTCTCTCCATCTCTTTGTTTCTCTCAATTCTGTCCCTCTGTTCTCTATCTCTATTTATCTTTATCTCTGTCACTTTTCTGCCTCTCTCTCATCTTTGTTTCTTTGCTCCTCTGTATTTTTGTTATTCTTTTGCTGTTTCCTCCTTCCTTGTGTTTCTTTCTCCACATTTCTCCTCATTCTCTCCATTTCCACCTCCTTTGTTGTTTTTGTCTGTCCCTCTGTCTCTCTCCCTCCATTTCTGCTCATTTCTCTCCACTTGTCTCTCTTTGGCTCTGTCTCCCTGCTCCTGCTTGTCTCGCTATCACTCCATGTGGGCCTGGCCCATACTGTAACAAGCCTTGCACAAAGATCAAAGGCCTAGGTACAGTAGAATGAAATAATCCTGTCCTTATAGGCTGAGGTCACTAGAGAATTTCACCTTGCCTTGGCTCTCTGCAGCCCTGGAGACACAGCCTCACCCTCAGCCCCAGCGTCTCTCTTTAGTGGTGAAATAAGCTATTTTGTGGGTAATTGAATGGAATCTGGGTGTCTGTGTAGGGTGCACACGCGCGCACACACACGCAAGGAAAGAGATAAACAAATGTGGAGACATAGTAAAGTATGCAAATACACACAAATATGCTTGGACACTTTCAGGTTTGCACTGAGAATTGCTGAAATACATTGGGATAAATAAATGGTCCAAGCCAATTTGGCTATAGCATCTAGAATTCCTCCACTTTCCCTCTCTCCTAGGTCCCCTCCTATGCACAGCCTCCACTGGCTCTTCCACAATCCCTAGAAGATGGGGTCACAGACACCATTCCCCTGCCCCTGGGTGTCCTGACTTGTCCTTAATTGAGGACTGCCACAGTTCTCTGCCTCTACTCACCACTGCCCCCCCACCCCAATCCTTCCCTGCTCAGTTCCTCTGAAGCAAGGTTGGAGGCTCTCTAAATGAACTTTTACTCAAAAGGAAAGGAAAATTACACCAGCAGGGGCAAACACATGGAATAGACACTGAAGGACTGAAGGACTGAAGGGGGAGATTTCAGAATCTGGACTTTTAACTCAATCTTCACTAATGCCCACATCTTGGCTATGTGGAATTGACCTACTTTTGTCCCTTCCCCTTCCCTGAATCTGAGCCTGACCCAAACACTCTGTGTTCTCAGGTTCCTCAGGCTTTCATCAATCCTCTCTACCCTGACTTTCCTGATCAATTCCCTTCCTGTTTCACTAATTCCAAGGGACTCCATCAAAATCCAGTAATTGCTGTTGATCAGGGGGTTGCAAGGCAAAGTCCTATCTCAGGTTTCCTAAACTTAATATTTATTTTGTCAGCACTGGAAGGGAGAATATGTGGCAAATGATCCCTGGTCCTGAGAGAGAAAGGTGGAGAGTCAAAGAGGGGATGTGTTCTTGCCAGCTGTGGTTCATTCTACACACACTTCTTTACACTTAGATACACTAGACACAGACTTATACAAGCAAACACACAAAAGAAATTCACAGATTTACACAGACTGATGTATTTGGCCAAGCACATCATAGACACATTTGTGAGTTCGTATGTCCATACAAGTGTAAGTATTCATTACAAGACAAACAAACATCCATTTACCTTCTAAACTCTTTGGATCTCAGAGACAGAAGAGAGAATGTTGTGTCAGAACAGAGATAATATGCTTACTGTACATTCATTCTTGTGGCCTCTGATACACAGGGGAATAAACTATCTATGGCCCAGAGGTGCCTTTCAGGTCCCTATCATGAGAAGTATGTCAGGGTCTTCCATGTACACCAGTTGATCCAATATGCATTTATTAAGCACCGACTACTGCAAAGGCCTGTACTAGGAATTTCAACAAGAGAAAAAGTTATTGTCCTTAAGGAGTTTGTATTCCATGGGTTTACACATGTACATAGGTGTATCTGCATGCACAGTTGTATTTCTAGAGGATTCATAAAGGTATGCAGTAAGAGAAACACCACTAAGGAGGACAGATGAGTTCTGGTGGAAAGAATTGAATGTCCACCTGTCAGTCTGTCTTTTAGTCTCTATTAGTCATGCATCCTTCCAATAGATATACTTACCCTGTCCCAGAACAACCCTAAAAACATAATTTAGGATCATAATATCATATACTGAGAGCTGTCTAGTTCTCTTATTTTATGGGTGAGAAAATAGACACCCAGAGAGGGTAGGTGATTTGTGCAAGGTCACACAGTTATAGAATTATTTGTTATTTGAATCCAGGCCCTCCCATCCCAAATTTATTGCCTTTTTGTTGTTCCAAACTAAATTTGAATGCTTGGGAAGAGCAGCAACAATCATAAAAAATAACATTAATAATACTTTACATGTGTATAGCACACCGGGGTTTCAAAGCAATTTCCCATCCATTATCTGATTTAATTACCACAAAAATTCTGTGAGGGAAGTGGGGAAGAATTATTATTCTCATTTTTCAAAAGAGGAAGTTGAGAGGTTAAATAATTCACTAAACTATGAGCTTCACAAGGTCAGGGACCAAATCTTATATAAATGTTGTATTTCCTTCAGCATTTAGTGAAGTTCTCTGCATACAGTGGGTGCTTAACAAATATTGATTTAAATCATACAAAGCCACACAGTGGCAGAGTTGGCACCAGAACCCAAGTCTTCAGACTCATAGTCCAGGGCTCACCCACCAGACAGACAATCTTGTTTCTAAATATAGTTCCTACCCCAACAATTGCACCAGTATCTGGTAGAGTCATCCCCCCCCCCAATCCTATAGTTGCTCAGAAAGCATAACCCAAAGGGCTGCCCAACCAGCTAGAGGGAAGCAGAAGCAGGAATGAAACAATTCCCTGACCTTTCAGCAAGAATTTCATCATTGATGACATAGGGGAGGGGAGTTGTAACTCAAGAATCATGTTAACAGAGACTTCACTCTATCTCATAACCATCTCCTTTCCTCAAGGCATGAAAAGGCCACAGTTTCCTTAATTAACAGGGAAGGTGAGAGATGATCATTAGGAAATACAGAGAATTCTAGGTGGGGAACATTTTCCTTCCTAACAATCTGTGGTCATATTGGTATTAGCAAAACTAAGATATGGCCCTCCTCCTAGATACTAGCTATAACACTATTTCGCTGAGAAGCCATTAGCAAATGCTTGAAACTGACTCTCTGATCTCAAGGCACCCAGGAGGTGCCCCAATAGAATGCAGGCTCTTTGAAAGCAGGATTTTCTTCTTTTATCTCTGTATCCCCAGTACCTACCTCAGTGCCTGGCATATAGTAGGTACCTAATAAATGCTTGTAATAGAAGGGGGGTTCTATCCTAAAAAATGTCGGTGGGTGAAGGGCTGTCAGATGTGTCCTTGCCACACACACAATGAGCCCATAAACTCATATATAAGCACACTTCAAGCACACATATATTCTTTGAGCACACACAAACACTAGAATACAACCTCTGAGCTAAGTCTACATTGGGTACTCTAGTCTTCTCCATTTCAGATTTTTAATTTATAGCTCAGGTCCTTATCATCATCATCATCACTCCTCAAGTGTTTCATCAGACCCTCTCAGATGTATAACCTGCTTCATCAAAGTTATAAAGTGTTTTCACATCCGTTGACTTATTTGATTTTCCCCAGGTGGCAGGGCAAGAGTTCTTGCCCCCATTTTACAGATGGGGAAACTGAGGCCCGGAGAGGACAATTACTTGCCAGGTCAGGAGACTTGCCTGTGTTGGTAGATGAGTCGGAAGGCTGATTCACCCAGCCTTGCTCCGCCCGGCCTGGCCCTCAGTGGAGACCGCTCAGCCCCGGGGCCCGTGGACAGGTACCTCAGCCCGGACCGATATACTCTCAGCCCTTGCAGAAAAGTAGTTCCAATACCATGTTTGTTAACTAGGTTATCTAGGCTGTGGAAGATTTTAATGTTGAATTTTATAGCTTTACCACGCTCTGCCGTCCTTGTGAATATTGTAATATTGCATTTTTTACAAGTTACTCTTCTGTTAATGTTCCAGCTAGTAACTTTTATAATCCTCCTCAATGAAATTTTTTTGTATTCTTCCGCACCGTTAACCCCGATGGCGGCGCCTCGGCCCCTGGCAGGAGGCAGAGACGAGATGAATTCCTCTTTAATCAGAAATAATAATAATAAAAACACACGCGGCTCCGCTGTCTTGCTCTCTAGTTTCCTTTCGAAGCCTGCAGGAGCCCCTAGGCTCAGGGGGGTGGGGTCAGGGATCCTGGGACCCGGACTCGGGAGGAGGAGTCCGAAGCCCAGGGGGCGGGGCTCAAGGCCTGGAGGCCTAGAACTAGGGGTGAAGGGTGGCTAGTCAAATCCGGCTTTTGCGGGGTGGAGGTCAGAGATCCAGGGGGTGGGACCTCGAGTGGTGTTCATAGTCCGAGCCTTATAGGGGGCGCTAGGGGCAGGGTCACTGAGGAGTGGATTCCAGGTCTAGTGAAGGGTCCAGAGGTCCTTGGGTCAAAAGTCAAGTCGGGAACAGGCTGAGGGGTTTCGAAGGAAGGGGATGAGCCTGAAGTGCTTTAGAGCTCCCAGTTCTGTCTTCTTCCAGATCCTCTCCTCCCTGCTCTCCCGTCTTTGGGGAGCCCAATTCAGAGGGGGCAGATACTTCATTCACCCTCACAGTAGCTCTCTTCTCCACTGCCCTCCCTCTTCTGCTAGTCTGTTATCTTATTTCTGTTTCTGCCTTCTTTCTCTTTCTCTGTATCCACCCTTTCTGTCGCTGCTTCCTCTGAATCCCTCTCCCCCATCACATCCTTCCCTGTCCTTTTTTTTTTCCTTAGAAAAACTGGGGCAGTCGGAAGAACTAGATGTGTTTTGGGGAAATGGAGAGGGGCTGGTGGGAGAGGAGAATAGAGAAGACCAGAAGACATTTCCATACAGTGGGAGAAATCTGCGTGGATGACAGTATGTCTATGTCTTGTGTATGTCTCTGTTTATGACGTATATCTCTGTATGTGCCTTGTTTGTTTCTCTGGCTGTGTATGTGATTTTCTCACTGCTCCGCGGTGTGTGTCTTGGGGGTGGGGTGATGGCGGGAGTAGGTGTCACAGCTTGGGGGAGGGAGGAGGGAAGTATTGTGGATCTTAAGTGGCAAACTAGGACCGAGTGCAGGGCCTGGAATCAGAAAGAACTAAGTTCAAATGCGGCCTCAGACACTAGCTGTGTGATCCTGAAAAGGTCACTTAACCCTGTTTGCCTCAGTTTCCTCATCTGTAAAATGAGATGGAGAAGGAAATGGCAAACCACCTCAGTGTTTTTGCCAAGAAAACCCCAAATGAGGTCATGAAGAGTCAGACACGACTGATATGTCTGAACAACCAAAAAGGACCAACCCCTTGGGGCCCTAGGACAGAAGAGGAGTCGTCCCCCAAAACTACCTCAGTGTGAGGGGAAAGATATGGCCAGCCCACTGTGGCCTGCACGCTGTACTCTAAAGAGAGAGGAATTGAGCTGATTCCTAGGCCGGAGAAGTTTCCCGGAGGGTAAAGCTCACAGAGGACGTGACAAGAGGAAGTTGCCGAGACAACTTAAGGTGGGGGTGGAGGGTAGGTTGTGATTTCATGAGGAAGGCTGTCATCGGGTTTGTGAAACCCTAAGTAGTGACCCCACCCAATTTGAGGGATGCTACTGGAGGGAGGGGATGAACTGGATGGCTTGCAAAGGGCCCAAGTACTCAGGCTCTGAGTTTCTTTAGGTGTCAGGAAAAGAACGTCTGTCTCCATTTTATTGACAGAAAGACTGAGGTGCACAGGCTTATTTTGTATTCAAGGAGGCTGATGGGGCTTGGGGGGGCTGGCTGACCCTTCTCCCTCCACTCTCCATGTGTCCTCTCAGGCAGAAGAGACTCAGTCAGACTCGATCTAGCTGTGGCGCCCACCATCTGGGACTCGGAGCAGTGAGCTCAGGCAAACATCTGGAGAGCTGACAACTGTGGAGCCTCGGGCTTCGGCACAGAGTAGGGTAGGGAAGTTCACTCAGCAGTGCCCTCCTTGGTCTAGGCAGGCCAAGAGAGAAGCTCCTTGTCCGCTAAAAATATGACCAATAGAAGCAGAAGCATGGAACCCGGCCTGAGATGTCCCTTCTTCTCTCCTGTGGGGCTGGGAAGAGGCACTGGGAAATGGTTATGTCTCTCCCCTTCACTCGTTCCCCCCAAAGCAGTTAGTTTCCTATGACTCCAGGTTTCTCCCCCCCCCAGTACTCCCCTCCCCCAAAATGGGAACCTGGAGTCATAGGAAACTAACTGCTTTGGGGGGAAGGTGGACTGTGAGAATTTGGGGAGGGCTGAGAGGAAGGGGGTGAGTTGGAAGGAGGTGACTAGGATCTGGAGGAAAGGAGGCAGGGTTGGGGAGGGGGCCTGGGGGTTCTGAGAGTGACGGTGGGAAGCACGGAGGCCGGGAGCGCTGGAGACAGTAAAACATCTGTAATGCGCAATTCGCTGTTGCTCGCTGATTGCTCCTGGATTAAAGATTAAAATCTAGGCTTTGGCAGATGGGGAGAGAGAGGAAACTCTTACGAGCACGTTTTGCATCTGCATTTCATTCTGCTACTTCCCATGTTCCCGGCTTCTGGAGCCAGCCTAGCCCCTCCCGGTCCCACACCCCCACCCAGCTTTCCCCACCTCAGTCCAGCCTCCCCTCTCTTGCTCTATCTTCCTCATTCTCCCAGGCCCATTCCAATCTCCCTACTTTCTCCCGGCCTGAACTTGACCTCCCGCCCAGTTTGCTCCCCAATTACTTTCTCAGCGCACCCCTCCCAACACAGTGCTTCCTAACGCTGTGTCTGGAGGCTGGGAAACCCCTCCCTTTCCAGCTCCAGGTTCTAGGTTCCAGCATAGTTATCTCTTTCGGTCACTTCCTCTGCTCTGGTTCAGTCTGCAATGTCAGGGGAGGGGGGTGAAGTCAGCCCCTTCCAGACCATTAGTACTCATTTTTCATCCACTGGAGGGATGTTCTCCAACCTCCCTCTCCTATCTCCACCAGTCCTTCTGAAGAGAAAAAGCTATGGAAGGGTATAATGAGGAAGAGGGATTCAGAGGGAGAAGATACAAAAACGGAGACTAAATCTGAGGTTCTGGAATGGGCTAACTCTTCCCCCTTTTGCTGTCTTCACTAGTTGGAGAAGGGCAGAGAGTGAGAAGAGGGGTAAGAAATGGACATGGGACACACTATAACCTACCATAAATAACAGATCAGAATTTAAATGGTGGCCAGAGGTCACTGTAGCAACTACCTGAGGGCACTGGGGGATGAGTGAGTCTTGGTGGGTATAAGTGACTATGGGAATTCTGAATCCTACAGTGAGTGTTCCTATTGTCAGGCTTCTAGGGAATGAGACATTAAGCAGTCCTTTGTCAAATCAGCTGGGGCTGAGAACAGGGCTAGCAACAGTACTTAGAGGTTTGAGGGTTCCAAGATAAACATCTTAAATGACGCTGGGTGGAAGGCAGAGTTCAGGGAAAATGAGAACATATGTATGTGGTCCCCTAGACATCAGACCTGCCTTTGCCAAGGATCCTAGTGCTCTTGGCTACAAGAGTCTTTGGGCTTGAGACCTATGGATGGGAGTGGGTGTCTAGAGGACATTAACCTGGGAATAGCCTAACCCAAGAAAGCTCTACAGAGGAGAGAAACTGGTAGGGGCAGTCAGGATAGTTTTAGGGGGAATCATTCCTAGAGAGGTTCTTCCTGCATTAGGATTGTGGGAGGGCCCCCTAGAGCCTTGTATCTTTGCAAGTCCTAAGAAGCTGGAAGTAGAACAGAAGAAAAGCTGAAGAAGGATCAATGGGAGGAGGGGTAGTGTGGCAGATGTAATTAATTACTGCATATTAAAATGTTTGTTTACAGAAATGAACAGCGACCGGAGGTCTGATGGTAATTAATTCTGAGCCATTTCCCAGCCCTGTTTGGAGCAGAACACCTCAGAGGAGGTTGCCTGTTGTTTGGGGGGGGGGTGTTGGAAGATTTTGGTTGCCTCGGGGAGACTGGAAGATAGAATGGGGTGCTTAACTTCCCTTTGCATTCTTCCTCCACCTACCCCAGGTCCTGGAGATCACAACAGACTAGGCCAGAACCCACTTCTTGATATTTAAGTCTTGGTGGAATGGACCACATTTGCTTCTGGTGAGGAGGCCCTCCCTACTCCCAAATCCTGGCCAAGGAGGGGATAGGAAGATGAGGAGACGGGAGCTGAATATAGGAAGTTGGGAAATGAGGCCACATAGGAGCTCATTTCTCATGACATGTGGGGCACAGCCATTTCCATATCCCAGGGAGACCCAGAAAAGATGACAGGCAAATGCTTGCTCTTTGCCACTGACGCCAGAGGGCTGAGATTCCTGGGTTGTCTTTTTATCGAGAAAACAGTGAGGAAGGGGCTTTTACCAGCATACTATTCAAAGAACCCTCCTTTCTCTCATACTCCCACCCCAACCCCACCCCCTACATACAAACACAGGCATAACATTCGATCCAGTTGGGGCTGGAAGAGATGAAAATGTCACTTGGTTCAACCCCCCCCCCCATTTATAGCTGAGGAAACTGAGACTTGCCCAAGAGAGGTCAAACAACTTGGACCAGAAAGGTGATAGAGCCAGGAATTTGAACCTGGGTGAAATGACTCCAAACCCAGTACACTGTCTACCTCTCTTAATTGATCCTGCCTTTATAGCTCTTGCACATTGATCTCAGCCTTGTGATCTACTATACTGAGAGAAGGAAAAGGCCCAACCCCTGCCATCTGGAAGCTTACAGCCTAATGGGGGAAAGGAGAAAAACTCAGGACACTACAATTAACATAAGATTCTGTTCCAACCAAGTCCTGGATGGCAGAGTGCAGGCAGTCAGTATTACAGAAGTTCAGATAAAGGTGAGATCAGTGTGGTCTGGAGTGGCCAGGGAAAACTTCGTGGAAAAGGTAGGACTTGAGCTGAACTCTCAAGGATGGACAGAAAATGGAGAGATAGAAAATGAAATGAGAATGCTTTCCTTTCTTTTTTGAGGGAGAAGAAGGGAAAGGGAAGGAAAATAACGTTTCTGTAGCTCCTATTATGTGCCAGACACTGTGCTAAGCATTTTACAAATATTATCTCATTTGATCCTCACAAGCAACCCTATTTGGGTAGGTGGTGTTATTATCCTTATTTTGTAAACTGAGGCAAACAGAGGTTAAGTGACATAGGGTCAAACAGCTAGTAAGTGTCTGAGGGCAGATTTGAACACATCTTCCTGACTCCAGGTCTTGCTCTATGTCCATCAAACTGCTTCAACTATAATTGTCTAAGTGATTAGGAAGGGTCCCTCATCTGTGCCTCCAGGACTTCCTGGCTTGGTCCTTTTCCCTATCAATTTCAGTATTGAAAATTGATGCCCTGGGCAAAAGAGAGGAGAACAAAGAGAGAAAGGGTGAATAGAGAGGGACAAAACTCCATGGGGATGAACGGAACATTTGCTCAGGGAAAAAACTGATTAATTAGAAGGAATAAAAAACTGCATTGACACCTGTGCTATGAGAGAACTTTTCTGCTTTCAGTGGCAATTTTCTCTTATCACTCTATGTGTGGGTGTAAAGTTTTTCCTACTGTAAACCTTTCAAGACAGGGTTCTGGAAGACCACTTCTCTAGTGACACATCAAAGAGATGCTAGGATTGGTCACCTGAACTAAGGAAGGTCTGATTCATCCCGTTCATGATCTGTCAGTCATGTCTGACCATGCAACAGATTGAGAGCTAAAAGCACCTTTTAGAAAACAGGAACTTAGTGGGAGACTCAGTGAATTGTCATTACCCCTTACTCCGAATTTTGGAAAAGAGATGAAACCTCTGCTCATTGTTGGTGGGACCTATTACAATAAAGACAGGTTCCAGGGAAGGTCCAGGATCATAGGATTATAGATTTAGAGTTGGAGGAGAATGAGACATCTTATAAGAAACCATTTAGGCCAATCCCCTCATTTTATAAATGAAGAAGTTGGGTACCAGAACAATTAAGAATCAAAATTTGAACCCAGGTTCTTTTGTTAAATTCATTGCTCTTTTTTCACTGACCCATACCTAGAGTCAGATAGCACTTAGACCTGTTTAATCAAAGGGAAGAGCTAGCCTGAACAATAGGTTGGTATATGTACCTCAGGCAAACTGACCCCAGGAAGAGAAAAATTGGCACAAGGTAATTGGATCTCCAGGGTCCAGAGTTAAAAAGACCTCTAGGAGAGCAAAGGAGGTGACAGACAGGTCTTGGGATAGAAGGACTGAGTGTCTTTGGGGCCACATAGGAAAAAGTGACTTTCTTTCCATGGAGTCCAGAGAGCAGGGTAGGGCCTATGGGGGTGGCAAAGGATTCCGGAGCCAAAAGGGACACTGGGGCCCTGAGAGCTGAGTCCATCCTTAGAAGCAAGAAAAGGAATAAGAGCTGGTCCAGCCAAGGCTACTTGGGTCTAGACCTTTGTTTCTTTTTTCCTCCCTTTACAAAAATGTATAATCAGCCAAAACATATTCCTGTGTCTCAATATATACTTTAAGTCCATTACCTCTATAACTGGAGGTGGGTAACATGTTTCAGTATGAATCCTGTGGAATTATGGTTGGTCATTATGTTGATCAGAATCCCCAAGTCTTTCAGAGTTGTTTGTCTTTACAATACAATTGCTATTGTATAAATGGTTCTCCTGGTTCTGTTTACTTCACTCCACATCAGTTCATATGTCTTCCCAGGTTTTTCTGAAACCATTCCTTTCATAATTTCTGACAGCACAATAGTATTTCATCACATTCCTATACCTAATTTTTGTAGCCATTCCCCAATTGTTGGGTCCCTCCTCAGTTTCTAATTCTTTGCCACCATGATAAAAGCTGTTATATTTTTGCATATATGGGTCCTTTTCCATTTTCTTTGATCTCTTTGGGATACAGATCTTTGTTTCTACCCAGTCCCCACCCCACCCCAATTACAGGCATGAATAATCAGGCAAAATGAATTCTTTGTTGGACATGTAGCATTGGTATCACTGAATAAAAGGATATTCACAGTTTAATAACTTAATGGAAATAGTTCCAAACTTCTTTGCAGAATATTTGAATGAAGATCTCCCCTGGCTCTAGCATGCTTTGTAATAAACCTTTTACTGCTCATCACAACACATAGTGGCCCAGCCCTGATCTTTGACCTTCCTGGGGAAAGAAGGCACTTTTCCTATGTGGTTGCAGGATCCTATTCTGGACTTCAGATATTCCATCCCAAACCTGGCAGTCACTGGGACAAATGGACAGCACAGTGAATGGTGCACTGGGCCTGGAGTCAGGAAGAACTGATTTCAAATCCAGCTGTATGACCGTGAGCAAGTCAGTTAACCTCTGCCTGCCTCAGTTTCCTCATCTGTAAAATGAGGATAACAGCACCTACTTCCTAGGGTTGTTGTGAGGATCAAAGGAGATATTTACTTGTAAGGCTCTTAGCATAGTGCCTGGCACAGAGTAGGTGCTTAATAAATGTTTGTTCCTTTCCCTCTTCTCCTCCTAAAAGTCTTTCTGACTCTGAACCTTGGAAATCTGTTCATCTCTTCTTGAGGTCAGTTTACTCAAAGGACATATACAAAAACTGTTATTCAGGCCAGTTCTTCCTTTTGGTACAAACCGCCCCTTCACTGCTGGTTCTAAATACCTACCTGATTCTGCATCTAATACAGTGAAAAGAGTGCTAGATTTAAATGGAAAGGACCTGGATTCAAATCTTGTTCAGACCTTTGGACACGGACTTTTCCTCAACAAAACTGTGTCCACGCTTTTATGCTTAATTTGCTTTCCTCTTAGTTGTTTTAAGTAATGTTTTCTTTAAAAAAAATCCCCAACCTTGGTTTAGCTGAATTGAGGGGAGAGCAGCTTGTCTCACCTGGCCAGGATGGGGCAAGATGTGTGGAAATAAAGGATTAAATGTGGTGGTGGTCCCAGCTTAGGATCCTGGGGCAAATAGAAGGAGAGATCTGGGAACAGCTGAGAGGCCATTGGCCTCTTTTCTCCAGATGATAATAACTGACATTTATGGTGTCTTATGCTCTGCAAAGTGTTTTATTACATACATTATCTTTTTTGATCTTCACAACAATCCCATGAGGTAGGTACTATAGATATTATTTTATCTTCCAGATGAGGCTGAGAGGTTAAGTAATTTGCCTGTGGTCATTACAGCCAGTGTCAGACAGGATTCAAATGCAGGGCTTTTAGAGTGAACAAGTGAAAGGCTCAGCCCTGTCAGCTATCCTCTCGTACTTTTCTGGATGAGAGGGTGTGCACCTTTGATAGCATATTAGTATGTTGTTCATCCCCAGGTATGTCTGTGTGATGAGTATGTAACAGTCTACTTATATATGAATCTCTGAATATTTTGTATAAGTTAGCATCAGTATGTATATGTATTTGAGGAGCATATATTTATGTGTCTTTGTTAGGTTTTAGGTATGCACGTGTGTATATGTATGACTATTAATGTGTATGTGAATATGAGCCTTTTCCAGAATCCCACGACTCCTACACACACACACACACACACACACACACACACACACACACACATGCACACACACACACCCATCTATCCTCATCACAGCCTTATTGCCCTATTCTCCTTTTAGGTTAAGGGTGCTAGGTGCTCTTTTCCCCACCAAGGCTATGCAAAGTTTAAGAACTTTTGGAGAATAGTTCCAAACTGCTGATGTTTAAGGCTGAAACAGTGATCCAACAGTTTCCCAACCTCAGCTCTTGGGGAATATGGCTGCCTCTGTCCTCTATCTCTCCTTTTGGTCTCCTTTAGGGGGAAAACAAGTCCAGTTGGCTCTCCCAACTTTTGTTCCCAGCCTGTACTAATCCCCTCTCACTTCTGGCTGCAAGTTCTCCCTACTAGGTCATACTTCATTCACTCAGCAAACCTCTACTCGTCCCTAATCCTATTTGCAGAGCTGTGGAAACTGAGTTTTCTGAGGGCAGGACAAAAAGGAAGTGCTTTGTAACCTGTCTTAAAAGTTTTCTGAGGCTTAGAACTGTTTTCTTTGTCTCCCCATGTTGAGGTAGAACATGGGACTGGATACTTTCATTGGGGGGGGGGGCGGTCAGGAGGCTCAGCAAATATTGGGGGGATTATGTTGGATTAGATCCAGGCTTTAGCATCCCTCATGAAAAAATGGAGCATGGAGATGATGGGGTGCTAATGATGGACCCCTAAAAGGTCCTAGACTTTCCCACATGGCCTAATCCTTGGCCCAGTATAATAATTCTTTTAACTGCCCTTTCACTGGGATGGACCAGATGCCTCAGGCAAATGCCAGGGACTGGGCCATGTGGGGAAGTCCAGAGCCTTTTAAGGGTCCATCATTTGTACCCCATCAGAGAACTGAGAGAAAAAAAGGGATCTAGGAGGGCCCCAGTCCTGTTGGCCCTTTCCTAGGTCTTTTGGCCTGGGCCTTGAAGGAGAGGGGAGGCATGAGCAGAGCTGTCGGCTCCCATCAGAGCTAGGGGATTGTTAGAGACACGAGGAGGCCCTGCCGGTGTTTCTGTGTCAGAGAGTTTTGCCGGCTCCGTGACCCATGCAAAGGGGGTCGGGCTGCTCGTGGGGAGCGGCCAACAGTGACCAACATGTCGACTGCATCATTGCTGCCTGGTTGGGTCACTGGATTCTGACTCTTGGAGCTCAGAGCTTGATCGAGGGGGGAGGGGTGGGGATAAAGAAGCAGGGAAGGAAGGATAGAGAATAGTAAAGAAGAGGAGAAGCGGGGAGAGAATTCAGACTTTGGGGAGGAGTTCCCTATGGAGAGGAATATGGACTAAGGAGGTACATTATCCCTTCTGTGTGAAGAGGGTCAGGGGTGTGGGATGAGTAGTCAGAGGATACTGAGTGTTAAAATATTGCCTCAGTTTCTCCCCCGTGGATTGAGGGAAAGGGGTGAGTGTGAGATAAGTAGACAGAGAATATCAAGTGTGTTATTGCTTTAGTTTCTCCCTCTATAGAAGGTGGGCCATGCAGGTCTGAGTCCATGTTTCATGCCAGTAACCAGAGAGGCCTGGCAGCCAAAAGGGCTAAATGACCCAGGTTTTAGGATCAAGTCCCCTGAGGTAAGTGGTACCATCTGGGCTCTGTCACAGGAGCTCTTGGGTCCCTTTGAAAGATCAAAGATCTAGGATAGGGGATAGACAGGCATCGAGCCTGGACCCAGGCACCTGAGGATGAGGAGGCTGGCTGTTCAGAAAGGGGCTTTGAGGTCCTAGGGGTGGGGGTGGGGAAGGGGCTCCAGTTTTAGCTAATGAGATGATAATAAGAGAGGGGGGGGCACCCTGACCTCTCCTCAGCCCTGCCCAGTTCCATCTGAAGTCTGTCCGGACTGTCTCAGTACTTAATGATTCTGACGGGCTGCATGCGCCCACCATTGTCTGAGCAGAGCTGATGGCCTCCCTCCTGAGCCTGCCGATCATTCACCACAGCCTCCAGCTGTTCCCATCCCTTTGGATAAACCTCTGAAGCCACCACTACAAATTGTCTCTGAACAGCTGCTCAGAGACCCCGACTCTGTCATTGTCTTGGTACAAACGGTCCCTTCCCCCACAGGGCTCCGCCCCTCCCCGCCCAGACCTGCTGCTGGCTGGAGAGCCCAGCTTCCAATCCTATCTTCTCCAAGAGGCTTTCCCCAGCTCCCAGAACCCATTCTAATAGCTGCTTTTTCTGAATTTCAAATAGTCCTCTAGCCCTTATCGTACACTTCTCTGTGTGTCTCTTGGTATATCCTTATGCATGCCACAGTTCACCAAACTAAGTGATGAGATCTGGAAGATGGAGGCCTGGCCTGTTCCCTCTTTGTTTCCCCTCCACAAGGCAGAGAGAACAAGTTAGCAATGGGTATCGGGGTTGGAATAGGGAAGGGGCCCCAGACAGAGAAATAATGGACCCAAGATGCAGAATTAGACACATTCTCAGACATGGCCAATGTGTGAATTTGTTTTTATTATTTATTTATTTAATTAATTATTATGCATACATACACACATTATACATACACATAGATGTATAATATTTCTGCATTATATACATATACAACGTATACATAGATACATAGACACACGCATGTTGACCTGCACTGTTTCCAACCTGGCTAACTCACCCCTCCTCAGGCGAACTGATGGACTCAAATACGATTCACCCATCATATGCTGAACTTAGTTACAGATACCTGATCAGCTTAACCCACTGCAGTTCAAAGCCCTAGCTTAAGATATCTGAAAGCCTCAGTCTTCCTAGTAGCTGAAACAACAGACATGTGCCTCCACACCAGACCAGTAGACGTATTTGTTATAAAAATTTTGCTTATCTTTTTTTGGGGGGGGTGGGGGGAAGAAAAGAAATGCTTATTAGTTGAAAAAAAAAGACTTGTTGAATTGTACTGAATTGAAAAGCAAAAAATGACAATAGATTTAAATCTGGATGGGACCCCCTCCCTTAGGTAACAGACGAGGAAACAGTGGCCCAGAGATGCAAGTGATTTGCCCAAAGCCAGGCAGGTAGCAGGTGGCAGAGCTACAATTCAAACCCATCTCCTCTGGTCCTCCCTGATGTCTTGGTCCTCTTCAAAAATGAAGGGCAAACAACAACGATTCCCAGTGCCACACTCTTTCTAATGCACTATGTTGTAGAGACAAGAGAGGGAGATCCAGAAGCTTCAGGACCTCTGGAGCTGTCCTGGCTAAGCTTGGAGCCAAAGACAATTACATGCCTAGTTTTGCTGATTGCGTTAAAATCATTAGAATGAGGCATCTGAAAATCATACATTATAGGGAGAATTAGAAGGAGCTTCAGAGACAAGACCCAGCAAACCCAGAGGGAGTGGGACAAGATTGGTTAAATTGTATTTTCCAAACATACACTGACAAACATACATGGATACTTGGGGGAATGCAGCCTCTAGGAACCACCTTCACCCCAACATGCTCTACCCTTTCCCCCTTCTCCTTTTTCCTCCTGCCTTTTCTCCTCCTTCCTCCCTGCTGTCGTTTTATCCACCCCACCCCATCTTAAGACAGCAGACATGAAAGCACCTTATAGGCTATAAATCACCCTATTGATGAGAGATGGCATTGTACTTCCCAAGATCCATGATTTCATCAGTGTAGGGGCTCCCTCCTTTTTTATGAACCAGCTTCATAAACTGCTGTGGCAAAAAAACAAACAAAAAGCACCATCTGACTTAACCTGATGGTGATGAGATGTTCATTGTTATTGTTGTTACTATAGTGTTCCAGGATCTGCCTCCCTGCTCACTGTTCTCCCTTTCCACACACCCAGGCAGCAAAGAAGGGACTTAGGCCTGAATGGGAGGGGCCTGTAAGGAAATACGACAATGACCTCTGATGCCCTGAATCGACTGTCTTGAGGGCAGTATCCAGAGCAGAATAAAAGGTCAATGTATGTAAGTTTAAAGGGAAATAAAATAGCACGTGCTGCTTGCTAACTTTATCACCTTTTGGCTGTGTCTTACTATGCATTCATTCAGCAAACATTTTATGGCCCTAGAAGGTACTAGACTGTGTGTGAGTATCCAAAGATGAGTAAAACCTGATCCTTGTGTGTATATAAATGTAATAGAAGTTACATTGTGAAAAGAGGACTATATATAATGTTATGAGAACAGGTAAGGGAGAAATCACCTTGCCCTTGAACATGGGCCATGTTTTTCTGACTCTAGGCCATGTTCAAGGGACAGTGATGACTGAGTTTAAGGTAGGGAGTAGTAGGAAAGAAGGCTGGAGATAAGGTAGATAAGTGTGGGATAAGGTAGCTGGCTCCAGCCAGACTGTGAAGGACCTTAAATGCTAGGCTAATGCATGTGAATGAGGTTGTGTGGCTTTCTGTGTTTTTGTGTGAGATTAGTATTTGTATGATAAGTATGTTATGATAAGAATAGTTATTGAGGGTTTGTCAAATGCCTTGGCATGGGTGTGAGTGCAAATGTGTATCAGTGTCTCTGCTTGGCCTCTTTCAGGATTGTGCAGTCCTCTCTGGTGCCCCACCTGCCTTCAGCCCCAACGTGGCCTTACAGGGGTGGGGGCTGGGGGGCGAGAGGGAGAGGAGGCTGTCAGCCTTCTGGCCTGGATGTGAACAGAGGGTCGGGAGCTGAGGGGCACAGGGCTGGGATTAGGTTGGGGAAGTTCCAGTGGACAGCGGCTGGGAGTGGGGCTGGAAGGGAGGGGATCGAAGAAAAGATGGGGAGTGAGTGGGGGTGGAAAATGGAATTGCCAGCGAGGGTGGAATGAATGGATGGCGGGTTCTCTTTTGTAACCGCGAATAATTAAGATGGATGTGCGGATGGATTAGCTGTCCTGCAAGGTCAGGAGCGGATTGCCGGATCACTCTATTATTCCGCTGCGCTGCAGCCATCGGGCTAACGCCTTTTTCATGATATTTTGAACATCCGCACGGAAAAAACCGAGGAGTGCGCGAGCGATACAAATGGATCGTGCAGTGGAGAAATCCGTCTTCGTCACCGCCGCCGGGGGCCGCCGGGATTAATGCGGCTGAAGGCTCCTCTGGGCTCCGCCAGGGAGACGGGCGGAAAAGCAAGAGAAATTGGTTTGTACCCCTGGGGCTGCGATTGATGGGCCGGGCTGGGCTCGGCCAGGAGGGACTGGGGGCCTCAATCGGGGGGGAGGGGAGGCGGCCCACGAAGTAGAGGAAGAAGCGGGGACGGGGCCAAGACCCCAGGTTCCCCACCTCCAACCCTGCCTGGGGCATAGCAATAGAGAGGGTTCTTGCCCTACTTCAAACCCCTTCTCCCGCCCCACAGTGACACTACAACCAAATGTGAACCCCTCACCTCTTGGGCTGGATCCTTGTTAAGGGGAAGGAATACCCTAGCGCCCCAGGGGGCAATTGGCCAAAAGGAAGGGAGGAGCAACTAGCAACACTGAATTCCCATTGGGATGGGTGACCCCACACTGATATGTCAGAGATTAGAACCCAGATGTGTAGGCCTAACCAGTTGTGAGACACATCCTGAGGGTAGGGAGTTCCAGGAGGAGTGGGGCGTGGAGGGGGGAGGGGAAGAAAGACGTGTTACCAATAAATCCTCAAGGCCCTTCCATTTAAGAGGAAAGCAAGCATCTCAAGTACTGGAGAGTCAGCTGGAGTGCCTTAGTCCAGGGGGCTGTAAAGGAGGACTCAGGGGCAGGTAGAATTGATTAGGAAAGGCTTCCTGAAGGAGCTGAGCTTGGGGCTATTTTAAAGTAGAGGAAAGCTCACCAGTTGGTGGAAGGGAGGTGACTGTGAAAGGTACCAAAAGATGGGTAAGCAGTTCTAAGGGACTGCATTTGATTCTTGGCCTAGGTCACCCCCCCTCTCCCTGTTATCTGGGGTCTTTTATAAGAGGAGCTACTTGGAGTCATCAGCAGTCTGTTCTGGCTGGCTCTTCTGAAGTTATTGGTGAAAATCACTGGGAAGTCTCAGAAGGGCTAGCTTTATTTAACAGTGTGCATCCTTTGCTCACTGGCTTAGGTCTATCAGAGTGGCCTGTTGTTCTATGTCTCTGGGGATGCTGGTCTGTTGCCTAATATCTACAGGAAATGTCTGCTGCCTGGCTCTATGAGGGTGACCTATTGACTGAGGTCTGAGGGGGTGACCTGGTATCTCAGCTTTCTGTAGAGCCACATTCTGAGAAGAGGTGTCAATCAAAACTCATGACAATTCTATCTCCTTAACATACATTTTGTTTCCTTCTCTCCACCTATTTGACTACCACCTGAGCTGAGGACCTCATTACCTCTCCCCTGGACTATTGCTGTACCCTCCCAACTGGTCTGCTTGCCATCCATCCTCCACGCAAACTAATATTCCTAAAAGCACAGGTCTGACCATGTTATTCCCCTGCTCCAGTGACTCTCTCTCTTGTATATTGGATAAAATATAGATTTTAAAGTTTGGTATTCAAAGACTTGCATAATATGATTACAACTTGTCTTCCCAGACCAATTATACATTACTGTCCTTCGTGAGTTCTGCATTCCATTCAAATTGACTTGTGTGCTCTTTTCTGAACAGGACACTCAATCTTCCATATTTGTGCCTTTGTATAGACTGGTACCTATGCCTGGAATGCATTCTCTCCACATCTCTGCCTCTTAGAATCCCTAACTTCTTCAAGGCTGACTTCAAGTGCCTCCTCTACCTAAATGAGGCCTTTTCAGATCTCTTCAGTTCTTCAAGCCCTCCCTATACCGCAAATTCCTTTATATAGATTTTGTATTGACTTACTTATTCCCCAGTAGAATGTAAGGTCCTTGAGAGCAAGGATTATCTTATACCTGTCTACCTATCTCTGGCTTCTGTTGGACTCAGTAGGTAATTAATAAGTGATTGTTGAATAAGGGTGGAATGGGAGACATAGAATGTAGGTCATATGTAGGCTCAGAGGAAGGAGAGCTATCTCTGACTCTGAGCAGTAAGGTGGTGAAGAAAGGCTTTGCAGAATAGGTAGGCCTTAAAGTGAGTCTTAAGCGATGAGAAAGATTTAGAAAAGAGAAGTAGAGGGTGAAATGAATGGCCTCATCCTGGCCCCCACATCCTTCCAGAGAAGGCCAATGCTTCTGAAGGCTAAAGAGAGAGCCCACAGAGATTTAGTGCTATCATAGCATTGTGGATACTGTTTTAAACTTGGAGTCAGGAAGACTTAGGTCTTCCCCCTAGAGATACTTACTAGCTATGTGATCATAGTCAAGTCACTGAACCTCTCTGAGCCTCAGTTTTCTCATCTGTAAAATGGGTACAAGTGTATAGTACCTATTGAACAGGGTTGTTTGTAAGGCTCAAATGAAATGACATATGTAAAGCTCTGTATGGTTCCTGTAACTGAGCTCAACTGTGTCTACCACAAAAGACCCAGCTAACTGCTTTGGTTCCTAGAACTCATGTCTTGGTTCGTAAAGATCCTGTCCCATGTCTTCAGGAGACATTTTCCATCCTTCCCTTCTTTGAGTCCCTTCCTCCCCCAACACACATAGTGACTTTCTCTGGGATTCTCTTCCATTTGCACCGTATGTGTCTTGTTTGTACAGTTCCTTGTATGTTGTCTCCCCCATGAGAATGTGAGCCCCTTAAGGGAAGGGACTATATGTTTGTCTTTCTTTGTAGACCCATCTCTTAGCTTGGTGCCTGGCATATAGTAAATACTTGTTGACCAACTACCTAGCAGAAGCCTTAGAGGCTAACTGGTCCAACCCAGTTTTACAGATGAGGAAACCCAGAAGTAAGGAGGAGTTAAGTGACTTTCCCAAAACCGTACGAGACGTAACCATTGGAGTTGGAATGTGAACCCAGGGCCTCTGACTGCAGAGGCTGTGCTTTGCTACAAGACTATTAATGAACATCAGCCTTGTCTGCTCCCCCAAATGGAGTCCTACTCTGAACCCCAGTCACTGTAATTAGATCTGTATTACCTGTTGTTCCAATGTCCCTGACATTCGTGGCTGTCAGACTCTCCTGGTCATCTATCCGTCCATCCAGCTTTTTCCAGTCACTCTTTGCTATGACTTTTTCAGGTTTCTTCTTCACTTTAGTAGGTATGACCCTAATGGTCCAGATCCTGATTCTGGTTGTACACAATCTGAATTGTCCCATTGCCTTTGGAGCCTCTGCACCAACAGGGAGAATTACACAGGTAGATGGCATGGTATGCTATAATATACCTTAAGATATAGAAGTCAGTCAACAAGCATTCATCATTTATTTATTTGTATTTTCTTTTACTTACTTATCTACCTATTGTTTGTTTCTTCTTGGAGGGACAGCATTGATAGAGGGTTAGGCTTGGAGTCAGGGAGATCTGGGTTTGAATCCTGCCTCAGATACTTATTATCTGTGTGACCCTGGGCAAGTCACTTAATGTCTCTGAGCCTTAATTTCTTCTTCTGTTCAAGGAGGAGGTTGTACTTGATGGTCTCCAAGGTCCCTTTCAGCTCTGAATCTGTGATCCTTTGATTTTATAATTAAGTGTCTATTGTGTTCCAGGCACCGTGCTAGGTTTTAGGAATATAAAGACAAAATTTAAACAAGCCTTGCCTTCAAGGAGCTAACATTCTATGAGGGAAGAGGGCTTATACATAAATAAGCATGTACAAAATACAGAAATAGGGGCAGCTAGGTGGCACAGTGGATAGAGCACTGGCCCTGAAGTCAAGAGGACCTGAGTTCAAATCCAGACTCAGACCAAATACTTGACACTAGCTGTGTGACCCTGGGCAAGTCACTTAACCCCAATTGCCTTAAAAAAAAATAGAGAAATTCATATAAGATGAAATGAGGGGTTGGGGAAGGGAACTAGCAGCTAGGTGGTCTAAGAATAGCATTATATGGAAGGGGGTGCTTGAGCAGTTTCAAAGAAACAAGGGATTCTAAGACATGGAGGTAAGGAGTGTGTGCAATTCAGATATGAGAGGCAGCCAGTACAAAGGCCCAAAGGAGGGAAATGGAATGTCCTGTGTGAAACAAGAAGGCCACTTTTGCTGGACTGTAGAATTTTGGGAAGGTAACAATACATAATAAAACTGGAAAGGTAGGCTGGAGCCAGGCCTTTAAAGACCAAACAGAGAAGCTCATATTCTGCAGGGATGGGAAACCTGTGGCCTTGAGGCCACATGTGGCCTTCTAGGTCCTTGGGTTTGGCCTTTTGACTGAGTCCAAGTTTTACAGAACAAATCCTTTCATTAAGGGGATTTGTTCTGTGAAGTTTGGATTCAGTCAAAGGGCCACACTAGAGGACTTAGAAGACCACATGTGGCCTCAAGGCCGTAGGTTCCTCACCCCTGTTCTAGAGCAATAAGGAACCCTTGAAATTGACTGAGAAGGGGATGATGTGTTCACACCTTCACTTTAGGAAAAATCATTTTGGCAACTGTGTGTGGTGAATTGGAGGGAGGGGTATATTCTTGAGATAGGGAGAACAATGATCAGACTATTACAATAGCCCCAAAGTGATGAAGGCCTGAAATAGAGTGGTAGTTGTGTGAATGGAGAAGGAGATGACTGTGAGGGATGTAGAAGTAGATACAAGCATTGGCAACTTGAATGGACAGGTGGGGTGAGTGAGAGTGAGGAGTTAAGCATAATGCCAAAATTGCAAACCCAGGTGACTGGAAAAACAAGTGATACAAATAGGGACATTTGAAAAGGAGTGGGTGGGCTTACGGGGGTGGGGATGATGAGTTCTGATATATTGAGATATATTGCAATTGAAATGTCTCTGGAACACCAAGTTTGGAAGAGCAAATAGGCAGTTGGAGATGCTCGTCTGTACCTCAGGGAGAGTCTAGGTACCCAGGATGATAGACTCTAGAACTGGAAAAGACTTTGGAGGTGATATAGACCAATCCCCTCATTTTACAGATGAGGAAACTGTGATCTAGAAAAAGAAAGTGTTCTACCCAAGGTCATATAGGTACTAGAGCTCCAGTTCTTTGATTTCAAATCTAACGCCACTTCTACTACACCAAAAAGTCTCTAAGCTTGTAGAGTAGTAATGGGGGATAGGGCTGGGAAAGAAAGTTGGTACCAGATTATTGAGGGTTTTGGATAGCTGAATTAGTAGATTTAACTTACCTCTCTAGGTACAGGGAAGACAATGGAAGTTTCTTGAATTGGACAGTGATGTGATGAAAACCAGGGACAGCTAGGTAGCAAAATAGATAGAGCACTGGGCTTGGAATGAGGAAGACTCATTTTCATGAGTTCAAATCTGGCTTCAGACACTTACTAGCTGTGCAACCCTGGGTAAGTCACTTAACCCTGTTTACCTCAGTTTCCTCATTTGTAAAATGAACTGAAGGAAATGGCAAACCACTTCAGTATTTTTGCTAAGAAACCCCCCCAAAAAAGTGATCATGAAGAGTCTGTTATGACTGAAAGGACTCAACAAATGATGAAAACCCATGTTTTATGACAATTAATTCTAGAAGAGGAAGAAAGATTGGAGGGGCTAATGAGGGTCCAGATTAGGCCAGTGTCAGTGAAAGAGAGGATGGATTTCAAAGACTTGATAGATTCAGAGAATTATCAATCCTTTTTGAAAAAATATTATTGGCATTTTCTATCAATCAAGCAATCAATAAGCATTTATTAAGTGCTTACTATGTCCCAAGCATTATGTTAAACACTGGGGATATTTAAAAAGGTGAAAACAGTCCTTGCCCTCAAGGAGCTCATATACTAACAAGGGATACAACAGGTAAATAACTAGGTATGTACAAGATATATACAGAATATATGGGAGGTAATATCAGAGGGGAGGGGATTTTGTATATATTTCCATATAAATATATTTATAATAATTTATATTTATAATAGATTTATTCATGTTAAAGACATAAATATATTCATATTACATATGTATATATATAAAATCTCTTCTCCTCTGATGTTAACTCCCATATACTCTGTGTATGTATATGTGTGTGTATAAAATCCCTCCCCTCTCCCATATGAAGCAAGCCATCCTTTGTGTCAAAGAATAAAAAAGAGGAAAAAACAGTTCAGCAAAACACACACACACACACACACACACACACACACACACCTCAAGTCCAACTGTATATGCAATGTTTTGCACTCATTGTCCTCTCTCTATGTAAAAAAAGGGAGAGAGGTGAATTTTCTTATCTTTTCTCTCAGTCTAAGTTTAGTTATTTATAATTAGAAAGTGTTTAATTTCATTTTTGTTCTTTCCATTTTCATTGTGGTAGTCATTGTCTATATTGCTTTTTGGTACTGTTTATTTCATTCTGCATCAGTTCATGGAAATCTTCCTAAGAGTCCCTGAATTCCTGGTTCTTTCTTTCATCCTTTCTTGCAGTACAACACTATTCTATTACATTCAAGCACCACAATTTAGACTCATCAACTTTTCCTTCTCCATTCCACTTCACCCCCACACAGACCCATGCAAAACTTGAGTTTTACAGCCTATGTAAATGAAAGAATGGATGTGAAAAGGCGGAGAAAATTCTGAGAAAAAAGATGTTTGGTTGGGGGCATGTTAAGTTGGAGGAGTTTGTGGATGAAGAGGAAAAGAGATGAGATGTTTACTTGAAGGAGTAGCAGGGTTGAGACAAACACTTTTTTTAATTTATTTTTTTTATTTTTTAAAAACAATTTATTTATTTTTAGTTTTCAACATTCACTTCCATAAGATTTTGAGTTTTAAATTTTCTCCCCCTCTCTCTTTTCCCCTCTCCCCAAGATGGCATGCAATCTGGTATGGGCTGTACTTATATATTCATATTAAGCATATTTTCACATTAGTCATGATATAAAGAAGAATTAGAACTAATGGAAGGAACCATGAGAAAGAAGAAACAAAACAAAACAACAAAAGAAAAGGAAAGCAAATAGTACACTTCCATCTGCATTCAGACTCGATAGTTCTTTCTCAGGATGTGGATAGCATTTTCCATTGTGAGTCTTTTGGAGTTGTCTTAGATCCTTGCATTGCTGAGAAGAGCTAAGTCTATCAAAGTCAGTCATTGCACAGTGTGGCTGTTACTGTGTACAATGCTCTCCTGGTTCTGCTCATTTCACTCAGCACCAGTTCATATAAGTCTTTCCAGGTTTTTCTGAAGTCTGCCTGCTCATCATTTCTTCTAGCACAATAGTATTCCATTATATTTATATACTACAACTTGTTCAGCCATTCCCCAATTGATGGGCATCCCCTCAATTTCCAGTTTTTTGCCAACACAATAAGTTGCTATAAATTTTTTTTTTGTACATGTGGGTCCTTTTCCTGTTTTTATGATCTCTTTGGGATACAGACCTAGAAGTGGTATTACTGGGTCAAAGGGTATGCACAATTTTATAGCACTTTGGGCATACAAGCATCTTTTAGAATAAGATGCACCTGGACATGTTTGTAAATAAAAGAGGAGGCAATGGAAAGGAGCAAGATCTCAAAGGAGGTAGAAGGAGGATGAAGGTCATGCTAGGCAGTGGGTTGAGATAAGGGAGAGGTACAAAATTAGGTAAGAAAAGCTCTTTGTCCTGGTGGGAGTAGATATTATAGTAAGGGGTAGGGTGGAGAATAGACATAAATAACTATAATATGCAATATTACTTGACAAATGCCTTGGAAAAGTGAAATACTAAGTGCTCTATTTGGTTATTCTGAAGAGGAAGGTTGCTACTGATGAGCATCAGGGAAGGCTTTGTGGAGAAGGCAGAATTTGATTTGGGGTTTTAAAATTGGGTAGGAATTCAGTGGGTGAAGAGGAAGAAGAAAGGCATTGCAAGTACTGAGAACATTGAGAACAAAAGTACAAAGATAAAAGAGCATCATTCACATTTAGGAAGGGCAGAAAGTTGTCTGGTCTGACTGGAGCAGAGAATGCATGAAGGAGAGTCAGAGGAAATGCCTTGAAAAGTGGTATGGTACCAAGTTGTAGAGTCTTAAATATTAAGCAAAAAAAAATCTTCCAAAAGCACAGATAGCACTGTGACTTCTTGCTCAAGAAGATTCAGTAGGTCCCTCTTGACACTGAACTCCTCCATTTGGCCCCTAAAGGCCTTCACAGCCTGGCTCTAATCTACATTAACACAGTTATTTCACATTATGCCTCTTCACAAACTATTTCAGTCAAAATGGCCTGCTTACTCTTCCCTATAGATACTGTTCCGGCCTTTGTGTCTTTGTCTCTCCTCACATTCATTTCTTTGAATCAGTAATAAAAGTGGTAGTTGTAGCAGTGGTTGGTGATGGTAGTGGTAGTGATGGTGATGGTGGTAGTAGTGTTGGTGATAGTAATGATGATGGTGATGGTAGTGGTGATGGTGATGGTAGTGGTAGTGATGGTGATGGTAATGGTAGTGGTGGTGGTGGTGGTGGTAGTGGTGATAGAGGCAGTAGGCAGCTAAGTGGTGAAGTAGATAAAGTGCTGGGCCTGGAGCCAGGCCTTGAGTTCAAGACCAGCCTCGTATATTTACTATATGTGTGACCCTGGGCAAGTCACTTAACCTCTGTCTGCCTCAGTTTCTTCATCTATAAAATAAGGATAATAATAGCATCTACCTCCCAGAGTTACTCTGAAGCTAAAATGAGATAATCTTTTGAAAAGGCTTTGTAAATCTTTAAATTCTCATATAAATACTAGCTATTTTTATCCATGGTGGTGGCACCTGGCATTTATAAATCCCTTTAAAGTCTGTAAAGTTTCTTAAATAAAGTCTTTCCTGATTCTTCTAGTTGTAAGTGTTCTCTCCTTCCTCAAGTTATTTTGTATTTACTTCTCTGTATATAGTGTCAGGAATAGAGTACTTGACTCAACCATGAACACCTGATTTCAAGTCCCCTCTGACAGGAACTAGCTGTGTCACCCTGGGTCAGTCACTTTACCCCTTAGTGCCTCAGATAATTCCTCAGATTTCTGTACTAACAAGAAGTGGATCTGCATTGGTGGAAGAAACTTTCTCCTCCAGGACATCATAGATGCCTTACCAGATCAATACTTTCCTTCGTAAATGTTTTATTCCCTTATTTTTTGTTTTGTCTTTGCATGCCCAATGTCTTGAACATAAATTCTGGTTGGAATCAATTGAATTGAACCTGTGATTTCCTAGGGGGCATCTGATCCCTCCTGCCTTAAGTACACACTGTTCATGTTCCAGGCTGACCCACAAAGGGTGGGTCTTCCCTCTTCCTACCTGGAAGTTCTTTCATCTCTCTAACCTATGTCCCTCTTGCTGCCACCTAGGCATTTTTTTTCCTCAGTGGAGATCATCAGGAGCTGATTTTCTTCCTCTCTCTTACTAATGGAGCAGAGAGAATAGTCAATCAATCAAAGGACAGATCTCTCCTGACAACTGCCCCTGCCTAACCCTGTGTCATGAGATAGAAGGAGAAACCATGGCCCCTGTCCTCAAGGAGTGCACAGTCTAATTGTGAACTTCTATTTTGAGACACAAACATAGAAAACAGAGACAAACACAAATGCCACCAAGTTGTGTCATGGTAAGGGCTGCCTGAGTGGTACAAAAACAAGTGAATTCTGTGGGAGCCCCCGAAGAGGGCTGGCTTAATCAGGGAAGACTTCCAGGAAATGTAGGAACTTGAACTGAGTCTTGAAAAATAGATAAAATGTTCCCAAAGGGGAACATTCCAAATGAGGAAACATCTTGAATAAAGGCTCAGTCAGTAACTAGCATGATGTAGGGTAGGGAACAGAAAGGGGACCCTCCATGCAGGAGCAGAAAAGAGTAAAATCAGGTTTGGAGTTCTGAGGCCTCTCTGGCCTTCAAAAGAGCCAGAGAGGGGGGTGGG
>NW_020948983.1:20365989-20430554 GCF_900497805.2 Vombatus ursinus
CCCCCGCCCCAGGTCCAGAGTCTGGACTGAATAGAGGAGAGCACCACAGGGCGTGAGCTGGTAGGTGGACCAGTGGGGTGGGGTCAGTGCCAGGGGGAAGGAGATGGGACAGGATCCCTTACAATCCCCACCCACTTACCTGTGCTTCATCTGGTTAGGCAGGGCTCTGAATTGTAGCAACAGGATCACCTGGACAAGTGGGTACCAACAGGTTGGGATGGGATGGATGGGAGGGATGGAGCAGCCAGTGGGATGACCCCACCCTCTCCAGGACTGTCTCTGGTTGCCCTCGTGAAGGGGAGGGGGGCATGGATATACTCAGACTTCTCTTTACAGTGGTTTGGCCCAGATATGATCTCTATGTCCATGACTTTAAGGAGGTTAAAGGTGAGTATACCATGGGGAGACAGTCTTCAGACTCCTCTTCCTCTGTGTATTGGGTCGGTTGTGGGACTCTGTCTGTGTGACTATATAACTGGATATGTCCCCAGACTTTTCCCCACAGGGACTTAGAGGAGAATTTGGCTGGAGGGGAAGGCTCTCTGTGCCCAGTTGTACTTCTCCAGCTCTAATATTATTTGAGGATCACGTTTTATGTCCAGGAACCATGGGGAAGAGGGAGAAAGGGTTTCTCATAACCCATAATTTTGGGAGGTGGCAAACCCTGGGTGTGGTAGAAAAGGCTCCCATGTACTAGAGGATTGGTTTGGGTCACATTGTGTGTGACCATATCTTTTGGTGATTGTGTACATGCTTAAAATGATGATGATTCCATGTGACTATATGTTTGTGCCCAATATCTTTTTACAATCACATGTATATTTGAGGAACATAAATGTATTTGTATGATAGTGATGTGTTATTATGTTTTGGAACTATATCATATATTGTTGTGTGTGTATATAAGTATGTATACATATGAGTGTGATTCCTTGTATATTTGTATGTGTTTGGGGCTGTCATTGCCTGCATTACATACGTGTGAAAGAACGTGTGAAAGAATACATCCAGATAGCTAGGTGGCACAGGGGATAGAATACTGGGCTTGGAGTCAGGCAGACATGAATTTAAATTCTTTGTCAAATGCTTACTAGCTGTGTGACCCTGGGTAAGTCATTTAACCTCCCTCAGCCTCAGTTTTCTCATCTGTAAAATGGGGGAGGGCAGACTTGATGGCCTCTACCCCAGTTCTGAATCTGTGATCTCATGATCCCATGTACTGTGTGCTGTATTAAGTGAACTTGACTGTGTGCATAGTCCATTAGCTATAGACAACATCTTTAGTGTGCATAGCCATGTTGTAGATGTATAGGCATGTCAGGGGAATATGGCTTATTAGGTTTGTAGAGACCTCTTGGGTGTTTACAAATATGATTGATTTGTCTGCGCACGTTAGGGGTGTTTAGGGAGGTTGCTGGATTGGGTTAAGACCAAATAAAAATGTGTGTAAAAAAGGCTTTGGGAAACTAGAACACTGCACTATGAGAGCAGTAACTATGTTATAACAGCCTTATTTGCTGTTAGATAGAATTGACCCTGGGGCAGCTAGGTGGTGCAGTGGATAGAGCTCTGGCCTTGGAGTCAGGAGGACCTGAGTTCAAATCCTACCTCAGACACTTGACACTTACTAGCTGTGTGACCCTAGGCAAGTCACTTAACCCCAATTGCCTCACCAAAAAGCAAAAAATTAAATTAAATTTTAAAAAAGATAGAGTTGACCCTACAATGCTCCCCCAGCCCTGAATCCCTCACTTCAATTCCCTTTACTCAGCCATAAATCCTTTACTTTTGTCTTCTGTACCCAGACCTGAGAACTCTCAATCCCTGACTTCAGCCCCTACACCATCCCCAGTAGCTTATTCAAGCACCCTACCTCATCCTCCCAATACATCAGCACAGCTCCTGATTGCTCACAAGAGATCAATCTCCTGCCTCAGCCCTCAGTCTCTTATTTCAGTTCCCCAAATCCTGATCAGAGAAGTGCCCACCCCTTATTCCTCCAATTCTATTTACTCCAACTATCCAATCCCTCCTCTCAGTGTCTAGTCCTTCATTTTAGCCCCCAGTTACTCATATGGCCCTGCATTTCCTCCAGTCGGTCACTAAATCCTAGCATCCAAACTCCCAGCCCCTACAGTCTGACAGTTCCTCATCTCTGCTTCATAGTCTCTTTAACCACATCATCTCTTAGCTCTGTCTCCAGTCCTTTAAATAAACTCCTAATTTCTCAGCCAGGGCCCCCAGAGAACTTACTCCATTTTTTCAGTTAGACTGAGGTAGTAAGTACTAAGAAACAAGGGTCCCAAGGAGGAACCCTTAATGACGGATTTAGATTCCCTGGGAGACCACAGAAGGTCTTCCCCACTCCTCATGTCACTGTACCTGATTCTTAGAAAGTTTCAGAAGTGTTTTATGTGGAACAAGGAAAAGAAGCAGCTTTGCTTCTCTGCCATTTTCCTCCTAGTCTCGTTTTTTAAAGACTACTGTGGAGGGTGGCATCTTCTTCTTAACCACACCCAGTGGGCTCTTGTTCATTCTCTCTCAGCTGGTCTGAATTCTTTACATGACCCCCACTCCCTGCCTGATTCTTTCATTGGTGGATGGGGGCTTCATGGTAGGGCAGAGGAGAGAGCACTGCCATTCTGACTTCCAGGCCAAAAGAGAATCAGTTATAAAAGGGAAAATTATTTTCTGGGAGGGATGGAAGAAATCCAAACTAACCTTTTGAATCCCTCTAACCTGGGAATCCTGGGCACCTGCCATTTGAGCCTATCGGATTATTCGCTTTTCATTCCTTCCTCTACCCACCTCCACAGTCTCTTTACACGCCTGTACATACTTGATGGACACGGAAGACACTGTAATCCCTCCATGCCCCGAGGGGAGCAGCCACATTTGTGAGACAGATTTTTACAAAACGTTTTGACCCTGTCTCTCTCCCCCGCGTCCCTCCTCCCCCCACTCCACCCTTTCGCATCAGTGTCACGTAATTAAATAAGCCTCTGTGGGGCGGCGGCTAGGCTCTAGGCGAATGACTCAGATGGAGCAGGAGTGGCCCCCAGCCTGAACAGCCAAACCAAAGGGAGGGGCCCTTGGAGGACCATGAACCTCAGCTCTGGGGCTGCAGGAAACCACTGAAGCCTAGCAGGGCCATAACCAGGACAAAAGTTCCACTTCCAGATGGCCTGTTTGACCCTCAGTCTTCCCCCCCACTTTTCGAACCTCCCCCCTTAATATTTCTTTCCCCTCGGAGCACCTAACCCACTTCTCCCATCCCTGGCCCATTCTTCAGTCTGGAAGACTAATGCACAATTCCCTTCCCTCTCTTGCCTTCAGTCCATCCTCCAAGCCTGGGGAACTGAGGCACAATCAGCCCCTGACCCCTCAACCTCCTCAACTTCTGAAATGAAGGAAGAAGTTGGAGTGGGGAGCGTGGTGGTGAGAGGAATGAGACAGTCCTTGGGTGATCTCTCTGATTTAGGAGTGGAGCAAGTGCAGGTGTCTCTGAAAGTTTATCTTTCCCATTCAGCGACTGTTCTGGGCGATTGGGAAGTAAGTAATTGGGGTTGAGGGTGTAGTTTAATTCATCTTCCTCTCGCATAGTGGGCTGCACCCCCTGCCTCTGTCCAAGGTGCTGAGCGCCTTTAGACGCACTGCTCTCCAATTGGGTGTATAGCATAGACTTTTATCACTTTAAGGTTTGCAAAGCTCTTCACTCGCTTTTTTCACTGTGACTTTTTTCCTCTGCACAGAGGAAGAAACATTGGTTCCTAGAAGTGAAATGACTTGCCCACAGTTACATGGTGTGTGTGTGTGTGTGTGTGTGTGTGTGTGTGTGTGTGTGTGTGTGTGAATTGGAACTTAGGTCTCCTAACTCCAATTCTTCCCCTTCTTCCCACTGAGCCATGCTATGTATATGTATTTGTTGCTCTGGAGGGTGGATGTCTTTTCCTCTTTCTTCTTGTTTCTGGTCCAGGAGTCACACCCATTTGTATCCCACCTGAAAATACACAAATGTGGCCAGATATACCACCCCCTCCAGATGTTTGGACATTCTCAAATTCAGAACAAGCTCCTTCTGTTGACTGTTGGCCTTATGATGAAAATGGGTAATCAATGAGCAGTTGCAATACAGATCCAAAAGTCGGAACCTCAGCAATGGTTTAATGAAGGAAGGGAGCAGTTAATAACACTAATAGTTTACATTTTGTGAGATGAATCTAGGAGTTAGAACTGGAAACGATCTCAGACATTATCCAGCTCTGATGTCCCAAGCCTGCCTCACTTTACAGATGAAGGAAATGAAGTTTGGGGGAGTTAATATTTTGCCCAGGAATAGAGAGTCAGTTCCCCAGTGATATCATTGCTCTTAACATACAATATTTTTTAAGTTTACAAAGCACTTGAGTTAACAAGGTCCAGTGGTGAGGGATTAGGAGCCTCAGGTGCATGACTGGTCATTTAGGTTGAAGGATTGGGACAATTGGTGAGGGAATGGGTACTTCAGGTGAAAAAGCAGGGGCTGAGGTCTGACATTGAAGATAGTGGTTGAAAGGTTGAGGGTTGAGATGGAAGATTTGAGGACTGAGCAGACAATTCAAATGTTATTACCCTCAATTTACATATGAGAATACTGAAGTACTGAGAGGTTGAGTGACTTGTTCAATGTTATTTAGTTAATAAGTAGTAAAAACTGGAAATTGCATTTGAACTTAGGTCTCTGACCCCAAGATCTGCCCACTCACATAAGGGTGTGAAGAATATAAGGAATTTTATTATACTAAAGGGTAACATTTATTGGATACTCCACGTTAAAGTCCATTGTTTTTATTTATCAAACAAACCAATGAAACTACATCTTAGCTAAACTTATTTTAAAATTAACAACTGAATTTCACTTAAAAAATACAAAGGTTGAAAAGAGCTATATTTAATCAAGCCTTTGCCCTTCCCCTTCCCCTTCCCCTTCCCCTAAAATATAGGGCCACTTTTTCATATTTATTTTCTTATCTAAAAAAAGCATCTCTCCAAACTACTCCAGTAACCCTGCACTTTGCCAGTAGGGCTAATAGTAGAATTTAAGAACTAGAACTAGATGCTCATTTTTTTATAATTTTAAATTTTTAACTTTTTTGACTTTCTGTCTTGGATGGACAAGAGCATCAGGGCCACAAACAACCAGTTTAGGCACAGAAAACAAAGTGGTCAGTGAAGTCAGGGGGCAGGGACAGGGACCAATGATTCCATTGGTATAGGGAACTTACAGATGAACAACTCCCTCTACTGATGTAGGTGGACACCTTTTCTGCAAATTATAGTCTTAGGGAGTTGCCTAAGAGAGTGTGGGCTCTGGATCCTAGGCAGCTTCATTTTTGGCAATGGAGCTTTTGGCAGATTTGTGTGTGCCCGGACACACTCAACACACTCATGCCTGTGCCTATCCTCTACTTTAATATTCTGTCAAAAGGCATAAGGCCTGGATTACTATAATCAGTCAGTGCTTCTCTCTATTATCCACATTTTGTGGAAATTTCAAAGATTCTGTCCCTTCCCCGACACTCGCTTCACCATACACATCCCCTCCCTCTCCCTACAGCCAACCCCTGAATCCTCCTGGAGGATGGTACTCTCCTTTTCTTCTCCAGTGGTGCCCAAATCCATCTTGACAAAAGCACTTCACTGTTTGCTCTGTTCTCCAAGCCTGATCCCTGTGCTTCTCTTTAAGCCAAAGACCCATTCTCTCTCGTCTCAGAAGGGCCAACACAAAGAAGCTGTAAAATCAATTTCTATTTAATCCATCTTGTCTCCCTGGCTGGCTGACTTCAATACCACCTACTTCTGGTGGTCTAATTCTAAGGGGTCCTGGCATCTACACCCTGTCATTTTCATCTGTCTAGGTCTTATCATCTTAATTTTTAAAAATGTTGGGGTGGTATTAAATGACTTCTATGACCTTCTAGTTCTGGTGCTCTATGATTTTGTGACTATATGTATAAGGGTGCCTGTCCATATACACAGATGTGTTGTGGCAACAGGACTGGATTCAAATACAGGCTTAGGGGCAGCTAGGTGGCACAATAGATAGAGCTCCAGCTTTGGAGTCAGGAGGACCTGGGTTCAGACACTTGAGACTTACTAGCTGTGTGACCCTGGGCAAGTCACTTGCTCCCAATTGCCTCACCCAAAAAAAAAAGAGGAAGAGAGAGAGGTTTAAAGTATTAGCTCTGATAGTACCTGTATGATGATCTTGGATAAGTCATTTAACTTCTTAGACCCTCAATGTTCAGATCTGCAAAATGGAGATAATAATATTTGAACCTACAGACTTATCTTACAGGGTTCTTATAAGCAAAATGTTTTGTAAAAAAAAAAACAACTTACAAATGTGAACTATTACTATTATGTTGTTTTGTGGTGTTGTTACTATTGCAAAGGATGGGTTACAGTGCCTCTGTGTGACTGTTAAGGTGTATTGTGGGAGTGTGTGTAATCATGCATTGTGTAACCAATGCAGTGCATATGTCATTATGTATGACTAAGTGCTACAATGTACCTGTGGCAGTGCATGCATGTGACTGTTGTGGTATATGACAGAGTGGATATATGCACCTGAATGAGATTCTGTATATGTGACTGGGTGTGACTGTGGGAATGTCACAGCATATGTTTACCTCAGGTTGGTAGTGTGTAACAATGTATATGATAAGTCTATGTGAATGTGCTATACTGTGTTAATGTATAAATGTATGTGAAATTGGGAAAGAGTTGATGTAATGGTTCTCTTCTAGGAGAAAAAAATAAGTTGGTTTGAAACACAATGGTAGACAGCAAATTGCTTTCATCCTCTGGGAATTTATCTTCTCCCTTCAGACCTTCCTCCAAGGCTAATTTGGAGGTGGAATCATCCTGGGAATTCTCTGTGCTTATATGAGTATATGTAAATATGCCAAAATTTGTGTCTATATGTGAGTGTCCACATGTGTGTAAGTATATGCATACACATGTGCATTTTTTTAAACTTTTTTGTGAGTGGTACTAAGGGGAATGAGAGGGGGAGTTGTCTTGAAGTTAAGCAGGGAATAGGATAAGAACCAGGAAGATCTCTCTTAGAGTGTAGTATGTTAAAAAAAAAAAAAAAGCTCAGAGTTGGGATACAGGAGGCTTGGGTTCTATGCCTTTTTCCACCACTTTGAGCAAGGTAATTCTTCTTTCCAAACCCCAACTTTGCCATTCATAAAATGAGGGGGTTATATGGTGACATCTGAGGTCTCTTCCAGCTCTGTCAGTATGAGTCTTAAGTCTCCATCAGGTTCTAGCTTGAAGCAGCTGCAGAATTAACAGGATTGACCCAGAGATGCCTCAGGGACCTTCAGTTCAAATCTATTCTTGGCCCTTGTCAATCAGTGAATTCCCCCTACCCCCACCCCTTGTCTCTGTCTCCTCCTCCTCCTCCTCCTCCTCCACCTCCTTTGATTATGTCCCATCTCTCCAAGTCCTGAGCTCTGGCTCATCTGCCATAAGAAGTGATACTCACTATATTAGGAAAACGTGTGTGTGTGAAAGAGAGAGTAAGTGCTCCAAAGTGACTGTTTTTGAGAGTGACTATGTGCTACTGTGATTGATTAAGCATGTGGCAGACTGTGCTTATACATACAAAAGTGTGGCTTCATTGTGACTGTGTAAAACTGTGAGTATATATGAATGTATGAGTCTGTTTGTGTGGATGTGTGGTATGCCTGAATATTACTGGATGTGTGGTGTAAGTGTGTCCTTGAGTGGGAAGTTAGTATCAGTGAAGCTGAGAGGGAGGGGTGAGGAGAGGACACTGAGGGAGAGGTTTGAAATTGGAAAACCTCTCCCTTTTTGTCCCTTCTTTCTTGCCACAGAACAAATTCCCCTCATTTCAGACCTACTTGAGTGAGGGCTGTGGTTTGTGGAGTATGACCTTTCCATATTCTTTTCACATTTAGCCCAGGCACACCACAGTCTCTGGGGGATCCAATGTAAACAGACCCAATTCTCACCTGCCCTGGCCTGATAGAGTACGAAGTAGGTGTGATGATGACACAGACTCCATGGGCTACGGAAACACTTGGGCAGGGAATGAGAAGAGCATGTGATTAGGGTTTGAAAATTATTCATTTTAGAGAGAAGGAGCTTCCATTTTATGTTTGACTCAGTATTTGTACGGAAAGTATACACAAACAAAATCATATACGTTGACAGAGTCACAAACATATACACTCACGATCATCACAATTATATATACATTTAGCCATATGCAAAATCATACCATAATTGTATACTATAAACATACATGAATACACACAAAGAGAACTATTCAATCACACACACACATACTCACACATAGCTATATCACAATTACACAGTGACATATTCACGCATACATAAATACATGAATGCAACCATATAATTCTATAATTCATATAGATACAATCATGCATATACAGTTGGAAACACTGTAGAGAAGCTACTTTTTTTTGCAGGAGTAGCTAAAGATTATAATAATAAATAAGAGCAGGTGACATTTACATGCCATTTTAACATTTGCAAAATGCTTGCACACATATTATTCTATCGGAAGGCCTCGTATAGAAAGAGTTGGAGGGAGACATTGAAGTTGAAGTTAAGAGATTGGCAGGACTGAAATGACAAAAGCCCAATTTGGTCATCATCCCTACAGGAAGTGACCTCCTTTCTACTTCCTCATCCCTGAGATCCTGACAGCTTCTAGGAAGTTGCCATGGAAGCCAGTGAGAAAATAGCAGGAGCTTTGAAAGATTCTCTGGGCTCAGAAATGGAGATGGAAAGAAAATGGGAAAAACTGAGAGGCATAGGCAAGGTGATAGGGTAGTTTCTCAGGCAGAGCTGTCCTGACTTTCAAGGTAGTCCCTGAGTAAATTATCTTCCACACAATCTTTTTCCTTCTCTTTGTTTACATGGCCTGAAATCCTACCAATAAGCTTTGGTGGGGTCCATAGTCTCCTTTTTTGGAAAAGTTTAAATGCCTCTGGAAGACTTAAAAGATGATACCAATCACCCATACTATAGTTAGGATTAGTTTAATCAGATTCCTTCCTTCTGGCACTAGCTGAGATCAGCTGTCCTGATAGAGTACAGAGGTTTGAGAAGAAAGGGAAAGATAATTTTTAAGCCTGGCACCTTTTGGGAGTGGCAATAGAAGGCTTAGGGCACCCTGAGGGTACGGAGAATGAAGAGTCAGAGTCAAGAGGGAAGATGGAAATGGGAGAGAAGGGCAAAAAAGGAGATAGGAGGAAGCCAAAACAATCTGTCCATTTAGGAATTTTACCATTAGCTGCTTCAAATGCAGGAGAAAAGAGAAAACTCTCTTCCTGTCTTTCTCCCCCCCCCGACTCCTTTCCCTTCTGTTCTTCACCCCTTCCTTCTGTCTCTCTCTTCCTCATCCCTTCTATCCTCCTAGACAGGAGACTCCCTGAAGACTCTTCCTGCTCCTTTTCCTTCTTCTCTCCTCCTCTCCCTTCCTCTCTGTCTCAGTCTCTGGCTCTGTGTGTGTCTCTCATTCACTGAGGGAGCCCTGAACACTTGAATTTTGTTTCCTGTGCAAGTTTCTTGGAGTCCAAGCCCATTCCCAAACCTCAGCATCCTCAGCAGAATTGCTCACCCTTTAGGTGGGTAATCCACAAGTGTCCAGAGGGACTTAGTCACTATCTCTTTGTGTGTGTGTGTGTGTGTGTTTGTGTGTGTGTGTGAGAGAGAGAGAGAGAGAGACTCCCTGCCTCTGTCTCTCTCTATCTCTCTATCTCTGTCTCTCTTTCTCTCCATCTCTCTCTCTCTGTCTCTCTCTGTCTATCTCTCTCCCCCCATTTCTGTGTGTGTGTGTGTGTGTGTGTGTGTGTGTGTGTGTGTGTGTGTGCCTGAAAGCCATGCCCAGGGTAGTAATCTCTCCAGGAGGATTCAAAAGTTGACCAAGTCTCAATCTCTTTGGATCTCTGTTTCTTTCACCATTTCTCTGTGTGTCTCTGTCTTACAGCCTTGCCCCGGGCGGTCTCGTCAGGAATAAATAGAAGCTGACACAGTCATTTGCTTAAATCTTCTCCGCATTTTCACCGCATTTCCCTCCCGAGGATTCTCCAGAAACAGCCCGGGTCTGAAATGTCCCTGAGGGCGACCCAGACCACCACAGGAGCATCAAACCATTACCGGCCAGGAATCGTGTGTTTATTCTGCGAAGAGATGATATGAGAGCTGGGAAGACTGAGACAGAGACAGTGTGAGTACTGTGGATTTAGAGTTACCCTGAGTCCTGGGGAGACAGAAACCATGCAAACACGGAGTGGGAAGCATATAGAAAAGGAGAGACAGAAACAACATAAACAAGGGAGAAGCAGACAGATCTCCAGATACAGAAACAAAGAAAGACAGAAGCAGAGAAAGTGAGAGGAAAAAAGAAAGACCAAATGAGAAATGGGGAGATTTGGAGTAAGCAGGTGCCTTGACAATCTATTCATGATCAAAAAACAAAAACCAATTTTCTCCCTTCGGGGTGGGTGGTAGTGGTGGTGGAAGGCAGTATTTCAATTCATTGACTTGAACCTTCTTTTCCAAAGCCAATCTTTATAGGGACCCTATAGACTAGACTTTTCAGTAAGACACAAGAAAGCTCTTACTCACAGGTTACAGTCCCTGGAATGAGGTGATATTGTGACAGAACAATAGTAGAGAAGCAGGGAAGATGGTATTGGGGTCTGAGCAGTTTCATTTAGAGCCCAAGTTTATCCTGATTCTGATAGATACTTCACTTTCTCCATCCATATAATTAGGTATCAGACCAGCATTTGTTCCCTCTCTCTACCACAAGTCTCCGCTTTGTGACTAGTCCAGAATTGGCCTATAATGGGACACTAGAATGAAGAGCTTGTATGGAAGCATTGGGTCCCAGCCCATGATTTCTTTGTGTTGCCAAAAACCTCAAGGAAACTGACTCCTTCTCTTGAACTTGACTGTGTGTATCTAAGTATATATGTATGTACTGTGTATGTCTGTATGTATTCATGTTTATTGGAGAAGGACATGATAAACCATTCCCATATCTTTGCCAGGAAAACCCCAAATGGAACCGTGAAGAGTTGGACATGATTAAAAAATGACTGAACAATAACATGCATGTATATGGGGGGCAGATTATGACAGTTTTGGGCATGGGGCAGGGCAATGCTCCAGGGGGCTCTATGATCAATTAATAAAGTTATTTTGTGCTCCATACCTTGGTGGGCCTCAGTCACAAATAAAGCCCCAATCAAAACCTGGGACTGAGGAGGTCACTGAAGAGAATAGGAAAAGTTAATTAGGGGAGGAGAGTTGTTGAGAAGGGCAAATAAGAGGGGGTGATGGGGGGGTAAAAAGTGAAAGTTCTCAATGAAGAGAAGTGAGGAAGGCCTCCAAGTGACCCCCTTCACTGATGGGGAGGATCAGTGAAGGGAGTCAGTTAGGGGGTCCATGGGGAGTATGTAGTAAAAAGCAGCATTTGCTATAGTGGGAAGAGCACAGGACTTACTTAGAATAATAGGGTCTGAGAACAAATTCCAGTCCTGCTACTTACTACATAGTCTATGTGATGTTGGGAATGTTGACTCATCCTTGATGGGTTTCAAACCCTTCATCTGCAAAATGAGGAGGCAGGTGATCTTTAAGGTCGATCCCAGCTTTAAATCCCGTGATCTGGGAGGCGTGAATGAGGAGGAGACTGCAGCTGCGGACCAAAGTTTATATGCATCAGTGGTCAGGGGCCTGAAAGGAAGGGCTCACTGTGATACTCACTGGGGTGATGTAATGTTCATCTGATGGGCTCAGAGACTTACATACATGATCACTGGTGTTTTCCGAGGATTGGGAAAGGACTTCCCAAGTGTGCACGCAAGCGTGCACATACACACACACACACACATACATGCACACACAGAACAGTGGCATTGATCATTACATGTTTTACCTTCTCTGCTTCCATCCTGGCCCCTAAAGGCCTCCGGATTTGGTCACTATTGGGATGCTCTCCTTCCCCCTCCTTGGTTCCCCTTCCCCATTTCCCTACCCTTTGGTTCCATGTGAAGTAAGGAAGGGACAGGGCTGGCTCACACTTGCAGGGAAGGGTTTCCATGAGGAGGGAACACACCCTTGAACATGCTGCTGAGCAAACCATCTGGGTATGAGATCACAGGCATGCACTTGTGAAAACACACATCAATCATACCAACACACACATACAAACATACTAGTCCTTAATATCTTCTCTCACTGTATCACTTTGGTTTTGCATGGTTTTTTGGTATTGGAACTCATAGGAAAAGATATGTTTAGACACAACATTCCATGCTGAGATACACATGTTGGTGATTCATTCCCCAAAAGACTTCCTCCTTAAGAGCAGAGTGGTGTGGGTATAGACTATGTAAGAGACCCCACATAAGGATAGGGGATGACCACATACATATGTATGAATGGGTCTGTCATTATGACTTTGAGGTTGTATATATAACATTGGCGATATTTTATTTATCTCTTTTACCATATGTCTGTGTGATTGTGAAGGGTGAATGTGGGACTGTGGGAAGGGGGAGGAGGAGGGGACAGTGCAGGTGGAAAGACCATGTGGAAAGTAGTTTACTTCTAAATGTGACTTTGTGTGAGGAGAATTTCCTGGACAGTCTGTAGGGTAACTCTAGGAGGGTTGTACAGGTGACTGTCACTTTGTGAGATTTTTCTGGGGGGTGAAAGTAACTATAACTGGGATCTCTGTGACTGTTTCTCTATGTGTGACTGGTGATGTACCTGTTTGTTACTGTGCTGGGAAGCTAGATAACTTGTAGGTATATCTAATTGTATATGCTGAAGGGTTTCATGTATAACACTATGTCTGAGGGGCTGGGGATATCTGGGTAGAGCTGGAAGAATCTAGGGTAGGGATAAGGGAATTGTATGACTCTATGGGGAAGGGAGTGGCTATGTATACAGATGTTGTCAGATTGTGTCTGTGAGCAACTGTGTTTGGTAGAGGTGTCTGTTTGACTTAGTGCTTGGTGGGGTGCTGTATGGTAGTGTTTGTCTAAATATGGGGGATGTGTGACCGGGAAACTAACTCTAGAATTTAGAAAGACAGTAGGGTATGTGATTGGGTGTTGGCTTGGTAGGGTGCTAACTCTGTGTGTGTGTATGTGATGGGGGAGCATTATGACCTTGTAATGATGTGTGTGGGCTATTTGAGTAAGGTAGAAATTGTGTTTTTGTGCTGGGGGTGGTGAAAGATTATCAGTATGTGTGTGGGGGTGACTACATGTCTATACCTGACTGTAAGTGGGAGATGTGTAACTGTCTGTGAGAACCTGTGTAGCTTTAACTGTATATAGCTTTTGGACATGACTGAGGGGGGGTGTGTGATTGTATGGGGTGGTTGCTATGTGACTTTGTGTGTGGGCACAGTGTAACGATGCTTTATGGGGTTACTGTATGTCTGTGTGACTGTAGGGGTGCATGTAAAACAATGAGGACAAATACAGCTGTGGCTATATGTGATGGGGGTGATGGGGGTGAAGGGGGGTAGGAGGGGCTGTGTGATGGTAAGTATGGGGATGATGTTTCTGTGTATGACGATTGTGGGAGTTGAGGGGACTATGTCCATTTAAGTGGCTGTGTTTCTTGTCTGTGTATGACTTGGGGGGGTGCTGTGTGACTGTGTGTGTGAGGGGGGTGACAGTGTGTCTGTGTGTGACTGTGTCTGGGGGGGGCTGTGCTATTTAAATAAAAAAGGAAGGAAGTGAATCAGGGTCGTTTCCATTTTAATTGTAAAACAGATAAGCACTAAACACTTTGAAAAAGTAAATGACTTGAGAATAATTACTCTCTATTACCCGGCGTCCCAGGGGGGCAGTTGGAGGAGCCCAGATGGCTACAAAAATGGGATTTAGCAGAAAATTGAAGACATTATTCACCGTAACACATTATCAATTACCTTCGTATCAATTACAATAACCTTACATTAGGGAGCGGCCTGGACCCTCCAGCCCTGGGTCTGAGGGGGAGGGAAGAGGGAGGATTCTTCAGGGGCAGGAAAGGGGGGCCAGAGGAGGTGGAGAAGTCAGGAAAGAGAGAGGGGGGAGGAGAGGGAAGGGGGGCTGGCAGGATGGTGCTTTAGTCACTCTCTCGGACAAAGATGTGACCGGCACAGTCACCTCGTCCTTCTCACCTCCACTCCCTCCGAATTCTGGCCCACTTCCCAAATTAGCTCTCCTAGACTTAAAGAGACTGAAGGAAATAGGAGGCTGAGGGGCTGGAGGAGAGGAAGAGTGAGAGTCTGAGAGAATTGAGGGAATGACAGACAGGGACTGAAGAAATGATGGAGTGGAGATCTGAGGGCACTTAAAGGATGAAGGAGTGAGGGAGTGAGTGGTTGAGGGGTTTGAGGAGAATAAGGGGGGCTGAGAGTCTGAGGGGCTGAAAGCACTGAAGAGACTAGAAGAGCCAATGGTCTAGGGGAGGGAGGGACTGAGGAAGCTGAGGGGTGAAGGGCCTGAAGGAGTCAGAGGGGCTGAGGGGACTTTGCAGCTAGAAGAATAAGACAACAAGGGGCTGAGGTGTTTGGGGACTGAATTAATGAATGGTGAGAAGAGAGATTCCAAGATGGGGCACAGAGTCTTGAGAGAGAGCTGCCCCTGGACTCAGCAGGGTGAGGGCTAGAGAGAGTCTTAAGTGCATGGTGCTCTCAAGATGCTGCCCAGACCCAAGGCGCCTAGGTTCTCCGTGGTGGGGGATGAGCCAGGGAAGGGGAGAAGGGTACCCTTAGAGCTTGATATAAGGACCTGAGAGGCCCAAGGGGCCCAACACTCTCTTCTCCAGCCTTCCCCTTCCCCAGCAGGCAGTGGTGTTAGGGTCAGTGGATGAGTCCCAGCTGTGGGGAAGCTGGTCAAAGGTTGCCATGGTGAGTTGTAGTTAGAGGATGGGACTGTGAGTGATGAAGACAGGCTGACCAGGATGAAGAGAACAGAATGGGGCTATTCTTCATGTCCCCAGAGAAGGCAACTAGGACCAGTGGAAAGAAAATAAAAAGAAAGAGATTTTGGTTCAATATAAGGAAGAATTTTTAAAAGCTGTCCAATAATGTCAGGAGTTCCTTTTTCTGCTTGAGAAACACTCAAGCAGAGTCTAGACAACTGCATGGTGACTCTTATTATCCATAGATTTTTTTCTGTCCTCCACTAACATCTACTCTGATGCTTCATTGTATTGGTGAAGCAACCCTGGGTTCCTAAGGATATAACAGTGGTGTGAAAGGCTCTGAGCACAGGTTCATCAATGGTCTATATATGTCTGTCATCCAAAGGCTGGCCCAGCTAAGTTCAGAGTGGCTTACCACCAGAAGGCTGACCATTAGGTAATGACTTTTTTTTTTCAACTGCAACAGTTAACAAAGACCATCTATTAAAGCACAGAGGGCTGAAATAGGAATAAGAATTGGGCACAGACACCCCTCCCTCCCCAATGTATTAGTCAAATTAGATTTAAGTGGCATGATATTGGGATGAGATTTCTGTGATCTATTAACCTATCAATTTTGTGGTTTTGTTTTTAATTTTGCCAATTTCCTAGCAAAACCTCTTTTGAAAAACCCACCTAGGTGAACTGGAGGAAAGGGTTTAACTTCCTATCCAGGTTGGGTGCATGCAGCATTACTGAGAAGAGCCTCCTGGAGGCTGGAGGTGGTACTAGCCTTGACAGTGATAGCAATAAAGCCAGCCAGACATTAGCAGAGAGGGAAGACTTTTAGAGTCGAACCCTTGGTAGGATGCACAAGGACTCGATTTCAAATACAATGCCATTCCTTCTTACCTGGATCACTTCCTCATATGCCAGTGCTTCTGTGGAGAGAGTGTTCTGACATTGGCTGTGAAGTTGGGCTTCTAAAGTTTGGTTCAGCACAAGAACCTGGGAGACCACAGTCCCCAAAGAGAAGGTTTATTGAAGGGTAGGGGTTGGCTTTTATTTTTTTCACTTTGGAGACAGCTAGATATTTTGAATATATGGGGGTGCACATTTGTGTGGTTTATGTTTTTTTGGGGGGGGGCAGCTATAGATCCCACAGCCAGAGGAGTCTTCTGGGCTTGAGAGGGATCTATGTCTTGGGGAAAGACCAAGGGAGAACAATGAGCTCATTGGAACTAGGTTGCCTGAGTGAGCATATTCTTGCTCTGTCTCTAGCAAAGGAGATGTTAGGAGTATCCTGGGCTTCTGGGATATTAGGGAACTGAAGAACATAGCGGCCTGATCTCTTTATTGTTTCAAAGAGTTGAATCAGTCCTGGGAGCCCTTGCCTCCACAGCCTATCAACCTGACCCTTCTGCTTCAGGGAGTAGTTAGAAGAGACAGGGATAGAGATTGGGGAAGGGAGAGAGACAGGTTGAGAATGAGGAAAGGGCAGGAACATAGACTGAGGTGGGGGGGGGGGGGCCCGGCCCAGGGGGGGGGGGGGGGGGGGGGGACGGGGGAAAATGGGGGGGCAAGGGCAGGGGTGGGACCAAGAGGTTTCCAAACTGTTTATGATGCAAATATGTGTAAAAGCTGCACATTGGCTCCCCTGAGAAAAAGAGCTTAAAATTGAAGTCTAATGATAACAAATGATCGTTAATGAGTTGTCTAAACATAATAGATGGAAAGAATTAAAAGCCCAGAATAAACAGTGTTTCATTAAAGCACAATAAAGAACCATACGTGTTCCAAAGCAGGGCAGACAGATACTCCATAATCCTCACCCCCCCCAACTCCCCATCACTATGGGAGAGTCAGACGGGCCACACAGGTTAGGTGTATAAGGGTCAGAATGCACAGTTCATCTCGGGGGCCTACCTGTGGAGGATATGTTTTTCTTTTTACTTACGTGTGCACATGTGCGTGTATCTATGGATTTCCTGTGCAGGATCTCTTGGCTCTGGGTAGCTTGGCCAATAGAATCATAAGATCATGGAAATTACAGCTGTAAGGGACCTTAAGAGATCACTCATCCACCCAACAAGCACTCATTAAATACTTACTGTGTGGTAGGCACAATGCTGGACCCTGAGCACCAAAAGGTAAAATTAAAGCCCCTGCCCTCAAAGAACTTCTACTGGGAGGGTACAATATGAGCACAGATAAGTACAAACAAGATATGTACAAAGTAAATGTGAAGTAATTTCTGGGAGGGGCTCCAGCAACTGGGGGCGGAGGGGAATCCTTTTGTAGGTTGATACTGAAGCTGAACAATGAAGAAAGCCAGAGATTCTAAGAGGTAGAATTGAGGAGGGAGGCATTCCAAGTATGGGGAACATACACGTTCAAAGACATGGAGATGAGAGATGGAATATTGTGAATGGAGAAGAGTAAGTAGGCTGGAAAGCCTGCTTGCTTACTGTGAATGGCTGGAAAGTGGGGTATATGAAGGGGAGTCATATGCAATAAGCCTGGAAAAGTGGGTTGGAATCAAATTGTGAGAAGTTTTGAGGCCAAATGGAGTTTTTATTTCCTCTAAGGGCAATAAGGAGACACTGGAGCTTCTTAAGTGGGGAATGACATGGTCAGATCTTCTGTTTAGGAATATCAATTGGGCAGCTGGATGGAGAATGAGTTAGAGAGAGGAAATATTGAAGATCAAAAGACAAATTAGTATTAATTCATAACAGTCTAGGATAGAAGTAATGAGGACTTGAATTATAGATGATAAGGGTGATGACTATTTGGATGAAGAGAAGACGAAAGATTTGAGAGATGTGGAGGTACAAAAAATACTTGCTGATTGAATATGAGGTGTGACTGAGAGGGAATAAATAAGTATGAGTCAAGAGTATGAATCTGGGTGACTGGAAGGATGATGGTTCTCTTCAAGAGAATTTCAAAAGAAATATGGAAATTAGGAAGAGAGGGTTTTTTGTTTTAGGTTTTTTTGGGGGGTGGAGTTCTGTTATGGACACATAAAGTTTGCTATAACTATGGACAACCCCATTGGAAATGCCCATTAGGCAGCTGGTGTTCAGAATTGGAGCTCAGGTGAGAGTCTAGGGCTGAATATATGGATGTGGGAGTAATCTGCATAGAAATAGTTGCTGAATCTATAGTGACTGATGAGAGAAGAAGAAGAAGAAGAAGAAGAAGAAGAAGAAGAAGAAGAAGAGGAGGAAGAGGAGGAGGAGGAGGAGAGAGAGAGAGGCACAGAGAGAGGACAGAGTTCTTCTGTATACTCTTACATAGGGAGCGTGATGGTCCAATAAGGGAGACTGAGAAGATGGAGAACCAGGAGAGTGAAGGAGCGCAAAAACCCCTGGAGAAGAGAGTATCCAGGAAAGAGATGGTCAGCAGTATCAGAGGCTGTGGAAGGACCAAGAAGGATGAGAACTGGAAAAAAAAGACATTGGATGTGATGATTAAGAGATCTCTGGTTACTTTGAAGAGAGCCGTTTCAGTTGAGAAATGAGTTTGGAAGCCAGATTGAAGGGGTTGAGAAGTGACTGATGAAAAAGTGGAGGCAACCAGTGTAGACAGCTTTTTCTAGATCATCTGGTCAAACTTCTTCATTTTACAGATTAAAAAACAAAACGAAACAACTGAAGCCAGAGAGATGAATAACTTGCATAAGGTAGTAAGTAGCAGAGATAGAGTTTGAAATCGTGTGCTCTGACACCAAGTCCAGGGAACCTTCCACTGAACAAAAGATGTGTGTGTGTGTGGGGGGGGGGGGGGAGATTGCATTATATGAAACCAGATTTAACATGTTTCAAATTTCTCCCTACTCATACAGCTACCACTATAGTTCAGGCCTTCATGACCTCTGGTCCAGACTTCTGCAGCAACCTCCTCTAATTAATTGGTCTTCCCCAATGTTGTCTCTTCCCTCTACAATATATAACTCTAGGGGCAGCTAGGTGGCACAGTGGCTAGAGCACCAGCCCTGAAGTCAAGAGGACCTGAGTTCAAATCTGGCCACAGACACTTGATGCTTACTAACTGTGTGACCCTGGGCAAGTCACTTAACCCCATTGCCTATTCCCCCCAAAATATATATAACTCTACACAGCTGCCAAAGTGATCTTCCTAAAGCACATGGTCATTCAATGGCTTGCTGCTGCCTCTAGGATTAAATGTTAACTGTTCAGTTTGTCCTTTAAAGCCTTTCAGAATCCATCAGCCTACCCTCCCAGATTTATTCCAAGTTAATCCCTTTCATGTACTCTGCTTTCAGCCAAACTGGCTTACCAGCTGTCCCCAACCTCAACAGGCTATGTCCTGCCTGTAGGTCTTTATATAAGCTTTCCTCTTATGCCTGAGGTGTACTCTTTCCTCAGCCCCACACCCTTTTAGAATCCTTTATTTCCCTCAAGGTAGTCTCTATATTCTACTAGAAAGCTTTGTTTGGTCCTCTCTAGTTTTTAGTATTCTGTTTCGTCAAATTACCTACATGTTATAGTTTCAGTAGAGTGCAAATTTCTTGAGGATAGGGACCAGTTTTCATTTTTTTTGTTTCCATTGCCTACAATGATGCTTTGCCTACAATAGATAGCTAATAGATGCCCATTGAAATGGATCAAACTGTATGTAGCATGCAGGAAATAACATGGATTGTAGATGACCTGGGTTCTAGTTATGCTGCATTGTGCTACTAATTTCCTTCTCTGGGTCTGTTTTCTTACCTATAAAATAAGGGGAGTAGGCTAGATTATCTCTAAAGCCTTTCCAACTTTAAGATTCTGAATCTCAGTGTGTGTGACTGTGGATTGTTAGCTCTGCGAGTGTGACTTTGAGTGTGTGTGTGTGTATGTAATATATTAGGAGGGGGGTCAGGTGCCCAAAATAGAAATTGGAGTCATTTGAGAACCCAAGGAAGTGAAAAGGGGAGGATACAAAGTATGACTACGGAACCATTATGCACCCCACATCTACATACAATAACAATAAAAGGAATCATCACATCTCTATACATTGCTTTACCATTGGTGAAACACTTTTCTTACAATGTCATTGTGAAGTAGTCAATACAAGTACTATTATCCCCATTTTACTTCTCCCTTGGACAAGGGCTTGAGGAAACAAGGGCTCAGAGAATTTAATAACTTGAGTGCTGGATTTGAAATCTAAGGACCTGGGTTTGAATTCTGGTGGCTTTGTGAACTTCAAATCCCTGGGACTCAGTATCATCATCTATAACTGGAGGGCATTGGATAAGATGCTCTCCAAGGTCACTTCTAGCTCTTAATATATGGTCCTATAACTCGTCCAAAATTACATAGCTAGTAAGTGTCAGAGTCAGTCTCAAACCCAGGTTTTTTATTCCAAGTTCTTTCTAGTATTTCACACATGTATAAATACAGACTGTTGGAGGACCAAGGGGAGGGAGAACAGAAATGAGGGCTTTTGAGTGACAGACTAATGAAGTCATTTATAAGACTGATGGAAGTAAGCAAGCTGCCTGGGCATAGAGATACACTGACCAAATCTCATAACTTACAATAGGAATATTCCATGAAGAAATTAAAGGATGGATATGTTAAATTCAACCCAATTCATTTAAAAAATATTACATTTCCACTATGTACAAAAAAGCTATGTTAAATGCAGTGGTAGATACAAGAGCAGATAGAAAACAGCACCTGCTTGCAAAGAGTCTACAGTCTAATAGAGAGGAAAAACTTGCCCACAAATGCCTGTAATACAAGGGAGAGGTGGGGTAAGTAGAAAGAAGAGGTCCAGGCAAAGTACTAACAGAAATTTGAGAAGGAAGAGCTCACTTTTAGCTGAAGTGGGGATGAGGGAAATAAGGCCGAGTGGAGGTGATACCTTAGTTGGGTTTTTGAAGAAAGAGAGAAACACTAACATGGAAATAACTGAGATGGTAGGTGTGGGGAAACCCCACAAAAGGCAAAAGGGATGTTATCAACAAATGCACAGAGAGGGAAGAAGGCAGGTGCAAGGATAGAGAAGGACAAGAACCATGGACAGGGACAGTTCACCTCAAATATAGTGAAGGGGAATAGTATGAGATAAGACTAGAAAAGTAGGTTAGAGTCAGATTATGGAGGACTTTAAACATCAGACTTGGAATTTATATTTCATTCTATAAGTAATGTGGGGTGACTGATAGTTATTGAGTAGAGCAATGACAGGACAAAGGTTTCTTGTGTATCAGTGAGGAAGGATTAGAAAGATTGGAGGATAGGTTGGAGGTAGAAAAATAGTTCAGAAGCTATTATAACAGTCAAGATAAGAATAGAAGAGAGTATGAATTGGGGCATTTGCAATAGAAAAAAAAGGAAAGAAATTAGAGGTAAAAAAATCAACATATTTGGTGACTGATAAGATGTGAGGGGTAAAAGAGAGAGGAGTCAAAGATTTTTTATTTTTAATTTTTTTCTGATTACATGTTAAAAACAATTTTTAACATTCATTTTTAAAATTTTTAGTTCCAAATTCTCTCTTTCCCTCCCCTCTCCCTGAGATGGCATGCAATTTAAATCAGAATTTTTAAACAATTGGCAAAAATGCCATAAGATGGGAATAATCACAGTTAGAGGGACTGTGGAAAAATAGGTACACTTATGATGTTCAGTTTGAAGTATTAGTGGGATATTTAGGTACCTAGTTGATAGAAATAGGCAACTGGAACTCTGGATAGAGGTTAGATCAAGAGATAGAGATTTGTGAATGGTCTATGGAGAAGTCATAACTGATGCCATGGAAATAGATGATATTGACAAAGGAGTCTCCAGTGGCACAGAATATAAGGGAGTGATGGTATCAAAAAGAGGAGTGGGGTGGTCAAAAGTTAGGCTGAGGACAAGGGCTCAAAATAAAGCCTACAGATTTGGTGATTAGGAGATTTTTAATGACCTTGGAAAGAAAAGTTCTAGTAGACTAATGGGGGCAGAAATTAGATTCCAAGGGACTGAGGAATAAAGTGATGGTGAGGCAGTCTAACCATTAAGGGCAAGGGAGAAGTAAAGCCATAGCAAGGTCAAGGAAATTAACTTTTAGGGAAGGTAAAGTAGCATTGGGGAGACCTAAACATGTTTTTAGGTTGGGGGGGGAGGAGCTGGTAGAAAGGGAAACTGGAGACATATGAGAGGTGATGATTGATGAGCAAGATCATGGAGGATAAAGGAAGAAATGGGTCCAAGGTATTGGTATTGGGGTTATTGTTGACAAGGAAGGTGGTAACCTTTTCTTCAGAGACTGCAAGGAAGGAGTCAAAACATTGAAACCCTAGGTCAAAATATTGAAAGATACAGAGGAGTTTTCAATTTTCTCTAATTGATTTTACACTTACACATTTATGCATGTCCTTGAAAGTGCACATCTGTGATAGAGTGATTGCAACTACAAGCATTTTGTGCCCCTGCCCTGGGCATCTAAGCCTCTCCATGTTACATTTATTGGGATGGGAAGACAGAGGACAATTTCTTTGAAGTGACTGGGTAACATGACCTTTCCACCAAACAAATGTCTTGGAGAGGCCAGCTCCTGGGCCCAAACTCATTCTTGTACCCTGACAAGTGGGTCTGAGGCCTGTGGACCTTCCTGCTCAGATTGAGGTGAAGAGATCCTGTGGAGAGATGAATTAGTTTAGGCAGAAGGCTTAGCAGTATGAACTTAGGGGCTTCTAGAGCTTGTGGTCCAAAGACCTTGGAAGGCATAGTCAGGAAGCAGAACGCTACCAACACCAACCCACACCCTTGCGCACTCCCCGGCTTCCCTCACAGCGCCCTTCCTGTGACCCCTCCCTCTTGGAGCCCACCCTGATTGGCTGCAGCGCAAGCAGCTTTGGCCAACCAGCCCCCTCAGCGCCAAGAAAGTTAATTTGGAGTTCTGGTCTCCTCCCAGGATGCATTTGGGCGGCCGCCCGTAATGAGATGCATAATTGCGGAGGCCTGCCAACAAAAGCAGGCTAGATGTAATTGAGTCAACGCGCGGCCATTAATAATCTGACAGTAACCCCCCCCCCCACCTAGTAGAGGCGCTCCCTCCTATTAATGGTTCTCCCCCCTCCCCCAGTTTTCCCTGCCTCTCTTTTTACGGCCCCCTCCTACCTTCACCCAAGGGAGTTTTGCCCTGCCCCCTCCAACTACTCAATGTCCCTCCCCAGCACTGCCCATCGCATTGCCCTCCTAGCTCCACCTCAATTATTCTCCCAAGGGGATTAGGGTATGCAGCCCTATATACTTGTCTAGGTCATCTGCCCCTTATACCTGTCCCCATGCACTCCAATCCTCCAGCGTGAGGAACTTCTGTGTGCCCCCATGCACCTGACGCCACGTACCTGTTCCCCCATCCTACTCTCGTCCAGCATACCTGTCCCCTATACACCTGTCTTCCACACCTGTCTTTACCCATATACCTAGTTCACCACTCTTGTCATCCCATAAAGCTTCCTCCAAAACCTGCCCTCATGCATTTGTCCTCTATACACTTGTTGCCCTCTATACACCTGTGCAAACACATTTATCTATATATCCCACATTTATATCACCACCACCAGCAGCGTCACTACCACATTGGTCTTCAGTCCCTACCCATCTTACCGTTTCCTCCTCCTCTCCCTGTTCCACCCTTCCCCCATTCCCCAACTGGACTGAGGAGGATCTATGACAAAATTCTTAGGGCTGACCTCCTGACTTAGGCTGTAATGACTGGATTTCAAGCTAGGGATCCATGAGGTTCCCTTTCCCACACACTTCCTGCCTAAAAGAAGTGTGTGTATGGGGCAGGGGAGGGGGCTTATTAGTTAAGTGGTTTTATGTGGAAATGGTTCATACCTGGCTTCCTCCTCTATCTTTGGTCTCTAAGTTTGTCTGAGAATTTACTGTTGGACACTTGGCCTTTGGTAAAAAGGGAAGGAGAGAGGAGCAGAAGAGATTCAGTCTTTCTCTGGGCCCTTTGACCAAGTCAGTGCCTTTATATCACTGATAAGCAGAGGTGTGTTTAAGGACAAGCAGGGCTCTAGGCGAAGCCTACCTCTCACCTCTCCTAGGGATCTCCAAAGGGGCCTGGAGAAAAGGGGGAGGGAACTTCCAATGAGGCCCAAGGAATTAGAGAAGCTGGCTTCCCATGGGGTCCTGAGGGGAAGAGAAGGAAAAGAGAGGGGAGAGGAGGGGAACCTTCCTCCCTTTCCCCAGCTGCAGAGCTCCCTTTAGTAAAGAACTGCATCTTCAACCCTGGAGGTGGGAGGAGCTGGAGTGCCGACTCTTTGCCCTTCCTCCAGTCCTAAATGTCTCCCTTGGGGGAAACATCTGTGGAGGTGAGGCGGGAATGAGCTTCTCTTCCCTCCCTCCCCCTCTACAAAGGTCTCCTCCAGGCCTGTGGGCTTCCTGGAGGAGGAGCTCTGCGCCCTCTCTCTCTCTATGAAGAGCAGCTCCTTGGAGAATCCCCATCACCGCAGAAATCGCCGAAATTGGCTGCAGCCAGTGAAGACGCCAGGAATTTGCACCTTGCTCTGTGACCTAAAGCAGAAATGACATGAACATTGACAAATTTGACAAGGAAATTTGTGCAAAAAACAACTTCTGTTTGGCTGGCCAAGCGGCAAATATGTCGGATGATACGCTTTATTAAGCAATCCATTTCTCAGCAATAGCGGCGCCATCTGCAAAGGTTACCGCGCATCAGGCGCCGCACAGAATTTCATCTGCGTCTGCAGTCGGGGCCGCACGCGGACACATTTTTCATGTACATGCGATTCCGGATGCAAATAGAATTCGTGATGAAGGAGGTGACCTTCCAGGCCGAGCCTGGCGCACTAAAGTCACTAGTAGAGCCAAAGCCCACCCTATTTGGGACTGGGAGGAGGGGGGCCAGAAGAGGGGTAGGTGGACAGTGGGGAAGGGCCAACTGGACACTACAAGAGGAGGGGAGGGCAGTGCAGGAGGAAGGGTAAGGAGTCCACCTACCCCTCCTTACCTGTTCTCCCATCCCCTTCTTGGGGGCTGGGCAGAGGAGAAGAGGAGGGGACCTCTGGGGATGAGAGAGGGGAGTGAGGCTTAGGGGTGATGTTTTCTGCCTCTCTTCTCATAAGCGGGCTCTGGAAGCTAGCTGCTCCCTCCTCTCCCACAGAAATCGTGGTTTCCCTTCCCTCCAGCTCTTTCAATCACCCTACCTTCTCTATCTGTCTCTAGCCATACCTCCAGATACAGCGAATCAATCAGTCAAATAAACATTTATTGAGAGTTTATGATGCACCAGGCACAGGCACTGTTCTAAGGGCTCCGGATAGGAAACCAAAATGAAACCTTGCCCCCAAGGAGTTTTCTTTCTAATGGGGGAGACGATATAAAGATAAATATAAACATAATATATATGTCAGCATGTCTGTGGATAAAGAGGTGATCTCAAAACCAGAAGACCTGGGTTCAAGTCCTAGCTCTAACCCAAGGCAAGACACAGCCCCTGAGCACTCTAGGAAAGTCTATAACACTATGAGTTACAGAAAAATTGCACTGGTACAGGTAGCTTCCTCAACTATATCAACAAAATCACAAGTTCCATCTCTATCCCAAATTCCTACATAGTGAATAGGGAGGAAGTGCACTGGGAAAAGGGGAAGGGGGAGGGAGGGCTGGGAGGGCTGGGGGAAGAATCCAGAAAGGCTTCTTGTAGAAGGTGGTGATTCTAAGAAGCACAACTGGGGAGGAATTGCATTCTGGGCATCGGGGACAACTAGGGGAGAGGCAACAAGGAGATGGGAAAGAGAGTGTCTTGTTCGGGAAATCCTGCATAGGCCTGTATGACTGAATTGAAGAGTGCAAGAAGAAATGTAATTTGGAAGTGAAGTAAAAAGGTAGCGAGGGATAAGGTTGTGAAGAGATTTAAATGTCCAACAAGTGAGTTTATATGGGGGCCATGGGAGTTTGCTGGACAGAGAGGAGGAGATAATCAGACCCAAGTTTAGGAAAATCACTTTGGCAGCTGTTTGGAGGATGAATTGGCATGGGGAGAGGATTGGAGTAAGGAAAGCAAGTTTGCTGTTGCAATAATTCAGGTGAGAGTTGATGAAAGCCTGAACTAGAGGGGTGACTGTTAGAGTAGAGCAGAAGCAATGTGAATGAGATATTGTGGATATAGAAACAACGGGTTCTGGCAATTGATTGGATGTGTGGTGGGTGGGGCATGGGCAGCTAGGTGACAAAGTGGATAGAGCTCTGGGTCTGAAGTCAGGAAGACTCATCTTCCTGAGTTCAAATCTAGCCTCAGACTTTCACTAGCTGTGTGACCCTGGGCAGGTCACTTCACCCTGTTTGCCTTGGTTTCCTCATCTGTAAAATGAGCTGGAGAACGAAATGGCAAACCACTCCAGTATCTTTGCCAAGAAAATCCCAAATGGAGTCATGAAGATTCAGACACAGTGAAAAGATCAAACCAAAGTGGTAGGGCATGAGTGTGAGAAGTCAAAGATGGTGACACAGGGGTTGCTCCTAGGTAGCTGTAAGGATTTTGGTGCTCTCAACAGTTATAGGAAAATCTGAAAGCATGATGGGTTTGAAAAGAAAGATGAGTTTTGTTTTAGACTCATTGGGTTTAAGATGTACTTGACAGTCATCGGGAAAAGTCCAATAGGCCGATTTTGATGTGGGACTGGAGCTCATGAAAGATACTAAGGCTGGATATTTAGAGCTATGAATCATCTGCACAGAGGTGATAATTGAATCCCTGGGAGCTGAAGAGTCTACCAAGAGTGAGAGAAAGGAGAAGAGGGCCCAGGACCCAGCCTTGGGGGTAAATCTATTGTTAGTAGGACTGATATTAATCAACAAAGGACACTGAGGAGTCCTTGGACAGGTAGAAGAACCAGAAGAAAGCAGTGCCACAAAAAAAAAACAAAACCAAGCCCCCCCTCAAAAAAAGAGAAGAGTAAGTCCAAGAGAACAGAGTGGCCAACTGTGTCAGATACTGCTTAGAGGTCAAGGTTGATGAGAATTAAGAAAGAGCATCTACTTTGTGCCAGGCAAGCTGGGTGTTCCTAGAACAAAGGAGATATACCATCCCTATTCCATTTTGTACATGGTCTTCTCTATCCCCATTCTCAGGGCAGCTAGGTGGTGCAATGGATAGAATGCCAGGCCTGAAGTCAGGAAGACTCCTCTTCCTGGGTATTAAATCTGGCCTCGGATACTTACTAGTTGTGTGACCCTGGGCAAGTTACTTAACTCTGTTTGCCTCAGTTTCTCCTCTGTAAAATGAGCTGGAGAAGGAAATGGCAAACCACTACGATATCTTTGCCAAGAAAACTCCAAATGGGGTCAAGGGGACACTACTGAACAATAACAACATCCTCATTCTCTAATAATCTCTAATTTATCTACTTTTAAAAACACCATTCTTGGGGTTACTCCAATTCTGTTTGTGGTCCTCTGTGAATTTGGAGTCTCTTGCCAGTTATAGTCTCTCTTCAGTCTTTGTTCAACTTCTTTCAGTCCTCATGGATGGCCACTCAGGGTCTGAGTACTGACTCTCCCACTGGCCATGAGTGATCTCACCTTCACACCAAGGACAACTTCAGAAACTGGCCACGAGTAACCCTGCTCATGTTATTGGTAAGAAATCACCTATAATTAGCATTGTGTGTGTATAAAATATTTTTGATGTTGTAAAATTATAATAGTACCAATGTGAAAAATTCTGAAGTAGAGGGGGACACTTTAAAAGGACTTTGGGAAACGGGTGGGACTGGAAGCTTGAGCCAGAACAGGTTTAATCAATCATTGAACTAAAGACCTGTCAGTCATATCTGTTCTGCCAAGGAGCTGATAACTGGGGAGTGTTTCTAAAACAAGGAGCAGCAAGTCCAAAAAAGGGGGAGGGGAAGGGGGGGGGGGTGGGAATTAATGTTTGAAAAGAGAAACAAAAGGCAGATAGACTCCAGGGATGATAATACAGGGTTCTTGGATGCCTATGAGAGCCTCAAACTAGAGGGGAGGGATCTAAACTTGCCCAGATAAAAGGATCAGCATGCAGTGTGCAGGTTCCAGGCAGGATGAAATCAGTAGTGAAAAGTAAAATAAATCAAGAAAGCCTAGACTCATTTTAGTGTCCTAAGCATAAGCCGGGTCCTAAGGCACCAAAAGTCCAGCTCCAGTCTGAAGTTTGGCTGGCTTAGGCTATGAGGTCCCAACCCTCTTCCTGATCCTGTCTTAGCAGTGCCTTAAAGTTTTCCACTCATGAAGTAAGTGCTGTCTCTTTGCCCTTTGTTATAGATTCATAGCTGGGTTTACTCTTACTCTTTGTCATGGGGTAATAGCTAACCCCATCTCAGCATCTAGGTGGGTCAGTAAAGAGAGTAGTGGACCTGGAGTCAGGAAGACCTGAGTTTAAATATGACCTCAGATAGTTACTAGCTGTGTGATCCTAGGCAAGTCACTTGACGTCTGCCTCAGTTTCCCCATCTGTAAAATGGGGATAACAACATACCATCTACCTCCTGGGGTTGTTATGAGGTTGTTATATTGCATTGGAATATAAATGTTGTTGACTGCTGGTATTATTTTGTTTTTGTCTTTGTACCTTCAGCACAGTGCTGTGCACATAGTAGGTAATCAATAAATGCTTGCTGAATTAAATTAGAAGAATCATGGTGGTGGGGTTGGAAGGAAGGGATCTGGCTTCTTCATCTTAAACTCAATGAGTCTAAAACAAAATTCATCTTTTCTTTCAAACCCCATCATGCTTTCAGACTTCCCTGTAACTGCTGAGAGCACCAAAATCCTTACAGCTACCTAGGAGCAACCCCTGTGTCACCATCTTTGACTTCTCACACTCATGCCCTACCACTTTGGTTTGATCTTTTCATTGTGTCTGAATCTTCATGACCCCATTTGGGATTTTCTTGGTAAAGATACTGGAATGGTTTGCCATTTCCTTCTCCAGCTTATTTTACAGATGAGGGAACCAAGGCAAACAGGGTGAAGTGACCTGCCCAGGGTCACACAGCTAGTGAAAGTCTGAGGCTAGATTTGAACTCAGGAAGATGAGCCTTCCTGACTTCAGGCCCAGAGCTCTATACACTGTGCCACCTAGCTGCCCATGCCCCACCACATATCCAATATTTGCAAATATTATGAAATAATATTTGTAAAGTGTTTTGCAAACCTTACTATATTAATGTTGTTATTTCAATCCTATCTCCATTCTTAAAGGTATAGGCTTTCCAATTGCCACTTCCTCCTTCCTTTCTCTAGAAACTTTCCCACTTCCAGAAGAAAGCCAGTTGTTCCTCTCTGTTTTCAAGATATTGGCCTTTCTACTAAGTTCCTGTTTCCTGTGTGACAGATACCACCAGCTGTCAGCTAATTTGTAGAGCACAGATGATTGACAGGACAGCAGCCCAGTGACTGATGAGATTTTTCCTGGCTCGGTTGCCTGCTTCCACAGGTTCTCTCTGATAACTCAGGTGCCCTCCCCACCCCTACCCCGCAATGATCTTCCAGAACTCAATCACTAAAGGTTTATAGTAGAAAAACAAATTCCACAGAGAGCAAGAAAAACAGATAACTTCCACTTACATGATGAAGAGGTCTTCCTAAAGAGACAGTTAGTAAATGTAGCTGAGATAAAATGACTTAAGGAGAAATCAATGAGTAGGACCTTCCAATAGCTGCAATCAGAGACAATCAATCAATAAGCATTTATTAAGTGCCTACTATGTGTCAAGTATTGTGCACTAGGGATTTTAAAAAGAGGCAAAAGACAACCCCTGCCCTCAAGGAGCTTACCATCTAATGGGGGATACAACATGCAAACAAATATATTCCAATCAAATTACATACAGGATAAATAGGAAATAAGTAACAGAGGAAAGGCACTAGAATTAAGAGGGGTTGGGGAAGGCTTCCAGTAAAAGAAGGGCTTTTAGTTAGGACTTAAAGGAAGCTAGGAAGGTCAGTAGTTGGAGCAGAGGAGGGAGAGTATTTATGGCATGAGGGACAGTCAGAGAGATAGAGTGTCTAGTTCCTGAAACCATCAAGGGTTCAATGTCACTTCCTAAAATGCAAGGGATATGATTGCAAAGTCATGCAAAGTCAATTTAGTATAGCATATCTTCATGGAGGGCTTTCCATTGGGATATAAATGTTTGACTGCTGGTATTATTTTGCTTTTATCTTTGTACCTTCAGCACAGTGCTGGGCACATAGTAGGTAATCAATAAATGTTTGCTGAATTAAATTAGAAGAATCTTGGTGGTGGGGTTGGAAGGAAGGGATCTGCCTTCTTCAGGCAGGGTCTTTCTGCTGTCCCATAGTCCAGATGGTCTTTGTCCCTAAGGGGGAGGGGCATCTCATTCTCCCCTTCCTCAAACATACTCACCTTGGAGCCCCAGGCATTGTCTCACCAATTCCCCCATTTTTTTTTTGTTACCACCACTGATAATATATCTCAGGCACCTTGAAATGCAAAGTGCTATACAAAGTCAGTAAATATCATTAATATTTGTCCTAGGTCCTCTTCACATAGTACTCATGTAGAAGGGGGGTACAGTATCCCAACTTGTCTGCCCTGATTTCTGTAAAATAACTACACTAGCCTCCTTTAGGGCTTCTAAATTTTACCACTGGGAACTTCAAGGAAACATACTGGCATTTAAAGCAACTAAAGCAACTAACAGAAGGGAAAAATTGAGTAATTATAGAAGTCTTCAAAGCAAACCCTGGTCTTCCAAGCCATATAAGAGTGATCTAGATGGAGATCTTTTTTGTGATTCTCCTAAGAAACTGTCGCCCTCAATCCTGACTAGGTTGAATGGTACTTTAAATTCCCAGCCTTCTAGCTTGAGGTAAATTTAGCGTAGCAAGATTTCTAGATTTCTCAGCCTGTTTAGAACCTGCTTGCCAATGTTGCCTCTAGGTATGGGTTTCCTGACTTTTCTAGCTAGCTCTTATATTCCTGTTATTTCAGGCAGGCCATCCTTAGAAGACTTGGAAGTCTCATCTTCACCCTTCCAGGGGCTCTGACTCCTATCCCTAAAAATCCTACCCTCCACCCAAACCCCTTCCTCTCTGTCCTACCTTGTCTAAGGGCAGTTAGGTAGGACAATAGGCAGAGTACTGGACTTGGAGTCAGCATGACTTGGGTTAATTTCCTGCCTCAGACACTTATTAGCTATTTTACTTTGGTCAAGTCACTTAGCTTTCTTTCCTCAGTCTCATTTTCCTCATACAAAAAATGCCTCCAGGTATATTATCTCCAAGTAATAATAATACATGTGTCCCAAGACTGTTATGTGAGGATCAGATGAGATAACATACATAAAGCACTCTGCAAACCTTAAAGCAAAATATAAATACTAGCAATAATAATTATCATTAAAGAATATTCACCAGCCAAGTATTAGACCTGATTCTTCCAGTCCTGCTTCTGGCTTCAGAACCTAGTTCCTCCCTGCTGGCCTTGTGCCTCAGAGACAGAACCTTTCCCACTGCTAAGGCCTGCCTACAGATTAAATTCTTTCTGTATTTAACTGACCACTGTGTGTCACACCTCCCACCAAGGGTCTATTTCCTGTCAGAAAGACACTGGAACTCAATCTCTTAGCTCATTTCCAGAGCAGAGGTAATAGACAGGCCTTGAACCCAATGACTAATGGCCCAGGTAAATTGCTCCACCTACTTCCCAGGTTGTCTTTGATGACTCATTCCTCAGATGTACTCCCCCCTAGGGAGTGGTCTTTTCTGGAATCCTGGTTCACTACAGAACAATACTTTACACACGGTAATAACCACTGATAATTTCCACCACAGGCAAGGGAGGGGTCGATTTTCCATAGCTTCCTAGATAGGACTGTGGTGAGAAGTAGAAACTTGAGCCACTTTCAGCAGCCCAACACACCTGGGGCCAGACTCCAGTTTCCTTAGTAAGAGAAATCAGTCTTCCTTAAACTTCTTTCTAGGTTTTAAAATTTTGCTATCTCCTTCCCCCTCCCCACTGCCTCATCCCTTCCTTTTCCCCTTAGTAGTTGCTTAGCAAAGCTCTTCTGGAAAAATCCCAACCTTATCTCTGCTGAACAAGGATAAAAAAGTGTTTGGACCTCCCTGGGCCAAGATAGAGAGGATTAGAGCCCCCTAGAGGCTCAGGGTGGTGATGGCAGTGCTTAGCCTATTTGGTGGCCTAATCTTGGGGAGACCAGGCTGACAGAAAAGTGAAAAATAAGGATAAGAACAGGCAACTGTGATTAGGTGCCTCCTATCTGGACCTTTCATTCAAATACCCCTTCACTGACCTTCCCCAACCCTTCCCACTGACCTCTCCTATTGGGTCCCCTACTGTACTTCCATTGACCCTCCCTTGCTGAGCTCCATTCCAAGTCCTCTGACTAGCCCTCCTGCTAACTCCCCTAGGGTTCCCTCTCATGGATTCATTTCTCACTAATCTTTTTTCCCTGACCCTAACCTCAGTCACTAACTTCCCCAATTTCCCTTTAACCCTCATAATAGATTCCCCCACTGACCCTTCTAATTAATTCACTGACTCCCTCTCATTTCCCTCACTGCTCCCCCTTTTAAGTTCACCCCTAATTGACCCCCTTCAATTAATCCTTCCTACCTCTCCTTCCTGAGGAGGCAGGGCTAACTGTGGATAACTTTTAGGAATGCCCCTAAGGAATTGACTCTCTGGTGGTGGTTTCCCTACTGTTGTATAAACTAGGAAAGAAGGCAGAATGGTTAAGTGGAAACATACAAGTTCCACTCCCAGCTTTTCCAATTACTACCTGTGTGACTTAGAACAAGTCACTTAACCCTTCTGGGCCCCATCCGTAAAATCTACAAAATAAGAGTTAGACTAGATACCCTCCAAGATGTAGCCCTATGATCCTCTGATTCTCTGAGCTCACAGAGCTCTCAGACACATAGGTCAGAAAGGTTACTTCCTGGGCAGGATCTGGCTCCTTCTCCCTGTTGCTCATGCCTTATTTTGGTCCTTCTTCTCTTTGCTTGAGGCCTGAAGAGCTTGGGCTCCCCTTCCCTCAAAGGAGGTCCCTACAGTCCTCCAAGAGGATGAGGTTTCAGAGCAAATGAAAATACTAACACCATCCCTATTCTGACCCACAAGCAATGGTGAGACGGCTGTCTTAAGTACCCCTGTTCCAACCCCCGCTGTGCCAGTATAGCCTCCAGCACACTCAATGTTCCCTGAGCCCTTCAATATTCCTGCTCTCCCATGTGTCCTCCACCCTCCACCACTTTTCCGATTTACCCCATGTGAACCCCTTCGGAGTCTTTTGGGTCCAGGCCTTGCCCGGTCTGCCACCTTCTGGCAGGATAAGAAGCCGCCACAAGGGGCTGAATATGAAACTGCTCCAACTTTCCTGAATCCTGGGGTGGGGATGGGAGGGGGGAATTAAGGGGGAACGAGAAGGGGGGACTAAGCTAGAAGAGAGTGAAGAGGAGAGAAGGACCACAAATAGTTGTCAGGGGTCACTCCCTTTACCCTTTCTCCCACTAGAGGAATGAGAATGGTTTCACTTATCTGGAGACCCTACGCCTAAAGCATATCTTCCCTTTTGGATAGCTGTTAGTGAGGGCTTGGGCCCCAAGTGATACTCAGAGGGATGGACCCGACGCTAAAGGACCGAAGGAGAGTTAGGATCCTATAGACTGACAGCCTGACGCCCGGGACCAGGCCCCTGTTTTGGCTGCGGGCCTTCCTTCGATCCTGCATAATTCCCTCCCCACCCCTCTTCTCCCGTCCCCTTTTCCTCCTCCTGCTCCAGGCTTCCCACGGCGCCTCTCGGGCAGGGCGGGGCCGAGGGCATTCCGGGGGGACAGTGATCCCTGACCGACTGAGGCCACAGCTTCGCTGAGGCTTAGAGTGGGGGTGGTAACCAGACCATAAGGGAGTGGGGTAGAGATACCCCAGACCGTACGGGGTGGCAGGGATTGTAGCCCAGTTATCAGGCGGCTTCTTATATGCAGCACAGGCAGATTCAATGAGGTTCAAATCCTTTTCACTAAAGGGGGGACCTGGGAGGGGGTTTATCAGCAGAGGGGTATGGAAGACATCTTTTAATCCCGAGGTTGTTGTAGCTTCTGGCGGGGGTGGGGGTAACGGGAGAAGTCAGCAGCAGCAGCAATTTCGGCCCTCGATCCCACCCCTGGTCCTGATCTCCCCAAAGAACATCAGATGGGGAGAGAGGATGATGGAGTTCTTGGGGACCCCTTTTTCCAAGAACCTTGTCCCCCCTACCCCATTGCTCTCCTTTCAGCTTGCCAAGCAGAGCACCCCTCTTATTAGTCTTCTCAACTTGCCTTAGCCTTCCTTCCATTCCCCCCTCCTCTGGCCAGGCGAACCCCCTTCCCCCACCCCTGTGGCCGAGCGGGCGGGCACGCTCCGCTCCAGGAACCCAGAATGTGTATTTCTGCAGATGATTAAATCAATGCGCCCTGACAGGACTTGTTGGAACACGCTTCTTTATTTTGCGCAATTCCTTCCCCGCGTCTCGGGCATTTATCACCCGCGCTGCTGTCAGCGGCGAGATTGTGCGGGCGGTGGCGGGGGCGCTGGGGGGTGCTGAGGGGCGCTGAGGGGGCGGGGGCAAGGGCACAGGGAGGCGGAGCCGGGGCCCGGAGCAGGAGAGGGGGGTGAGGGTTAGGAGCTCTGGGGTCTAGGGATGTAGGGAGGCCTAGGGCCGGGCGCTGGGGGTGAGAACAGGGAGCTCTAAAGGTCGGGGTCTGTGAACTCGGACAGAGTTACCTCCGCAAAGGGCATTAGGGGATGACAGCTGGGAGTTCTGAGGGTTAGGGAAGATGGGGCACATGGACTGGGGCAAAGTAGGGCATTCTAAGGTACTGAGAGCTCAAATGCAGGGCAGAAACCTACAGGGAGGGGCGAATCTGAGAGGGGAGATATTGGAGGCTCGAGACAAGGAGTTTTGAGTCGATCCACGGGACGCTTGGACTAAGGACTCCTTCCCACCCCCACAGGCCCATCAACATTGTACAAACAGAGATAAATAAACAAGGAGGAATCAGACTCCCTACTCCAGACCCTACTGGGAATGGAAGGGGGAGGGAGAGAGATGAAGGCTACGTCCAACATACAAAAAAGAACATACGTGCATATAGACACACTCAAACATACATATGTATATGCTATACACAAATGTATATATGCACACATACACAAACATAAACATACACACACCGAATGGGAGCACCCAGAGAGGCAGGGGTCAGCCATACACAAGAGCTCATCCTGCCAAGTGGAGATGGTCATTTAGTGACCTTTAGTGACCCTGGGTGGGAATCTTGTCTCTACAGTATTACGGACTGGTTTTCCTGTGCATAGCCTCTTCCTTGGGAAAGGGAATGGCAGAGGGAGAGGAAGAGGAATTGAGAAAAAGAGAAGGAAAGGATCGAAGAGGAAGATAGAGCAGGAGGGGGAAGGAGGAAGATGAAGAAAAAGAGGAAGAAGAGGAGAAGGAGGAGGAGCAGTAGAAGGAGATAGGGAGGGGAGGAGGACAGGGAATGGTAAGGGGACGAGGAAAAGGAAGGGGACCAGAAGGAGGAGGAGGAAGGGGCGGGGGCGGCGCCAGGAGGGAGGCCGGTGACAGGTGCGCTGTACACGGTCTCACCGAAGCGCCGTAGCCGCCGCGGCTCCGCCCGAGCGTGACTTTACAACTAATCCTGTTTGTAAGTTATTATTTATCTTCAGGAAAGTTTGTCAAACTTGGGCTTTGATTTTTCGCCCTGATTTCCCTCTTGTGGCGCGCTCTCGCACGCGCTCCCATATAATTTATGACTGCCTCTGGTCCTGATGACAGATTATTAAAAGTAGAATTAGTTTTTCGCGCAGAATTTTTCCACTGGGAATTGGGAAGGCAGCGCTCTCCGCGGAAGGTCTCCGGCGAGGTCTCCATTACTAATAGAAGTTTTTTGATGGGGTGAGGAGACTAATGATTTGAATTTACTGTGGCAGCAGTCACGTGGGCTGGAAGGCATCAGCCGAAGAGACAAGAGGTTAACTTTCTCCCTGTGGAGAGGTTTATTGGATTGTTTAGCACCAGAAGGATAATGTTTTTGTCATAGACTGCTGGTGCCGCGCGCGCTGCAGAGCTGTGGCCGCCAGCGCGGGGGAAAGAGAGGGGGAGGGGGCGGGGGGGAGGGGGAGGGGGAGAGGGACTGGGGGAGAGAGGAAGAGAAGAAGGGCTGGGGAAAACGGGAGGGAGGGAATGGGAGAAGGGAAGGAGAATGGGGACATGGGGGGAGAGAGGCAGAAAGGGAGGATGATGGGGAGGGTGGAGGCATAGGGAGGGAGGACGGGGGCAAGAGAAAGGGAGAAAGAGGAGACAGTGGGGGGGGGGAGCCGTGGAGGGGAGGAGGGAGAGGAAAAGAGACAGAGAGGAGCGAGAAGGGGGGAGGCAAGGTTGGAGGGGAGGAGAAAGGGGAATCTAAGAGAGCCAGAAAAGAGGACGGAAAGGAACAGAAAAGCAGGGAGGGTTGGGGGAGTGGGGGACCGCAGAGGAAGAAGCCCTAAATCCAGTAACCCCGGCCTGGGGCAGGGGGTGGCGGTGGTGGTGTGTGTGTTTTGTTTGTGTAAATCCGAGGCGGTCCCTTGCAGAGGGCAGCGAACGAGGGAGGGAGGGCCCAGGCGGGCGGATGGCGGCCGGGCTAGGCTGGGGCCGTGGGGCCGGGCCAGGCCGAGCTGGGCCGGGCCGGCAGAGAGGCCGGCGGGGAGGTGGGGGCTGGGGGGGAGGGGACTCGGCGGCGAGTTCACCTGGCCGTCCGCTCGCTCGGAACTTGTACTCCCAGCAGCCTCTACAACATGGGAACCGGAGGGGAGTCGCTGCGCAGCTGAGAGTCTCGGCTTAATCTTATGCACCATTAAGCACTCAGCAGCAAGCCCGTCCTGTTCATATACATCATCCACGCTTAATAAACATAATGATGACATAAGATGTAATTCTAGATGAATTTTCATTTTATAGGGAAATGGAGAATTCCTGTAGAAGGGAAAAAAAGTAAATTATCTGGGAAGTGCAAAATAAATGATGTTGCTCCCAGAGATGAATAGAGGTGTTAGAGAGAGAGAGACAAGAGAGAGCAGAGATACACAGAGACACAGAGAGACGCAGAGCTAGGGAACCGGTGTGTTTGGGGTGAAGGGCTGTGGGGATGGTGAAGGAAGGGGCTCGTAGAGAACAGTGGGGCACAGGGTTGGCGGAGGCGGTGCGGGCGCCTATGAGAAGCTCTGCAGGGGGCCGCGCTAGGCCAGGCCCCAGGCTTATCCATCCCGGGAGGGATACAGAGCTTCAGAGACACTTAGAAGAGGAAATTGAATCTGATGGGGGGGGGGTTGGAAAGAGGGAATCGAAGTCAGTTGAGTTCCCATGCTTGCAGTGCGGTAGGTATGGGGGGAAGCGGGGCTCTTATTGACTCTAGCCCCTTTTTCCCCCTCCCCCTCCCTTCAAGCTGGGTCACCGCGGGAACTAGGTGTTTGCCTGAACTCCTGGATGGGGAGCAGCTCGTACTGCCCCGCCCCTTAAACTTGGACTCCTACTCAACCCTCCTTCACTGGGGTTTTGTTGAGTATTTTGTCTGCAGGGAGTCTGATTAGCCACCATAAGGCCTTGTGCTGAGAGGTGGGGTGGGGAGAGGGAGAGAGAGAGAGAGGCAGAGAGAGATCAGCAGAAGGGGCAGTAAGTAGAGTCTATGAGCGAACAATGAAGGAGGATTAGTGTTGGAAGCTCCATTCAGAGGGGTCATTTTGGGGTTCAATGAATGGTTAGTGGGTGGATCAGTGAAGTAGGCCAATGGGGAGCATTGGGGCATCAGCAGAGGAGGATTAGTATAGTGTGGTTCATGCGGAGGGGTCAGTGGATAGTGAGGTGGGCAACAGCGGGGAGCAATGAGTAGGGAGGTGAAGCTCAGGAACGATGGAGGGATTACTAAAGGATTCAGAAAAAGGGGTCATTGACTAGGAGTGAATGAGTAGCCATGGGGTGGGGGTAGTCAGTGGAATATAAGTGATGGTTTAGTAGGGAGATGTTGGTGAGGAACGGATGTAAAGTGCAAGAGGGAGGGTGTTGAAGGGTATTGTTGCCATATTAATCTTTTCACATCTCCCATCACTTAGAGGGTCTGTGCTCTGTGGAAAGCCTGGGTAGGTAGGTTCTCTGGGAATAGAATGAGAGAAAGGTTAGACATTTCCCTCCACTCCCACCCAGCATATATCCAGAAGACATGAGTCTTCTGGAAAGATCAGAACATTCAGATATATTGTTCCCTTTGAGGTTGGGGTCCTGCCTTTGCCTCCAAGGCAAAGTTGGGAAGGGCCTAGTGCTATGCAAGATGAGGGCATTGAGGACTAGGAAGAATAAGATGGTGACCCTATCCCCAGGAAGCTTACACTCTAGTAGAGAATATAAGACAAGTATACAGATCCTTTCAATGAACATCAGAATGTGATAAGAGTGTAAGAGAGGTGCCTATCTAATCCTATGACTTTTCCTGGGAAGGAAAAATCAATTCCTAGGGTTCAGGGAAGGCTATAGACAAAGTGCCACTTGAACTGGGTCTTGAACTATGGTTAGGATTTATTGGCTGGGGATGCTATTCCAGCTCAAGGGATGGAATAAACAAAGGCCTAACAGCAAGAATGGGAATTTGTGAGGAGGTAAGCTTTCTGTCTGGCTAAAACCTGGGGAAAAAAAGAGTAATCTGAGATAAGACTGGAAAAGGTAATAGGCAGATTGTGGAGGGCTTTGAATGCCAGACTAAGAAGTTTAGACTATTTTCATAGTGTGCCACTCTGTAAGCTTTGAGCTGTGCCTTAGGGAGAGAATTCTAGCACCTTGTGAAAGATGGATTGAGGGCAGGAGACACAGAGCCTCAGCTAGAGTACAAAGAGGGCTGGAGTCAGAAGACCTGGGTTTAAATCCCTCCTCTGAAACTTAATCATTGTGTGATGTCCCACAAGTCATTTAACTCTTTGAATCTGTTTTTTAATCTGTTTTGATTCTGACCTGGGATTTCATCAGTGTAGGCAACAGCCCCCAAGTAATAGATTGGCTACTCAAATGTTATTTATAATGTCAGAGAGCTGTCTAGGATACCAAGTTTAAGGGACTTGCCTATACTTACATAGCTAGAAGGCAGTACTTGAAATCAGATCTTCATGCCAAAGGTAGCTAGTAGCCCAGGGGATAGAGTGCTGGGATAGGAGTCAGGAAGACCTGAGTTAAAATCTGACCTCAAACATTTATTAGCTGTGTGACCCTGGGAAAGTCCTTTAACTTCTGTCTGCCTCAGTTTTCTTACCTGCAAAATGGGGTAATAATAGCAACTACCTCAAAGAGTTGTTGTGACAATCAAATAAGGTAATATTTGTAAAGTTTCTAATTTACTTCCTCTCTACCTACAAGGTCAGATTTTTATGCCTATATTTATGCTGTATCCCTTTCTCCTTTATCTGTAAAATGGGAGTGATAATACTTGTACTACCTACCTCACAGGATTGTTGTGAGGAAATACATGGAATTATTATACAATGTTCAGTCTCTGTACACCAAGGATAAGATGTGGGAGGTATAAGCTTCTCTGCTGATAGAGGGCTGTTCCCTACACAATACAACACTACCCTACCCTCACACACACATCCTGCACACGTCACCCTGCTTCTGACTTTCTCATCCTAGGAATGACAGCCTTGATTTATTGACTGAAAGTGAAGGGATGATTCCTCCACCCTTAGATAAGCCAAACCTACAAACCTTGGCAATTTCTGTCCATACCAAGTCACTTAACTGTTATAAAGCCTCCTTCTCTGCATGTATGTACACACATATGCACAGGTGCCTATAGTTGGGGAAATGTATTTTCCATTCTATACCCTCCATGCTATCCCTATTAAAAGGAGATTACAAGTATGATAATTGTAAACATCCAAACACATGTAGGACACAAAGTCACACACAAGAGATACACATCTCTCTCATACACAAAGGATTACCCTCGATCACCCACAAAGTCACACCCTCACAATCACAGACAGTAGTAGTTACCGGCATGCACACAAAATTGCTCTCACATACACCCACCTTCTCCAAATCCCATACTCACAGTCACAAGCTTGCTTACACTAACACCCTCCAACACATTACCGCAGGATGCACTTCCAGGGTTGACCGCCCCGGGGAAGAGAGCAGAAGTTAGATCCAGGGGCTAGCCAACTTAAGAAACCTACTAGGGACACTATAGAGAGATGAGAACAATCCTCAGGTCCTGGGCCTCGGCAGGGATTGGGGTTAGGTCGGAGAGCTAGAGGTGATGGGGGGGTGGGGGGTAAGGGATGGGGGCCAGGGGGCAGAGAGAGGTGTCCCGAGATTTCTCCTTTAAGCAGGGGGCGGGGGCGGAGGCGGAGGGGGAGGGGGGAGAATGCACAGATATTGACTGCACTGCTAATGGAAGCTAAAGGGCCTCCCGGCCAGGGCCCCCGCCGCGAGCATAAACGCACACACGTGCGCACACGCACACACTCGTACATGCAGGGGAGGGAAAGGGAGGGGAGGGTCTCTGCCCGCGGCCGCCGCACCTCCCCCGGAGCCGGAGTTTTAATTTGGGGCGTAATTTCGGTGCGAACGGTCGGGCGCCTTTCGCTGGGAAATTGGGAGGAAGGCAAACAAGAGCTCACTTCATTAAACAGGGGCAAACAGCGGAGAAATTGCACTTACTTATGGAAATGAGTTTTAAACATGCAAAGCATTTGCTGGGGCCGCCCGCCCGCGGTCCCTGAGACTCAGTGCTTTTCTTCGATGCGGGAATAATTCACTGCGGGCCAATTAGGGCAACGCCCTGCCCCGCCCCATCCCGCCCCTCCCACACTGACCTGGAGACCCACATGGTGGCACCCACACACCTCCGTGCAAGGGCACACTGAGGGTGACACACTCTGAAACATACCCTGACAACACAGTGAATGCCACACACAAAGCGGCTCATAGATGCTGGAACACACACTGATCCACCCAGTGATCATCCTGGCACACGGATGCATTGACCTACTCTGACATACACCATCCCAGACATTTTCTGAAGGGCCTAGACTTGGCTCAGGGCTTCCAGCCTGTCTGAGATGAAGAAAGAGAATGGATGTTTTACCCAAGTCCAAGTTCACCTGAAGGATAAGCTGGTTTGATGCTTTAGTCCTTGGAGTTCTGGGAAGCAAAGATCTCTAGGCTGGGTTGTTCTCATCCCCCCTTCTTTCTTCTATCAAGGGAAGATGGAAGTTCCCTCCCTCCCTTCCAGTCAGGTATCAGTTATCCCACTGAGACTGACCACCCACTGCACCAGTCTCAACCACTGAAGAGTTAAATCTCAGCCTAGGTCTTTTGGCCACACTCTTCCCCCCCTCCCCCCAATACACTATCAAGAATCACTGAGCACTCTCCAGCTCTGAGAACTTCTCAAGAAACCTCCTCCCTACATCTAGGCCTCCATACTCTGCATCTGTGCAAGCAGGTCAGTCTGTCAACCCTTACACAACACCAATTCCAGTATCCTCCCCAGGAAGCAGACCACCTAGGACCCAGAGACCCACTGGCTAGTGATAATAGGCAGAATAGAGGTTAGACTGAGAAGTGTTTTATGAGGCCTAGTTCTTCCTGTCAGGAATTTTTTAAAGAGAAGACCCAGTATCTGAGCTTGGGGGTGGGGGTAGGTTAGACTACATGACCAGACACAGGGTCTTATCCAGTTCTTTAAAATTCCCAAGGAAAGATATTACTTCAGTAGATACTCTGTCCTTTACAGTTCTCATGATCTAACCTATATCCTGGTCACAGTGGATACAACCGGTTGAAGGTCATATGGAGGGCATCTGAAGCAGAACCCAGAGACCCAGGAGTTTTATCTCCAGGACCACAGGCTTCCAAGGACATGAAAACTAGGGTTGCATCAAACCTGACTTCCCCAGGGACTTTCTTTCCCAACACATGTTCTATTCATCCTTCTTCTTCCCACCCTTCCCCTACCTGGGCCTAAATGCCACACCACCCCTTCTACCCCCAGTACAGAGGATGGTTTCTCTCCCTCTCTGTCTCTGTCCTTTTTCTGTCTGTCTTTCTGTCTGTGTCTTTCTGTGTCCCCCTCTCTCTAACAGGCACACGTCAGAGAACATTATGTGCTCTGCAGATTTGCATAATTCAAGAAGCATCAAATTAAATTTGCATAATTCCTTTGATTACACTTGTTATTAAATGTAAGTGACATTGATTTACAAAACGGCCACGGATAAGGTTAATAGGGAATGTCACCTTCCGAAGGGTGAGTGCAGGGTGAGGGGGGGGCAGCTGCAGGTCCCTCCTCCCTACTCTGCCCTGCCCTGCACCTGCTGTGCATGGGGGAGGGGTTGCCCACTATGATGCCCTTCCCCAGATCATCCCCCTGATATTCTCTCTTCCCTTTGGAGGTGCTGTGGGTTCAAAGGACTATGGATTTGGGGGGGGTACTATGGGATGTGGGGTTAGGGAAATGTATAGTTGGGGGGATACAAACTCAGGAACATGTGGAAATGTAAGTGATGGGATCAGGAGCTGTGGGCTTACAGTGCTGTGGGGTTAGTGACTGTGGGATCTGGATCTATGAGATCAGGGGGTGGTGGGGTTCATACAGCCTGGAAGGAATCTAAGAGATCACCTAGTCTATTTGGGGGCTGTGGAGACAGAGGACTGTGGCCTTGGGAGCTATTGAGTCAGGGGCCAGGGGTCAAAAGCCTTGGGTGCAAGGGCTGGGGGATTACACAAGTCCTGGGATAATAACAGTGGTGTCATATGTACTTCTTATTTTGGGGTATTCTCCTAACCTCAGATGAGAAGGGAAACTGGAAATGGACAGCATTGGGCAATGAGGACACAGGCCCCTGGGCACCAGTAAGTAGTTGCCCTTGTGTAGGATGAGGGTTGGAACTGAATACTTCTCAGTCATCAGAGGCTCTATATGTATGTCTATAGCATCAGATCATCCTGCCCTAGGCCTTAGAACCAGACGGAACTTCAGAAAACACCTGGTCCAACCTCTTCATTTTACAGATGTTCTATAGTTACTCTCATGCATCATGTATTATGTTGAATGCAGCCTATGGGCAAAGGGAAGGTCCAGGGCAGTCACTCAGGCTGGGATAAGAGATCCTGCAGTTCCGTGAGATCCTGGACAGACAGCAGGGAAGCGCTGAGGGCATCTTCCAATCCACTTCCCCTATTTCAGGGCATCTAGGAAGAAGAGCAGATAATCCATTGGGATTAATCCTTTCCAAGGGAAAGACAGGAAGAAAAACTCCTCTGGACAGTTTTGGGAGACATGGATGCACATGGAGACGTGGACACAGATATTCACGTGAAAATGAATACAGGTATGGACACAGTATAAACACAATCACGGATGGATAAACGAAAATGGAAACATACAACAGAAAGGCATATACACAGGAATACATGTATGAACATGGTTACAATATCAACAGATACATACATGAATATGCATAATGGGCATAAATGGACAGAAATGCAGGTACAGGCAGTAGACGATTTTACACAAGCCACAAATACATACATGGATACAGATGTACATATGACTATGCTCTTCATGCATGGATATGAATAACACATTAGGCAGAGATAAGCAATGGACATGACATAGATACCCCTGAATTCAGATACCATGGACAAGGCTACGCACATAGACACGTGCACATATGCCTGCATATACTCATGACTATGGATACCTGTTGTCACACAGATCATAAAACCAGCTCCCATTTATATAATGTTTTAAGGTTTGCCGTTGCTTTATATATGTTATCTCATTTGATCCTCATTAACCCTCTGAAGGAGGGACTGTTATTATCCTCATTTTGCTGATAAGAAAAAATGAGGCTCAGAGAGGCCCCAGTATCAGGAGTTCTGATTTCAAGCCTAGTACTCTACTTCCCCTACGCATATAGATATATAAACATATAGACTTAGATAAATACATGGACAAGGCAGGTTCTATAGCTTGCTTAGTTTGTAGTCAAGAAGACCTTGGTGTAATCCCACTTACTAGTTCTGTGACTGAAGGCAAGTCACTTAACTTCTCTAAGCCTCAGTTTCCTCATCTGAATAATAGGTATGATAGTACCTCACAGGGTCATTGTGAAGATCAAATTAAATAATGCATGTAAAACACTTTGAAAACTTTCAAGTGCTGTTAAGTGCCAGCTATTATATACATGGGCATTGTTACCACAAATGAAGATTAACACAGATAACCTCCGTGGACATAGGTGGTGTCTGCACCATGTACATGCATGCATAAAGGACACATACTCATAAGGTCATATGAGAATGGACTTTGATAAACATGGGTACCTTGACCCAAGTACATCTTCACAGGTCTGGATCTGTCTCTGTGTCTATGTTGATGTCAATGAAGCTGGGAGCATATCCTAAGAAGATGGAGCACAGAACAGGAACAGGACAAAAGGTTTTGTGGTTGGAGGGATAGGATTGGAATGGGCTCACGTTGGGGACTCCTGGTGTTACAAAATGGGGAAGCAGTAGTCAAAAGCACTTGGCACAGTACCTGCACTTAGTAGGTCCTATGTAAATGCTGATTCCCTTCCTCTTCTCTTTTCTCTCTTCCTCTATGCCCTCTCCCCACAGATCTTGCTCCCCAGTCCCCTTTCTCTCTGTATACCATCACTTTCCTCAGGAACAATATTGACAAGGCAGTAACTAGTCGTTAAAGCCGCTGGGTCTTTTAAACAGAAAGGAGAGTTATAGGCTGACTGTGTGGGGGATGGGGACCCTGGCTTGATCTAATGTCAGAGTGAGAATCTAAGCCCTGGGCTCAGAAGAACTGACCCCAAAGCTTTGCAGGCTGAGTGTGAGGGCAAACCTAGGAACCCAAATCATAGACCATGAGACCAAAACGGACTCCCAAGAAGGTAAAGGCATACAGCACAAATGTTGACACATGCATTGACACACATACACATAGAAATGGACACACAACACACCTGAGCACTGAATTAACCAGGAGAACTAAGGCTGGTAGAGAGCTGCAGTGGGGCTAGAGAAAGCAACCCCTGGGTAGAATTGAACAGAATATCCCCACTGCTAAGGCTGTCTTGTTAAAAAGCAAAACAACCAATCAACAAGTATTTATTAAGCACTTACTATGTGCCAGGTTAAGTACTGGTGACATAAATACAAAGGTCTAGGGAATTCTTTCCCCAAACCTCAATCTGATGATTTGTCCCCTGAAAGATATCATTCCTTCTATGACAACCCTAATCCCCACCTGCATGAAAATATATGCCTGGTTCCTTCATCTCTAGACAGGAGGGGCTCATGAGCATTGATCTCCAGAATCTAGAGAGTCTAGACTGGGATTGTCTGTTTGTTTCCCTCAAGAAGCCTCAGAGGTCCTTTCATCCTTCATCCCACTCTGCTTGTGAGAGATAGGAATTGTTGAAATGGGGATTTGGGGGTTGAGAGGTCATGAAGCTGACCATCTGGGAGTGTAATAAAGGTGGGGATCATGGAGATGGGTTACAGAATTGGAGATAACGGGCCTGGGGTATCATAAAGCTATAGTGGTAAGAGTTGGGTGACACAGAATTAGGGGGCATGGAGTGGGAGGACCATATATCTAAGGGGTGATAAATATAGCCAAGGTTCCAGGAGAGATTCAGCAGATTCAGGCCCTAAGAGTATGTCAGACCCATTGATCATCTTTATCCATGGCTCAGATACTCAGGTAGAGGGTCGTTAGCAAATATTCCTATGAGTCATTTGAATAACCAAATAACAAACCAAAGTGCATGCTGATTGGTGAGCAGATGTCTCAGTGCCCATCACTGAGTGCAGCAGAATGTCACAACCACACATATACACTCACATAACACACAGACTGCACATGGATACATTTACATTTATGCAATATGGATGGGTTCATTATCATTTGTAATCATTTGCATATCACATGCATGTATGCAACACCCAGCACTCACACAGGCATATATACAACATAGATAGTACCTATTTCTGTAATTCCCTATCTGCTTTCCCGCCCCTCTACTCCCCCTCTCCCCAAAAAGGTACAGGATATAAACATATACTCACCCCTGAGGGTTTATAATTATTTACCAGATCATGGGGAGGAGTGGTATATGGTATGGGTAGGGGAAGTACCTTTAAGAAGAAGGTCAGCTCATTGATTGGAAAACAGCTAAATAAATTGTTGTACATGAATGTAATTGAATATTACTGCACTGTGAGAAAGCAGAACTTTGAAAAATTCAGGGAAGCATGAGAAGATGCATATGTACTGATACAGAAAGAAGTAAGCAGAAGGGAAAATATACACAATGCCGGCAACAATAAAAGGGGCAGCTAGGTGGCGCAGTGGAGTAAGGAAAACTCATCTTCCTGAGCTCACATATGGCCTCACATACTTCCTAGCTGTGTGACCCTGGGCAAGTCACTTAACCCTATTTGCCTCAGTTTCCTCATCTGCAAAAATGAGCTGGGACAGGAAATGGCAAACCACTTCAGTATCTCTGCCTAGAAAATGCCAAATGGAGTCACAATCGGATATGACTGAACAACCGTACAATAGAAATTAAGAGACCCCTTCACTGAATGCTGTCTAACTATGATGACCCAGCTTAAGTCTCAGAGAAGAGTCAAGAAAATGTACCTCCCTTCCTTATTTGCAGAAGTGGGAGCCTATGGGTATGAAATGTTGCATACATTGTCAGACATAATTGATGTGTTGTTTGGTTTTGTTAAACTGTTTCCCCCTCCCCATTCCTTTGTCATTCTTTATTCCTAAGAATAGCTAGATGGGTATAGGAGGGGGAGGGCTAGTTAATGTAAAAAAAAAAAAAAAAAAAAGAGGAGCAGCCATGTGTCTGGGATACTTTCAGCTCATTACTACCCCATATATACTTATGTCTAGTGTGTCTGTTCTTGTGTGTATCTTGTGTGTAGGTGTCTCACGCCTATCTCTCAGTGACTCTGTTTCCCAGTGTGTCTCCAAGCCTCTGAATATGTTTCTGCATGTGTGCATGCGTGTCTCTGGATGCGTGTGCCCCATGTGTTCATTGTACTCTCTCCAAGTCTCTCAGTGTCTCTGGGAGGGGCTTTCTTGTGAGATGCGGGGGACAATGGTCCTGCTTGGGGAGCCTCGGGCACCTTCCTCACACCAGGTCACGCTCCTCAGATTCTGCCTCCGCTTAGGAACGGGGCCCCCAGGCGATCACCTCTCTTTCCTGTCAGAGTCACTGCCTACAACAGCCCTGGCCAGCTAGATGGAGTGGGGCAGGTGGGGGGTAGCTCCGTCTGCTCCCCATATGGGGACATTGTCTGTCCCTGCCTGAGGCACACGGACACACACAGACACACACGGCATCCGCCTCCCCATTCATTAGCCTCTGCATGGGGGCTGATTGGGGAGGAGGGCAGCTGAGTTTCTTTCAGATTGAAGCCTTCGGGTCCTCTTCCCTCATCCCCCATTCCTGTCTGAGTCTGCCAACCTCAACCAAATGTGTGCACAAAGGGATGGCGTGAGTGTGCATGTAAGCACATGGAATCAGGTGTACTCATGAGGATAAGTGTATAGAAGTAAATGTGAACTGTCCAATACATGCAAAAATATATGTGAATATGAATGCTTACCTGAGGATACATATGAGCATATTATTCACTCGTGAGTGGGGGTACGTTTGAGCATGGGTACCTCTGGTCATATGTATATGTGAGTATGGGGACATGTGAATATGGGAATGGATGTCAAGTAAAGCTTCTGGACATGGTGCAGGATCAGGGTCAGCTAGAGCAAGCACCACGTGGAGGTGGGAGGGGGAAGCAGAGAGCACAAGTTTTAACTTGAGAATGGGAGAGAGGCCACCAGTGAAAGCTTTTCTAGGTCTTTATAGACATAAGAGTAGAGTCAACTTTCCCCTTCCAGGGAACAATTATCGCAGGGGATCTGTGGTCTCTTATCTGTCCCCATTCCAGATCATCTCCTTAGGATCCTCCCCAGCCAGCCTACTGCCATGTATACCCTGACATACCAGTCCTGTCTGACTCCATCCTTTCCTCTCACTCTTCCTATACTTCTTTGCCTGGCCAAATTCTGTCTGTTTCTCAAGGCCCTATTCTAGTTCTGCCTCCCTTAGGGAAGCTTCCTGACCACACTGGTCCACAGAGGTCTCCTTCTCCTCTGGACTGCTGCATCATTTTTGAAGGTAGACATCCCAAGGTGAGCCTAGGTAATGGGACCATTCCAAACGTAGGGAGTAGACCTGTTCACTATGTCCTATGTGTAACCTGTGAGGACAGATGACTTTTATGGAACCACTTCCATAAAAACGAACATTGAGGAAGAGAAGTTACCTCTTGATCAGCCCCTGATAGAGAAAACCATCATTCAGATAATCTCAAATACCAACCCTTTTTGAGTATGAGGTCCCTGATAGTATATATCTCATTAATATCTGTCTTGTGTGTAAATAAATGAGGCCAAAAAGCTACCATGATTTCAGGAAGGTTTTTAAGTGAATTTGCATTTTATTAATCACAACAATGTCTACAGACATTTGAACAATAGTAATACATGTATATGAAAGTCAATATGGCATAATGGATAGAGGCCTGGCCTGAGAATTCAAGAAGACCTGTGTTCAAGTCCTGATTCTGACATATACTGGCTGTGTGACCCTAGATAAGTCACGTAACCTCTGAGTGCTCCGGTCAACTCTCTAAGACTAAATAAGTTGCAGAGAAAGTTCAACCTGCATTGGTGAGGGAATTACCTCATTGAGAACTTCTCTATACCATTGAAATAACTGGTCTGGTACTGATTTTCAATATTACATTTTACAACATTACATTGAAGTATTATATATCTGTATGTATTAAATAGATTACATATTATATATATGTATGTACTATGCAGCTAGCTGGCACAGTGGACAGAGTGCCAGGTCTGGAGTCAGAAGGTTCATCTTCCTGAATTCAAATCTGGCCTCAGGTACTTACTAGCTGTGTGACCCTGGGCAAGTCACTTAATCCTGTTTCCTCATATATAAAGTGAGTTAGAGAAGGAAATGGCAACCCACTCAAGTATCATTGCCAAGAAACACTTAAAGGGGTCATGAAGAGTTGGGCATGACTGAAAATGACTGAACAATAACAACAAAGTACATATATGTAATACATATATGTGTAGTCATGTATATACATACATATATGTGTGTTTGACACATTTTATTCAGTCTATAGAAGATAAATTTGTTTATTATACTGAGTCATGCTGAATATCTTCTTGGAGCTAACTAAATATAGATCAACATGAAAATGTTTGGTGATCCTATAGCTTTGTGGGATTGTAATAATTCTTTGGACCCCTAGGAAGCTACAGCCTGAATACAGGGTATTCAGGTAGGACTACATGAATTAAAGCTTGTGGAGGGCAGGAGTGATTTCATTTTTGTCTTTTCACTTCCAGCACTTAGCTGTCTTTAGTGCCTTTTCACGTAGTAAACTTATATTAAATATTTGTTCATTTTAATTGAATGTAGTGAGAACCAACACTCAACCAAGCAGGGGAGGGCAAAGGCGGGGGAAATCCTGATTGGTTGATGGTTTGGTGGGACTCTTAAAAGCAATAATAATATAATATGAACTGACATTTATATAGCACTTTAAGATTTGCATTATTATATATTACAATATATTAACACATTTTATCATATATCATATTTAAGATTTGATATTATAATTATCATTAAGATTTTATATTTATATACCACCTTAAGATTTGCATTATTGTTATTTAAGATTATATTACATAGTTATAATATATTATATACAAGAATTATTATCATTATTATTTAAGATTTGAAATTTATATAGCACTTTAAGATGTGCAAAACTTATCACATACTTTATCCATATGAGCTTCACAATAACTGAATGAGGTAGATACCACAGGTATCATTATCTCCATCTTACATATGAAGAAACTGAGGCTCAAGCGATAAATGACTTCTCCCTGGTCACACAGCTAATCTCAGAGGCCATGTCTGATCCCAAGTCCAGCACCTTATCCCTTGGTCTATGTGACTATTCAAAGAAGGATATGACAACCTAAGAAACTGGAGGTTGGGTGACTCCAACTCAGCTTCAGGAGAGTCCTGGGGTCTCTCTCAGGAGGGGCTCAGAAAAACCTGGTATTATATTTATAAGCCATAAATAACTCTCTTTCTTTCTACATCCCTATCTTCCCCTTGGTATGTGTTATAACCTGATCCTACTCCATCAGGGAGCAGAGTGGGATGTCCCAGTGTGATTTGCAGAGTCTTTATCAAGCCTGGGGATGGCCATGTATGTGGCCTGTTTGTTTGATTTGTTCTGTGAAGTTTGGATTCAGTCAAAGGGCTTCACTTGAGGACCTCGAGGGCCATATGTGGCCTCAAGGCCAAAGGCTCCCCATTCTTACTCTAGACCTTTATTAGAAATGAGAACAAGAACATTCTCATTCACTGTTATATTGTGGTATTAGCTGATTGTTTTATCTTTAAGCCTAAGCATAGTCTAATTTCATAGGACCTTTCTGACTATGGTGTTTGGAACTCTTACATACATATATACGTACATACATATATACAAGGCTATCCCCAGGTTTGATAAAGACTTTGCAAATCACACTGGGACACCCCACTCTGCTCCTGATGAAGTAGGATCTGAGTCCCCACCTCTGGTCTAGAGTCAGGGAAGGGAAGAAAAGAGGAAGGAATGGCAGGGAATATAAAATAACATATTGTTTTTTTTAAATCCCTAATGGAAATGTTAAATTTCAGTTAGATGTTAATGAAAATAAAGATGCAATTTTTTTCCCCATCTAAGTTCATGGACCTCTGCTCTAGTCCAACTCCCCCATTTTACACATGAGGAAACTGAGGCTCATTGAGGCAATGTGACTTCCCCAAGGTCACACAATTAGTCCTAGCTCCAAAACCAGAATCCTGGTCTTCTAACTACTAGTTCCCTATTCTTTCTGCTGGGGCAACTAAATGGTGCAATGGATAGAGCACTGGGCCTGGAGTTGGTAAGATCTGAGTTCTAATCCGACCTCAGATACTTACTAGCTATGCGACCCTAGGCAAGTCACTTAACCCCTATTTGCCGAAGTTCCTCATCTATAAAATGGGGACACTGGAGAAGGGAATGACAAACTACTCTAGTATCTTTGCCAAGATAACCCCATGGACAGTATAGTCCACAGGGTCACAGAGAGTTGGACATGATTGAACAACAATTCTTTCTACTACAGTCAGTCAATAAGCATTTATTAAACACCTACTATGTGCCAGGCACTGTGTTAAGCACTTGAGTACACCAAGACAAGGTCAGGTATAGCTCTGGTTTAGTGTCTAGTCTCATCAATTCATGTCTAACAGATGACTCTGAAATCAGATGGCAAGTTGACCTATAAACCTCGTTGACCAGGCACCCTAAGTTAGCATGTCTTCTATCATTGGATAGAGCATTGGATCTGCAGTCAGGAAGACTTGAGTTCAATTCTAGCCTTGAACACTTACTAGCTGTCTAACCCCAGGCAAGTCACTTAACCTCTGTCTGCCTCAGTTTCCTCAACTGTAAAATTGAGATAATAATTATACTTATCTCCCAGGTTCGTTGTTGAGGATCAAATGAAATAATATTTGTACAAGGATTAGCAGAGTGACTGGCACATAGTAGGTGCTTACTAAATGTTTGTTCACTCCCCCTCTTCCTTGGTGCTGAGTCACAGTTTTTCTCTGTGGCTTTTATTTATAAAGAAATGTTTTCTCAGGGCGATTTTGTTATTACTAAAGACTGCAAATCACAAAATCTTATGGCTGGAAGGGACCTTGTTCTTGTTCAGTTATTTTTTTCAGTTGTGTCCAACTCTTCATGACTCCATTTCATTTGGGTTTTTCTTGGCAAATATACTGGAGGGGTTTGCCATTTCTTTCTCCAGCTCATTTTACAAATGAGGAAACTGAATCAAACAGGGTTAAGTGACTTGCCCAGGGTCACCCAGTTATTAAGTGCCTGAGGTCAGATTTGAACTCAGGAGTCTTCCCGACTTCAGGCCTGGCACTCTATCTATTGCACCCCCTAGGGACCTTAGAAGGCATTTATTTCAATAAGTCTTTGAATGGGAATCTTGACTACTACATATCCCAGAAGTGGTCATCCAGCATTTACTTGAAGACCTCCAAAGAGAGGGAAACCCACTACTTCAAACACTAGTTCATTCCAATTTTTGATAACTCTACTTTGGGAATTTTGCTGTCTTTCTTCAACTTCTACCCACTGATCCCAGTTATGCTCTATGGGAGCTCAAGCCTAAATACGGGAAGTGTTGTGGGATAGTGGAAAGAGCACTGGCTTTAGAGTACCTGGGTTCAGATCCTACCTCTGAAGTTTACTACCTGTGTAGTAAATTACTCAACCACCCTGGGCCTCAGCTGCCATTAGGCATGGAACAGTGGAAAGAATGTTGGGTTTGGTGTCAGAGGACTTCTGTCCAAACCCCATCATTGCCACTGACTAGTGGGATCTTATAAGTCATTTAGCCCACCTGAACCTCAGTTGGACCATATGACCTCTGAAGTTCCTTCCAGCTCCACATCTTTGACCCCAAGTTTCTATTTTTGTCCTTTGGGGTCAAGCAATAAAGGGGGAAAACATTAGGGCACAGTGGAAAGAATGTCGGGTTTAGAATCTATGGACTGCCGTCCAAATCCCAATATTGCCACTGACTATTGTGTATCCTTGAACAAGTAATTCAGTCCATCTGAACCTCAGTTTCCTCATCTGTAAATTAAAAGGGTTGCATCAGATTACCTCTAGGACTATTTTTAGCCCATGATCTATGATCCTACAGTCCCGTGTAATCCTGCTTCTACATGACAACCCTTCAAATACTTGAAGATAAGTATTTGACCCCGAGTCTTCTCTAAGCTAAAAGACATCAGCTTGGTCAGACCAAGACTAGGAGAAAGATAAACTCTTGGATAAAAGAGACTTAGGGAATCAAAAGATGGAAAAGGGATTTGTGGCCAAAAGATGCAGTGAGTCAGCCAAACAAGAGAGAAGGTTTCTGAATGTGGAGTGATCTGAAAATATTCTCAATTTAATCAGAGGCACACCCCGAATGACTGCTCTGTGATCAAGGGGATCCTCTGGGTGTAAGAGGGGGAAGACAGAATGGCCTGGTCTAAAGACCCCACCAAGGGATGCAAGCAGAAAGAAACTTTTGTAGTTTCAGTGACTAGGGAATGAATTAGAACTAAGGACAGGGATGAAGCAAATTGCTCTCTTTATTATTAGTGAATTGTTTGTTATCTTTCCCACCTTGCTGTATGGCTAAAGAATGCATAATAATAAACAAACCATAATATGGGCTTTAGACAGGCACTGCCCTTGGGCCAATTGACCTGTTCCTTGAGAACACAGGGGAGTGGGTGGGGCTGGCAGCTGGGTTGGGACAGGTGTGGATGTTAATTGGACCCAGCAGGTATCAGTTTCTCCAAGCTCTGCAAAGGGGTTGGGAAGATAAGGTCCTTGGCAAGCACCCTCAGGCCCAAAGCAGGAGCTTGCTGGGAGGTACAACTGGCTGAGTTTTGGAGGCAGAAAGTAGGAGAGTCAGTTCTCAGCATTGGCAGGGGGGCTGTCATGCTCAGCCCACAAGAAGTGTGGCTCTGGGGTCTCATGGTGAGGCCTGGCCTAGACTCTGAGAAGGAAAGGGAAGTGAGCTAGCAGCTCTTCACTGGGCGAAGTGGGCTTTTCTTTCTTTTTTTCTTTTTCATGGTGGGTGAAGGAGACTCAAGGCCAAAAGTAAAGGTCCAGGGAAAGAGTTTAGGGAAAAGGTAAATATAAGATTTGTCAGACAAATGAATGAAACCTGTCCATTTTCATCATTCAGGGAGATTCCTACCACTTGTTGTTTAAAAGATTTTTTTATAAGATCATAGACTTAGAAAGAACTTTAAAATTCATCTTGTTCAATGTCTTCATTTCACAGATGAGGAAACTGAGGCCCCCAAAAAGAAAGAGTCTTGTCTGATGTCCCAGAAATAGTTGGTGTTAGAACCAGGAATCAACCCCAGTTTTTTTACTTCAAATCCTGTGCTCTTTCTACTCTGGAAGTATGGTATCATTGTTAGGGAAAAGAAGGGAGAGAAGTCAGGGCTAAATTATTTGTTTTGCCTGTGACAACTGTATAGGCTAGAATCCACTCAAAAAAGGAATGTTCCTAAATCTTCTTTAAGCTAAAGGAGGGTTGAGCTGTGGCTAGATCCAGTTATATTCACTTGGAATCTTCTTGGTTTTTGTCTTTGTATCCCCTACAAAGGATCTCACACATAGTACTTAATAAATGCTCAAAGAATGCAAGTGAATACCAGTTCTGCCACAACTAGTTCTGTGACCTTGTGTAATATCATCACCACATCCTCAATAAGCATCTAATGCACTGGCTGACTGTGTTACTATGCTAAGCACTAAGGATACAAAGAGAGGCAAAAACAGGAGCCCTGCCCTCAAGGCTCTAATGTTCTAATGGTAGAGACAACATGTAAACAACTATGTCCAAACAAGATATATACAGTGCAAATGAAAAGTAATCTCAAAGGGAAGGCATTGGATGGGAAAGGGGGAAGGAAAAAGAAAGACTATTACCAAAGGTAGAATTTAAGCTGAATTTTGAAGGGAATCTAGCTCAAAATCCAAGAATTTAGGCACCTCCCCACATGGTTCAAAACTCAAGGGAGAAAGTTCTGTTCTAGAGAATAAAGCTGTCCTGTCTCCTGCTTAGTATAGCTTTCCCATCCCAGAGTCTACTACTGGCTTAGGCCCTGGCATTTCTCCTTCATCCTGAATACCAACCAGCCTTCCCAGAAAGACAAGCTGAGATAGGGTTGAGTTTAAGGTTAGATAGAAATGGAGCCAGTTAGTTCCAGAAGTAATACTGTCATGAGAAAGGGATGGAGCAGATCCAGGGTCATGGCTATGCACTCCATATATAGGACAGCAAGATGAGGCAGAATTATTTCAGTTACATTAATTCCATATGTGAAAATCCAGATTTATCAAACAGATAAATTAGAGGAGGAGATTCCTTTTACAAAGGTGCCCACTACAGGATGCTCAAACTCAACAGGACTAAGACAGAACTCATCATCTACCTGCTCTTGCAAGGCTACCCTTCTCCCTAACTTCCTTATTTTGGTCAGAAAGTACCATCATCCTTGAATTCAATTCAATGAGCTAGGTAACCGTCAGTCACCTAGGGTCACAACCTTGTAGTCATCTCTAAATTCCAAACCTTGGGACAGCCCTTAATTTAGAAAGGCCAAAGTCATCCACTGCATCCTGAGCCATCACCAGTCATCTTGATTTTTGTCCTGCCACTGGACTTCAATGACTCTGAAAGAAAGAGCAAGGCTGATGATTTTGTGCAACTCTGCTTCACTTAAATCCAATTCATAAGCAAATCAAGCAATCACCCTCATGATGTCATTGGTCCTCTTTGAATACAAAGAACAACAACTCCTCACTCTCCTGCACTCTGAGTATCCAATCAGTTGCCAAACCTTTTAGATTCGACCTCCCCAACATCTGTCTTGTCTCCTCTCCTCTCACACAGGCACCACCCTAATTGAAGCCCTCATCATATCTAGCCTGGACTACGACAACAGCCTCCTAATTGTTCTCCTTGCTTCTTCTCTACCCTCTCCAACTGACCCTTGACACAACTGATATTCTGGATTATTTTTTTTAAGGCACTCGAGGTTAAGTGACTTGCCCAAGGTCACACAGCTAGTGAGTATCAAGTGTCTGAGGCCAGATTTGAACTCAGGTCCTCCTGACTCCAAGGCCAGAGCTCTATCCACTGTGCCACCTAGCTACCCCTCACAACTGATATTCTGAAAGCACAGAATTTACCACGTCACTTCCCCGCTCATTAAGTTCCAGTGGCTCCCTATTTACTCAAGGACCAAATATAAACTCTTCTGGCATTGAAAGCTCATCTCAACTTGGTTCCCACTCACATGTCCAGGTTAGTTATATGTAAGTTCCCTTCATATACTCTGTGGTACAGACAAATTGGCCTTCTTGCTGTTCCTTGTGTGTAAAAATTCAAACTTCCATTATTTCACAACTTATTGCCCGAGCCTGGAATACTCTTTCTCTTCAATTTTGCCTTTTGAAATCCCTAGATTTCTTCAAAGGTCAGCTCAAGTAGCTCCTCCAAATGAACCCTTTCCTACCCTTTCCACCCCAGATGCTAGTGCTTTTGAAATAAAAAAAAAAAACTTTGTATATACAGGTGTGTGTACATGTGTAAGCTCCTTGGTGGCAGGGACTATTTAATGTTTGTCTTTTTATCCCCAGTAACACCACAGAAGGATTATTCCGATGTTTCATCAGGATATGACCTTGTATTTTCTATGGCTATGCCAGTGGAAGCCAAGTTCTGACAGGTTCTACCATGTGAGTATGGCCCCAGGAACAGACCAAATCTGTTTCTCAAGGGTGAGCCTAGTTAACCCCAGAAAGTTAATCACTAATAGTCTGGTCACCTGGTGATAAAAGCTTTTATGCCATGGAAGTCTATGAAGCAAAGAAAAATTAAAACTAATGCTCAGTCCTGTGCTGTCCTCTTCAGCTTCTATAGTGACAGTGGCAGAATGATGGGAAAAGGAGTGGGTAAATGGTGGGAAGAATCAGTCAGTCAATCAACAAGCATTTATCATACAAGGCATTGTGCTAAGTACTGGGGATACAAGGAAAGGCAAAAATAGTCCCTGTCCTCAAGAAGGATTGACAACATATAAATAACTAGGTATATACAAAGTATATATGGAGTAGATAAAAATAATCTGAAAGAGGAAGGCTGAATTTTAAAGGAAGTCATGGAAATTGAGGCAGAGGGCAAGGGTCAAAGTATTTCAGGTATTGGGGACAGCTAGTATGAAGTATAGAGATGGGAAATGTAGAGGTTGTAAGCCTGGGTACCTGGGAAGATAATGGTACCCTCAACAGTAACAGGGAAGTTGGGAGGAGAGAGGTTTGGGGGAAAAGATAATGGTTTTGTTTTAGACATGTTGAGTTTAAGATGCCAGCCAGTTTGATATATCCAAGAAGCAGCTGGAAATATATCATTATAGCTCAGCAGAGAGACTAGGGCTGAATATATCAATCTGGAAATCATTATTAAACCCCTGGGAGCTGATGAGATCACCAAGTAAATAGAGCAAAAGGAGGGTCAGAACAAAGCCATGGGAGCACCCAAGGTTATTGGGCATGATATGGATGAAGAACTAGCAGAGGAGACTGAAAAGGAGTAGCTGAGCAGATAGAAGGAGAGCAAGGATAACTTGGTGTCACAAAAATCTAGAGAGGCCTTATGATACCATGTACAGTTTTTAGATATCAACAAACATTAATTTTATTCTTGGTACTGTATTCTTGTCCAATGACTGATGAGTGAACTTATTACTAGAAGAGCTGAATCATATCTATTTTGATATTTTTGCCATAAACAAAACCAGAAGAAAGAAGGAAGTTGCAGCTTAAGAGAAGGTTTACTCATAGGTATTTCTTGGGGAGGCAAAGGAAGCAATTGGTGGAATGGGTTTTGTTGTATGCCCAAAAGCTACAAGAAGCATTATATCTCATGAGACATATGGTCCTTATGTAATTCAGTACTAAAGATAAGTATCTGCAAAAAAGACCACCATGAAAATAGTTGAGCATAAAGAGATAGAGAAATTCTATGAAGAACATATTAATACCCAACTTCAATGCAAAAGTAGGAAAAAGCTAGGATAGAGAGAAATATATGGGAAAACATGGTTCAGGAGACAGAAGACTACAGAAGTCTCATGCCTCCATATCATGAAACTTTTCCTTCAGAGAAATAATTGGTAGACATTAGACATGGCAAACAACAAATAACACCACAAAGAATGAAACTGACCACATTTTCATAGACAGGGAAAAAAATACTTATTATGGACATTAGAGTTATTCCTTGTTTCTGCAGTCAGACCATTGACTCATCAGGGCTAAGATCAGAATTTATAATAAACAAGAAGAAAGAATAATAATGAGGAAATATGTAGCACAAAATTTAGAAGATTAAACCCTTAATTATTGATTGAAAATTAAAAATGGGAAAGGGATCAGCATCAACAACAATAATTTTATACAAAAGTTAAACCAACGTAAATCAGTTGTTACATCAAGGCAACTGAAAGAGCCCATGAAGTGCATTGGTCAACAAACACTTGACTTACTTGACAAGTGGAGACAGTTGACTGCCAAAGGCAACATGGGGTTAAAATGTAAACTCATCTATAAAATTCTATGAAGAAGGATGATGGACAGTCATGAGTAGCATCCTCTCATAAAGCAGACAGATGCAGTGGAGGGCAAAACCAGTCTAAAAAAAGCTTGGCACGATAGCCATTCAAGGATAAAAATGGAAAGTGAACTACATATAGAAGAGAAATCGAAAATATTTGCAAAAATTATCATGACAAACTCCATCAAGGATAATAGAACCACCCCATGTGCACCCTAAGTCTCTGAGATGATTACAGAAGAAGAAGAAATGGCACTAAGAAGAACTAAGATGTGGAAAGCAACTGGACTGGATCAAGTATATGGAGAGGGTATCTGGGTGGAGGTGATAGGATTATAAGGGCATTGAGGGACTCATTTATTAGGTCAATCAGTCAATAAGCATTCATTAATTGGTTACTATGTGCTAGAAACTAAGCTAAACCCTGAGGATGCAAAAAAAAAAAAAGGCAAAAACACTTCCCTTGAGGAACTCACATTGTAATGGTGGAGATAACATGTAAACAACAATATTCATAAAAGGTATACATGGAGTAGATGGAAAGTCATCTCAGAGGGAAAGCACCTACACCAACAGGGATGGAAGGGGCAGGATTAGAGGAGGGAGGGAGACTAGGGAATGTGGGATTTGAGCTGAATTTTGAACCAAGGAAGTTAAGGAGCAGAATTGAAGAGGGAAAGTATTCTAGGCAAGGGGTAAAACCAATGCAAATGCATAGGGTTGTGTTTAAGGAACTCTTAGTAGGCCAGCTAGATCAGAGAGTATATGGAGGGGAGTAAAGTGTAAGAAGAGTAGGGGATAGGAAGAGACCAGGTTTTGAAGGGCTTTAAATGTCATAGGACTTCATATTTGATCCTGAAGGTAACAGGGAGTAATTGGAGTTTATTGAGTGGGGGGATTAGAGTAGGAAGAGAATTAAGGTAGCTAGATCAATTAGAAAGCTATTGTAATAGTCCAGGTTAAAGGTGATGGGGGCCTTTAACCCTATGGTAGAGATAAGAGCTAGGTGGTGGCAGTGGATAAAGTGCCAGGCCTAGAGTCAGAAAGATTCATCTTTCTGAGTTCAAATCTGGCCTCAAGCATTTACTAGCTGTGTGACCCTGAGCAAATCACTTATCCCTGTTTGCCTTAGTTTCCTCATCTGTAAAATGAGCTGGAGAAGGAAATGGCAAATCATTCCAGCCAGAATCTCTGCTAAGAAAACTCCAAATGGGGTGGCAAAGAGTGAAACACGACTGACAACAAAGATAACAAGATTTGGCAATGGAATGAATATGTGGCATGAGGGAGAGTGACAAGTTGAGGATAGCCCTGAGATTGCAAGCCTGACTGTCTCAAAGGATGATGGAACTAGGTGCCTTCACCAATAACAGGACAGTTGGAACAGTTTGAGGGGGAGAAAGGGAAGAGAGAAGGGAAGGAGAAAAGGGGATAAACATTTATATAGCATTTACTATTTATCAGACACTGTGCCAAGTCCTTTACAAATATCGAATTTGATCCTAATAATAACCCTGAAAGATAAGTGATGTTATTATCCCCATTTTACAGTTGAGGAAACTGAGGCAAACAGAAGTTAAGTGATCTGCCCAGAGTGACACAGCAAGTAAGTATCTAAATTTGAGTTTGAACTCAGGTCTTCCTGACTCCAGGCCCTGTGTCACCTAGCTGCCTCTAGGCAGCAAGATTAGTTCTGTTTTGGACATGATGAGTTGGAGATGTCTTAGGGGAATACAGTTTGAGATGTCCAAGAGCTAGTTGGTGCTGAGGGGCTGGAGCTGAGGAGAGGAATTACAGCTATGTTTAGAAACTACAGTATATTAAGAGTTGAGGGGGCAGCTAGGTGGCACAGTGGATAGAGTACCAGCCCTGGAGTCAGGAGGACCTGAGTTCAAATCCAGCCTCAGACACATAACACTAGCTGTGTGACCCTGGGCAAGTCACTTAACTCCAAGTGCCTTACCAAAAAAAAAAAAAAAGAGTTGAGAATCATCTGCATAGAGATAATCATTGAAGCAAAGAGAACTCATGAAATCACCCAGTAAAAAAAAGAAAAAGAAAAAAGAAATCACCCAGTAAGATAATAGAGAGGAAGAAGAGAAGAGTGGACACTTTGGGAGACACACATTTAGTAGGCATGACTTGAACGAAAATCTAGGAAAGCAACTGAAGCAGGAGAGCACAGTGCCATGAAAATCCAGGAAGGAGAGTCTCTATCCAAAGGAGGTGGTAGTCAACAGAGTCAAAGGTTGCAGAAGGATGAGTATGGAGAAAAGGCAGTTAGATTTGACAATTTAGAGTTCATTGGTAAACTTTGGAGAGAGCAGTTTTAATTGATGTATGAGGTCAGAAGTCAGACGACAGAGAGTTTAGAATTCAGTTAGAGGCAAGGAAGCGCAGGCACCTAGTGTAAAAGAAACCTCAAGTAAATAAAGATACCAAAAGTATAGAAAAAATTCTAGACCTCATTGATAAAAAAAGTATTTGAGAAAACATCAACAACTAGGGACTTATATGCTACTCTTCCATCCATAAAAAAATCTTTGTGAGAGTTATCTATATATGAATTGAAGGCATCTTTGATGACGGTGTTGGTAAGGAATAAACATGTTTCACAACATATTCAACAATAGACCACATCTTTATTATCTCACAATTGACTGGAAGATGTAGAGACCATAATATCCTAGTGTGCTTTTTTTGTTGATTATGAAAAATAATCCAACTCTGTACAATAAGATAATGCCTTATAGTCTTTTTTTTTTTTACAACAAACTCTCCCATCCATAAATCAAAATCTTTCAAGATTCTTGGGAGGTGTAACAACAGAAATAACCCTGTTCAGTGGACTTCTGATAATAAACATCAGGCAAGGCATAAAACAGAGAGGTGTATGATTACCAAAAATATTTGTCACCATAATAGACATTCAGCATAGAGTCCAGGTCAAGAAAGGATTCCTAGTGGATTGTGAGGTCCTCCAGATGCTCCTGTTTGCTAATGACATTGTGTCAGTTACATCAAGCCCCAAGACATTGTAGAGCCTCCTGGAAGAGATCTGTAACCACTCAAAGGACTTTAGCCTGTGCATCCATACAGAAAATACCACATGAATGAAGAATGTCTATTGTGGAGATTTCAACATTTATCTGAATAAAAATCCTATAGAACTTGTCCAACAGTATGTATATATGGGACAGACAATACATATGGACAGTGGGCTTGGGTTGAAAAGGAGGAGAGCAGGTTGGATTGCTTTTCAGGTATTGCAAAGCATTTTTACTAACCTCAAGCTTGCTGTAATAGCAAATGCCTCTCTTTTTGATACAAATATTTTATCAGTGTTTCTATTTGGCAGCAAAACTTAGAATGCTACAGTCTCTGAAGAACTAAAGATAAGCATCACACAGAAGGCAATGGAAAAGTTCCTGGTAGATGTGATCAGGCATATAACCGTGAGGAGGAAGAGTGGGAGTGAAAGAGGAAAAGGAGAAGGAGGAGGAGGAGGAGGAGGAGGAAGAGGAGGAGGAGGAAGAAAAAGAAGAAGAGGAAGAGGAAGAAGAAGAAGAAAAGAGGAAGAGGAAGAAGAAGAAGAAGAAGGGAAGGAGGAGAAATTAATATCGAAGAATTGAATGACAGAAAGATAATATGGGCTAGTCATGTGGTGAAAGTGAGAGTGAGGGATGACAGGTGGATGGCCATAGTGTTTAGTACCCTCAACATGTCGAGAGAAAGCAACAGAAGTCTCCAGCATGTTGGGAGACCCCCTATGGCAAACTTTTTTTTATTAATTTATTTTGATTTATCAACAATTACTTCCATAAGCTTTTGAGTTTTAAATTTTTCTCTCCCTCCCTCCCCTCCTCCCTCCCCAAGATGGCACGCAATCTTATACAGGCTATACATATACATTTCTATTAAACATATTTTCACATTAGTCATGTTGTAAGGAAGAATTAGAACCAATAGGAGGAACCACCAGAAAGAGGAAACAAAACACAACAGAAGAAAAAATGGCAAATAGCATGCTTTGATCTGCCTATAGCAAACTTTTGAGAGAACATGAACAAGAGTTGCATAATTAGAGGGAACTCCAGAATCAATAAGATCTTTTGAATATCTCTAATTTTTTTTAATATCTCTAATGCCTATCACAGTGCCTAAAGTATAATAGGTGCTTAATAAATGTCGACTCATTGATTTATTTCACTAGTAGCCACCTTACTGTTTTGGAAATGTTTCCATTTACCTTCACTATTTCCAATATGGTTTTATCTTACTTGTTCTTCAGAAACTAGTCAGAAGACCTGGGCTTATAGCCTGACTCCTAGAATTATTATCTGTGAGATCATGGATGTCATTTAACCTCCGAGCCTCAGGTTACCTTTCTGTAAAGTGGGGATAGTGAATGTTGCACTCACCATCACAAAAGATTGTTGTGAAAGTGGTTTATAAACCTTAAAGGGATATATATATGTGTGTGTGTGTGTGTGTGTTTGTGTGTTGTGTATATATATATACATACACACATACACATAGGGATATATACACACATATATGTATATGTATATGTACATGTGTGTGTATATGTATATGTGTATATATATGACAAGGGCTTTGCTGGCATAGCAAGAACCCTGGCAGGGGATTCCCTACTTGTTCCTATCTATCCTCTCCTCTCTATTCCTCTTCCGTAAGTGCCTCTTTGAAGTTTATCAAAGCTCCAAGAACATGTGTATAACTGGAACCAACAAAAGGGATACTCATGTTTACCCCCCTCCTCAGAAAACTGCAGAAGAAGATGTGGACAGTGGGGAGAGACACTCTACCTCCTGAGAAGTGGAAGAATAAGAGGAAATCACTTGACCTCACCCAAATTGGAGTCAGGAGTGGAGACTATTAGTAGAAAAGATTAAGAAAGTATCTCACTGGAGAAGCATTTTGGGATTCACTCATGCAAGGCTGTGAGGGCAACTATTTCACCACAGCTGCCTAAGGGGTCCTTTTGTCTGCCACCCACTGTGAGGCAAGTGAAGAAGGTATCAAAGAAAATGAACAGCTCCCCTACTCGCCCACCCACCAACTGAGGTGTGTAGCTTCTAAAAAAGGACTTACCAGAGACAGCAAAAAGGAGAAACGAAGGAGAAGTGTCCTTCGTCAGACAGCAGTGAAGAAGTGTGAAGTGAGCAGTGACAAGGTCTAAGCAGAGGTGGAAACTGACTGGGACTGACAAAGGTGGAGGTGGAATGGAGGCAGCCAATGAGAAATGGAGCTAGCTGTGACTGACGACTGGACAGAGCAGCTTTTGCCCAGTACAACTTAGCAGTCAAGAAGCTGCCTGGGGGAGAGGAATATCTGTTTCCAGTACCATTTTCAACGTAAGTCTTCCTTTAATGTAGGGGTTCTTAACCTGGAGTCCATGGTCCCAATCAGCTTCACATTCGTCTGGTCATCTTTGACGTGATTCTTAATCTTTTTAGATTTTTTTTTTTTTTACTTTTGTAAAGTAACTTGATGCAAAGAATAGAATTTGAGTTGCTTTCAAAATTTTATAATTTTGAAATAAACACCTAATTTTATTTTATTTTATTATTATTTATTTATTTTTATATTATTTTATGTGTGTTTATCATTATTTTATTATTAACTCTGAAGGGTCCATGGGTATATTTCAGGGGGTCCATGAATTTGAAGGGGAAAAATATGTCTTTATTTTCACTAACCTCCAACTGAAATTTAACATTTTCTTCCATTAAATATTAAAAAAAAACCACATTATTCTGAGAAGGGGTCCATAAACCTCACCAGACTGCCAAAAGGATCCTTGGGGGAAAAATTGTTTAGAGCTCCTATTTCAGTATCTTTGAAGATGAGCCTCCAGGATTTATTCCCTTTTTCCCACTAATCAATCAATCAATAAACATGTATTAAGCACCTACTATGTACCAGGCACTGGTGCTAAACACTGGTACAAGAGCCTGGGAGAACCAGCCCTGAAATCAGGAGGACCTGAGTTCAAATCCGGCCTCAGACCAAATACTTGACACTTAGTAGCTGTGTGACCTTGGGCAAGTCACTTAACCCCAATTGCCTGGGGGGGGGGGGGGGGGG
>NW_020948983.1:20430654-20496163 GCF_900497805.2 Vombatus ursinus
GGGGGGGGGGGGGGGGGGGGGAGATAAAAGCCTGGGAGAGGAAATGTTTTCCATTGGTTGATTAGCAGTTGAAAACAATTGTACCTATGCAGATTGGCTACTGGTCTGTGAGTGTACAATGATGATGATGATGATGATGCTGATGATAATGTGTGTGTATCCACAGTCACATAATAACAGGCAGAACCTTAGCCCAGCTCTTGCTGGTCTTTTCAAGATGTTTATTTCCACCAGTAAGGAGAGAGTTTCATAGTAATGGGCTTTGGGATAGGGGTTACATTCATATACATGTACATGTGTGTTTGTATGTGTATATATATGTGTGTGTATCTATGCATATACATATATATTCTTCTTGTTACAGTTGTTTTGCTAATGGAAAGGCCAAATAGCTTCTCAGGACCTCAGTTTCCTTATCTATAAAATGAAGGGGAAGAGAGAGGGTGAATTCTCATTTCTAAGGTCCTTTCTTAACATTCATGACAAGGAGAAAGGAAACAAGCATTTATTAAGCACCTACTATGTGCACCTACTCTGTTCAGGCACTGTTCTAAGGGCTTTGCCATTATTATCTCATTTGATTCTCAGAACAACTCACTAAGGTGTATACTATTATTATCCCTGTTTTGCAGATAAGGAAACTGATGGCAGACAGAGATTACATGACCAGCACAAGGTCACATAGCTAGTAAGTATCTGAGGCTGGATTTAAACTCAGGCCTTCCTGACTCTAGGTCCAGCACTCTATCTACTTTACCACCAGTTGCCTTCAGCAGCTACTCAGTAAAGTTCTTCACGAGAATAAATGAGCACCAGGCCAGAGAGGAGCCAAAGGATGGGATCTATTTATATTTTCAAAAACATTTTGACAGATGTTGTGCCTGGGTGCATGTGCACCTACAGGTACACAAAGGGCCCCATGGAATAGGGGCTAGGAAGGGGAGAAGGCAGATTATTCTTTCTGAATAAGGAACTTGCTAATTAGCAGGAAAGAAAGCACTTGGATAAGCAGGCTTATCTCTGGATGGAGAAGTACAAATACTTCCAAGGGTTCCAAGGATCCCTGCTAGGATCCTTCTTAATTGTTATGTCAATAATTACCTTTGTACTTCTCTTATGGCAATCTTCACATTCTGTTCTATACTCTGGTATAATAGAAGAAACACTAACTTTGGAACCAGAGGACCTGGGTTCCAATCCTGGCTCTGCTACTTATGGGCTTTGTATAACTTTGAACAAGTTACTTTATCACTGAAGGAGCATGTTCTATTATCTCTAAATGCTTAGCACAGTGTCTGGCGCATCGTTTATTGTTGTTTAGTCATTTCAGTCGCGTCCAATTCTTCATGATCCCATTTGGGGTTTTCTTGGCAAAGATAATGGAGTGATTTACCATTTTCTTCTCCAGCTCATTTCACAGATGAGGAAACTGAGGCAAGCAGGGTTAAGTGACTTACCCGGGGTCACACAGCTAGAAAGTGTTTGAGGCCAGATCTGAACTCAGGAAGATGAATCTTCCTGATTCCAGGCCTAGCAATCTATCCATTGCACCACTTAGCTGCTGCCAGCACCATATTGTGAATAACCTTACATAGCAGGATAGGGAGTTTTTCTAATCATCCCAATATTCATTTAACCTAACAAACAGATTACCTCCTGAGCCCACAAGAGACAGTCCCTTTCCTTGTATTTCCTGTTTTGCAGTTTAATGCCAAATTTATTCATAAGATGAAGATCATTTCATCCTACCATCTCATTTTATAGACGAAGAAACCAAAGGCTACAAAGTAAAGTGGTTTGGTCCCAGTAGGAGAGCTAGGATTAGAACCCAGGTCCTTTGACTCTAAATCTAGACTCCAGTATCTTCCCCTTCTACAGTTCCATGTGTTTCCTCCTCCCTCTTTCCAGCCTAACTGGGAGCTGCAAGGACTGCTTCGCTACTCCTCTGCCTCCCCACAGAATCACTGAGCAGAGGACTGTTGGAAAACTGGCATTCAAGGTTTGTTAATTGATGAATGGATGAAACCTAGCTCACCTGTAGGAGTATGTGTCCTTTGGTGAGTGTCTATGTGTGCAGATGCAGTTGTGAAGTTGGAGGGCCTGGGGCTAGTCTCTGAGGGGCTAGTGTTGAGTGGAGCGAGAAGGAATCTCTTGGGCAGCTCCTGGGTGCAGATCCAGCCCAGCGGGGCTCTTTTCAGCCTTCGGCTCCGAGTAGAGCTTCCGGGAGCAAAGCCTGGACCGCAGACACTGCAGAGGAAGGCCCAGTTGTGGGCGGGCTGGGAGGGAGGCGGGGTGTCTGCGTCGCTCACGTTACAAATCAATTCATTACTGGCACTCGCAGTGGCCGCCGATCTTCAAGGATCGGGGGTTTGATGAAGAGGATTCATTTCAAGAAATAAACCTTTTAAATTAACCACGAGACGAGGGAAATTTCTTTATTTAAAAAATGCACCGGCCCCTGCCTGCTTTGTTTTCTCTCTCTTATTAATGTCATTATTAATAATCCCCCCCAGGCTCCTCTCCATTCCCACCTCCCACCCCTATCTCCTGCAGGAAGGAAGGGGAGTGACTCAGGGTACTATGGGCTTCTCCTCTACCCCTCCCCCACCCAGTTGTTGCCTCTCACCAAATCCTTCTCACTCTAGTACCCCTCTCCTACACCCCCTCTTCTCAACGACCCACTCCCTCTAATCAAAGGCATTGTGATATAAAGGGTAGAACCCTAGGCCTAAGGGTCAAAAGATCTCCCTTTCAGTCCTGGATTTGACTGCTTGTTCCTTCGGTCAAGTCACTTTATCCTTATGAGTCTCAGTTTTCCTTACCTATAAAAAGGGGATAGTAATCTCACTTAACCCCCTTTGTAGGGATATTAGGAGAAACAAATGCTGAGGTGTGCTGGTAAATGTTTAACAGTTTCCCTAGGGAAAAAATGTACATAGGACACACTTTAAAGTTTAATCTTCATTATTAACATTTTCTGAAGTCTAGATAACCAACAAAATAATAAATCAAGCCCTGATTTGTAACATTTGCCAATTTCCAAGGTTTAAATGCTCACACTGGAAAATTTAACAACCGGCTCTCTCTATGTAGTTTGAGCTGGAGTCGGCAAACTCCAGGGGAATGATGCATATGGAAGTCCTTTGAAAAGCACAAAGGTCCAGGGCCTTGCCTGATCTTTCAGAGAGAATTGATGATTAAATCCTATAATGATGTTTTCATTATTTCATCCAGGTAATACAGTTGCCCTGAAATAGGGACCTTCTGGAGACAGTGCCTTAGTCCATTGACAAGAATGATAGAGGTATTTCAGGACCTTTCAAAGGCCATGGAGCAATCTTATTGAATGGTTGGGTCCTCCCTTTTCCCTCACATCTTACCCCTTAAGCAGCTACTTCTACCTATGACCCCTGGAGAAACACAGATCAGATTAATTCATTCATTGTCCCATGCCCTCTAGTAAGGGTCAGGAAGGACCAAAGACCCCCAGGAGTGTCTGCCATCCATCAACCATTCTGAGGGATTGGCATTCTCATCTACCTAAGAGAGGAGGAGGAGAGGGTCCCCCTAGAAACAATTGGATCACAATCTCCTGACTCCCACCTGACTCTCAGAGGGTAGGCTGAGCCGGCAGAGTCAGGAACAAGATAGATAGGGTTGGTAGAAGGAGGGGGAGAGGGGCCTTGACCCAGGAGCATCAGTAGAATTTATTAAGGGCCCAGAAAAATTGGGAGTGTGGGGAGCTGAGGACCTGGAAAATATGAGCTTTGGGAGAGTCTAGAACCTCTCCTTGGAAGAGGAGGGAAGAGTGGAAGGCACCAGACTTTATTACATGAAGGTGGTTTGTGCTCTGTTGACAGATTCATATGAAATTGGAGGAATTCAATGGATAGAACACTGGATTAGGAGTCAGAGGGCCTGCAATTCCATCCTGGCACTGACAGGGGAGACGAGTTGGTGGTATCAGACTCAAAAAGAAATTAATCCCTGTGGGCTGTGTATTGAATTAGAAAACCATAAACCAACATTATCTATGATGTGTTGTGTGTTTATGTATTCCCACTTGCATTTCAAGCTGGTTCAGGCAGCACTCAGGAGTGTGGGCCAGTGAGTTTGATACCTCTGGACTCAATGATTTCAGGGGACCTCTAAGACCCCCTCAAATTCTATATCAATGATCCAAATGAGCCCACCCAACACTTTCACTTTGCAGATGAGCAACTGAAGCTCAGAGAGCAGAAGTGGCTGACTTCATGTCACTCCCCCTCATGTCCTTAATGCCCTGCTCAGACTGGCCTATCAGCTGTTTGCCCATATTCAGGATTTCATCTCCAACCTCCAGGCCTTTGCATAGGCTGACCTCCATACCTGACAAACTCTTCCATTATATTGCCTTCTTTTGAAATCCTTAGCTCTCTTCAAAGGTCAGCTCCAGGGTCACCTTTTACTTGATGCTTTTCCTGAGCAGTGATCACTCCCTCATTTTAGCATTTTAGCAATGAAGAAACTGAGGCCCCAGAGCCTGTAACACTTCCCCAAGTTCACCCAGGTAGGAAGCAGCAAAGTTGAGATTAGAAGCGTGGTTCTCTGACTCTGGGCCACACTGCCTTCTCTAGCAGAGCTGGAATTCAGACCCAGGAGACATCCAAGCATACAGTGGATTGGGTGCTGGATTCAAAATCAGTGGACTTCAGCTGAATCCCACATTTACCACTTTCTACCCAAGTGACCCCAAGGTGAGCTGCTAGGCCATTTTGGGCTTCTGTTCCTTATCTGTAAATTAAGGGTTTGATCTTATAGAAGTGAATGTTGAAAACTAAAAATAAATAAATAAGTTTTAGAAAAATTAAAAAAAAATAAAGGGTTTGGATTGGACAGCCTCTACTATCTCTTCCAAATCCATAAATTGCCCCTAATCGTCAGAGTTTTCCCTACCCCACCCTGACAGTTACTTTGTATGTACTATATTCATTTATCTCTGTTCATGCTGTTCCCTCCTCCCTGCCTGCCTCAGTAGCATATGCTTTTGAGAGCTGGAAATGTCTCATTTTTGTCTTTGTACCCCCATCCCAGTACCTTGCATGCAGTAAGTGTTCAATAAATGCTTGTTGATGAGGTAACTCCCCCATAATCACACAATGAGTTACTAGAACATTGATTTAGAGCTGAAAGGGTCTTCAGAGGTCATCCAGAATAATCCCCTCATTCTACAGATGAGGAAAATGAGGAATGGTGTAACCTCGCCTAAGATCACACAGGGTGAGAGAGCCAGAACTGGGATTTGAACTCAGGTCCTCTGATTCTATATGCAGGATGCTTTCCACGCAGCCCATGACCTGTCCTTTGAAGGGGGCTAAGGATTCCAGGAGAAGGAGGTATCATGGAAGAGTGTGTCAGCTATGGAGGTCAGCCTATGCAAAGGCCTGGAGATTGGAGATGAAATCCTGCATATGCTGCTTCCTGTAGCAGAGCTGGAATTCGAACCCACGTCAGCTGGCTCCTGGTTAAGCTAGGACTCTTCTGCTAAGTGCATACAGGAACAAAACTGAGGTCTGTCCGATGGGCAGGGAGTAGACTGAGGGGACTGAGCAGAGCAGGGAGAGTGGGCCAAGATAAAAAGGAAGGGCAGATTGGAGGGCACATGAAGGAACAAACAAGGGAAGAACAGAGCAGACAGTGATTCAGGAAGAATCTGAGTTTCTTATCCTGCAAGCTTTCCTCTTTTTTTTTTTCCCCCAACAGCCTTTGTGGTGTTTGCTACAGCTGTCTTCACTGAGCTCACTGACAGATCTGTGTGGCTCTCAGTGGGGTTGACTGATCATGGCTTCCTTTCCACGAATGGGAGAAAGAGGCTGAAGGATGAGATGCAAAAAGAGAAAAGCTAGCAAGGACTGTGGCCTATCCCTGGGAGAAGGCCCTGAGAAGGCTCATCCTGAGGGTCTGACTGTCATCTGGCTCATCATCTCCCTCTCCACGCTGTCCACTGAATGTAACCCATCCAATTCTCTGTCAGCCAGCGTCATTCCCTCTAAGGGGCAGACGTTCATCATGAGCAGCACAGACCCAGCTCCCACCACAAGCACTGCCTAACCCAGGAGGGGCTCTCCCCGACAGTCAGTCTTAAGAGTCAGGAGCAGAAGCTGAGAATCCAGAATGAATGCGGTAGGGTTTTCAAGGCCTGCTCTGCCTTCCTATCGGACCTAGGGGCTCCCTGAGAGTCAGCATTGTCTCTTTCCTCCTCAGATCAGAGGATTATGAAATAGCCACTTGGTTGGGCACATTTGGGCTGGGACATTCACCTCTACTTCCATTCTTGTACCGCAGGCTGCCTCTCCCATTAGACCAGAGGCTCTCAAGGCCAGGGCTATGTGTTCAAGTGAATTGAACACCTCCTTCCTCAGTTTCCCTCTTTTGCTCCTGGCCACAGCCTTGTTATGAGGGACTTTGCAGAGAGTTCTGTGATTTCCATGCCCACCTGCCCAAGCCTCACCCTAGAGGGGCTACACCCTTGGCTGTTCTTGTGAGGGGTTGGGGAGGGAGGGAGTCCTTCCTTTCCCCCTTCCTGATTGCTCTTCTTTCCCAGGGCTACCCTCCCCCATGCTGCCACGGGCATGAAGGTGGAGGGGGTGTCCCAACCCAGGTGTGCCAGGCCACACGGCCATCACATAAATGGGGAATTGTTTTTAGGTTAATAATCCTGTGTTAATTTTCCCTTAAAATATTGTCTTTGACCGTTAAACGCTCACACTGTTATAAAAAGAACGTAATAAATGATCTTGAAGCAAATTCTCCTGCCAAATGTCATAATTTATTTGCATAATTAGCTCTTAATTTTAATTCAATATGCAAATCCATGCTTCCTTTCTACGGCAGCCGCCTGTTTCCCAGCCGGGCGGCCATGGATTTATTGTGACGCCAGCTCGTCTGTCAGAGGCAGGAGGCTGGGGAGGGGCCTTCTGGCGACAGCCTGGGAGCAAGACAGACAGACAGACACATAGACAGACACACAGACAGACACATTTAGATGCCCAGTGACATACAAGCACGCATAAGAACATTCAGAGCCTTGTTCACATATACTCATGGAGAGCTCCAAATGCACAGGCATGCTCACTCACCCAAGGACATGCTCATGCAAACACCCACCCACCCACCCACTCACCTACCCACATGTACATACAACATATGAAAGCAGATGCTTGTACATAAGGATGAGCTCCAGAGGTCATAGCAAGATGAAAAGGCTGCAACTATCATGGGAGAGATTAAGAGTCAACTCAACCAAAGGGAGATCCACCATGGGAGAAGGTGGGATATCTAAGGAGGCAGTATGGAGAGCAGGGAACGTGAGGGAAGGGGGGAAATGTGGACAAAGAACAGCACAAGACCACAAGGGAAAGGGGGGACAGAGTCAAGTTTAGCCACTGAACGCTGACTTGCCCAAAGATTACAGGATAAGGGAATACATGTCTCACTTGCCCAGTCTCAAGTCAGGCTTCCCACACCTGTGACTAGGTATATCTTGATTAAGAAATGATAATAATAATAATAATAATAATAATGATAATAATAATAATGATAATGATAATAAAACTAGACAAAATGATTCTTTCCTCAATCAATGCCTTATGGCATCCCCACATGAAACTTCATCAGGTTTGTTCAGCAAGGGACCTTAGAGATTAAATAGTCTAATACCCTTATTTTACAGAGTAGAAAACTGAGGCTCAGAGAGAGGAAGGTCACGTGGTCAGTGACTTCGCTTGAGTCAGTGGCCAAGCTGGGACTCTTTCCCCTGCACCCCAGAGACACAGCAAAATGGGGATGGGGGAAGAGATTTTTGGCTTCATAAATCTGCTTCCATAAAAGTTTGGCTTGGATTTCCCTTCTCCCTTAGGGAGGGAGAGGGTTTCTAATAGAAAAAGGAGTAAAGAAGGACCCTGGACTGTGCCAAACTGGAGCTGTCTCCTGGGAAGTGTCAATGTATATGTGTGCTGTCACAGGGGTGGGAGAATGTTTCTGAGTGTGCAAATGTGTATTATAACAGCATGTGTGTGAGTCAATGTAGGATGAGATGGGCTATATGTGTATGAGTGTGAGAGTGCACCCGCACCCCCACCCCCACTCCCACCCCCAGGAGAGTGCCGGGTGCGGCCTCAGCGGAGTTTCTAACCTGGAGTGATGGCTTTCCTGATTTGCCACTTTAGTACTCTTGTTAATGAATTTTTAATCTTCTTAATGACATTAAACACGGAAAGTAATTAAGGAAAACAAGTTTGAAACTGCTGACTTCAACCCTTTATTCACAACTATTTAATGTAGAATTAATTTGATTTTGCCCATTATTCAAATGAACGGGCTCCCTTCTCCCCAGGCCTGGCCATCCCTTGGACCCACGCATCCCCCTCCCTCCCCAACCATTCCCTGGGCCCTCCTCCCTCCTCCCCAGACACCCACCTCCCCTAGGCCTTGTCTTGGTTCCCGGCCCCTCGTCTACCTTTTCAATACCCTCATATCCTTGTCCCCAGTCTCAGGTCCTGGCCTCTTGCCCATCTCCAGGGAGCATCGAGGTGCAATGCATTTGTAGTCAGAGGACCTAGATTCAGTTTCCAGCTCGGCCTGTATGACCTTGGGCAAATCACTTAACCCATTTGGGCTTCAGTTTCTTCATCTGTAAAATGAGGGGTTCATGTCAGGTTCAGCAGCACATGTCTGCCAGGGAGCCTGAGGATGGCAGATCTCTTGAGCAGAGGAGTTCTGAGCTGAAACGGGCTGTTATCAATAGTGAAATTGGGCCTGTGAGTAGTCCCTGTGCTCCCAGTCTGGACAAGATAGTGAGACCTACTCTAAAAAAAAAAAAAAGAAAGAAAGAAAAGAGAAGGATAGGTATGTATGACACTTCTGAGATTCTTTCCAGATTTAGATCTGCGATCCCTCCAACACACACATGCCCCAGTCTCAGGGCCTGGCTTTTTGCCACTATATCCTTCAGGGCTCAGGGAAAAAGCCACTCTTCACTTCTCTCCTCCTACATTCCAACCTCTTCCCGTTTCAGGCCCCCACAGGAAAGAGCTCTCTGAGTGTGTGGCAGGTATCTATCTGCCTGGGCCTGACTGCTTCATGATGGAGGCAGAGCTGTACATTCTCCAAACCCAGAGAAGAATTAGGCACCTGGAATTGGGAATGAGGTGGAGACCAGAAGAAAAAGGGAAGGAAGGCACTTGTATCCCCAGACACTCAGGCCAAGTGAGGAGGCTCCATGTCTAGCTTCTCCTGTTTGACAAATTTGCCTGGTTCAGGATTGGTTCCTCCAGTGAAGGATTCCATCCTTACTTGCAGTAATTAACTCTTCCCAGATTCCTGTTGGGGCCTTGTGGAGAGGAGTAGCTGGGGACAAAGGTAAGGAGGCAGGGTGTACATTCATTGTCTCCCTGGGCCTTTTCATATATTTTGAGCTATTCAAGTTCAGGTTTCCTTTACCTTTCCAAGGTTTTGGTGAGTTTCCTTTCCATCTGAAAGGGCTACCCTTCACACTTCAATGTTTCTGTCTTTTGCCCCCAAATAGGCATCCCCCTTACATGTACATGTGAAATGATTTGAACATATCTTATTTGTACTGTTGCTGGGTACATAGGGTCAGTGGGGAAGGTCCTTCCTTTACCACATACCTGCCTTTCTTTGCTTCTTGATCTTCTGGGGCACCAAGTCAGTCAATAAGCATTTGTTAATTGGCTACTATGTGTCACGCACAGTGCTAAGCATTTAGGATACAAAGAAAGGGAAAAGACTTACTATTCTCAAGTCCAATGGGAGAGACAACATGCATACAGTGATGTACAGACAAGATACATACAGGGTATAGACCGGAGGTAGTCTCAGAGGAAAGGCGCTAAGATTAGGGCACGTAGTGTTCAGGCATGGGTTTAGGAACAGCGAATGAGAAAGGCTGGAGAACATTAGTGATGGGGGAGACATGGGGTACTCTGGAGTTCCTAATGAGGTTGAGGACTTTGAGAAGGTTCCAGTTAAGGCTGAGGGAAAAGTAGAAGAAACCAGCACCAGGAGAGTGAGATTTCTCAAGGGTCAGGGAAAAAGGACCCAGATCAAGTTCTAGATCTGGACCCAGCCATCTCTGAAGGAGGTATATCTTTAGTTAGGCACTAAACTCTGTTTTCTCTGTCCACGAGGCTGCCCCTGTATAGGACATAAGGACAAGTGCACCTCAACTCTAGGGGGAAAGACCTTCTGCACCCTGGACACTTGCCGAGGGAGCATGGCTATAGTAACCTCACTTCAAGGAGGGAAGAGGGATCAAAGGGGCAGAGAATCTGAAGATTGTTGTTCAGGACAAAATCCCTAGCTCTTGGGGCCATCAGGAATAGGGTTAAGGGAGCTATCACAAAAGGTCACCTCTCTTAGGTCAATCAATCAATCCATCAACCAGTATTTATTAAACACCTGTTGTATGTCAGACAGTGTGCTGGTTACTGAAGAAATAAAGACAAAAATGGAAAATCCCTGCCCTCAGGGAGCTTACATACTATCAGGGGAGACAACATGCACATATATAAGTACATGGAAGACAAAAGACACTTCTAGCACCTCCTTCAGTGGTGCCCAGGGATCATCTAGTCCTGGGACAGGGTGAAGAAATCCTCGGAACAGAATAAGATCTGGGGGCAGAAAAAGCCTAGAAAGGTCTAAGAAGCAACTTGGGGAGAAAGTAAAGGGAGGTAGGCTGTACCTTGGAGTGGATTTAGGTTGCACTACGTGATATTTGATTTTATTGGAGTAGTGCATGGCCAGGTTCAAAAACAGGTGGGAGACTCCTGATGGGCAGAAGAGGAGAGAGCTCTTCTGTTCTTCCCAAGGCTAAGCCTACAGCCATACCTCTGGAGGCCCCCTTCTTCCTACCCGCACTCAGTCCCTCCCAGCTGCTTCCCCCTACACACACACACACCCCTACACACAGAGATACATATACACTAGCAGTCACTAGAATCACACACACAGATACACACTAACTTTCCCCTAGAGTGACTGCCCTGTGTAACAGTGGAAGACATTTCTGAAGGCCCCTGATTCAGTCTGTCTTCTAGAAAGGAGGAAGTTAGGCCCTTGGATCAGAGCCCATATTAAAGCCAATGTGTTTGTCATACTAGCTCATTATCACTTTGGGAAGGGGGTACAGTGAGGGAATCTAGGACTCAGGATCTAGAACCCAGGACCCAGGCTTGGCTAGAGGAAGGCCCAAGAAAAACAAGGAAATGACTGAGTACCCCCGAGACTATGAGACAGGCTGTGAGAGAGACAGAAAAACATCCAGACAGTATCCCCCCACCCCCCTGCCCAAAACACACACACACACACACACACACACACACACACACACACACTCAGCCACATCACTTGTCTTGGCTCTTGGAAGAACATCAGCCCCTACCCTGTGTCCCCCCCACCCCCAGCCACTCCGCACTGAGCTGTGACTCTGATCAGCACTGACGCCTGAGTCTCTCTTGCCCCTTCCTCCCATTCCAGGGACTTTATGGGCTGAGACGCTTGCTTGCTGCTCTCTCTCTCTCTCTCTCTCTCTCTCTCTCTCTCTCTCTCTCTCTCTCTCTCTCTCTCTCCTTACTGCCCTTCTCTCTGTATGCCTATCTTTCTTTCTCTCTCCCCTCTGTCTCTGTCTCTGTCTCCCCTCTGTCTGTGTCTGTCCCTCTTTCTCTCTTTCCCTCTCTCCTCTTTGAATCTATCTCTATGTCTATCTGTTTGTCTGTCCCTCTTTCTCTCCCTCCCTCTCTCCTCTCTATCTCTGTCTGTCTATATCTATCTGTCTGTCTGTCTCCCCCCTCTTCTCTGTCTCTCCCTCCATCTTTTGCTTTCTCTCTCTCTTTCCATCCTTCTCTTTCTTATCTCTGTCTCTCTGTCTGTCTCTCCCCATCATCTGCCCCATCTTCCTCTCAGAGTTCCTATGCCTGTCTTTCTCTTTATGGCTGTTGTGTATCTGTCTCTCTAGTTACCAGAATGAGCAGTGTCTTTGGATTGCAGGACACTTCCAGGTACAGAGGAGCAGGGAACCTCCCAAGAAAGAACCAGAGCAAGTTGGATGTGTGTTGGGTGGATGGGTGGGTGCAGCACAGAGGAGGAAACAACTAGAAATGAAGCTCAGGCTTGGGCGGGGGCGGTTCAGAAGCAGGAGAATCTGAATATGAGACTCCATTAGCAAGGGAGCCTGAAACTGAAAATGGCTACCTGGAAACTGGGTAGGAGTCAGGGAGATAATTTCCTCTGCATCTCTTCCCCCAATCTTTGTCACCTTTCAACAAAGAGGCCTGGGAAGAGTCTGAGACAGTGCCTGAATTGTTTTTAATGCTCACAGACACATATGCACCTGCCTTCACACTGATGCTGACACACTCATAAAATGTTAGAGACACTGCAGATCATCTAATCTAAGTCCATTGTAAAGATAAGCAAAATAAGGCAGAGCTGAGGTGACTTGCCAAGAGTCAAGCACCGAGGTAGTGACAGCCAGGAGGAGCTTTCAGGTTAACTCCTAGTTCTGCACTTTTCTTGGTCGTGCACTGTGTTCCTTCCCATGCTCACCTATGCTCGCACCTACATGCTCACACATGAACACATGTGCTCATATCTACAGACACATACTCATAAATAGTCCCTTACTCACAGACACATGGACACACATGCTCCCATACATGCCTGTGCTGCGCACGCATATACACACACAGATCCCACAGGCGCCCACAAGCACAGGGCAATGATTAATGTCCCCTCAGAAAAAGAAATTATATCGAATAAATTAAACTACTGTGGCAGCAAATTGAAAAATAAGGATGTAAATGAGGTTTGAATACTTAATATCTGAGACATGGGGGGACGACAAGAAATTGCTGGGTCCCCGAGAGGAGAGAAGATGGTCCCCTCCTCACCCTTTCAGCCCCACCCTTCCACCATGAACCTGAAACTGGGAGAGTCTGGGCAAGGGGTCCTAGTGACCACTGACCGAATCTACTCTAGCTTAGGCAAAGGGACCCAGAGCTGAAACCTCCAGGGAAAGTTACAGCTGAAGACCAACCTACACACCCCATAGCCCCCACCCGAATTCTCTGAATGCAAATTCTGGGACCCAGCCCTGATCCTTATCTCTGACTCCCCCCCCCAACTCCCCAAGACCCAAATAACCAGACACTGCCAAACAGTGCACAAAGCACACATGCGCGTGAGCGCACGCGCGCACGCACACACACACACACACACACACACACACACACACACACACACTGGTACCTTGACCCTCAGAATGATCAGCTTTCTAGGCTTGAGTCCCTCAGGAAAAGTGTGTGTATGTGTGTGTGTGTGTGTGTGTGTGTGTGTGTGTGTGTGTGTTAGCTCCCTTTTCCTCAGGGTTTGGACAACCTTTCCCCATCATGGGTGGGGTCCTGGGATTCTGACTCTAGTCCTTAATCTGCTTTTTTCTAAGTTGGTATCCCTCTTTTGGTTTTGTCTTTTGCTCCCCAGTATTCCCCCTCCCAGTCACCCTTCCTGGCCCGTTCCTCTTTTCCTTGCCACCCCCATCCATGCCCCCTTCCTCCTCTCCCTCCTCCTTCTCCCCTTTCTCTTCCCCCCCCCCCCCATTCATATATATTTAGTATTTATTTACAAGGCCGGTTTTTCCCTGGGCGGGAAGCCAGCCGTGCACAGAAATCCTTAAGATGCTATAAAGCCGCTGAGGTATAAAATGGAAAGTGGTTAGCGCGCTGTTCAGAGATTTCTCACCAGCCTGGGCTCTCCTCGCTCTGCCCGCCCCCACTGTAAATCTCCCCAAGTTTAGCCTGATGGTTTGTGCTGTTTGTGCCAGGCCCCTGGATGGGGTGGGCCAGGGGTTAGGCTATGTCCCCCTCCCCTGGGGTCTCTTTTAGAGCTGGGGTAAATCTGAGAGGGGCCTTTCCTGGGTACAAGGTCAGATCCAATCATCCCTTCTTTAGGGGGATTGAGGCCATGCAGCTGAGCCTCTCCTAACACCTTAGTGGGGTGGAAAGATAGAGGGAGCCCAATGCATGGGGAAGGGGCTGATGCAGGAGGAGAAAGAGATGGAAAGCCATAGTCAGAGTCTCTCTTGCCATCTCTGACACCATATTGCTATCATTAATTACCCATTCTTGAGTCTAGGTCCCCTGACCCATATCCCCAGGCCTTATTTCTATCTCCCATCCAGTATTTCCCATTCCTGACTTTCCCATTCTTGATTCCTTATTTTTGACCCCCATCTCTGATGCCCATCTGTGTTCCCACATCTCTGGTCCCTATTTCTTTCCTTTTTTTTCAGTTTTTTTTTCATTTTTAGGCAATTGGGGTTAAGTGACTTGCCCAGGGTCATACAGCTAGTAAGTACCAAATGTTTGGTCTGAGATCAAATTTGAACTCAGGTTCTTCTGACTTCAGGGCCGATGCTCTATCCACTGTGCCACCTAGCTGCCTCTTTGGTCCCTATTTCTGATATAAATCATTGCCACTCCTGACCTTTATCTGTAACCCTAGTCTCTAATCTCAAGCTCTGATTTTCATTTCCAAGCCTCTACCCCTGACTTACATATTCCTATCCCTGACCCCCATCCCTAATGCCCATATCTTAGTCCCATTTCTGACCCCCATATCTGTAACTCTATCTTTGGCTCCCACTGTGCTCAGCCTCCTAACTCCAATCCTGGACCCCAACCTCCATCTTTAATTTCTACATATGTCCAAATCCATGACCCACCCACCCCCCATTTCTGATCCTACATTCTTTTTCTCATTTTGAACCCCTCATCTCTAATTCCCCACATATAACCCTCTTATTTCCTTTTTTTTTTTTGGCCTGTGTAGGACTTTTTTTTTTTAAAATACATGGGCAGCTGGAATAGCCAGGACACATCAAGAGTCCTGTGGGAGGCCAGTGGTGGTAAAGGGGCTCAGAGGCAGATGATTAACGGTACACTAGAACAGTCTGAGCACCAGCAGGGCCAGGTGCTGGTAGAACCTAAATGGACAGAGGTCCCCCACCATGCCCTCCTCGCCTCCCAGCCTAGGGAGACTTCTCTAATGCCCTAAAGCCCAAGAGGGTGGAGTTGGTTGGAGACATACAACTGGGAGGGGTCAGCTGCTTAGACATGGGCCAGGATCCCTTGATGCTGAGGGGGCTGGGAGGAGGGTGTCCAGTCATTTGAAGCCTCTGACTCAGGAGTGAGCTCTTCATTTATTCTTCTGGGGGTGAATCATGCCTACCTTGGTTGCTTCCCAGGTCAAATTGGCTGCTGTGTCCAGGGCGTGTTTACTCAGGTCAGTCACCAGGCTGTCCATGGAAGCCCAGTGCCTCAGGAAGATGGGCCTGATCAGGCGATGATACAGGATCTGGGAGCCACTATAGGCTGCCAGAAGCATGCACCATAGCAAGAAGGCACACTTCTCTGCACAGTAGAAGGGGACCCAGAAAAGGAAGATGTCAGAGAAAAACTCAGCCAGGCCAAATAGGCTATATACCACCCAGGAGGTTAGCCAGATGGTATCATCTTCTCTGTTGGTGCTTCCAATGGCCTTGATGGAAGCATATGCTGGGTAGATGAATCCAATGAGATTGCAGAGCAGGGACGCACCATATCCAAATATGAGATAGAGGGCTAGGAAGGCAATGGAACCTGTAGCCAGGTAGTACTTTTTGATACCGGTGATCTCCTCCAGCTTCCCCAGGACATCAGTGATAATGTTTTTCTGCTCCAGGCCAAGGGGTGAAGAAAGGGGGCAGAGGATGACCGGGCCCAGGTCTGAGGGGCCACCTCCAGGGCTCGGCCGCCGGTGTTGGTGGCGTCTCCCTCTCCAGGCTCCCAGGACCTCCACTCCTCCACTCCTCCAGTCCCTCAGTCCCTCCCCTTCCCTCCCTCCCACCTCGTGATCCTGCAACTGCTAACCCTCTTATTTCTGATCCCTATCTCTGACTCCTACCCCTGACAAACATCTCTGATACCCTCCCTAGATGGCTTACCCATGACCCCAGTCTCTGACCACACCATTCCTAATCTCATCTCTGTCATATCTGACTCCCATCTCTGACCTTTCCATTCTGATCCCCATTTCTGAGCTATTTTTCTGATCTTCATTACCTGACTGCAACCTTGATTCTCCATTCTTTACTCTTACCTCTGACCGTATTACTGGCCCCTACTTTGAGTTCCCATCTATGACTTCTATCCATGCCCTTCATTCAGACCCATGTGTTTAATTCCTCCTTCCCTAAACCCTTATCCCTAACACAATTTTAGGGCTCTATCTCTGGATCTTCTTCTCCTGATTCTCTTCCCCAGTGCTCTAATCTTGATTCAGTCTGAACTCATTCCTATTCCCATGTCTTACCCTATTCTCCAATTCCAATCTCTGACTCCCATCTCTGATTCCCATTCCTGACCTGAACGTAGAAGTACATTCCTGGTTGTTCATCTTTGATTTATCACCTTAAACCTATCCTTGATCCTAACAATGGAGGCATTTTTAACCTTCCCCATCATTAGCCATCATTCCTGGTTCCCATTTCTGGCCTAATCTTTGTTTTTCATCTCTGATATCCATCTAACCCTCCACTCTTGATCCACATCCCTAATATGTCATTCATGACCTCCCAATTTCTGACCTTCATCCCTGATTCCCATACTTGATCCCATCTTTGACTCATATTCCTTACTCATCCCTGACCCCATCCCTGAACCTGTTTTGAGCTCCATTTCTCATTCTCTATTCCTGACCCCCCATTTCTGACCCTCATCCTTATCTTCCCATCTCTAGCTCTTCATTTTGACCTCATCTCCTAATATTATCCCTGACATTTATACTTGATTGACCTCTTTTATTTTCTGACAGTCTCTCATACAGTGTTATATCCCTGGTTCTCCACACAAGCCCCCAGCTTCAGCTCTTATCCCTGGCCCCATCTCTGATACCCATCCCTGATCCACCATTTCTAAGTCCCATCTTTGACCCCCATCTCTCCAGCCTCTAAGCCTTTCTCTCATCTCTGTTCCCCATCCTTGATTCTCCTTTCTAACACACACCTTTGACCCCATTTCTTATTCTTTATGGCAGCCAACAAACAGACAGACAAACTCATGCAATCTTGGGCTAAATTAAAGAAGTCATAGAAGGACCAGGACTAGGGAAGTGACAGGTTAGGCTGAAAGAAAGCCACATTTTAGGAAGGACATTGATTAGCTGCAGAGCATCCAGAACAGAGCGATCAGGATACTGAAGGGCTTTGAGATCATGTTATGTAAGAACCAGTTATAAAACTGGGAATGTTTAACCTGGAGAAGAGAAAACTCAGAGGGGACATGATATTTATCTTAAATTATCTGAAGGGTTGTTGTGTGGAAGCGGATTAGACATTTTCTGTGTGGCCCTAGAAAGCAGAATCAGGAGCACTATGGGATATTGCAAAAGGGGGGAAATTTAGGCTTGATGTAAGGAAAAACTCCTTAATAATTAGAACCATTCAAAAGTAGAATGAGTTGCCTCAGGAAATCATAGATTTTTCTCTTCAGTGAAGGTCTTCAAATCACAGTGATCAAACTTGTCCCCAAAGACAAAGTGCAAATACACTTCCTTTCCTTCTTTGCAGAGGTGGAAGACTCTGGGTCTGGAACACCAATGAGGATGTTGGATGAGGCAGTTAGTGTATTGGTTACTTTTACTGAAATTTACTTTTCCCCTTTGTTCTTACTTGTTATAAGAGATAGCTCTTTGGGAGAGCTATATTGGGCAGTGGAGATGTTACAAGAGACTGGCTAGTCCCTCATTATATAGATAATATAAAAATAAAGATATTAGTAAAAAATTAAAAATAAGGGCATTCAAACAAAGGATGGATGGACATTTATTGGGGATGTTGCAGATGGAATTCTTGTATAGATAAAGATTGGATTAGGTGTCCATTGCGATTCCTTCCTAGTCTGAGAACTTTGACCCCATCTCTGCTCTCCATCCCTGACACCATTTTGATTTCTAACTCCCATTGTTGACTTTCTTCTCTAACCTTCTCCAACCCCTGGCCTGCTACCCTTGACCTCTAAACATCATTCTGACCTGGCATATCTACCCTTCTACCACCCACCAATCTATACCCTTCATTTCTAATTCCTATCCTTAGATACCATATCTTACTCTCATCTCTGACGCTGGCCTTTAATCTCCATATTTGTTTATTCACTAACCCTGACTCCCATCTCTGGATCCCATCCCTGACTTACTTTATATCTCTAACTCCCAATCCTGATCCCCATTTCAGACCTCTACCTTTATTTCCATCTATTTACTCTTGTCTCTGACTTCCACTCTCCACTCTCCTCTCTGACACCCATTTTTGGCCCCTATCCCTTATTTTACTACTTCTGTCTCTGATTTTAACCCCTTAATCCCATCTCTATTCTATATCTGTTGTTCATCCCTGACCCTACTCTGCCCCACTTGTTTCTGATCTCTAGTGCTGATCCTCAGCTCTGAATATCAACTTTTATCTCTATCTCTGATCCTCATTCCTGCCCATCCCCATCTCCAATCCTGAATTGGTCATCGTTATCCCTGGCACACATAAACCCATCCCTTAACCCCCATTTCTGATCCTCTCCCTGTTCATTTTTGACCTTCATCTCTGGCTCCTATTTCTGCCCACATGGATGATCTCTATTTCTGGCACTATCTCACTCTGATTCCAAATTCCAATCTCTGACCATTTCTGACCTTCCTCTCTGATTCCCTCACTACTGACCCCCCATTCCTGGCTCCTATCCTTTACTTCCATATCTAGACCTTAAACCCACTACCATTTCTGAAGCTCATCCCTCATTTCTATCTTTGACACTTATTCTTGACTTTGTTCCTTGATCTAATTTGTGGCCCATCTTTGAAGTCCAATTCTGATTTATCTTTTGTCCCCAGTCCTGGACCTCCATCTCTAACCTCTATCACTGATTACTTTCCCTATAAATCCCATCTTTTACTGTGATCCCAGACCCCCAGCCCTAACTCTCGATGCTGATCCTCTTCTCTGATCTCTCCCCTCTCTGGTTCCTATAATTGAACCTCATCTGTTATTGATTCTATCTCTAGTCACTACCCTTTACTCTCTTCTTTGATACCAAACCTTGAACTCCGTTGCTTACTCTCATCTTTAACCTCTAATCCTGACCCCATCCCTAACTTTCCCATACCTGCCTTCACTCTTGAATTCTATTCTTGATCCTCATCTTGAAACTCCTATTTCTAATCTTCTACATTCCCCATTTCTGAACTTAATTACTAACTCCCATCCTTGATATCCCATCCCTAAAGCCCATATCTGAGCTTTATGATTTATTCACCATTTTGACTCATCTATTTCTAACTTCCATCCATAATCCTCAACCAGAGACCCAATTCTGGGTTGGGCTTCCTGACCCTATCTCTGACCCTATCCTGACCCCATTCCTTATCTCTGACCTTCATATCTGGTCTTGATATCTGACTCTCCCATTTGTAACCTTCAGCCCTAGCCTCTCATCTCGGAATCTCACCATTGATCCCCCTAAATCCTCCAGACTCTATTTCTGACCCCTATCTCTGACCATTATCATGAGTCACTATCCTTGACCCCCAACATTGAACCTATTCCTTATTCCCTTCTCTGATCTCTATTCTTGAACCCATCTTCTACCCTGTGATTATTCTCTAAACTTTTTTACTCCTATCACAGACCTCAATCCCTAATTCTTATCACTGATGTCTAACACATCTCCAACCCAGTCCATCTCCAGGTTTCACCCCCAAATCACACCCTTACCTGTCATTTCTGACCTTTATTATTAACCTCTGACTTTCATCCCAGATCTTGCTCTTTGACCCTCATTTTTAGCCCCTAACTCTGACACTTCATCTCTGACCTGATGCCTTTGACTATTATTCTGGACTGTGTATCCCTGATCCTCACATCTGACCTATTCTCCCTTACCTCTCTTACCCTTACCTTAATCCCTAACCTCATCTTTCTTGACCTGTTATTGCTGACCCTCATTCCTGACCCTTATCTCTGAATCTCCTATTTCTATTTATGAGTTATGAACTCTTATTCCTGACTACCACCCTTTACCTCATCCTCTGACCCTCTCCTCAAGAGCCCATCTCTGTCCTTTATCCTGGACCTTCTTAAACCCCAATTTTTGATGCCCTGTTCCTGATCACCTTCTTGCCTGATCTCATGCTGCTTACCGCTCAATTCACAATCTGGAAACTTTGTTTCTAACCCCCCATTGCTGACCTCCTCTTTCCTGTTCTGATGCCTCTGTTTCAATTCCTGGCCCCCACCTCTATGACTTCTCCCTTCCCCATCTCTCTTATCTATTCCTGGACTTTCTCATCCCTGACAGTCCTATCTTTGACTCTCCCTCCCATCACTATTCTTCCAAGAATAAAAATTTCCGCTCTCTGTTCACTGGGGTGGCCCTGAAAGAAAATAATCATTGTTCTTATAATCAGTTCTGTGCATACCTGTGTCCATTCATTATTCACTCATTCACTTACTCCTTGGTTCATTTATTCACTTTAATTAATTCACTAAATCACAGGATCATAGGTTTAGAGCTAGATTAGATGTCATTGAGTCTAACTCCCTCATTTTACAGATGAGAAAACTGAGGCTTAGAAAAATGAAACGACTTGCCCAAGGTCACACATCTAATTAGCATCTGAGTCAGGGTTTTGAGCTCAGGTCTTCTTGACTCCAAGTCCAGCATTTCATTCACTACACTGTCTACTGGCCTCCCATCATTTATCAAATTCACTCATTCACTCAGTGGGAATATACTGAAAGCTGCTGCATGCCCAGTATCCAGCTAGAATATGGAGGAGACTGGCTAGAGGAGATATCTCCTTTCCCCTGCTCTTAGGGAGAAAAGGTTCACACAAAAGGAAAAACTAAATAACAATTTAAGAGTTAAATGGGAACAGAAGAAACAACTATGAGAGTCCATCCACAAACACTTACTCCAGTGGCTTATGGGGAGATGAGAGGAAGAGTTCAGGTTTATGAATCTGGTCTCTGGAGCCAGAATATGAGCTCAAGGACCCCTGATTGGACCTCCACCCCTCAGCATGAAGAACTCAGGCCTTAGCACATAGCAGGTAGTAGTAATAGTAATAGTAGTAGTAGTAGTAGTGTTCAGTTCTTTCTATCATGTCTGACTCCTTGTGACTTTTTTTTGCAAAGATATTGGAATAGTTTGCCATTTCCTTCTCCAGCTCATTTTTTTCACATGAGGAAACTGAGGCAAACAGGATTAGGTGACTTGCTCAGTGTCACACAGCTTGTAAGTGTCTGAGTCCAGATTTGAACTCAGAACTTCCTGGCTCCAGGCCTGGCACTCGATTCACCGTACCACCTAGCTGCCCAGGGTCTTGAATACTAGGTTTAAAAGTTTGTGCTTTATTCCATTCACAGCCTTTGATGGTTTCTGAGCATTGGATAATACACTCAGAGGTAAGAATTAGGAAGATGATGGAGTAAAATGAAATGAATAGAAGCCAGATATAAGAGCACTGGATCAGCTATCAAGGATCGTCGGCTCCAGGACCAGCTCTGCTACTTACTACCTGAGTGATGTTGGGAAAGTCCCTTAACTTCTCTGGGCTTCTGTAAAATAAAGGAGTTAGACCATATGCCTAAGTTTTCTTCAGCATCTATAACCTATGCTCTCCTTCCTTTCAATTTCTGCCCTCTACAATCCATCTTTTACAAACTTGCCAAAATAATCTTCTTACGGTACATATCTAGCTGCGTCACCCACCTTCTCACTATTTCCTAAAGGACAAAACAAACACTCTTCTGCCTGCCTGTGAAGGTGCTCTAGAGTCTGGCTTCAACATTCATTTCCATCCTCACTTCATACCACTCCTCTCCATTCTTTCTGGAACTCATAATGTCATCTCTTAGTCTGTGTATTGTCCCCTCATCCAATTCCTTCTCTCCAACTGGCTGGATTGTATTCCTCTCTCTCAGAATCCTTGCCTTGCCTTAAGGTTCAAGCTCAGGTACCACTCACACTCCCTCGACCTCACCCCCTTCCCAGTTGTTAGTGCTGTCCCTCTTATTAAATTACTATTTTCTGAAATGTGCACACCTTCTATGCCTCTCAGTGGAGTGTGAGAGTGTGAGGACAGCAATGGTCCCTTTTTTCCCTTTCTACTATCAATGGGAGCACAATACCTTTTGTGCAGCGGGTTATTGATAAATGTTGAATTAAATTAATAATCTAACCCTATACAATTACTTGGGAAGACTGCAGCTTAGATTGGAGAAGACACTGGAGATGGGAAGAATAGTTATTAATAGTAATAGCTCACCTCTTTTTGTGGTGGTCAAGAATTGGAAATTGAGGGGATGCCCATCAACTGGGAAATGGCTGAACAAAATATGATATATGAATGTAATGGAATACTATTGTTCCATAAGAAACAGTGAGAAGGCAGACTTCAGAAAAACCTAGAAAGACTTGCATGAACTGATCTTAAGTGAAATGAGCAGAACCAAGAAAACACTGTACACAGTAACAGCAACATTGTGCAATGACCAACTTTGATAAACTTAGCTCCTCTCAGCAATGCAATCTAAGACAATTCCAAAAGACTCATGATGGAAAATGCTATACACATCCAGAGAAAGAACTATGGAGTCTGAATGCAGATTGAAGAATACTATTCTCTCTCTCTCTCTCTCGTCTTTTTTTTTCTTTTCTCACAATTTTCCCCTTTGGTTCTAATTCTTCTTTACAACATGACTAGTGTGGAAATATGTTTAATATGATTGTACATGTATAGCATATATCAGATTGCATGCCATCTTGGAGATGGAGAAGGGGAAGGAAGGGGAGAAAATTTAAAACTCAAAATCTTATAAAGTGAATATTGAAAATTAAAAATAAATAAATGTGGTGTGTGTGTGTGTGTGTGTGTGTGTGTGTGTGCGTGTGTGTGTGTTTTGGCTAGGCAATGGGGTTAAGTGACTTGCCCAGGGTCACACAGCTAGTAAGTGTCAAGTGTCTGAGGCCGAATTTGAACTCAGATCCTCCTGACTCTAGGGCCAGTGCTCCATCCACTGGGCCACCTAGCTGCCCCTCATAAATGTTTTTTTTTTTTAAATAGTAATAACTCTTACTTATATAGTGTGCATAAACACACCTACACATATAACTTTAAGGTTTGTAAAGCATTTTGCATATACTATAGCATTTGATTCTTACAACCCAAAAGGTAGATGCTATTGGAACTCCCCCACTTTACAGATGAGGAAATGGAGGCCAGAGAGGTTAAGTAACTTGCCTAGGGTCACATAGCCATTAAGTGTTTGAGGTGGGATTTGAACTCAGGTCTTCCTGACTCCAAGTCCAGAACTTTATCCACTATGCCATCTATGGGGCTGGGATGGAAGAAATGAAAATGAATAGCAGAAGTCAGTTATATAGAATTGACAGGCCCTTGGCCACTGATGCAAGATGAATGATGTGGAATATGGAAGAGTTCAAATTGGGAAATATGGATCCTGGGTGATTGGGAGGATTATGGTATCATTGATAGAGATGGGAGAAGTCAGGAAAAGGACCGGCGAGAAGCGGGGAGAAATACTGGGGCTTGGAAATACTGGACTCAGAGTCTGGGTGCAGCTGTCCAGCAGGCACGTTGGCAAGACTGGGCTAATGTTTCAGAGAAAGAGGTCAGGGTTGGAATTCCTACTTGAAAGTCAGCCATGTGGAGGCAGTTACTGAAGCTGTAGGGTTAAATAAGGAGGTGGAGATTATATAGAGAGAAGAGGGTCAAGCATAGAGGCATAGATGATGCCCAAAGTGGGACAAGAAGGGAATTATAATGAGAATATTTTGCTGTCTGCAGTGGGCACTATGCCATTAATAAGTCAACCAACAAGCATTTATTAAGTGCCTACTCCATGCACTGGGAAACAATCCCTACCTACAAGAAGCTTACATTCTAACGGGGGAGACAAGAAGTACATATCTAAGTGTATACAGAATAAATATAAGGAGAATAAATACAAGATACTCTGGGTGGGGATATAGAACATGAATTGCAGCTTGACCAGGATCATAGATTTTGAGTTGAGGGGGACCCTGGAGGTCATATACTGCAATGCTTCATTTTACAGATGAGAAAACTCAGGCCCACTTAGTGATTTGCCCAAGAGCACAGTCGGTCAGTAAACAGGAGAGCTGAGATTCCAACCTGGGGCTTCTGACTCCAGATGGGCATCTCGGCTGCTGCTTCGTAGTGGGTACAAGGTGCCCACCCTGCAGATGCAGGTGTTCCCGTGTGCGGGGTCATCTTGTCTAGCTCTCTGCTTCTGTCTGCTCACCTGGTTCTGGATAGAAAGTCGGATCTCATGGAGGTTTTTCTTCAGGTCCCCAGCTCTTTCTCTTCATCCTCAAGTCCCTCCTGGTCAGAAGGGAGGAGTGGGGTGATTGAGCACCAGAGCCAGGCTTGGAGGGTAGGGAACAATGTGATGGAGTTCTGGACTAGTGCTCTAGTTGGGGTTGAGAATGAGCAGTTGATGGACAGTGGGGTCTGAGCCTCTATCCATGCCTCCTCATGGCCCGTATGACTAACTCCTGTCAGTTTGCAGCCCCCTAATACCCTTAGATATTAGCCATGCTTGCCAAAGAGTGGGTTGTTTATCTGTTTATTTGGCTTCAGCCTCCACACATGTGTCACTCTCCATGTTTTTGCCTCCTACGCACAATCCCATTTCCTCAGCCTTCTGTCTCCCGTGGACTCAGCCCTCAGCCCTCCTGCAGGGGGGACAGGGAGAGACAGAGCCTCCCTGTGGTAGGCGGGAAGGTCCCTGATGTCCTGGGGTGGGGGGTAGGAGGTGGGACCCAGGGCCAAGATCCCTGTGTAAAAAGCCAGCAGTGCAGGGAGGGAGCCCTGCCCCCCCCAGGGGCCTGAAGCCCTAAATGCCCCCGCACCTTCTCCATATTGTGGGGAAGTCGCTGCATCCATCAATGTCAGCCGCCGAGTTTGAATAAATTTGAATGCACTGAGCCGTGGGCGGCAGTTTCCATAATATCACTTTCCAGTTTGAATATTTCACTTTTTTTTCAAATTTCTTTTTATCCAACAGCTTCTCCCCCTTTTCATCTCCTCTCCCACTCCCAAGCAGAGCCCCAGATGTGGAGGACACACCACTCTCACGTGTCCTTAGGGGGCTGTAGGCTGGCACTTCCACTAGCTTTTGGCCCTACCTACTGTGCACACAGTCCCTAGGCAGAAGCTCAATATTCTTCCCCTTGGACAGATAAGGAAACTGAGGCCCAAGAAGGCAGAGACCTCCCTGGCCCCCGTGACACATGGAATATGTCTGTGTGTGTAGGCTGTCTTCTCCATAACTGGGAGGGGCTTGATCCAACGCTCCTCTCCTTTCCATAACCCCAGTTCCTTTCCCTAGTACTCAGCATTTCCAGCAGCTACATATCACTCCAGACTGACTAGACCTCCAGAACTTTACCCAACCCACAACATCTTACTGTCTTGTTTTCAGCCATCTCCACATCTTGCTGCCAGAACTGCGGCCAACCCCACCCCACTCTCAACCTTGGACTCTACCCCTGGAACACCTTATCTTTCCCAGAACTAGGTCTCCATGAAACTTCCATGCCATCTCAATATTATGGCACCCCACCCCCACATTCTTAACACCCCACCCTTTCCAGCTCCCTTTTATGTGTTTCTCCCCATTAGAACATAAGCTTCTTGAGGGCAGGAATTGTCCTACTTGCTTGCTTGTATTTGTATCTTCAACACTTAGCACAGTGCATAGCACATAATAAGTGCTTGATTAACGCTCTATTTATCTATCAATCTATCTAATTTCATTGAGGTGCTGATAAAGGGGGAAGAGGAGAAAGGGAACAACCATTATTAAGTACCTACTATGTGCCCATCATTGTGCTAGATAAAGGCTTTACAAATATTATATCATTTGATCCTCCCAGCAACTGTGGGAGATAGAAGCTATTATTATTCACATTTTACAGTTGAAGAAACTGAGGCCCACAGAGATTAAGTAACTTGTCCAGGGTCACACAGCTAGTGTCTGAGGCCAGATTTGAGCCCAGGTCTTCCTGACTCTAGGCCTAGCACTCTATCCACTAACGGCTGGTGTTCCTACCAGGAGCAAAGGAGAGAGGTGGGGAGCCTTTGCCCCTTCCCCTGTAGCTGCATCAGGCTAGGATGTCCTTGGACTTTCATGTTCAGCCTTCCAAAACTTGTCTTTTAGCAGTGATACAGCCATATTCCCATTGGGACTAGGGGAGAAGAAAGGGAAAGCTACTCAAGGTTTCCCAAGCCTTATAATTCCTAGAGCATAGGAGGTGGGGAAAACTGAGACATGGTATAGGGGACAGGAATAGGACCTAGGACACATGGTCATAGGGGAGTCCAGAATGGGAAGCTCCAGTAAGGAAAGAAGTAGAGCAGACAGGAAGAGCCTCTCCAAGAGTTCATATGGAATTTCTCAATGACCATCCATGGGACACTGATCATCCCTGGCAACACTGATCACCTTGGCCACACATACACACATACACTAATTTAACCATCCATTTGGATGTCCCCAAAATTCATGAACAAATTTGGGGGTCAATGACCACCTGTGGGGTGAAATGATCACCCATAGGGATACTGACCATCTATGGGGAATACATCATCCATAGGGAAATTGACCATCCATTGGCCTAGCCATCATCAGGCCCCTGCATGAAACAGGGGGTCACACCCCTAGTATCCCCTTTGCCTAGGACAACATTGACACACTGATCATGCATGGAAAATGCTGACCATTCATGGGGACACTGACCATAGGCCAGCCTCCTCTCAAGATGGGTGACCTTCTCGCACACAGCTCTTACCCTCATACTCGAAGACATCCACACGCGTATTTCAAGCTTTTCTTAGGCCATTTGGGGACAGCCAAGGACAGGAAGTGTCCCCTCTTACAGTCCTCCTACTCTTCTGACCAGTTTGTGGGAAAGAGTCATCTTTAGAGACAGTCACAGGATCTCCCTAAGCCCCTACACAGAATCAACTCCTCCTCCCCCCTCCCAGGCCCCCATCATCCCACACTTGCCTTATGAGTATCATAAGGGAATAAATGGGAGGGGGAAATGTTCCTTCCCCAATCAAGGCAGAAGAGAGGAGACAGGGAGAGACCAAGGACCCCAAGAGAGGTTGAGATTTTGTGATACAGATATACATAATGTACCACACCCTTTCCCCATCCACAAACTCAATTTTCCAATTCAATTGGGCTTCCCGGTCTCTGTCAGATCACACAGGTGTGAGACATAAGACAAAGAGGTGACATCTGCCCTGAGGGAATTTATAGTCCAGTTGGGGTGGAAATTCACCTAGAAATAGCAAGAAAATGAGATGAAAGCAGATTCTTGATGGAGTTCTGCTGCATGACCTTGGGCAAGATTCTTCAGGTCCTCTCTGGACCTCAGCATTCTCTTCTGTAAAATGAGGGAGTTGGGCCAACCAGCTCCAGCATTCTATAGTTCTAGGATTCTACACAGGAGTATCTGAGGCAGCAGTTGCTATGAGAGCTCAGGGAAGGGACGGATGGCTTCAGCTGGGGGTAGTCAGGGAAGGCTTCTGAGAAGAGATGGAATTTGGGCTGAATCTTGAAGATGGTAGCATTTAATTTAAATAAGCAAAGAGGAAGAGGATGGGTATTTCAGGCTGGAGGAATCATTTGAGCAAAAGCAAGGACAGAAATGAGCTTGGCATGAGTCAGATTGGGAGCATGGGAGAAATAGGAATTATGTGGGAAATATGCAGCATTGTAGCATGAAGGGAGGACTTGGGACAGGGAGCTGGGACATGGGAGGGGGCAGTGAGGAGGTGGAGATGAATATACCCTATCCCTCCAAATTTCAGCATTGGTCCCATGACCATCACCCCAATTCTTCTACTTCTGTAAACCCTCTCCCCCTCCACACTCAGGCCTGAGACCCCCAAATATTGACATGGGAGTAAATCGTGTCAAGAAGATAGGACCCTCCATGCTCCCTCATACGAAGTAAGGGGATCTCTGAGCTCTGGGAAATTGATCTCTGAACTGTTTATGGGAATTGGGAAGTGTTTTCTGATCAAAGAAAAAAAGTGATTGGGCATGGGGTAGATCTGTGAGCCCCAGAGGGGAGTAGGGCTATTCTCTGAGGGTGGAGAAGATCTCTCCGAGGTGCCCTCTTTGAGCTGATGGTAGGGTAAGGGGAAGGTGGAGAGGTAGAGAGCTCTCTGAGTTCTCCCCCCAGGGTGCCAGTGTCAGCATGCCAACCCCCCTACCCCCACCCCTGGCCAGGCCTACAGCGGGAGGGAGTGTCGTGGGAAGGGAGAGGCCCCCGCCTGCCGCACTATGACAGATGATTGACTCGAAACAATATCTAAGGCGATCAGGATAAAGTGCCGGCCATTTCAAGGCTCAGCAGAATTCAGATTCTAATTAGACTTCTCACCACATTCCAAATAAAAATGGTTCCCCTGGTATCCTCTTTGCCTATCAGGTGTCTCTCCCTGATCGCTGGAACAAAACGCATAAAGAAAGTGATTAAAGCCATAACAAAGGCATAAAATTGGAATTATCGCTGCCACCACATCTGGGAGCACGGAGTGTCACCACACCGCCCCCTCCCTCCCCTCCTTCCCCTCCCCTCGCCTTCCTAAATACGCACATGCTCACGAACACGCATACCACCCCAATACCATTTACCCCATCAAACCACCCCGCGATCAAGCTCCCTATGGTCGGGCAGGTGGGAGTGGCGAGGGATCTGGGGGCTGAGGAACTGGAGGTCAGGGACTGGGGGATGAGGGGCTCGGGATAAGGAACAGGGAGGTATGGAACAGGGATAGGGGGTATGAGAACCAGAGAGAGGGATGAGGGCCAGTGAAGGGTGGTAAGGAGGTGAAAGACTGGGGCTGAGAAGGTTGCGAATAAGGGATGGTGAAGTGAGACACGGGGGTGAAGAGGTATAGCACGCTGGGAAATGAAGGGTTGAGGTGAAAGAGAGGGAGGTGAGGAGCTAGGGACTGGGAGAGTTTGAGGGTGAGAGTAAGGGAGGTAGGGATCAGGGAGGAGAAGGACAGGGGGTGAGGGCTGGGGGCTGAAAGGTTGGAGATTAAGGAATTGGGTGAGGAACAAAGAGGAAAGAGGCAGGTCCTTGAGTGAGCAATTCTCCCAAGTAATCAATCCAAAAACATTTTTAGTCATCTACTCTGCACCAGGCACTGTGCTAGGCACTGGGAATACAAATACAAAAAAAAAAAAATCCTTAATGTCTATAGGAACTAAACTTTTTTTTTTTTAATAAAGATGGAGTTGAGGGACTTTGGTCTCAGCTTTTCACATTCCTCCCACTAAGAGCACATGAACACATATATCTGCATGTAGATAGAACCATAGAATTTAAGGGGTGGAAGGGATCTTCCAGTCCAGGCCAACCCTCTCATTCATGGATAAGACAGACCTAAAACAGGATAACGAGTTCTCCAAGGTCAAATGGTGAGTTTTTGGCAGAGCCAGAATTTGAAAGGAGGTCTACTTGATTTAAATCCAGTGTTCTTTTCCTTATGTTCCTTTTTCTATAAACATATGAGTACACACACACACATACACACAATAGGTATTGCCAATGTAGAAGACATGCAGAACACATAAGCCACCATCTTGGTGTTGCATCCCCAGCTGACTAGGGCTGACCCCTTCAAACAGAATCCATGTAGTCATTCTTCCATATCGTAATCAACCAAACAGACCTGCACATGGACCTTAATTATGGGCTTCATATATCTCTCTTGTACCCTCAACAGAGAATACCCATGGAGACTACAGCATGTTCCCACCATACATGTGCACACAAACCTTCCACAAACATACCTTCAGCTGGATATGCCTTTAACGATATACACAGAGACACATCTGGATCCCTTTCTGGGCCTTATGAAGGTTCCCCACCACCACCACTACCAACCCTTCCCAGTGAGATACCCTATGGCAGTTTTCCTGGATCTGTCAGGTTGTCACTCCAAAACTTACTGCCCTCCAATACAGGTCCTTGGCTCCCAGCCCTGATCCTTACCTACCCCCGACTAGGTGTAAGCCACTACTCTAGCCCCCCTGGTACCCGAGACCCCAACAGCCAGCCTTGATCCCCTGATTCAACACCCTGCCCTCCCACTCAGCCTTGGTTTGCTGGTGCCTTGTTCCTCCCCCCGTCCTCACTGGACTCAACCCTCTGTCTACCTCCCCCCCCCCAAGTTCTTATTCCCAGTTCCCCTAGTCCCCCAGTCCCTGATGCAGGGCAGGCTGGCGGGAGGCAGGTCCAGAGGAGGGTGAGAGGGAGTGGGAGCGGGATCAGGAGCGGGGACGATATAAAATTAAAAGGTAAAAAGCAGGAACGCAAATGGAGGGTGCTTTCAGCTTTCACATTATTAATGACTCTTCAAAAAATCGGCGAGTTTTCCAATCTTCTCCGAGAAGCGCTTGAAGGAGCTCACAGATGAAACTGACCTTCAAAATGTTCTTTGGTCTTTAGTTAAGAAATTCGCTCGCCATTATGGCATCATTAGGGAAACAAGGATAAAATTACTCCATGGTTAATGACCTATAGTATCTCCCCACCAAAATTTGTTTCAGATCTAATAAAACTGTGCTTAACACACTCGGATGAGTTATGAGGACTGTTCTGCAGGGTATTAAAATGTGGAAAATAGATTTTCCGAAGCTGGGGGGACTGGACTTTTTGAATCAGATAGCAGAATGGAATTTTCTGGGCAATAAATTCTTCCATGTCTCAATTTCATCTCGCTCTCTCTCCTGCCTGCCTCTCTCTCTCTCTCTCTCTCTCTCTGTCTCTGTCTCTCCCCCTTTCTCTTTTTCTTTCTCTGCCTCACTATCTCTCTCTGCCTCTCTCACTGTCTTCCTCTCTTTTTCTCTGTTTCTGTCTTTTTCTCCTCTCCTTCTCTCTTCTCATCTCTTCCTGAAATATTGAACCAACAAGAAAATCTCGATAGCCCCAGAGCTTCTGTATTAAACTTTGCCAAACCTAGACAAAGAGGGTACTAGGTATGTGTCCCCATGTTTCATGGAGGGTCTTGAGGAAGGGGTGACATACTTGGGCTCTCTGTCTATAAGTCCTTGTATCATAAAGCAGTTGGGTGGGGAGGGGGGATCATCTTGGAAGGGTTCTATGCTCTGGCCGAGCTATGGCTCAAGAAATAGGGAGGGCACAGGAGTGCTAACTGCCTACACACGCACACACACACACACACACACACACATACATATGATGGTCTGTGAGTGAATACCCAAGGATGCCAAGCTCCATGTTGTGGTCATGGGACGAGTACATGACCCCCACAGAGCACTATGGTCATCCTGCCTTGCACATACACGTGTGCACATAGAACAGAGCATACACAGCTGTCCGGGCCTGGACAGAGCCGAGGCCAGGGGTCTATGAGGGCCGGATGCTGCCGCTGCCGCGGAGAGAGGTGGCTCTGGAGGTAATGGCATTTTGCTCTCTTTAAACTTTAATCTTTCCTATTAATTCCCTGCAACTGGAGAATGTGTGAGAGTTAATGTTCCGTGAACGTGTTCCGCACTCCGCAGTCTCTTCGAGCTAATTACCTTCAGGTGCTAAATGGAGGGAAATTGCAATCCATTTGGATGTGAAAAAATTTCGCCTTGGCGTCCCCTGTGAGACATCCTTTTTCCTGAGTGCTGCAGAAAGAATGCTCTCTGGGCGGGAGGTTTTTCCTAATGTTTTTGTTCCCCCCCTTCTCCAAGAGACCAGGTTGTGCAGGACGGAGGTGAGGGTGTATAGTCTGAGAAAGGCCCAGAGTATCAAGCCTGGGGCCTGGAGACAGAGATGGGGACAGGGATGAGGAGGAGGACACATGGGCCCTGAGTTTGGGGAATACTGGGGCAGGGAACCTGCCACATACCCTCCTCTTCTCCCTCAGCCCCTCAGAGGCTCCAGAGTGGAAGTGTATTGACATGCTTAATAACATGCTTATTACCAGCATTTCTCAGCTGTTGGGCTTTGAATACAGATATAACAGAATTTTACAAGCCACATAAATGCTATCCTCTTCCTAGACCCCAAGCTGGGGCATCCAAGAGAATGGGGATGAAGATGGAAATGAAACACAGGAAGATCAAAATAGTGATAGGGATAAGGATAGACATGAAGATGGGGAGTGGAAAATGAAGATAGTCATGGGATGAAAATGTAGGTGGATAATAGGGGTAGGAATGAGGATGAGATGAAAATAGGAATTGGGAGGGAGATAGAGAATATGGAATAGGGTAACAATGGGAATGGAATGGGGATGGAAGATGGATAACATTGATATTAATTAATCAATAATTATGTATTAAGTGCCTACTATGTGCCAAATATCTTTGTAGGTACTGGAAATACAAAGTTCAATAGTCTCTCCCTTCAAGAGTTTACTAACTATTGGGGAAGACGATATATACATATATAGGTGTAACCCAAGTCCCAAAGTCCATTGGTCTGGGATCTTCCTCATGGGTAGAGATTAGTGTCCTATGCCTGCATAAAGGGTGGGATGGAGTTAGTGGCTTCAGTATCTTGGGATCTCTTGATTTTATTCAGGCTTTACAAGTACTTGGGATGTTTCTGGCTTCCAGCTTCAAAAGAGAAGATGGAAGGTAGCAACCTCGCTTTAGATTGTTGAAGTCATCATTTGGGGAGCTGGCGGTCTCCATCAAGTCCCTATCCCCAACTTGCTACACCAGAGATTTCCGGGAATTTCATCTGGAATTCTCTCTCTTGATTGAGCTGAGTTATCTCACTCCCAATGGCAGAGCTCCTTCCCTCTATATTGTCTGGCATATTTTCTCCTATGTATACTTTCTCTGATTTCTGTTTCCAATCAACTTGAATAAATGGGTTTCTTTGCAACTTGCTATGTGTGTTCATTGTGGAACTGGTATTTGGTAGGAAGGAAATCAAGCTTTAGATATAAAGCTAGGTCCTGTTTTCCTCATTAATGAACAATGATCAGAAGGTTAGCTTGAACTTGAAAACTACTTCCCCTAGGCTACTAATATTCAAGAGAGCAGATAGATATAATTCTAGTCTAGTCTCCTCTCTCTCTCTCTCTCTCTCTCTCTCTCTCTCTCTCTGTCTCTCTCTCTCTCTGTCTCTCTCTCAGGAGAGCAGAATGGCCAAGCTTTTGCCCCAACCTTCTACTTCTCTTCTTGGCATAAAGTCTCCCTTGGAGAAGGGGCGGGGGAGAAAACGCTAGAGACGTCTATTCTGCTTCTCTTTGAGCCACACAACATCCCCATGTGACATATATGAGGGAGAGCCTTATTATAGAGATAGCTACAAAAAAAAATACAAGGTGTTTTTGTTAGGGAAGGTACTAGCAGCAGAAAGAAAGTATGGAAGGTGATGCTTGAGCTGTCTTGAAGGAAGCTAGGGATTCCAAGAGGCAGAGGGGAGGGGAGAGGAGAGGTAGTGCATTCTAGGCATGGAGGATGGTCAATGTAAAAGCATGGAGATGGGAAAGAGAGTGCTGTGTGTAAGCAACAAAAAGACTGGATTGCCTGGACCTTAGGGTCCACAATATGGTGAGAATCGTGGAATCTTAGAATTGAGAGAATTTAAGTGTCATCTAATCCATCCCCTATCCATAACAAATGGTTATTTGAAGAACAGGGAGCTTGCTACTTCACAAGATAACTCATTCCATTTTGGAGAAGCTCAAATTGTGTTGTTGGTTTTTTTTAATTTTAAAATTTTTTTAAATTTTAAATTAATTTTTATTTTTTTAATTTTTAAATTAATTAATTAATTTGTTTTTAGTTTTCAACATTCACTTCTATAAGATTTTGATTTTGAAATTTCCCTTCCTTCATTTTCCCCCACCTCCTCAAGATAGCATGCAATCGGGGAGGCTAGGTGGCACAGTGGATAGAGCATCGGCCCTGGATTCAGGAGGACCTGAGTTCAAATCCAGCCTCAGACACATAACACTTACTAGCCTAGCTGTGTGACCCTGGGCAAGTCACTTAACCCTATTACCTAACCAAAAAAAAAAAAGATAGCATGCAATCTGATATAGGCTATACATGTACAATCATTTAAAACATATTTCCACATTAGTCATGTTATGAAAGAAGAATCAGAACAAAAGGGGAAAACCACAAGAAAGAAAAAAAGAGAGAGAGAGAGAGCAAATCGTATACTTCTATCTGCATTCAGACTCCATAGTTCTTTATCTAGATGTGGATAGCATTTTCCATCATGAGTCTTTTGGAATAGTTTTAGATCACTGAATTGCTGAGAAGAGCTAAGTCTATCATAGTTGGTCACTGCACAATGTTGCTGTTTCTGTGTACAATGTTCTCCTGGTTCTGCTCACTTCACTCAGCATCAATCCATACAAGCCTTTCAAGGTTTTTCTGAAATCTGTTTGCGCATCATTTCTTATAGCACAATAGTATTCCATTACATTCATATACCACAACTTATTCAGCCATTCATCAATTGATGGGCATCCCCTCAATTTCCAATTCTTTGCCACCACAAAAAGAGCTGCTATAAATTTTTTTGTACATGTGGGTCTTTTTCCCATTTGTGTGATTTCTTTGGGATATAGACCTAGTAGTGGTATTGCTGGGTCAAAGGGTATGCACAGTTTTATAGCATAAATTAGGCATAATTCCAAATTGCTCTCCAGAATGATTGGATCAGTTCACAACTCCACCAACAATGCATTAGTGGAGAAGCTCAAATTGTTACAAAGTTCTTCCCTATGTTGAGCTTAAATCTGTCTCTATAACTTCCCCCTCTGGTTCTGCTCTCTGGAGCCAAATCTAATTCTTCCAGATCTAAATCTATGTGACAGCCTTCTCACCTGGCAACTTTGCACACATAAAGGCATATCTGCATACATCTACATATGTATTTATAAGTATTCATGTATGTATTTTGCATATGTATACATGCATATATGTATGTATGTGTGTGTGTGTATTACAATGGACAGCTAGGTGATATAGTGGATAGAACACTGGGCCTGGAGTGAGGAAGACCTGAGTTCAAATCAGACACTTACTAGTTGAGTGACCCTAGGCAAGTCACTTCACTCTGCCTCAGTTTCCTCATCTGTAAAATGAACTGGAGAAGGAAATGCCAAACCACTCCAGTATCTGCCACAGAAACCCCAAATGAAGTCACAAAGAGTTGGACACAACTCAACAACAACTGAACATATTTATGTACATGTTGTTTTATCTCATTTGAGTATAATTTACATGCAGGTAATGAGTGCTTTGCTTTTGTCTTTGTATCTCTAGCACCTGACATGTTTTTCAATTGAATGGAATGGAATTTTACAGATATAGGATCCAAGATCTAGAAAGTCTAAGTGATTTATCATCAGATCATAGATTTGAAATTGAAAGGAACCTAAAAAATCATCAAGAACTGATGCAAAGTGAAGTGAGCAGAACCAGGAGAACATTGTACACAGTAACAGCAATACTTACTATGATCAACTATGAATGACTTAGCTGTTCTCAGCAATATAATGATCCAAGATAATTCCAAAGGACTCATGATGAAAAATGCTATCCACCTCCAGAGAAAGAACTGTTGGAGTCTGAGTGCAGATTGAATACTTTTTTTTTTACTATATTATTATTAGATTGGTTTTTTTTTTTGGTCTATATTTTCTTTTGCAACATGGCTAACATGGAAATATTTTTAATGACTGCACATGTATAGTCTATACCAAATTGTTTGCCTTTTCAAGGAGGGGTGAGGGAGAGAATTTGGAACTCAAAAACAATTTTTTGAGATAATTGGGGTTAAGTGACTTGCCCAGGGTCACACAGCTAATAAGTATCTGAAGCCAGTTTTGAACTCAGGTCCTCCTGACTCCAGGGCCAGTGTTCTATTCACTGCACCACCTAGCTGCCCTGGAATTCAAATTTTTAAAAATTAATGACAAAAAATTTTGTTTACATGTAATTGAAAAAAAATACAAACTAAACATAAAAAAATGAAGTTTTCAAAGGACTTTCATACCAAAAAAAAGTCATCAAGTCCAACTCCTTCATTTCACAGATGAGGCAACCCAGACCCAGAAAGTTCAAGTGACTTGTCCAGAGTCATACAGCTAGAAAGCATTCAGGGGAGGATTAGAACCCAGGTCTTCCTGATTCCAAGTCCAACACTCTATGTAAGTGATGAGGTTTAGCCTTGAAGGCCCATCTTCTGACTCCAACTCCAGGGTTCTCTCTAGCAGACCACATTTCCTTTCAAATGAGTTGTTCTCTCCTACAACATAATTTTCAGGCTCCTGGGCATGCCAGGCTTGTTTTTCTATAGAAACTCTAGCAGGCCAACATGCTTCCTAACAGAGAGTGCCCAGAATTAATGGCAGGATTACAGATGTAGCCCAACCAAAGCAGAGACCAGCAGAACTGTCACCTTCTTTATTCTGGACACTGCCCTCCTATTAATATAGCGCAACTTCAAATTCACTTTTTGGACTACTGCATCATGCTGTTGACTCATAGGGAATTTGCCATCCTCTAAAATTTCCAGGACTTCTTCACGTACTCTTCTGTCTGGTCAATATCCCTGCATCCTTTCCCCACGCCATTCCCATGCCTGAAACACACAGGTACTCTCCTGGCCTGTGACATTGAATTTTTGAACCCCAATGCAAGATACTGCATTGATCCCTATCATGTTGCATCTTATCAGATTGGGCCCATCATTTCAGCTGCCAAGATCTCTTTGGATTCCATCATCCAGCATTGTCAGCTCTGCCTGCCTATTTTAAGCCATGCCATCTATTCCTTCACCCAAGTCATTGATAAGGATGTTGAATAGAACAGGGTGAAGCTCAGAACCTTGTAGCCTTCCATGAGATAACTCTTTCCAGCTTGATATCAGAACCTAGGATCATCGATTTAGATCTGAAAAGGACCTTAGAGGCCATGGAGCCCAACCCCTCTTTTTTTTTTTTTTTTCAGATGAAACTGAGATGTGGAGAGGTTAATTGAATTATCCAGGTAACACACATCAAGTAAGTGCCTGAGACTGGATTTGAACTCAGGTCTTCCAGATTTCAAACCCAGCACCATATCCACTACACCACACTGCTTCTCTAATTAATTCATTAATCACTATTCAAAGTCAACCAGCCCTGAGTCTATCTTACTGTACTTGTATCTTACTCTCCTGGTAGATCAGCAGAATGCAATAGAGTCTATCTTGACTTAAGCAAAGCATTTGACATTTTTATGCTTTCATGCTATCCTTGTGAGATAGGGTGGATATTTAGATGAGGCTGAGAATGCAACTGAAGAGTTACAGAGTAAGAACTGAAAGAATAAATGAGAGAACAAGAGGGCTGACAAAGTAGGCATGGGGGGGTGGAGGGAGTAGTCTTTGAAAAGCCCCTATGTCACCGATGACATGCTCTCTGAGGGCACAGCAGGGTGGACTGAGGCCAGACATGAGAAGAACTGCTGAAGAGAGGATGAGTAGTAAGGCTTCTTGGAAGGGGAGTCGATGGAGACACTTGGAGTCCCCTTCTCTGAAGCCTGTAAGAACTGATGAGATTTCTCTAGAACAAAAAAGTGTCAACCTCTCCAATTACGATGTTGGTCATGTAGGAACTTAAGCACTACAATATCAAGGAGCCCTGGGCATTACCCAGGACCAAGGAGAATAACTACTGTCAGCCACAATTCCTGACCAAAAGCCGATGGGGAAAAAGAAATCCTGATCCAAGGAGGCAGATATATTTATATATATATATACACACATACAATACAAAGTACAAACAAGTACACATTTGCACACTCACATAAATATATACACATGTACTACTCTTTCTTCTTCCTTATGTCACTACCATTTGTTAAATACACACATATATACTTATAGACATTCATAAATATACATATATGTATATACACAACTCCTTACTCTATCTTATGACTCTTATCATTTGACCAAATCTGCTTTCTCCAAGGTCTCTGATAGCAAATCCAATGTCCTTTTGCCTTTGTTGTTAAATTCAATGATATAAAAAGTACATAGCAGAGAACAAAAGAAAACCTAGAAAGAAGCATAGGAAAGCTGGGTAGCTTTGAAAACAATGTGTAGAATTTGTTAGGTAGGTTTTTGTGAAATGGAAATTTATTGTTTTATATTGAATCCTTTCCTATGTTCTGCTATGCACATGGAAATGTTCTTTTTTTCCCTTTTCTTGTTTTGTATTTAAATTTAAAAATGAATAAAAAAAATTGTAAAAATTCAATAATATTTCTCATTCCTTATCTTTCTTGACCTCTCTGTAACATTTGACACTCCTGACCATCTGTTCCTTTTCGATAATCTCTCCTCTCCTTTTTTTCTGAAACATTACATTCTTCTGGTCTTCCTCCTATAGCAGGGAAAGAAAAGGAAGGGTAAGGGTATGATAGGAAGAACTAAGGTCCTATTTCTCTGACTTATTTTCACTCTCCTTCATTGGTTCTTCTTTTTATTCCCTATCTATGCATCTCCCTCAGTATTCTTTCCTCAGTCCTAAATATGCTCTTTCCATCTGTGATATTATCCATTCATAAAGACATAATTATCACCTCTATGTATATGACTCCTAAATTTATATCTCCAGCACTTACCTCTCCCTCTTATCTCCAAGTACCTATAGGGCATCTCCATCTGAGTCCCATCCCACCCCCAGTCCCTCAAATTCAGTGTGTCCAAAGAAGCACATTACTTTCCCTGTCAATGACACTATCTTCTCCCACTTAGAAACTATATGCCATTTATCTCTCTACTTAAGAGATGTCAAACACAAAACACTTTCATGTACAACCAGAACCAGACAAAAATGTAATTGGGAAATATTTAACAAAATAAAGATACAATAGAACATAGATAATGTTAATAGGTGGTTTTCTAAGACAATATGCTACCTAAGAAATCCTTATGTGTATGGTTTAGTTTTCTATTTGAATTAGTTAGCATTGGCTTTCTGGACTATAAACTTCTTGAGGGAAGGGACTGCATCTCATCTGTCTTTTCATTTCTCCCAATTGTCTAGCACAATACATTGCAGGTTGTAGGCATTTAATAAATGACTGTTGAATTCAACTGAAATGAAATCCATCACACAGGTACATGCATACCCTCCACAATGAAATCACTTTAAATATGTTTAAAATTTTTGTTTGCCTTTTCTGTTTTTTTAATTTTATTTTTAAAAACTAGATTTGTGATTTCACTGGTAGTGGAAATTCCTGGTGAGGAACTCCCTCTACAAATGCAGATTAACACCTATCCTAAGAGTGTACATTTTGAACTACACTGGAAATGACAAAACAAAAATGGCTTCTAGGGAGCTGATACCCAAGATAAGAATAGAGATCCCCCCAAAAATGGCAAGCATAATTGCAGAGCCACTATGAGATGAGATATTTATAAAGCATGTAGCATAGTATCCAGCACATAGTAGGTGCTTAATAAATGCTTTTTCCCTCCCTATTTCCTTTCTCTTATTTGAAAGATCTTAGAGAAGGAGAGATGCACTGCAGGACTGGAGAAGGGCAAATGTTCCTATTTTTTTTAAAGGAGAAAAGAATATAGAAACTAGGCTAATGAGCTTGGCTGGTTCTTGAAAAAATTTTAGAACAGATCACTAAATGGATGATTGATGAAAACCTAGAAAAATAAGCAGTGATTACAAAAATCCAGAATAGTATCACCAAGAATGAGAAACTTACTATTTCCCTACCAGACCTACCTTGTCAGACTTAGTATTTCCTGTTTTTTAAAGCAAGGTTGAATCCTACAGAAATAGTTTACTAGATTTTAATAAAGCCTTTGATAAAGTATCTCATACTATTCTCATGGAAAAGAAGAGGGGTTGGAGTCTAGAGGGTAGTACAATTAGAGTATGCACTGGTTGATTGGTGACACTCAAGGGGTTAATGGCTCCATGTCAACTTGGTAGGAGTTCTCCAGAGGATTGCCTCAAGGCTTTATGCTTGGCCTTGTGCTAGCTAATATTTTTGCTAATGTTTTGGATAAAAGTATGCATTTTCTGCTTATCAAATTCAAAATGACAAATTGGGAGGGAGAGCTAACACACTAGGATGAGAGTTAGGATTCAAAAATATTTTAACAGGCTAGAGCATTGGGCTTACTCTAATAAGATAAAATTAAATAGGGATAAATGCAAAGACTTATATTGAGGTTCAAAAAATCAACTTCACAAGTCAGGCATGGTTATAGAGCAATTTGTCTCAAAAAAATTCTGAGGGTTTCAGTGGACTGCAATTTCAAAAGGAGTGAGCAATGTGATAAGAGAGATGAAAAAGCTAATTTGATCTTGGACTGCATGAAGATCATAGGATCATAGATTTAGAGCTAGAAGGGACCTTTGAGGCTACTGACTCCAACCCCTTCATTTTACAGGTGAGGAAGCTGAAGACAAGAGAGCTTAAATGATCTGCCCAGGTTCACACCACTAGCAAATGTCTATGGTAGGATTTGAACTCAGGTCTTCCTGACTCCTGACTTCCTGACTAGAGACATAGCTTCCAGAATTAGGGAGGTGATAGTCCCTCTGTACTCTTCCCTGGTCAGACCACATCTGTAAGTATAGTATTCAGTACTGGGCACCAAAGTTTAGGAAAGATTTTGAGAAGTTGGAGTGTCCAGAGTAAGTAAGGCTTTTAGGGTGGTAAGGAATCTTGAATCCATGGTCTGTGAAGACTGATGAAAATGCTCAGTATGCTTAGCCTAGGGAAGAGAAGAACAGGAGGAGATGATAGCTATCTTCAAGTATGTAAAAGATTGTCATATGGAAAAAGACTTAGATTTATTTTTTGGTTTCATAGGGCAAAACTAGAAACAGTGGGTAGAAGTTGCAAAAAGGGAAATTTAGGCTTAATTTCCATGTAATGGGAACAAATAGAGGACCCCAACTCTGCCCTCAATTTGTGGGACCCTGAGTCACTTCCAAAAAATCCATCTCTCAAGATCACAGTTTAATCACCTATGCTCAGGGAAGGAAATGTAAAGCAGAAGAGATAGCCAGGGGCCCAAGGCCTGGGATCAGATTCACCTGGACAGCATATTCCCTGGCTGATATGGCTTCTGGTGGTTGGGGTGGTGATGGAAGGGTGGGGAGAGGAACACTCTCCCTTTCTCAATAAGATGTCTCAGAGAGAGAAATCCATGCCATGTGACCCAGAGAGAGAAAGTAGAGAGAACAAAAGTTCTCTCTTTTAAAGAACAAGAAAGCTCTTCCTGCCTCAGTGGTCAATAAGGGGATTGCTTTATCATCCCAAAGCCCTAAGACTTTCATTACTGAGGCAGGGATCATGTGACCCACCAGAAGTGGCCCAGGGGCTTACAGCTCAGGGGTACTCCTCTATTTACCTCTATTGAACTGTCCCCCAGGGAAATATTTGCTGTCCTCAGCAAATCAACTGGAGTAAATTTATTTATTTATTTTTATTAATTTATTTTGATTTATCAAAAATCACTTCCATAAGCTTGTGAGTTTTAAATTTTTCTCTCCTTCCCTCCCCACCTCCCTCCTCAAGATGGCACACAATATGATATAGGCTATACATATACATTCCTATTAAACATATTTTCACATTAGTGATGTTGTAAGAATTAGAACCAATAGGGGGAACCACAAGAAAGAGGAAACAAAACACAACAGAAGGAAAGAAAAATAGCAAATAGTATGCTCCAACATGCATTCAAACTCCATAGTTCTTTTTTTGCATGTGGATAGCATTTTCCATCATGAGGCCTTTGGAGATGTCTTAAATTCTTGTATTGCTGAGAAGGGCTAAGTCTATCAATATTAGTCATTGCACAACATGGCTGTTACTGTGTACAGTGTTCTTCTGATTCTGCTCACCTCACTCAGCATCAGACCACACAAGTCTTTCCAGGTTTTTCTGAAGGCAGCCTGTTCATCATTTCTTATAGCACAATAGTATTCCATTAACATTCATATACCACAACTTGTTCAGCCATTCCCCAGTTGATGGGCATCCCCTCAATTTTCAATTCTTTGCCACCACAAAAAGAGCTGCTATAAATATTTTTGTACATGTGGGTCCTTTTCCCATTTGTATGATCTCTTTGGGATATAGAACTAGGGTATATTTAGCACATTTTTCCATAACAGCAGTTCTGGAAAGTTCTTGAGAGACCTAGGGAGGCTCAAGTATTGTCCTTTCAAGTGCCTTCCCCAATGGTTGGCACCAAAGAGTCTCAATAAAGTCCATATGGCACAGTTCTTAATGGCTCCCCTAAAGCGCCATAAAAGAATCCCAATCAGTCCATTCAGCACAGTTTTTAGACAATCCCCAAATCAACAGCTGTTGTGAGAGTCCAGGATGACTAGTTAGTTCAATAGTCCACAAGTATTTTTTTTTTTGATGAGGCAATCGGGGTTAAGTGACTTGCCCAGGGTCACATAGCTAGTAAATGTCAAGTGTCTGAGGCCAGATTTGAACCCAGGTCCTCTTGACTCCAAGGCTGGAGCTCTATCCACTGCGCCACCTAGCTGCCCCTCCAAGTATTTTTCAAGTGCGTACAATGTGCCAGATACTATGCTATGTTCCAAGAATACAAAGAATGACAAAAAACAATCCTTGCCCTCAAGAAGCTCACGTTCTAATGGGAAAGACAATGTTAAAACAATTTTGTACATTCAAGATATAGATAGAATAAATTGGAGGAAATCTCAGAGGGAAGCCACTAGTATTGGGGTGGCTGAGGAAAGTCTTCCTACAGATGGTGGAATTTTAACTTGGGTTCTAAGTAAACCAAGAAGCCAGGAGGCAAAAGCGAGGCAACAAAGAATTCCAGGCATGGGAGACAATTGGTGAAAATAGACCAAATTGGGAGATGGAGTGTCTTGTACAAGGAACAGCGAGGAGATCAATGTCATTGGATCATAGAGTAGTAAAGTGTAAGAAGACTGAAAATGTAGGAAGGGTCTAGATCTTGCAGGGCTTTAAAAACCAGAGTATTTTATATTTAATTCTGGAGCCATTGAAGTTTATTGCGTCGGAGTGGGGGGCAATACTGTCAAACCTGTGCTTCAGCTAGATGGCGCAGAGGATAGAGCACCGGACCTGCAGTCAGGACCTGAGTTCAAATCCGGCCTCAGACCAAACACTTGACACTTACTAGCTGTGTGACCTTGGGCAAGTCATTTAACCCCAACTGCCTTAAAAAAAAAAAGAAGAAGAAAGGAAGATCACTTTGTTACCTGGTGGAGGATGGACTTGAATAGGGACCCCAAGGAAAGGAAACCGAGCAGAAGGCTATTGTGATAGGCCAGGTATGAGGTGATGATATCCTGTACCAGGGGGGTGGATGTTTTATAGGAGAAAGGGGAACCTATATGAGAGATATTGCAAAGGTAAAAACAACAGGACTTCACAACAGATGTGACAGGAGAGACAGTGAGGAGTCAAGAAGGATACTAGGTTGTGAACTTCTGTTACTGGAAAAATGGTGTTATCCTCAGCATTAATAAGGAAGTCTGGAAGAAGAGAGGGTTGAGAAGAAGGTAAAGATAATGAGTTCAGTTTGGGACTAATTAGGGTAGGTTAATACTTTGTGGCAGTCAAGTCAACAAGCATTTATTACAATATGGCAGCCTAATTATATTAAATCATACCTGCCAAGTTGGTAAAAGCAAAGGATAAAACTAGTTAGTGTTGGAAAGGCTATAAGAATCAGACACATGAAAGTCAGGCACAATTCATTCTTGAATTGGTCTAGATGTTGTGGAAATCAATTTGGAACTATGCCAAAAAATTACAGCTAGGTGGCCCAGTGGATCTCGAATTGGCCCATTGGCCCACAAATCAGGAAGACCTGAGTTCAAATCCAGCCTCAGACACTTATTAGCTGTGTGACTTTGGCAAGTCACTTAACCCTGTTTGTCTCAGTTTCTCATCTGTAAAACGAGCTGGAGAAGGAAATGACAAAACACTTATCTTTGCCAAAAAAAAAAAACCAGTCATATGACTGAAATGACTCAACAACAACAATTATAGGGATACCTATGGAGAAATACTACATACATCCTTTTGAGGGCTGCTCAGCACAACTGCAGCAAGGGAGAGCAGCCAGAATGCAACCAGGAAGAAGGAGCCCCTAGATACACCTCCACAAGTCTGGAAAAAAGATCCACACCCTTTACCATATAGACCAGTTGAAAGAGCTGTAGAAGATGTTTCAGGAAGACCACTACCCTGACAGTGACAAATGCAGGAAGATTGCCTTGGCTGTGGGGGTCACACCCCAGCACATCATGGTGTGGTTTCAGAACTGAAGAGCAAAGTGATGGAAAGTAGAGAGAGTTAACTCAAAGGGAAACAAGACCAACCTGGAAGCCCCTGTCCCTACCACTGCCCCTTTGGACAGTCATCATGGCTCTGCCCCTGAGCTCCCATCCCCTCAACCCATAGTCATGGAGCCAGGAAACTTCATTAGTGAGCTGGTGCCTCCACCTGCCACTTTTCCTCTAGAGTCTAACCTACTACTGACATGTGACCAGCCAATGGCCCTGAGTCAACACAATGATGAGGTCAAAGGGGAGAGGTAGCTCCTCTCCTCCTTAGCTCTCCACCTTTCTGAAGGGCCAGACTTCCCTTGAGCTTGGGCCATGTTCACACCCCACACCTGGTACCCCTCCTGCTAGAAACACCCAATAGTGGTTTTATCCCTAAGGATGGTTCCTATGGATCTTGGGAAACAAGCATTAACCCACCAAATGCTTATAACTGCTCTGAGCAAATGGAATCCTAGTATCATCATCAAGGCAACCAGCCCAGAGCCTTCCAACTCTCCCATTATCCCCAGCACCAGCTCTTCCACCAATCTCAACACCACCTGCCCCAATCCACCCTTTCCCCTTTCCTCTCCCCAGCACACTGACCCCTCCTCCACCAGGAGACTCTAATGTTGCTGTTCTTCTTGCATTTGCCTGTGGTCATGATGGAGAGACGCCAGCAGGATTGTTCTCAGGCACTCCAGTGGGGTAGCTTCTTGTTGCAGCAGCCTACTGGGAGCTTGGGTCCACTTCTAATATAAATATAACTCACACACATAATAGCTGATCAATAAAGACTGATTTATTTTAACTAGTTAAAGAATAAACAAAACTCACTTTGACTATATATGTGCTTTTGGTTCCACTTGTGAGTGCCTTCCCCGCTGGAATTTAATTTGTAGCTAGTTTGTTTATGTTTTGTATTTACTTATCAGTTTACATGTTGCTTCCCACCCCCCTGCCCCAACAGAACATAAGCTCCTTGAGGTCAGAGAATGTTTTAGTTTTGTATTTCCAATACTAGCACAACATAGCATTTAGTAGCAGGCACTCAATAAATGTTTGCTGATTTATTTTCTAACAGACTAGAAAATGCACCCTGATATGAATACCCCCTCCTTTAAATGATGTCCACTGTACAGCACATATTTATTTCATTAAGGCTCTCATGCACTTCTTAGAACATTTCCAGCATTTAGTCATTCTTTGGAAACTCTTTGGAGTCTTACATCACCCACTTTCTTTTGAATGTCCTTGATGGTGGCCAATCTTTGTCTTTTGAAAATAGGTTTAACAGGCACTTGAATGCACTGTTGCTGGAGCTGTGAATTTGTGCAGCTAATTCAGGAAAGCTATATGGAACTATGCCCCCGAAGTCACTAAACTGTGCGTACCCTTTGTGTTAGTGATATATCTATTAGGCCTCTACCCCAAAAGGATCACAGAAAGAGAAAAATACTCATATGCACAAAAATCTTTATAGTTGCTCTTTTGTGGTGGCAAAGTAGAAGCTAAGGAGGTACCTGTCACTCGGGGAATGGCTGAACAAATATAGAGGAATAAAATGGAATTCTATTGTGCTGTAAGAAATAATAAAAGAGATAGGTTCAGAGAAACCTGGGAAGACTTGTGTGAACTGATACAGAGTAGAGCAAGCAGAAATAGAACAATTTATACAAGGGCAACAATGCTGTAAAGAAAAACACTTTTGAAAGACTTAAGAACTCTGATTAGTGCAATGACCAACCTGATTCCAGAAGACTGATGATAAACTATGTACCCACCTCCTGTTAGAGAGGTGATAGATTTGATACAAAATGAGATTTTTTTCTTTTTTCAATTAAAATTCATTTTAATTTTACAAAGATCTGTCCCCCCCAAGAAACATGAAAAACAAAACTCCTGTTACAAACATGTATGGTTAAGCAAAACAAATTCCCACACTGGCCATGTCGAGAGAGACAGACAGACAGGCAGAGAAATTTGAATATAGACAATGTGGAGATTTATTTCGATTAACCATGTTTTGTTCCATAGTTACAAAGTTTGTTACAAGATCTAATTTTTCTTTTTTTTTCTTTTCAACGGGAGAGGTGGATGGGAGAGAAAATAAATGATTATTAATTGAAACATTAAGTAAAACAAAAATAAATCACCCAAAGGGTTTTGGAACCAAGGATAGGAAATGAAGTAAGAAATGGATTTGGGCAATGCTGCTTTGATCAAGAATGTGTTGTAGTTATAAAGTGATGAGACTACTTTTCCCATCATGATTCCAAAGGTGGTTCCCAATGAGGAGTTAGTCTTTGGAAGTGGCTAAGGTAGCTTCGTTGGAAAGATGGCAACTTCCCAAGGTTTCTCCTTCAAAGGGCACAACAGTCATTTGGGTCATGGGATCATAGATTTTGAGTTGGGAGGGACCTTAGAGATTATCTAGTTCAATACCCTTATTTTACAGAGGAGGAAACTGAGGCCTAAAGTTGGAAGTGATTTGCCCAAATGTATGAATTATGATCTAGTCATTAGACCAATCTCTTTGCTTTATAGTCATGCTTCAATATTTCATGGATCTTTGGTTCTAACCATTTGGGCACACCCTCTACTGACATAGATGGTAACCCTTCCACACCTTAACAGATCTCAACTCTTCTAGAGTTGATGTAGCTGAAAAATCAATCATCATGCAAGAAAACTGTAGATAAGCCTCTAAAAATTCAACTAGATCCTCAAATTGAATACAGACATGCTGTCCATATCCAGACTCATACTCAAAGTCTTTCTAGCTTGGTAGGATCTGCCAGAATCTGTGTTTTATTCACATAGCCTTTGAGGACTCCAGGTCACCTCCATGCCTTTATGAGACATTGAAGCGAGACTTTAATGGAGAATTTTATAGTCATACCTAGGGGGGAAAAGTGATGATAGAAATAAATGTTACATATGACATCTGGTCAAAATGGCTTCTACTACCTAGTTCCCACAAAACTATTTCAGCAAAAATCTGAAATTTACAAAAAACAAAATAACGATCAAGAAATTCAATGAGGAATTACAGTGATTTCTTTGACCCTAGAACTGAGCAAAAAGTCAGCCAGAAATCTGGAAGCAATTAGAAAGGGGGTCACTAGAAAAACTGGCATCAACCCAGGCAGAAAGCTAGTAGCCTCCCAGCACAATCAGAGATGGCCAGAGGCATAAGTAGCCTATAGGTCTCTGTCTGGAAGCAGCAAGAGTGGGCAGCTCCCCTGAGAATACCCCAGAGTGATCAGAAAGCCCCAAGGTGATCAGAAACCCATAGTGGTGAAGGTGGAAGTCACCAGGAATGGCAATGACCAGTGCCAGTGCAGCAGCACTCAAATTGGGAAACCCCAGGATTCTGAGGTCACTTGCATTCTGTTCTGAGATGCCAAAGGGGATCATGAAGATTAAGCATTCTAAATCTCAAAGTTACAAGGAGGCTTAACCCAAAGAGGTATAGGTCACCAAAGGAACCCAGGGGACCCAAGGTGAGACCAAGTGGGGCCAACCACCACATTGAAAAGCACAGTGGGAGGATCAAGGGAAGGGCTTGGCCCTAGCACAAAGCCTCAATTCAAGAACTGGATGTGAATCTATGCAACCATTTTGAAAAGTATTTTGGAATTTTTCAAATTGAGTAACTAATGTTCATTTCCTTTGACCCAGAGATTGTATTATTAGACTTATACCCCAAAGAGGCCATTGATAAGAAGAAAGATCCCATATACACCAAAATATTTATAGCAGCTCTTTTTATGACAGCAAAGAATTGGAAACAAAGTAGATGCCCATAGACTGAGGAATGGCAAAACAAAATGAATATAATGTATGTGAATATAATAGAATATTACTGTGCTATTAAGAAATGATGGATGTGATGAATACAGAGAAGCATGGCAATAATGTAAGTGGAAAGAACAATTCCCTCCTACACTCAATCAAAAGAGGTCATTGCAAAATTGTAAAGAACAAGCATGGCTCAAAAGAAGAGACATAGGAAGAATAGTCCTACCCTACCTCTTTGCAGACATGGGAGGTCTACAAGTATTACATATTTAATATATTTTCAGATGTTTTTGATGTGTAAAAATATAACAAATGTAATTATAATAATATTAATACTTTAAAATTATAATATAATAAAAATAGAAGTCAGTTATACTGATTTTTTCCTTTTCTTTTTGTTTCTAATTATTTCTTTTGTTTCTAATTGTTATTTGGATTGGTTCTCTGGGTGGGGGAGGGAGGGATGCTGGGGGAAATTATAATGTAAAAAAGAATTTATTTTTTAAAAATAACTAAAACTCACTATTTGACAAAAACTGCTGGGAAAACTGAAAAAGAGTATGGCAGAAACTAGGCATAGACCAAAATCTCACACCATATACCAAAATAAAGTCAAAATGAGTACACAATTTAGATATAAAGATTGATACTATAAGCAAACTGGGAGAGCAAGGATTAGTTTACTTGTCAGATTTATGGAGAACAGAAGAATTTATGACCAAACAGGAGATATAGAACATTATGAATGCAAAATGGATAATTTTGATTACATTAAATTGAAAAGTTTTTGCACAAACAAAGCCAATGCAACCAAGATTAGGAGGGAAGCAGAAAACTGGGAAAGAATTTTTACAACCAGTGTCTTTGATAAAGGCCTCATTTCTAAAATATATAGAGAACTAAGTAAAATTTCTAAGAATACAATTGATAAATTGTAAATTGATAAATGGTCAAAGGATAAGAACAGGCAGTTCTCAGATGAAGAAATTAAAGCCATCTATAGTCATATGAAAAAATGCTCTAAATCACTATTGATTAGAGAAATGCAAATCAAAACAGCTCTGAGGTGCTACATCACACCTATCAGATTGGCTAACATGGCAAAAAAAAGTAAATGATAAATGTTGGAGAAGATATGGGAAAATTAGAACACTAATGCATTGTTTGTGGAGTTGTGAACTGATTCAACCATTTTGGAGAGCAATTTGGAACTATGCCCAAAGGGCTATAAAAATGTGCATACCCTTTGACCCAGCAATAGGACTTCTATTGCTGTGTCCCAAAGAGATCATACAAATGGAGAAAAGACCTACTTGTACAAAAATATTTATAGCAGCTCTTTCTGTGGTGGCAAAGAATTGGAAATTGAGGGGATGCCCATCAATTGGGGAATGGCTGAACAAGTTGTGGTATATGAATGTAATGGAATACTATCATGCTATAAGAAATGATGAGCAGGTAGACTTTAGAAAAACCTTGAAAGGCTTGTATGGATTGATGCTGAGTGAAGTGAGCAGAACCAGGAGAACATGGTACACAGTAACAGCCACATTGTTTGATGACTAACTTTGATAGACTTAGCCCTTCTCAGCAATGCAAGAATCTAAGACATCTCCAAAAGTCTTATGATGGAAAATGCTACTCACATCCAAAGAAAGAACTATGGAGTTTGAATGCAGATCAAAGCATACTATTTGCCATTTTTTCTGTTTCATTTTGTTTTCTCTTTCTTGTGGTTCCTCCTATTGGTTCTAATTCTTCCTTACAACATGACTAATGTGAAAATATGTTTAATAGGAATGTATATGTAAAGCCTATATCAGATTACATGCCACCTTGGGGAGAGAGGAGGGAGAAGGAGGGGGAGAAAAATTTAAAACTCAAAAGCTTATGGAAGTGATTGTTGATAAATCAAAATAAATTAATAAAAATTTTAAAAAACTAAAGCTGGAAAAATGAATAAACCAAAGAAGATACAGATCAATATAAACAATTATTGTAGATCTAGAAATGCCCAAAAAATCCAGCCTAGAAGAAGAGAAAAACTCCATAATAACTGCAGAGAAAGGAAAAAAAATGAATTTTCCACAAGGATTACATAAACCTAGGAGAAATGAAGCAAGAGATAAAAAGTGAAATAAAAGTCCTGGAGGAAAGAAGGAGAATAAATAGCTTAGAAGAGAATGTGATAAACTTTATCCACTTAACAGACTCCCTGACAACTAAAGGAGACAAAAGAGAGATCAATGATACCCTGAGACATCAAGAAATATTAGAACAAAGTCAAAAGAATGAAAAAAAAAAGGAAGAAAATGTAAGATATCATATCAAAAACAATTGGCTGGAAAACAAATAAAGAATATGTGATTTAAGAATCATTGGATTCCCTAAAAACATGATTTTGAAAAAAGTCTGACCTATGATTTCCATAAATTGTAAAAAACTGCCCATAAATAAAAACATGCTCAAAAGGAAAAGGGAAGGCCTTAAGAATCAACCAACAACCTTCTGAAATATCTAAAGGAAAAATTCCAGAAATGTCAGCCAAAATCCAGAATTCCACATCACAGAGGAAATTCTGTAAGCACCAAGAAAGAAGATCACATGAGATCTGGCAACTTTTACTGTAAAAAAAAGAAAAGTTTGGGACAAAAATTTTAAAATATAGACATACTACAAATAATAATTTACCCTGCAAAGCTAAGAATAATCCTTCAGGGGGAATTGCCATTTAATGGAATAGAAGACTTAGAAGCATTTATGAAGCAAAAAGACCCGACAACTTCAAAATAAAGGTAAATTTATTCAAGTGTTTGAATTTGTATGAAGGGTTGTATGATGATATAGTGCTAATATTATAATAGGGGAAGAAGATACAATTGTCCCTTAGGAGTCTAAATGTCTTCAACTGATATTAAAGAGACTAAGAAAAGCAGAGAATCCTGGGAGTGGATAAGTTCTATTCTGAGGGTTTTAAGAGGGAGAAGAGAAGGAAGGATAAGAGGAATACACTAGTGGTAGAAAAGAGGATGAAGGGAATAGAACTTTCTGTTGCTCATATTTGGGGTGTGTGAGAAGAGCCTACAGACAGGGAGGAAAGAGTTGAAAGAGCAGGCATCAGCTGAACCTCACTCATCTCAAATTGACAAAGGAGGGTTGAACACAAATGCATTCACACAAACAGTTTGGCGTAGAAATACATCAGACTCAACAGGGAAATAAGCAGGAATGGGACAGGGTTAAGAGGGAACGTGACGTCAAGGAGGGAATAGTCACATATGCATATACCTTCACCACTTTCACATCCTTTCTCACATATGCACGAACTGATCACTGCAGTGTAAGAACACTGGACTTGGAATCAGGAGATTTAGATTGGGGTCCTGGCTCTACCGCTTATCAGCTGTAAGGCCTTGGACGAGTTCCCTCAATTCTGAGTTTCAATTTCCTCATCTGTAGGTAGAAAACCACAATGACTTGGGTGTGGCTGTAGAAATGCAGAACAGGGGCAGCTAGGTGGAGAAGTGGATGGAGCAACGGCCCTGAAGTCAGGAGGACCTGAGTTCAAATCCAGCCTCAGACACATAACACTCACTAGCTGTGTGACCCTGGGCAAGTCACTTAATCCCGTTGCCTAGCCCCACCCCCCCAAAAAAATGCAGAACAAACAGCATTGGTACTATTCTGATGTCTCCAGTCTGGTTACTTGAAGCACCGATGTCTTCACTTCACTAATCTGTCTGGACCTAGTCATAGCTACCAGATGCATGATGGGATTTTAAAGGAATTTACTCATCCTAACTCAAGCAGCAGACAGGCCTGAAGAAGTTGATACCCGAGACAAAAAGCATAGCAGTTCAAAAGGTAGGTTCTACTTGAGGGGATCTCTGGTGTAGAAAAGTGACCCCCCCCCCAAAAAAAACCAACCAAACAAACAAACCTGAAATCATCCTAAAACTATGGCCTAGACTCAGAAAAAGAAGCTATCAACACATACCTACTGAGGAGACCGAATAGGTGTTGCAATTCAACAGAGAACCAGCAGGGGTGACAGTACAATAGAGAAGGTACACCTGTTGTTATTGTTGTTTGTCCTTCATTCTTGCAGAGGACCATGGCATCAGCAAGGTGATGCCTCGACTTGCAAGTGAATTGATTTAAGTGAGGGAGAACTGTGCAAGGTCACCAGCCTCAGCATCGGTAGCTCTTTAAAGAAGGAACAAGGGGCTACTTTAAAAGCAGGGGGAGTGCTAGCTAGGATATAGCATGAAGACTATGAGTTATGTGGATTTAGCTAAGCCCCACACTTGTATTCTTCCTCCCAGTCATTCCCCCCCTTCTTATTGTTGATAGGAAAATCTGAGAGTGTCCCCTGCATTCAAAGAACAGATTTTCCTTGTTAGTTGCCTTGCTATTCTGTTTAATTAAATGCCTTTGCTTTGAGTTAATGTGTCTTCTGGTTTGATCTTCTTTAAAAAAAAAAAAAGGAATCATTGGATAGGGGATTTTGAGCTGTGGTTTCAAATAGTTGCTTACCAAAGTATGCCTTGAACCTGGGTGTAGCTTTCAGAGATCCATGTTTAAGGGGTTCCAGGATGATATATACAAAAGTAATATATATACTACCTATGACAATGGGAATGTTTTGAGAATCAAATGAAATAACATGTGTAGGTTGTTTTATGATCATGAAATTATTATTTTTATTAACCATAGGTGTATCCTAGGCAAGAGTATATGAGCAGCGGATGAGGTTAGCACACAAGGCATTTTGATATGTGTCTCTTGCATGTATCCAGGGCTCCATGTGATCTATTTTTTTTTTTGAAGATAACAAATAATGATATGGATGATTTCTCCATTTTGGGGCTGCTCAGTTGTCTTAATATATAACACTTCTATCCCTGAAACTGAGGCTTTGGGACAGTGCAGTGAACAGAGCAGTTATCGGCATTTCCACAATGTTCCAACTTGTGCTCTTGGCTTCCCTCAGTACCTCAATGTGATTTTTTCTCCTCCCAGTCTTTTTTTCTTTTTTTTTTAATTTTTAGGCAATTGGGGTTAAGTGACTTGCCCAGGGTCACACAGCTAGTAAGTGTCAAGTGTTTGGTCTGAGGCCGGATTTGAACTCAGGTCCTCCTGACTTCAGGGCCAGTGCACCATCCACTGCGCCACCTAGCTGACCCTCCTCCCAGTCTTAAAGGAACAATCTTCCTCTTCACTAAGTGAAAATTTTCAGTTATTGCTGATGTGTCTGTGAAGTGTCTTTTTTTTCTTCAAACTTAACAGTGACAGGATTCCAGTAAGTCATTTCCCTTGGGATAACACTTGAGTGATGCATCAGAGAAAATCTGTGGAAGTGAATAGGGCTGATAACCTAGTTTGGGAAAGTCCTCGATAGGCTCAGAACCTGTAGGTCATTTCTGTTCTTCACATGAGCTGAGAACTGGAGAGATCTTATAGACTAGGAATAGAGACATAATGGGACATCTGGTGGCAGGCTTGGACTTTGAGACAAGAGGAGACAAAAGTATCCCACAACTGGAATGGAGTGTGCTCCCGTGAATCAGAAAATAATATCTGCAATATCTACTTCAAAGGATTGTTGTGAGAAAAGCATTTTATAAATTGTTAAGGGTGATACAAGCGTGAATTATTATTGCCCCTGACAAAGGATTGTCCAGAATCTACCTGAAGACCTCCAATGATGGGCAACCCACTGTTTCTTTGATCCACTGTTGGGTATATCTAATTGCTAGCAAATATTTCTTGATATTGAGTTGTATTCTGCTTTCCTAAAACTCCAATCCATTGCTCCTGCCTCTGGCTTCTGGCCCTTCAGTGGCTAAGAAGAACAAATCTAATCCCTCTTCCATGTGAAAGTCCTTCAATTACTTGAAGAAAGTTATCATGACTCTCACTAAATCTTTTCATCTCCAAACTAAACCGTGTCCTGTAAATTCCTTCAATAAGTATTTAAGCACCAACTATGTGCTGAGGGCTATTTTTCCAGGTCCTCGGGGTAGAAAGACAGGATGAAACCATCTCAGACCTCAAGGAGCTTACGTTCTATTCAGAGAAACAATAACATATGGAGAAGCTCCTTCAATTTGTTGTTGTCTGGTATAGTCTTTGCTGTTCTTCTCTTAATGCACTAGAGCCTGTGGATATCCTTTTTAAAATGTGGTGTCCAGAACTGAGTAGAGTATTACACATATGGATTGTTTAGGACAGTGTGCAGTGGGACTTTCACCTCCCTCATGCTGGACAATATGACCCTCAGTGAAACCTAAGATGGAATGAACTCTCTTGGGCTGACATTGCACAATTGTCTTATTCTGAGCTTATAATTCACTAAAACCTCCACATAGTTTCCACATGACATCTTGTCTAGTCTGCCCCACCTTGTGCTTACGAAATTAACTTTTTGATCCCAAATAATGGCTTTCCCTTAATTCCTGATAAATTCCATGTTATCAGATTCAACTCATCATTCCAGTCTATCGAAATCTTTGCATCTTGACCTTGTTATTCAGTATGCCAGCTATCCCTTCTGATTTGGTGTCATCTACAAATTTCATAAGCATGCATTCCACTCCTTTACCAAAGTGGCTGATAAAAATGTCGAACAGCTCAGGACCAAGGACAGATCTCTGGAGCATTCTGCTGCCAAATTCACCCAACACTAACATTGATCTATTAATAACTGTCTACCCTTTGGATCCAGTTATTCTCCCAGTTCCAAATCTACCTAACTATACTATCAACTGGTCCATATCTCTGAATCCTGTCTAAAAGAGTAGCAGGAGAGACTTTTGTCAAATGTTTTGCTGAAATCTAGGAATACTAGGTCTCTAATACTTCCTTGATCTACCAGTCCAGTGGCCCTGTCAAACAGGAAATGAGGTTAGTGGGACATGACCTGTCCTTGATGCTAGCTCTTAGTGATCACCAAGTCCCCTCTAAATGCTCCTAAACCACCATTTTAATAATATATTCTAGAATTTTGCCAGGAATTAATGTCCAGCTCACTAGTTCTAATTCAAAAACTGTACTCTCTTCCCTTATTTGAAAATCTGCTTACCTCCAGTTTTTTCCACACCTCTCCTATTCTCCACGATTTTTCACAGGTCATTGATAGTATATCAGTAATAACTTCCATCCATTCTTTCAGGCTACACTTTTGTATATGTATCCCCAGTAGTTAACACAGTGTTTGGCACATAATAAAGATACCTTAATAAGTACCTTTACATTCATTCATATTCTGGGACATAGTTCATCTGGCCTGGTGACCTGAACTCAAATAGGACAGCTAGGTCAGTGCAGGATGGCCTAAAGCCTCAGAGAAGATGCCAAATGGGGGAAATGGCTTCTTTCTGATTGCTGGATTTGGAATCATAGAATTTGAGTTCAAATTCTGGCTCTGTTGATTATGACCTTTGTGACCTTGGGTAAGTTATTCACTTGGATGGACCTCAGTTGCCTCATCTGTAAAATGAGGGGTTTGGGTTAGATGACTTCAAAGATTATTTTCAACCAAAATCTGTAATCCTGTGATCCTCCAAGAAACCATGATAGGACTGAGATGAGGAATGAGAGTAAGGTTTGGGGTCCATCAACTGAGCTAGCCAAGTAGAAGTACACTCTGCTCAGTAATCTTTTCTGATGTCCAGGCTTTCATGGTTGTTTTCTCTCACCCTAGTTCTTAGAAAGGCAGTAATAGTATAGCCAAATAGGTAGAGGGCTGACCTCACAGAGAGAAAGAACTGGGTTTGAGTTCTTCCTCCAACTCATACTGGCTCTGTGACCCTGGGCAAGTCAGTCAGCCCTGCTGTGCTCTCAACCATTCTCTTTGATGAGATCATGTCAGCTTTCAATGGCAGAAAAAGTTTTCTATATCAATGAAATCACAGGTCTAGTCCATATCTCCAGCTCTTTTTAATACACTGCCTTTTTAAAAAATACAAGCCTTAGTTCAGCTGAAATAGGAAATCAGCATGACACATTGGGTAGAGTGCTGGACTTGGGTTAGGAAGACTGAGGTTCTAATCCCATCTCTGACACTTACTAGCTGTGTGACCCTGGCCAGATCACTTAACTATTCTGAGCCTCACTTTCCTCAACTATAAAATGGTGATAATAATAGTGCCTCCCTCAAAGGGCTGTTTTAAGGATGAAATGAGATAATGTTTGTAAAGCATTTTGAAAACCTTAAAACGGTATATAAATAACTAAATAAGTAAATAATAACTAAATAGTAATATTAAAGTTATTAATAACTGAAGTGTGAGGTTTATCTTACACTTCAAGCGGGGTGGTCAAGTGGGTCAAGGGCCCAGAGAGACAGGTATGGGGGTGTTGGTAGTTGTTCCATCTTGGATTCAGAAGATTGAGTAGAATCGGCACAGAGAGGGCAAGACCAAGAAGGTGCCAGAGATTGACACCTGTGGGCTCTGGCCTCCTCCTGCCTGAGATTTTCTCTCATATCTACCCAAACAACACCCATCCATCCTGTATACCACAAATCCAGAGGACTGATGATGAAACGTGACACTTACCTTCTGTGAGGGAAGTGATGGACTTAGCCACAAAATGGGACAAGCATTTTGGGATCTGCCAGTGGGAGGATTTGCTTTCCTGGACTATGCATATTTGTTGTGAGGGTTTTGTTTTTCTTCTCTTTTTTTCTTTTTCAGTTGGTGGGGGCAATGGGAGGGAAGGATAATAAATGCTTGCAAAAAATAAAGAAATGGGGGGAGGGAAGAAAAAAGAAAAGAAAAAAGAAAGTTACGTGATAACTTTATTATGCATTTAAAAGGAATAGCAAGTTATACATAATAGATTTGCAGTTTCATATACAATCATCCTTTTTTCTAATCTACTATGTTGTGGAAATGCTTGTTTTATGTCTTAAGTTCAGAATAAAATAAAAGCAATTTTAAAAAATAAAAAAATGGGTTTTTGTTTGGAAATGTGAAGAAAACAAAACAAACAAACAAAAAAGGACACCCATCACAGACACTCTGCCCAAGGACAACACACCTCCACCAAGTCATATGTCTAGGGTAGCTCCAAGGGGAACTATCCTTCCCTAGGGCAGATACTTCCCAAAGATACCTTTGCTAGCCTTAGCAGGGAAAACTCTTAACCTTCTCCCCAACATGCATCTGATCACCACTGTTTCCACACCTGTCTCTAACTCTTCCACTTTTGCTTGAACTCCCTCTACTTCTGTCCCCAACCCTTGCGACATTTCCAGAGCCTCCCCTCATCTAACTCCCATCCCACTTGACTATCACATAAGAATCTGAGAATCTCCCCTGCCTTTATTCTTATCCCTGGATCAATGATCTGACTGGAACTCCTGAGGGGTCATTGGGGGACCTCATTATATTTAGGGAATAATCTCTGTGCCTTTGTACCCCCACAGCTGGCAAGAGGATGAGAGGAGGCAGTCCCATGTCTTAGGGGAGGATCAGTGAAAGAGGCCCAAGGACCCTAGAATCCTCTTAGTAATCATCTCCAATTATCAGTCTAGAGCTTTGGGATTTCTCTTTCTAGCCAAGGATTCTTGCACTCTTGGCATGAATCCTTCAAGACTAAAGGAGCCTCATGGGTTTTGTCCGTCCCCACAACCCTTGCACTCTCCCACCTCCCCCTCCTTGGTTATCAGGGTTGTATGTGCCCCAGTCAGGGAGTTTTCACTTGAGGTGTGATACCAGTAGAATCTCACAGGCTGGATTCCAGGTGCATTAAAGGAATAAAGTGTTTTCTGTTTTGTTTCCTTTCATTTTCCTACTGGTGACCCCCATTAGGAGGGTCTCTATGGCTAAAGAAGCCCCACCCTCTTATTCTTAGGGTGACAAGGTATTCTGCCTCCCCCTCCCACCACTGCCCCTTACAGCCCCAATCATTGAGAGCTTGAAGCCAATCACCTCTAAGGATAGGTTCAATTATTTTTCCCTAAATGCATCACCTTATACTTCCCCCTCACTGCTGTTCATTGAACATGCTGCTCCCCACACATAGGGCCTTGTCCCTGCAGCTCATCTCCTGAATTTCACCAGCTGGAACAGCCTAGTGTTGGCTGATTGATTAATCTGCAAACCTGGAGATTTTCCCACTCTTCGTCCTCCACATCAGGCATTCATTCCTTCACTCATCAAACATTTCTTGGGCACTTAATATGTGGAAAGGCCTTATGCTCAGCCTGGGGAGTAGGGGTGGGGAACAGGATAGAAGGTCCCTGCCCTTGAGAAGCTTACAATTTAGCAGGAGGACTAAGTCAGTTCAGAAATAAATAAGATTTTAAGAATTAGAATGAAAAGGTACTTTAGAGATCTAGTTCCACCCCTGCATATTACAGATGAAAAAAAAAAATAGAGTGATTTGCCCAGAGTCACTCAGGTAGTACTAAGCAGCAGAATAAAGCAGGATGTGATAAATGCTACAATATTAGGAAGGAACAAAGGTATTTTCTAAATATATTAATTAAGCTGGAGTGCAGAGAGGATCCTTGAGGAATCCCATTGTTTATACTTTTTCATCCAGAGAAGTGCTCATTTACCCCCACATTCCACTCAGGGTCACTAAGTCAGTTTCTCAGAGAATGACAGAGTTCGAAGAGAGCCCAGAGGTCATCTAACATCTTCCAAAGGTTTGTGGAGGAAGAGGAAAGGCATGTGAGGAGGGGAGGAAAGAGGAAGAAGATAGCATCCAGAATGAGTCCCCTCTTCTGCACAAAGCAATAGCCTCCAATACTCCTGTCAGTGCCTCCTAGTTACATACTCAGATGTGCATGCAAATGAACCCACAGATACATAAACATATGGAACACACCGGTGCAGACACATGCATGAACACACATTCTCCTTGTCTAAAGAGATGGTCTCATATACAAACTTTCATTTCTGGGCCTGGGAGGCCAGGGTGCAGACAAGTCATTTTCCCATTCAGGATCTTGGTGGTGGCAGAATTGAGCTTCTTAGAAGGATCATGCAAGGTTAGGGGGTACTAATAGAGAGAGAAATGCCCCCCCTAAGTCCCTGGGTGCATCCTTTTTAAATGGAGAGGGGGGAGAAATACATTATAGCACCAACCCCTCTCCTTTCATTCATTGATCTGGTCACAGCTTCTTAACCAGATAATTAATCTCAGAGTGGCCACAGATCCCACCACAGGGTCGTTAATATGGTGACTCTTGATCGCCTTTGCTACTTGCTTGACACCCCCCTCCACCTCCATCACCCCAAAAACTGACTCCTTAAGGCAGTAACATTGATTTCCAATGGCAGGGGGCTGGGGGAGTGGTATTGACTGGGCATCAGACACCATAACCATATTTATTCTGTAAAAGGAATTGACTTGCCCTCAGAATATATAGGATTTAGAGCTGGAAGAGACTTTAGAGGTCACCTCATCTGAACATTTTATAGATGGGGAAACTGAGTTCCAGAGAGGTGAAGTGACTTGCCCACAAAGGTCTTAAGTGGCAACCTCAGAATTTGAATGCAGGACTTACAGTTTCAAATTCAGTGTTCTTTCACTACTTCTCAGAGACAGACCTTGGCACCTAAAGTCCCCAAACCATAAAATTTAAACTTTTGTACTTTAGACCCTAAGTCCCTGATCCCAGATAATGAGCCTTAAGTTCCTTAAGTTCCAGGAATCTGGAATTCCTGCTTTAGAATTTGTTTAGAGCCATTTTTTACAGGTATTTGGAGGGGTCTGGGGGACAGCTCAAGCAAGTCACTGCTTTTACTCCGCCATCTTGGCTCTGCCCAAATCTTGAACTCCTGAGCCCCAATCTCAAAGCCTCAACTCCAGATTCCCAAATTCCAAATGTCTGGGCCCTGAGAATTAAACATAGAATTATAAACTTCTGAACCCCCAGACTCCAAGTTCCTAAATCCCAGAAATGCAAACCCTCAAATTCCTTTAATCTCCAAACCCTAATCCCTGAAGATCTAAATCCCAGATTCTAGATTTCATGAATCCTGAATCCAGAATCCTCACAGTACTCTAGGGCTAGTGTGCCTGTGTGTGTAGGGGTGGGGTGAGGCACACGCGTCATTAAGGAGGGCATCCTGAACATGTAGTAGTCTTTATCTTAGGGCTAGAAAGGCCCTCAGAGGTCACTTAATCCATTTTTTAAATGTGGAGAAGTATGTGAGGAGGTGAAGAATAGTAATAATAGCTACCATTTAGACAGCACTTTAAGGTTTACAAGTGTATATTATCTTATTTGATCATCAGATCATTTTATTTGACCATGTGAGAGGTAGGCGCTATTATCAACCCCATTTTACATATAGAGAAAATAAGGTTTAGAGAGGTTAAGTTACAGCAAGGAAGTGTTTGACATATGATTTGAACTTAGGTCTTCGTGACTTCAAGTTCAGTGCTCTAACCATGATGCCAAGATGCCTTTTTTAGGTAAGGAAGGAGAGAGTGCTAGGGAGTGTTGGAATCTGTGGGAGCCTAGAAGCTAAACAAGGAAGATAGGTGACAGATAGACCCAAGGTTGTTTGTACCATGTTATCCTGAATTGTTTTTCAGTCATTTTCTGTGTTTGTCCTGTCTCCCTCAGGACTGCCTGTGGGCTAGAACTGCAATACCCCTGCCCCAATCTCAGTACACATCTCAGACCAGGGACTTCTTCACAATGGGAATGTGGCTTTCATTGTACCCTCTTCTCCCACCTTCTCCTGCGGGGGCCCCTCAAGAACACAAAACTTACAAAGAAAACTCAGTGCTGAACATTTAAATTGAGGACAAAGAATGAGGATGATGGTAGCACAAAAGTTCTTGAATTTTTTGGTCTCAAGACTCTCTTACACTCTCAAAGATTATTGAGGACCTTCAAATACCTTTTGTTCATGTAGTTATATCTATCAATATTCACTCTATTAGAAATTAAAACAGCTTAGTATCATTATGAAAATCATTTTGACCTTGTGGCTGGGACCCTGAGGGGTCCCCAGACCACACTTTGAGAATCACTGCTGTAGCAGAAATACTACCTGTCCTGGTCCTGCCTCTCAAGCAACTGTTCCATCTCTTTCACAGGATTGAGAGCTGAATGCCCAGGGGTGGTCTAATCAAAACGCTCTCCTTTCACGGGTAAGAACACCAAGCTCTTGAAAAGTAAAGTGAGTAGCCCAACATCAAAGAGATTAGTAAGGAGTAGAGTTAGCATTTGACTCCTACCTCCTGTCTCCAAGTCTAGTGCTCTTCCCGCGACTCCCCTGCCACAGAACCATAGAATCTCAGAGGAAGAAGGAACCATACCACCCCAATGGTTAAGTCATTGAGCCTAACCCATACCTGAAGAGGAATGTCCTTCCTGGACAAATGATCATTCAACTTCTCCTTGAAGACCTTGAGTCAGGGAGCATCCACTGCCTCCTGGAGAAGGAAGTCCAGTCCACTTTTCGGAGAGTTCTAATTGTTACCGAGGTTTTCCTTATTAGGCCAAAATCTGCCTATGAAACGTCTGCTTTCTGTAGAGGGCTTAATTCCTCTTATAAAGGACAGTCCTTTGACACTTAGAGACAGTTATTAGGTCCCCCCTCAACTTGATCTGTGCTAAGGGCTGGCCTACAAAAAGAGGCAAAATACAGTCCCTTTCTGCAAGGAGGTCACAATCTAGTTGAGGAGACAAAAAGCAAACAAATCCATACAAGTCAGCTATATGAAGAAAAAAATATAGAAAAGGGAAGGCATGAGAATTAAGAGAGAGAGGGAAAGTCTTCCTATAGAGGGTGAGATTTTAGTTAAGCTCATATCGTAAGCATCAGGAAATGTTTATGGAATTGAAATATCTTTGTGCATATAGATGTGTCTATCTCTCTGTGTGGGTGTCTACATTTGTGTTCATTCATTCAATAAGCATTGATTAAGCACCAACGAGGTGCAGCCTTGGGAACGAGGGGGCAGGGCTCATTGTTGATAACCCAGATGACTAAGGCTCAGTGTGGTCCTTAAAAGCGCCTACCACCCAGTTAGGAGGGCTGAGGCAGAGGCAGAAAGAGCTAGAACACAAAGACACCAAAGGAGGGGAGCGCAGAAGAGGCACAGAACGTGCTCTGAGATCAGAAGGACACATCTGACTATGGATGTGTCTGTGCAAGAGTGTATAGTACGGATCTCTGTGGTTATGTTGTTCCTGTATCTATCTCTTCTTGAGTCTCACTGTCTGTCTGGGTCCTCAGTCTGTGCACATGTGCTCCTGTATCTTTGTGTGTGGCTGTGCCCCTCTGTGTACGTGAGACTGTGTCCCTCTGTGAGAGTGTGTGTGTGTGTGTATGTGTGTGTGAGACTGTGGGTGCCTGTGAGAGAGGCTCCCCTAATATGCTGAACGGGCCATTACCCCACTGCAGGCGGGGCTGGGGGAGGGGGAGGCAGCAGGATTCTGTAAGAACATTAAATCCCAAATAAAGTAGAAAATATTTTTTAAAATTACCGACTTCCCGTTTTCTCCGAAATGGAGTGAAACGAGGCTGGTCCCGAGGCAGGCGGGCAGGGGGGGCTCCAGGGCCAGCCACTGGAAAGGGGCAGCAGAGCTTTATTTTTTATTTTTGTAATAAGAGGAACTGAATTAGAAAAAACGGGGAAGGAAGAGCGGAGTCAGATTGTTAAAGGATTCAATGAGGTGTGGCCAATGTATTCCAAAGGTGCTTAAGGCAGCAGAGCCGCTCACCGAGCAGGGGCACACACACACACACACACACACACACACACACACACTCAGATACACGGACAAACAGACTCATGCATAAATAGTCCCAGAAACAGACAAACACTCAGAGATACACAATATATGCAGATACAGGCAAATACAGATAAAAACACACAGAGACAAAAAAAAATCCATGCATAAACACAGGCATATAAATATACATAATATAAAGGCACAGATACATGTACACTCCCATACAAATAACACAGGTGGAAACACACAAACCGGAAACATACAGACACATAATAAAAGTACTCAGAGAAACACAGAAAGGCGTACACAGACACTTAAACAGAGACACATCAAGACCCACCCAGCTACACTGAAACACACACACAAGGCGTTATCTACAGACCCATATACACACAAGCAGAAACACAGACACACCCCAACAGAACTACACAAACAACCACACATTAACGCTGATACCCTGACACACCCACTCAAACACTCACACCTGGAGATTCACAAAGACTCAGAGTCACCACCCAAACACTCAGAAGCACACAGGCCTACACACAACTACCTCCACTCCTCGTTGGGCCCTGAGGCGCCCACAGGCCATCACCTCCCTACCCCCCCACCCAAACACACAGCCTACCTCACCCCAGGGAAAGATGATCTCCCCTTACCCTAGACAACCCCCGCCCTCTGTTAACCAAAGGGACATTGCAAAGTGCTGACAGGGCACCCCAAGGGGCCAGGCTAGCCACCTGCCCCCCTCCGGGGTCCTCCCCACCAGCCCCTTTCATCTCCTGTTGCCTCCCCCAGGTAGGAACCTTTTGATTAACTCTGACTTGGCCTGGCTGGCCTCTCTCCTCCGGCCCCAACCACCAGCTCCTCCCCATGCCGTCCTGCTCCACCCACCCCAGGTCCCCTCTCCCTCCCGAAGAAAAGCTTGCGGGGGAGACCGCAGCTCCCCAACATCAAGGAGCCGGCGGCGTCTCCACTCCTGGCATCAATCATCCCTTTGGCTGAAAGCAAAGTTCAGAAAAGTCCAGAGAAACTCGTTCTCTCCAGATTTACTGCGGAGACAGAAGCTGATCAACCTTCACCCCCACCACCATGCCCAAGCACACAATGACTCAGAGAGAGCGCGCGCGCGCACACACACACACAAGCAATCATAGTAAGTAGAGCCGTGGTGAGTCCTAAACAAAGTTGGCTGATTAAGCTACCCCTACCCCCTCCTTGTGCCTCCCAGTTCACCGGAAGCATTGAAGTTTTACTACAACACACACAACTCGGCTTATCATGAAATAAATAGCTAGCTGCCCTTGAAAAGCAGAATTTTCTGGGATCCAAATTCATGCCCTCCCACCCTCTGGTGCCCTCCGAAGCTGCCTCGCTTGCCTACGCCTAGTTCAGGATCTGAGTCAAACACTGCAGTGAGAGGGGCAGCTACTACACACAGCCACGCTGATGCAGAGACACACCCTGGAGCACAAATAGATAGACCACAAAAAAAGTGGAAAACTTAGACGAGCTGTGATTAAAATCTGTAATTCAAATAAGCCCAGATGGGAAATGTGTGCAGTCTTAAATAAAATAGGGAAATCATTCTTTCTGTTGTCCTCCATCAATGTTCATGGAGCCCCCTGATCCCATGCCTGGGCAAGAGTTGAGGGGAAGGCACAGGCCAAGAGGGCGTGGAATGACCCTGTGATCCCATGATCAAACTGGGGAGGGAAGGTCCAAGTGAATACCAAGAAGCACCCCAAGAGTTCTGATAGAAATATGGCAGCTCCTGAAATAACATTAGGGTCAGTGTGACCCCGATTCCAGTATGAAACTGGGAGTTGGGAGACCTGGGTTCTCGTTCTGGTTCTGCCTCTCTCACCAACTCAATATATGACATTGGGCAGGTCCTTTTCCTTCTTTATGCCTCAGTTTGATCATCAACAAAATGAGTGGGCTGCCCCTAGATCCCTTCTGAGGTCTCTTCGAGCTCCATAAGCATAATGAGATATGAAAGAATGGATACAAATGAACAGAATGTAGTGGTACATGGTGCTCTTCGCAAAGAGGATACTTCATTTGCACATGTACAAAATGGCAGAGGTATAAATCCCAAAGAGGTAAAAGACAAAGAGAAGTCCCATGTAGACCAAAATATTCATAGCCACCTTGTGTGTGTGAGAGAGATAATGGAGAACTGGAAGTGAAGTAAGTTTCCATTGATGGTTGAATGATTACACAAACTGTGGTACATGAATGTAATGCAATATTTCTTTGCTATAAGAAATTAGGACTGTGAAGGATGCTTTAAAAAATGGAAAGACTTATATGAACTGATGCAGCCTGAAGTAAGCAGAACCAGGAAAACAATGGATGTGCAATCTTACACATGCTGCCAGACAAAAGGGATGTGTGTGTTTTGCTGAACTCGTGTGTGTGTGTGTGTGTGTGTGTGTGTGTGTGTGTGTGTGTGTGTGT
>NW_020948983.1:20496173-20499191 GCF_900497805.2 Vombatus ursinus
TGTGTGTGTGTGTGTGTGTGTGTGTGTGTGTGTGTGTGTGTGTGTGTTTGATCTTTGTTACAAGGGAAGGCTCAAAGGATGGGAGAAACAGGATTATATTTGGAAATGAATGTGATATAAAAACAAAAAGCATCAATAAAAACATTTAAACACTATTAAATGCTGTTCACATCATCTCCAGTGCAGAGTTCTTGCAATTGGTTTTTAGACTTTAAACACCAATAAAAGAGAATGTTTAAAAGGACAAAAAGAGGCAAAGATAGAAGGAATAATAAGATTTGGGAGGGATTGAGAGGAGATACTTAGAGCATCAGAAGGACAGAATTTACAGGGGCCACAGAATAGAACAAGAATAGGGACTAGACAAGTTATTTCATTAACATGGGGAATTCTCAGGAAATTATCTCTATGAGGCCACATGTGGTCCTCTAGGTCCTTTTATTAAGGGGATTTGTTCTGTGAAGTTTGGATTCAGTCAAAGAGCTGCACTTGAGGACCTAGAGGGTCACATATGGCCTCAAGGCTGCAGGTTCCCCACCCTATACCAATGCAGATTGACAACTTCTCTGCAACTTAAAGTCTAAAAGAGTTACCTAGAGCACAGAGAAATTATTATTTGCCTAGGATCACACCATCACTGTGTCAGATGTGGGACTAAAACTCAAGTTTTTCTAGTGTAGCGGTCTTCTCTCTATGTACTACATACACCAATCATGCTGCTTCTCAAAAATCAAAAGTAAGAACCATTAGGATACATGGAGATGAAAAAGAGCTTGCAGTCACAGTGGCCCACAAATTTGTTTTGGAAACCAACATGATATTTGAAGTTAATAAACGGGAGATCCCAAAGGATTGGTTAATAGTCCTGAGCCCAGGGGCTGCTAGGTGGCACAGTGGAATGAGCACTGGCCCTGAAGTCAGGAGGACCTGAGTTCAAATCCAGCCTCAGACCAAACACTTGACACTTACTAGTTGTGTGACCCTGGGCAAGTCACTTAACCCTAATTGCCTAAAAAAATAAATAGTCCTGAGCCCAAAAAGTGATACTCTGCAGAAGAATACCTAGTGTTTTTTCCTGAACAAAGGAGGTATTGGGATGGAGATGAGGGTTCTTTCATTGAAAAACTGGGGTGAGGAAGAGGAGCAGGAGAAAGAGAGCTTAGAGAGACTCTTGACTGTCTACCTTGGAGAGGGAGAATCTGTGAGAACTCCTGCTAAGAGGTACCCTGAGACCCACTCCCCTTCTTTGGGATCATGTCACTCCTCTATTGGCTACATTCTGAGATCTACCTTTCTTGGGGGAAAGGGAGAAGTACTGTTCTTGATTTTGTCATCCCATTGAGTTACTGTCCCCTCTATCTTTCAACCTGTTAGCAGCAAACTTTTAGAATCATCTGTACCAGCCACCACCATTCTCTCCATCCACTGACTCAATCCCTTGTAATCTGGCTTCCTTTGCCAATTCCATCATGAGCTCCTTGAAGGGAAGAGACTGTCTTTGGCTTTCTTTGTATTCTCAGAGCTTAGCACAGTCCATAATAGGCATTTAATACTTGTTGACTTGACCTCTCTACTAAAATCCATCTCTGTGAGACCAATAATGACATCTTCATTACCAAACTTCCTCACCTTCTCTTCCTCTTTGATCTGGCTGTGACATTTTATATTGTTGGTCACTCTCTTTCCCTTCCTGCTCTCACCTCCCCATCCCCTGCTTCCTGGATAACCTTTTATCTCTTGGCTTCTGTGTCTTCTTTCTCTATCACCTCTGCTTTACCTCCACCTTCTTCTTACCCCCTAAATGTGGAAGACCTGGGGACTCAGTTCTCAGACCTCTTCTCTCTACATTCCTCCCTCAGTCATCTTATTCAGTCCCACCACTTCCACTGAACTCTTTACCAATGATCTGAATATGTCTCCTACCTTGACCTCTTTCCCCAGCATCCATCTGCCTGCCAGGCATTTCCCCACCTTATTTCTTATCCACCACTTCAGCCAGGCCAACCTGCTTGATATTCTTAAACACAGGACAGGGTCATTCTTTCTTTTCTTTCATCCAACTTCACCACCACCAGCTAGATGACACAATGGATAAAGTGCTGGGCCTGGATTAAGTAAGAACTGAGTTCAAATCTAGCCTCAGATTCCTAGTAGCGATGTGTCCCTGGACAAGTCACTTAACTGCCGTCAGCCTCAGTTTCCCCAACTATAAAACAGGGATAATAATGGCACCTACTTGCACAGTTAAGTGAGACAATATTTGTAAAGAGCCTAGCATAGTGCCTGGAATATAGTAGGTATTATATACATGAGTATTCCCTTCCCCACCCTTCCTTCCACAGGGTTGTTATAAGGATCATACAAGATATTTGTAAAGGACTTGGCCTGACACACAGTAGGTGCTTAATAAATGCTTCTTCCCTTCCCTTCTATTCCTCTCCTACCTGGAATGCCTTCTTAACTCCCTCCCCTCAGCCTAACCAAATTCTAACCATCTTTCAAGCTCCATTTCAAATTCCTTTTCCTCCATGAACCTTTCCCTCATCCCCCCCCCAGCCCACACTACTTGTTCCAGCTTATAGTTTTCCTTAACACTTAATCTAATAGCTAATGTTTATATATGGCTTTAATGTTTACGAAGTGCTTTCCTCACAACAGCTCTGTGAGGTAGGTAGCAAGAGTAATGATGATAATGGTGATGATGATGGTGATGATGATGATGATGATGATGATGATAGCTAATATTTATATAGTGCTTACAATGTGCCAGGCACTGTGCCAAGTGCTTTACAAATATTTTCTTGTTTAATCCTCACAACAACCCTGGGAGGTAGGTACTATTGTTATCATTAATTTACAGATAAGGAAACTGAGACAAAGAGAGATTAAGCGACTTGCCTAGGGTCACACAGCTAGTAAGAATCTGAGATCAAATTTGAACTCAGGTCTTCCTAATGCTAGGCCCAACACACTATGCACAGCACCACCTAGCTGCGGTATTATCTCCATTTTATAGAT
>NW_020948983.1:20499201-20524863 GCF_900497805.2 Vombatus ursinus
ATCTGTAAAATGAGCTGGAGAAAGAAATGGCAAATCATTATAGTGTCTTTGCCAAGAAAACCCCAAATGGGGTCACAAAGAGTCAGACATAAATGAAAATGACTAAACAACAACAACAACAACAAATAGGTTTAGGAAGGTTAAATGATTTGCCCAAGATCCTGCAGAGAGCAAATGAGACTCAGGTCTCCAAACCATGTCTTCTGATTCCAAGTCCAGCACTCTTTTTTCCCTCTACCAAACTTCTAAACCCCTCAGTTCCCTGTCTTGTTCTGTAAACAAGTATGAGTTTCATTCCTCCACTCCCTGGAAATAGGTTTCTCCACTACAGCATAGTGTGGTGGGATGAGGATTATGAAAAGAGTTGAACCAGAGAACCTTGATGGTCCCTCTAGTCTTAAAGGTCTAGGGTTTTAGTGCCTTCTTCTGAGCCTGTGGAAGTATCTTTGAACCATTTCAGGGGTTCTCTGAAGGGTCTCCTTAGAATATCCTCAAGAGAAGGTCTCATAACAACTTCTCTTTCCAATTCAAATCAACAAACACTTCAATGTTTACTATGTGCAAGGAAATGGGAATACAAAGACAAAAAAGAAAGTCTAGTCCCTAGTCCTACTCAAGGAGTTTATATTCTACTAATTTGCATTTACTCTTTCCTCTCTTCAACTGACCCCCTGACACCCAGTAAGGGGGATGATGGGGGAACAATCCCAGGTTTTCATCAGGAAATTAAGCCATAGCCTTTGGAAGTGCTACAATAAGGTTATGTCCCCTCTCACCCCCGTAGGAGAGAGGAGTTCTGCTAGTATTTTGCAAAGCGCGCACGTGCGCGCGCACACACACACACACACACACACACACACACACACCTGCCCATTTCTTCTTTTCTAGAAGAGAGACCTGAATGTAGGACTTCTTCCAAAATGGAAAACATAGCTGCCTTCATAGGGCCCCACTGAGCATAGTGGGCTCTATCAACCATTGCTCACATGTGACCATCACCCCATTTTCCACAAGTAGACCATCCCCTCCCATCCAAAAAATAGGAAATCGTGGGTCCTAAGGAGAATGTGGATAGTGCCAGGCTGTTGTCCCATTTCCACTTATGGAAACCCAGCTCAGAGTCTGGGATGCTGAAGGGCCAAAGGGGTATCTAGAGGAAACACCACACATAGCCCTTTGATTTGTACAGGATATATAACCCCCATGGCTCTGGGCTCCATATGTGCCTGGAAAGCCATATGATTTCCCCTCTCTTCCAATCTGTGGCCAGTCCATGGGGCCATTAGAGCATTGGCTCCTTAAAAGTAAGGATTGTTTTATTCTTTGCATTCCTAGTGCCTAGTACATATAGGGATAAGGACAGGACCAGAAATTTCTTAAGTACAGAGGACTCCCAGGTAAGGAAGCTCCTTTTAATAATGCAGTTTGTTAGAGAGCTGTCTAGAGCACTGAGAGGTTAATTGCGTGGGTCAAACAGTTAGTATGTCACAAAGTGAGACTTGAACCCAGGTCTCCTTGACTGTAATACTGGTTTGGTTTCCGGTATTCCACTGCTGCCTCTCACCAGGCACATAGTAGGAGTAGGCACTTAATAAATGTTAACTGATTAATTAGCTTCTCTGTATGGGCATCTTCTGTGAGTCTAGCCTCTGGGGTGTTTCCCTGAACTTTACAAATTGAGTTCTGTATGACCATTTTAATCCCTGTGTATTTGGGTGAGTGCTTGAATCCATTCCTTTTCCTACTGTGGCTTCTTCCTAGATGTACCCAATGCTTGGCTCAGGCTCTGTGCATGGAGCTAGGGCGCCATAATGTGGCCATTATGAGAACCGCAAGTCCCTCTGGTAGCACCTTGAAAAACAGGATCCTCAGCTGTGTCTCACCTACCCCTTACTAAATCCTGGAAACATAAAGCTAGAAGGATCTCTGCTTTCACCTAACTGCAATTTTACAGATAAGCACGTAGGCCCTGTCTTACCCAAGGTACCACAGGTATAACATAAGCAGAAGCCACCCATTCTATTTTGGGGCAGCTTTGATAGCCAGAAAGTTCTTCCTTGGTCATTGGAATACCCAACAAACCTTTGTAGAGCACCTACTATGAGCAGAGCACTGTTCTAGGTGCTGGAGGACATACGAGGTTTAGACAATAAAACATAATCTGTCCCCCCATTGTTCCCCTTCCCCCTTGGTTTTAGTTTTGCCCTCTGGAGCCAATCTAAATAAACAAATACCTCTTCTCCATGAAAGCCCTTCAAATTGTTGGAAACCTTATGCCCCCACCTCCTGAGGCTCCTCTTCTCCAGGCTAAATATTGCCGATCCTTTGGCCCACAGGACATAGTTCTGAGTGTCCTCTCCATTCTGGTCACTCTTATCTGAATTAATTCCAATGGTCTTCCTCAAATGTAGTGCTTAGAACTGAGTATAATACTCCATACTAGGGCTGACCAGTAAAGAACACAGAAAGGCTTTTTATCTTGAATATAGGAAACATTTTTGTTCTATACCTCTGTTGAAGCCCTGAGATTGTGTTACTTGCTCCATTTTACAGATCGGAAACTGAGGTTCAGAGAGATTGACTTCTTTTTGGTCACATGGCTAGAGTAAGAGATAGAATTCAGATTCAAGATTCAAGTTTCTCCAGATTCCAACTCCAATGTCTTTCTACTATACTCACCACACTGCTTCGAAGTGTCTCCAATTTAATCAGTTTACCAACAAACATTTATTAGGTGCTTCCTGTGTCCCTGGTTGTGACCCAGGCAGTATGCTAGGGCCTGAGGATACGAAAACAAAGAAATTAAACCATCCCTGCTTCTATGCCAAAAAAGGCCTACTTCGTCACCGCATTAAGGGGGTACTAGGTTTTCAAAGAGAAGACAGTCAGGAGTGGCACATGTGAAAGCTACAGGTTTTATCACGTTGGGAAAGCTTCAAGCATGAGACTGACAAAAGAATGTCTGCTGGCTGAGGAGTAATCTGTGAAGCAAAGAAAAATATGAAGATGGGTCTCGATCCTTTCCCACTTCTGCAATGATGGTGACAAAGTAGCAAAAAGGGAGCACAGGGTGCTAAGAATCAAGCTGCTTTTGGAATGAGCTTCAGACTTGAAATCAAATGCTGCTTTAGATTATTACAAAGTCACTGTGTGATTTTGTACAAGTCACAACTTCTGTGAGGCTGTTTCTTATTTGTAGAATAGGAGCAATAATAGCAGCTACCTGACAGGGCTATTGTGAGAATCTAATAAAAATAATGTATGCAACAGACCTTGAAAACCTTAAATCACTATATAAATGAGTCATTAACACTGTTGTTATTATTGTAAGACAGTGTGCTATACTGGATAAAAAGCTGGCCTCGAAAAATAGAAATTCAAGCCCTGCCTCGGACACACACTAGTGGTAGGATTCTGGGCAAATCATTAGCTTCTCAGTATGCTGGGCAGTTTTTGCAGATCACAAGTTGCAGAGTAAGTGCCAACCTAGAGTGGTAGGGGGAGCTTCCTCTTCTAGGAGTTCCTTACGCCAATGAAATCAGATTCAGCCTATATCCTACCATTACTACTATTTGAAGTGTTGATTTCATATTCTAAATGTTAGACCGTTATCCAATGAACAACTTGGTGACATAACTGCTGAAGAACCTGAATCATATAAACCTTAGTATTAGACCCACTTAAACAAGATCATTTGAGGGCAAAACTGGGAGGACAACAAAAAGACCAAAAAATGACAAAACCAACGATTTTCTTTATCAATGATATGGAAGCCATCATCACCAGACTCTGACCTCGCAATTCCAGATGTACTGCAGGTAATGGAGGGGTGGGGAAAGAAAGAGAAGTAGCCCTGGAAGGGGTGCTACACATGAATAAAAACAAAAACAGGAAGAGCAGCTAGACCAGGCCAAGTTATACACAGAGAAGTTCTGTATTAAAAGCAATATGGTTTTGAGGACATTGAAGGACTAAAGGTCTCAAGATATCTGAAAAAAGGAGATGATACTGAATAACTAGGGGGGGCAGGGAATCATAGAATTACTACTTAAAAAAAAGATGTTCAAGAAAAATATTTAACTATAGATTTATATGCTTACACATTCTCATCTCTGCAAAATCTTTGAGGTTGATATGCATGCCAAAAAGAACATTGTTGATGAGACTATGAGAAGGAAACAGACTTTTACAATGGACAGTCTACAGCAGAGAGCACCTTTCCCTTGGTATAAATGATTGAAAGGTGCTAAGAATACAAGATCCCTTTGTGATTGTTTAAAAAATGCAGTCATTAGTACAAAGGCTCTCTTCCCATGCAAATGTTAAGATAATATAAGATTCATTGATTGATGCAACAACAGAGATCACTTTAATAGCACTATGCAATAGTGAGTTATTTCCTTGATGATTGCCTGATTATTAATGTCAATAAAGGCATAAAAGAGGGAAATATATTCTACCCAAAGGTGCTTGTCACTGTCATGGATGATGTCTGATGAGTGAATATTCCACCTGGAAAAAGGATTTATGGAGAATGAGGCCTTCCAGATGCACCTGTTTCCTGATTTGATTGCATCAAATCTTGGAATACTACAGAACCTTCTATATGAGGTTCACAACCACCCAAGAGAGTTCAGCCTGGTAATTCGCATATAAAATTCAAGTGAATGAAGAATGAACATTGTGTAGACTATAATAAGCTGTTGAATAACTAGCTCATTGAGCTGGCTTTTGGTTGCTTTTGGTTTTTCTGATATCTATATTCATCTATATCTATAGACATATCAGAAACAGTAGGTGAACAATGAGATAAGCTCAGAATTAACTAAGAGGCTAGAATTTTTTTTAAAAGTTTATTTTTTTAACTGGGTCTCCCTATCTCTCATGTATCAACCATTCCCATGGCCCCCAATTCCTCTGAATGGCATGAAGTCTTTGACCAACTGTTTTCTAGCATGGGCCAGTTCACTTCTCCTTAGGCAGCCTGGTGGACCCTGGAACCAGAGTGGGGCTCACCATATTGGTGCTGGATTTAGCCTTAAGGTAGCTCAGGGATTCTAGAGCTCAAGTAATCCACTAGTTTCAGTGGTAGCAGAGACTATGTAGACCTTTTTTAATACTAATATTCATCTGATAATGCAAGTCATGATAGATATCACAGCCTCCAAAGAATTACTGTTGTGGGCCACCCAAAGGGCAACAGGGAAACATAGGATGGGTGTGAATAGGCTGCAGGCATATTGTCAACAATAACATATCTGCAAAAAGTGGCACGAAATTATATCCAAGAGATATGTGCTAAGAAAAGGAGGTGAGTTGTTCCTATATTGAGATCAATGGGTAATAGATGGACAACTCAGGTGCTGCACCAGTACCTACAGGACGTTAAAAGACTTAGGGAGCCTGAGGCATGTTAGGACAACAGCCACTGGCGCATTCAAGACTCTGACAAGAGTCACTAAGTACCAAAAGTGGTTGCACTGTGATCTTTGTTCTTGTGAGAAGTCCCCACAGCAATAAGATCACAGATCTCTTGAAATCGTGAAACACAAAATCGCAGTCTTTACTGGCTGTCAAAGCTCATGGTTGACTCATTTTAAGATAATGACCAGCGCTAACCAAGGTCCATTCTACACAAACTGCTCTCAAGCCACATCTCTGCTGTTCAGTATTTAAGCAATAATTTGCTTTTAAACCCAGAGCAGGCTTTAAACCCAGTAAAATTTCATCCTTGTAGCTTGCCAAGATCTTTTTGAATTCTAATTCTGTCATCCAGCTATGCTTCCTAACTTTATATCATCTTTGGATTTGATAAGTATGTTTTTTATGTTGAATGCCTTCATTTAAGTCACTGATAAAAACATTGACCAGAACGTGGAACACAACGTGAACAGGAAAGAGTACTGGACTTGGGGGCCGGATGATCTGAGTTCATGTCCCATTTCTGACAATTGCTATACACATATAGTTATGGTAAAATCATGTTTCCTTTCTGAGCCTGTTTTCTCATTTCAAAACAGGGTATGGTGGTGGGTAGGTTGGGTGATGGCTCTTGTTCTGTCACTATGCCCAACTCCCAAGATTGTCAGAGGCAAAACTTTGTAAACTTGATTGCCACATAATTATAAAAACCAAGCTTGGCCCCACAGAAGAGTTAAGAAAATGCCCTCCTTTGTGGAAGAGGCAACGGACTATCAGAATGGAATAGTGTATATATTGTCAGACACAAGGTGATGTGCTGGTTTGTTGAATTGCTTTTTTCCTTTCTTTTTAAATCTTTATTACAAGGGATGGCTCACTGTGGGGCGTGGGGGGAAGAAGGAAAGAGACATATATTTGGAAGTGTGTGATATAAAAGCAAAATATATCAATAAAATAAGGAAAAAATGAAGTGTTATGTGAGCTATTATTAACAGGGTTGAGGCAGAGTCCTGTGATATGCCACTAGGAACCTCCTTCTAGACTGACACATATTCAAATATTAATCATCGCTTTTAAGGTCATTCAGGTAGCTCTGAATCTACTTTTTTTTTTTTTTTGGTGAGGCAATTGGGGTTAAGTGACTTGCCCAGAGTCACACTGCTAGTGAGTGCTGTTTCTGAGGCTGGATTTGAACTCGGGTCCTCCTGACTTCACAGCCGGTGCTTTATCCACTGTGCCACCTAGCTACCCCTGAGTCCACTTCTCTTATCCAGCCTAAGCCTCCTACAATGAAAATTTAAGACTTTGTCAAGCCAAGTGTGATGGCTGAAGCTGGTGGATCTCATGAGTTCAGTAATTCTGACCTGCAGTTATGGCTAAAGTGCATCTGGTGTCTACACTGAGACCAGCTATCAATGGCAAGTCCCTGAGAGATGGGGAGGGGCACACCAGGCTGCCTAAGAAGTAAATTGGCTCAATCTCAGGTAGACAATAAAGTATATCAAGGTTCACATCCTGATCAGCAGTGGGATGGGGTCCATGAGAGGCCACTGAACTGCGCAAAACAGGGAAGAGTTTCTCTCATAAAAACAAATTTACTTATTTATTTTTACTTTTTGGTGAGACAATGGGGTTAAGTGACTTGCCCAGGGTCACATAAAAACAATTTTTAAAAAAACTGTTGGTATCTTACTTGTTCTAGGAAATGACCTCTCAATGTCTCCTTTTGCCAGAGCTGGGATTGTGGAGGTAGTAGTAGGGATAAAAGTGGCTCTAGGCCTCAGAATTTTGGGGAAAGGGCCTGCATAAGAGTGGCTGCCCTAGGAAGTCAAGAATCAGGAGCCAGGTGAGGAATCCTGTATAAAGCAATAGTCATGAGGTCGGAAAAACATTCTGCCACGGGAGGCTGTGGGCAGGTAGCTGATCATCACAGCCCACAGGCCCCAAGTTGTGTCTGGCAACAGACACAGGAGTCCAATAGAAAGGAGACTAACACTAAGGCCAATCTCTGACTCATCCAGGAATCTCTACTATGCTTTGTTGGGGAGAAAACTAATCTTACATCAACCCAGAATCAGCAGGTGAGGGTAAGCGAGCTAGGTTAGGGAATCCATAAGGAGGTAACCTGGAGGAGGATGGAGAAAGGCAAAGGCAAGAAAAGATCTTGCAACTTCTCTGGGAATGAAATGGTCTGTTCAGGAGTTCCATCTGGGATAGAACCTGGATGTAACAAGTATATGGTCTTTGCAATCGAACAGAAATTCACTTGTAGGGTAACAGGCCAATACATTGAATAGTTCAGTCACTCAAGTGATATTACCACCTTTAAGAGAACTGAGATACAACAGTGAGGCTCAGCTACAAGGTCTTACTGACATGTTAAACGGGACATGAAGCTCCTCCCCAGCTCCCACCACCTAGGCAAGTAGATAGCACAGCGGACAGTGCTGGACCTGAAATTAAGACCCAAGTCCAATCCCACCTCAGACTCTTCCTAGCCGAGTGACCCTAGTCAAGTCACTTAACCTGTCTGCCTTGGTTACTTCATCTGTACAATAGGAATTAGGTTCTTGTAAGGATCAAGCGAAATATTTATAATTAGGGGCAGCTAGGTGGCAAAGTGGATAGAACACCGGCCCTGGATTCAGGAGGACCTGAGTTCAAATCTGGCCTCAGACACATAACACTTACTAGTTGCATGACCCTAGGCAAGTTACTTAATCCCATGGCCTAACCAAAAAAAAAATAATAATAACATATATACATATATTTGTAATTAGCACAGTGCCTAACACATAGCAAGGTGCAGGACAAAGGTTGGAAGCCATGAGTTCTGGTTTCTGCCCCTAGCTCCCCAATTCATCCCAAGGGCTCGAACGTATCCTTTTCCTCCTCCTTATCTTCAGGAGTATATGTGTGTGTTTTGAAAGTGGCAGAGAGAATCTAGAGTTGAAAAAGACTTCTAGGGTCATCTATTTCAACCTGTCCCTGAACAGCGACCATCTCTGTTATCTTTTGCCACGAGGGTCATCCAATACCTGGTCTCAACATGTGCACCTACTAAGCATATTCTCTGGTCATGTTTCATGCATATATCCTCTCCCCTACCCTTAGTATAGGAAGATGAGGGAAAATGTTTTTTTTGGGGGGGGGGTATTAGTTTCTTGTCACTTATTTTGATATTCTATTTGATTGAATGTCTTTCACTTTTCAAAACATGGTAGACATGGAATTCACTACCTTGAGGCAATCTATGGAAAGTTCTAATTGACAATAAGTTTTTACCCATATCAAGCCTAAGTCTGCTTCTCCACCACTCCACTTCAGAATCATGCAGCAGACTAATCCGGAAGAGAAGAAACATCCTTTTACAGTTGGTAAAAAAAATTTTCAAAGGTCAACTCTGTACTCCTCTTCCTATGGAAGTGCAAACAATTGGCAAATCAACCTTGGAGCCCCAGACTAGAACGTGAATGATTGTGCTGAGGGAGAGTCTTCACAGGAGTTACTACAGGCAAGCAGGTGCAGTAGTTTAAGTCCCAGGATGGAGCATGAGTACAGTCTGTAGGAGCTGCAAAGAGCCTCCCCAACCTCTCAGCCGCTGGGAAAAACTGCACAGCTATGGATGGCAGAACTAGTGTGACTCTGCTTGGCCCATCAGCTAGCAGAAATGGAGAACTGGCTGATTTCAAGGTGATAGTAGGGCTGAGAAGATAAGCCAGGCCACTAACTAGCAATACGTGGAATAGAGGTGAGGTGCAACCCACAGGTATCCTGAGAACAAATGATAGCCTTTCCACCAGATATCAACCAGCTTTTGAGAGGTCTGTCTGTAGAAAGAGCAATAAGCTCCTTAAAGGCAGAGACGGACTAGTTCCCTTATGTCTATCTCCTGAATAAATGTTTAATGAATTGGAGAGGGAATAAGCAGAATAATTTCAGAGATTTGCCCCCACAACATCTGCCCAAATATGTAGTAGGTGATACCACTTCTGAGAAGGTAGGAACCACACGTGTCATCTCTGAACAAAATGTGACTCAAGTATGTACAGGGGCATATTTGCCAAAGCGCCTAACAAAGATGTTACTTGTGGGAATAGATGTTACAAAGTAATTGGACCAAAGTGACCAATAAAGATGTTACAAGAACCAAGGATACTGCCTGGCTCAGTGATAAACTCTTGGTAAACTTCATGACTATTTTCTTTGTATATCCAGCATCAGCACGGTGCTTATAAAAGGGACAGAGTATGGACCTGTGAGTTCACTGGTATGGGGAACTCCTAGAGGAGCACTGTCCCTGCAACTTATAATTGCTTAGAGCACTAAGAGGTTAAGAGACCTATCCAGGGTCACACAGCCAGCATGTCTCAGAGGTGGGGCTTGGACTCAGATCTTTCTGAAGCTAGCTCTCTACAGCACACTCTCTCTCTATAAATGTTTATTGAATTTTCTTTTTTTGAGCTAGGCAATGGGGTTAAGTGACTTGCCCAAGGTCACACAGCTAGTAAATGTCAACTATCTGAGGCCACATTTGAACTCAGTCTTCCTGACTCCAGGGCTGGTGCTCTATCCACTGCGCCACCTAGCTGCCCCTATTGCATTGAATTGGCCAGAGACTGAAGAAATTGAGGCTAGGAAAGTGGTTGGCCATTGTTGCATTTAGTGTAGTCCCAGAGGGTTAGGGGGAGGCAACACAAAGGGTTGATGGAACATTGGTTAATTTATAGGACAATGGAAAACAGAGTGAGGGTGAGGCGAATGGTAGAACCACTCTTTCAAAACGTCCTAGAATGTGGATGAGTTTATGAACTACAAAACTTCTCAGACATCCTCCAATCTCAGATGAGGAAGGTCTCTCCATCAGCCTGAAACCAAGTAGGTATTTTAGTAGCCACAAGACCTCCAGCAAGTCCAAAGGAATGAGCAGCTGGCCAAAAGGGGGCAAGGATCCTGTACCTGGCATGCCTCCAAGGTTTTTTATCTACTCTAAGGTAAAGTAGAATTGAAGATGGTCAATTCTATACATGGAAGGTCTACAGGTGGTGAGTCCTTAAACTCCAAATCCAGCACCCTTTAAATTTTACCTTCTCCTACAACTTGTGACTTTGGCTCAGTCATGTTGCCTATCTTTGAATTTCCCATTTTCTTCTTACCTATAAAATGAGGTTGGATTACATGATCTCTAAAGTCCTCTCTGGTTCTAAATCTTTGATTCTTACTGAGCTTTAGTTAGAAATTGATCCTCCCTCCCAAGTTTCCAAGGATTCATCTTGCTATTAAAACAACCCAACGGAAAGAACACCAAGTCTGAACTAGAGCTCTGATACTACCTGTTTGTGACATCAGGGCAAGCAATTTTAACCTTTCTGGGAGCCTCACATTTTTTCTTCTGAAATCGAAGTTAGGCTGGATGGTCTTTAATGTCCCTTCTTCAAGATCAAAGTTACACTACCTAAAAATGGGGCCTTGATTCTCACTTCTCCAGAAGATCACAGTAATGAGCACATTCTCCTTGTTGCCATCTTAAAAGGAGGTAACAGCTAGTATTCATACAGTACTTTAAAGGTGTGCAAGGTGCCTTTACAAATATCTCATTTGATCCTCTAAAAGATAAGTGATTTGCCCAGGGTCACATTGCTGATATCTGAAGCCAAATTTGAGCTCATGCCATTCCTGAATCCAGGCCCAGAGCACTATCTACTATACTACCTGGCTGCCTCTTACTTCAAGGTCAAAATATGGTCATAACTCTGGACTGAGAGAAAACCTAGGTTCAAGTCTCAGTTCTACTACTAACTAGCTGTGTGACCTAAGACAAATCACTTCACTTCTGCCTGTTAAAAAAAAAAAAGAAAAAAGAAATGGATTTGATTTCAAAGGTGCCTTCCAGATTATTGAAGTAAATCCCCAAGATATTTAGACTATATATGTAGTTATAAGCTGTTTCTACAATATGCAGGCCCAAATATAAGTTGCAAAAATATAAGCCAGATTTAGGCAAGAAAATGTGTCCTACAATCAAATCACTTGTAAAGCCCATCACTTTTAAGCTGTTTTTTTCCCCTTTAGTTTAATATTTTTTTCTAGCAGTTACTGCAGAAAACAGAATAAAGACACATCTATGATGATATAAGCACAGAGTAACATGGCCCAGTTTGCTGGGGATCCAAAAACTGCTTGAAGGAATATCTAATTATCAGGGGTGGGTATGGCTAAGTCTGAAAACAGATTGTTTCCTTAAGGACTTTAGAAAGGAGATACTTCACACTTTTATTTCTTATGGAAAGAGTATTATTACTATGTGCATTTTTCTACTATGAACTTGGAGGCAAAGGATTCTGAAAATCTAATGCCCTAAGGAACCTAGGATAGCCTTTAAAGCTCTGATGAGTCCTTGGATTCAGGAGCTGTCAATCATATATAGTCTGCCAATGAAGTAAAAGTTGGAAGGATCCAGGAACTTGGCAACTGTTAATAGAAGGCATCAGTTTTGGAAAAAGAAGTAAGAACTCAGTTGAGAGGCGTGGGAAAAACTACTGCATTGCAGGTATTAGTTAAGATGTAATGGCAGGGAGGTCTGAGCCCACCACCAAGGTCATACGGTTACTAGGCACAGATAGAAGCTTGGAACTACAAGAAGTCAAGCTTCTCAGACTAAAAGAACCAGATGGCTTAATTATGCTTCAGGCAAACTACTCCAAAGGAGAAGGTAGCATCTTTGGGACCAGAATCAGGACACCCAGGATGAGAGGACAGTGCATAACCAGCCTTTGGAGTAAGACAGGGAAGCATCTTCCTCATCTGAGTTCTATACTACTTTAAGGTGAGAAATGGGAACAGGAGATTGGGTATCCTAAAAGCTATACTCATCTCAGCAAGATTAGGATAAAAATTATAAACTCGCATCCCTATTTCTTTTGTTTCCTTCAAAGGCAAGAAAGGTTTGTGCATCCTCAGTCAGGGTAATTCAGACGTATTTAAAGCTGGTAGTCATTGTACTGGTCATTGAGTCCAACATGCTCACTTTATAGATGAGAAAACTGAGCCCAAAGAGGCTAATCTGAACTCGGGTCTGACATAGGATATCCTCTAGTATGCAGCTTCCACAACAGAGCTGAGCCCTACAGGGTGGCTGGAGATTCCAGCACAAATACAAAGGAAACAGTACACATAAAATGAGGCAAATTATATACTCTTAGGTTTTATGCCCTATGACTCATTCCCAATCATGGTATGTCTATACCTCCTAGCCAGTTATCATTGATAGCACTGAGAACACACTCTCACCAGATCACAGATGGCCTTGAGTACAGTGAAGAGACCTGGTACCAGTCTGAAGAGATAACATGCTTAACGTGGCCATGCTAACAATCACAAATTGAGTGGCAATAAAGGGGAAATAGGATGCAAAGGGTTGAAGGAGAGCTGCATTCCGAAATCTAGGAAAAGACTTAACCACTACCTACAGAGCTAGGTGCTTAGTCTGTTTCATATTTCTCATCTGACTTCTATGTAAACATGTATCAGGAATCGTAACCTAAATATCTCCCTCATACTAGAGTTGGACCCTTGCCCACCTCCTTTGCGTTCTTAAGTACAAGGGCCCAGCTTACACTTTGGAGGTATATTAACTGTTAGCACTTGCACAGGGGGGCAAGGCCTGCACCTGGGTCACTCTTGCTTATCGATGAGATCCTTCCCCTCTGTCTCCTAACAGATTCAGATTAATGATCGCTCATTCCTAATTGTCAAATTTCTTTTCCTTCATCCTGTGTCTAATCACCAGTGACAGAAACCATTACGCAAATGAGCAGACGACTTTCCCCAACTGTTCCCGTTGGTAAAAACCTTGTAATTTAGAGCTCTGATTTGTAGGGGAAGCTGCATCTCCCCAAGGCGTCCTGGGCATCTGCTCTATTTTTGCGAAGAGCCACCCACCCCCAATCCAGAGCCCCCAACAAATATTTGACTTTGCATAATTAATCATAACTTTTTTTGTATCTGTGGTGGAAGGTGAGACACCAGAGTTCCCACCTGCTGGCCTAACAAGTGACATTTACACTGACCAAGAATTCTACTCTATACATTCCATTTCCTTATATGATCAGTTAGCAGACACCATGAAGAGGACCGCTTTGTGTCAATCAAGGAGTTTAGACAGGGGCATCCACAGCATGTGTTTCGTCTAAGCAAGGGAAGGGGGGGGGAAGAGACGGAAAGGGGATCTGCCCAGATTCAAACTCTCTGGAGTCAATGTGGCCTGGCAATGTCAAGGGAACAGAGCAGAGCCAGCCAGGAGATGGGAAGAGGATAACACTCAGATCCCAACCCAGTTGCATTTTATAAAATGCCTTCAGCTAGATCCTCAAATCCAAACTGAGCAGCCCTGACAACCAGTTATTTGTGCCTCCTGCCCTGGGGCTTGTGAGAGGCCTGGCATGGGTTGCTACTGACTTACTACTGAGGGTATAAGAGAAAGACTGAGTTTATCCACCAGGCTTGGCTTTCCTTGCCCTTTTTCTCACTACAAACCCTCAGGTCAGGTGGGAGACCAAAAAGAAACACAGATCATAGCACTCAGGTCATTTCCCAACACTGGTTGTTATTGAAAGAACTACACTAGAGAAGGTGCCATGTCTTCCACACTCACACACACCCTGTTCCCATCAGAGAGAACACCAGGGCAGGCATAGAAAGCACAGGGAATTTACAAAAGTAAACACCCCCTCCCCTACATACACTAGTCTATCAGTGCATTATAAGCTGAGCTTCTGGGAACAAGAACCACTGCTCAGACACTGAAGTTAAACCTTTGGCAAAAAAAAGAAAAAATAAAACACATTTCCTCCCACCTCCCTCACTCCTTCCAGGGAGACTTCCTGCAGGAGGGCAGTCCTCAAGTCACTCAAGAGGACCAAAGAAAGGCCCATCCCTGGTGGCTGCAGCTACTTTGACTGGGGAGGGGGGGGTGCTTTTCAGAGGTTTGGAGCATCTGTACATTCAGAACTAGGAGTGATGGCAAGGGCTCTGGCTCATCTCCCCAAGTGAGGGCCAAGGGAGCAGCCCCAGTTTACCTCTTAGGCCCCATTCAACTGCTCCCATCACTGACCCCACTATCGGTGGGGATGAGCAGTTGGCTTGGAGCAAGAAAGCCAGGAAACTGAATCCCAAAGGAAGGGGGCTAGAAAGGGGATTCCTGAGCCCCAGAGGCTCTATCTAATAAACCTCAAGCTTGTTGCAGCACGGCCCAACCAATATAAATAGGTTAAAAACCAAATTAAAAATCATCATGGTGGGCCAGGCAGCAACTTCCCTGCAGTAGTACCCAGTGGAAGTGAACCAAGTCAGCACGTGAAGCGTTGATAGACAGACTTCAGCCACAGTGTGGCCAACAGAAGAGTCACACACAGGCCAGGAAGCTCCTTCTCCTGTAGCACAGTCTTGGCAGTCAGATTGTGGAAGTATGTTGGTAGGCAGATCCTGGCCACAGTATGGGGACAAAGATGTACACACACAAGCTAGACAGCTCCTTCCTTCTTGTGGAACCCAAGATACACCCATGCTGTACAAAAATCAGACTAGACTGTTGATGTACAGGCAGATTATCTAGCCAGAATGGGGACAAGAAAGGCTGAAAAACTCAGAAGTTCCAGGAGCCTGGGAGACTAGTCATCAGGTCCACAAACTCCCTTCAAAGATGTCAACATGATCCAGGTAGACTTGGCTCCTTTCCTTACCCAGACAATGGCAGTGAGACTGTAGGACATCATGCCAAGTGACAAGAGCACCATCACAGCCTCAGGGGCCTGGGAGAAAGGACACAAAGAAAGACAGACAGACACACACACACACACAATGACACAAGCTGGAACTCCACAATGAATGCAGGACTTGGGGGCAAAGAGGGAAGGTGAGTAGGAACAGAAGTGGAAAAGGAAGAAATCACTCAAGATGGGAGCAGAGGAGGGTGGGTTGCTGAACTGCCCCCACCTGACCTCACACTCCTGCCCTGGGAGGCTGGGGCAGGAACCCAGTCTGTTAAGTGCTGCGTGCAATTACTATCACTCTGGATCTTCCAGTCCTCATCAACGAAGCAGCGTGGACCGGACGACGAGATGGGATGGGATGGGAGGGATGGCAGTCACCCAGAAGGAGGCCTCAACCTCCAGGCAGGCTAGTTGTATCGACCCTTGATCATCGTGTTCAACAAGGGGCCCACCTGTGCAGAGACAGGAGGATTGAGTCACAGAGTTACCTGCAACAATCTCACCACCACCTCCCTGGCCTGGAGACTGGGAAAGAAGCAGCTGCAGAAGACCTCGGACAGGCTAGGGATGGGAAACTGGCTGTCTTTTAGACAAAAGTGAAGTCTCATTTACCCTCCATTCCTTCCCCTCTCAACTAGAAGAATGGGGTGGAGACCACCTAACATTACAGGGAATGGCCAACACCCTCTGGAGTCTATTTTGCATCAGCTCTCTCCCACAATGCCCTGCAGCATCACGCTGTGCCGAGCTGATAAACAGATGCCATGTTCTTCCCCAGGGGACAGAAGAGCTGATCCCTAAACAGACAACTGACACACATGTGCATATTTCTGTAGGCTCCACGAAGAACTCTGTGGATGCTGTGTGTCCCTATCAGATCATGTGCAATTAAGGCTAACATAAACCTAACACCCACCAAGTGTCCTTGGGGCACTGAATATGGCAGTGTCCCCCTCCATAGTGAGGAGACAATATTTCACAACTATCAGCCTCTCCTATGCTCTGATTGATTCACTGAAGTACCTTTGTGAGAATCAGGTCCCACTAATTCCCAGAGCTGCCTTGGTACAGCTGTGAGCATGCCAGGAAATGCTTTACTGCTCTCTCCCCAATCTTCAAAAAATCCCTGGAGGATTCCCCCAGCCAGCACACGAGCCCCACAGGGAAAATTACTGCCAGCACAGAACAGGTTCCATAGATCTGTCGGCCAAGCTTGGCATTCATTAGGTAACAAGGGTTTTCTAAAGATGCCTGTAACCTTCATGGAAAATACAATAGTTTCCAAAATAAGAGGAACCAGGGTTGATGACACAAATTCTATCTCTGCCCATCAACACCCCTGCCCACCCAATGGCCACAGCCTCAACCCAGGGCTAGCCATACCTCTTGTGGGTTCCCTAGGGCCTCTCCCAGCATCTTCTCAATGTTTCTCATTATGGCCACTTTTTGATGAGCCTTGAGAGGATATTCAATCCTCTTAGGGGTAGGTGCCCCCTGTAAAAGAAGCAGCAGTTCATGAAATTATCCAAGTTACCCTCAGTCCTTGGACAGAGAACAGGCACAACCAATGGATGCTGAGAAATACCGACATTATCAAAGGTCCTCATTGTGATGGAAACCGAGGATCCTATGAGCACAGATTTGGGGCCAGAAGGGACCTTAGAAGTCACCTAGTCCAAACCACTCAATTAACACTTGAGGAAACTGAGGTCCTTAGAAGTGGCTTGCCCAATATCACAGAGCTAATAAGCAGCACTCTAGATCTAAAGCACACAAGTTTTTGGACTCAAAATCTAGTGTTCTCTCCATTTGACCATGAGGTTTTTTTGTACTCGGGGAGTTGTGCAGTATTCTATTTTTAAAATACATTGTACTTGTATTTCCTTTTGCAAGGATGAAAGGATGGGAGTGAGTCAAGGTAAGGAAGGCTTCCTGAGGCAGCACACTTAAGCAGGCCTGAGATGGTGACTGAACAAGTACACTCAGACCGACAAATCCCCAGTGAACTGTGGGGTGTTCTGGGAGTAAAGACACCATTCTCTTGCAGAAATGAGGAGGGAACTGGAAGCTCTAGACCTAAAAACAAAACCAAACAAAACCAGGCCAAGCCAGGCATAAGGAATCATACAGTGTAGTAGGGAAAAAGCACTGGAACTAGAATAAGAAATCCTGGATTCAAATCTTAGCTCTGCTACTTACCACCTGTATGACCCCGGGCAAGTAACTTACTCTTTGGGCCACAGTTTCCTCATTTGTAAAATGAGGACATTGTAAAAGATGATCTCTAAGATCCCTTCTGCCTTGAAATCTTATGATTCTACAAACTATAACCATAAAGAGAAGCTTAGAAAATTTAGGTACAACCCTTTCAGGGACTGTATAGTTTTGGGGGCTTTTATGTATGTATGTATGTACGTATGTATATATGTATGTATGTATGGTATGTACTTCTAATTACCTTAACCTGTCATATTATTTCTGAATGTGTAGTCTTTTTCCTCCTTGACAATAAAAACCCTGGAAAATGTACACCATGCAAAATAAGACTTAAAAAAAAAAAAGACCAATGTGGGAATTTGCTCGACTATTAATATTTTTGAATTTGTTTTCCTCCCCGCCCCCACAATGGGAGCAAGGTGTGAAGGAGAGAAAATAGATTGTAAACTGAAAAAAAACAAAATTAAAGAATTTTTTAAAATGAACTCTTATAGAAAAGAGTATATGGTGGCAGAACAAAGAAAAGCAGAAGCAGATGTGAACCTGACAGTGAGTAAGGCGAGACCTAGGATAAATCTGGTCTTGAACACTAATTAGTTGCATGACCTTGGGCAAAGTCTTATCTGCTAAGTCTCAGTTTCCTCTTCCCTGGATAAATGGAAAAATATTAGAGTACTTTGCAGTGTTGTTGTGAGGCTCAAATTTGCTACCTTATATACATAAAGCTCTTTTGGAAATCTTAAGTGCTATATAAGGCACTATATAAAACAGCTACTGGTGCCTTAAATAAACCACTGGACCTGCAATCACAAAGACCTGAGTTCAGATTTGGCCTCAGACACTTATCAGAGTCTGGGCAAGTCATTTAACCTCTGTGCCTCAGTTTTCTCAACTGTTAAAAGGGGATAATGATAGCACCTACCTTTCAGGGTTGTTGGGAGGATCAAATAAGATGTCTGGAAAGCGTTTTGCAAACCTTAAATCATTACATTAATGTCAGCTGCTATTATTTGTAAATGTTAACTATTACTATAATGGCAAAAGCAGAGAAAAGGGGAAAGTGAATTAGGAATCAAGAAGACTTGGGCATCAGCAAGGTCTAGGAGGCTTAGTTACCTTAGGGTTTATAGTCCACAGTGAAGATTTAGAAAGCAAGTAAGGGCAAGATTCTCTGGACCTCTTCTAAGAAAAACTAGTACGCAGGGAACCTCCCTGAGTTCAGCAAAGTCTAAGTCACTCCTTCCCCTTATGGGGGCACCTGAACCTCCCTCAGACTTGTGCTACTTCACCTCCCCCCGCCCACAAGGAGACCTGAACCACGAAGTGATCTTCTCACTAATGGAAACCCTTCACTTCACCAGGGAAACTAAGCCCCAGAATAAGCACACCATAGCCTGACTTCCTCCCATCACCACCCTTACCCCAGGAGAATAATATTCACCTTGTACCAGAAGTTCACAGTGATGGTGGTTCCCCCATTCAGTAATGATTCTATGTGATGCCACCTGCAACAAAATAAACTAACATGCTCCAGTTCTGCCATGGGTATTTTTCAGAATGAAGTGAGAACTACACAAGGTCCAGGGCAAAAATATAAAAAAATAGCTAAGTCATCACCTAAAACCCCTGAGGTGAAGGGTACTGAGACTCTTAAGACAAGACTTATACTCAGTCTCCAAATATCAAAGAAACAAGATCAACAGACCTTCTGGGATTTTTATTGATAAGAGGAATAAACATTATGTTGCCTTTATCAGAAGAGAGAACTGTCATTCACCTGCCAGGCTTAGTGAGCACCCACTGGGGATCTGCTAGCAAAACCAAGGAGGTTTCAAGCACTTTCACAGAACACAGGTAGTTCTCACCAGGGAATACAAGGGACATCACACCAAGTCACAATATGAGGCCACTTTCCCCACCACCCGTCTCCTATCCCTTCTTACCAGTACATAGGGATGTAAAGAACATCACCAGGGCCAACCACCGTCTCATAGCCAACCACATTCTGGAAGTTTGGGAACCTCTCATAGTCAGGATTGTCAAAATCCACCTGGCAGATTCAGTGAGAGAAGAAATTTATCAGCCAACAAGTATTTACTGATATCTAAGCTAGATGTTACCTGCATTGATAGAAGAAATTTCCTTAACTGGAGTTCCCCACACCAATGAAATCCTAGATTTAATCTCTATCCCTGAGCCGGATGTTGGGAATTAAAAGGTGAAGGCAGCACAATACCAGGAAATGTATAGCCTACTTGGGAGGCAAAACTAAACATATGAAACAATCAGAGAATAATAGATACAACAAGTCTAACTATGAAGGATCCTAAGACCTGGTAGTCTGGGAAACGACTGACACAACCTAAAGGTTTGGGAGTTTATCCCAAAAGTTTGAATGTTGGGAATTTTGGAATATGCTGTCAAAGCACAAACAAAAATATCCTAGTGGGACAAGAATCCTGCATGTGATGGGTCAGAAATCATTTTCTATAGAAAGCCAATTAACACCTCCGTGGCTACCCACAGTCAGTTTATGCCCTACTATGCCTAGGACTTCCTAGGATAATGTATACAAGTTATTCTGTTCTATGCTTGGCAAACTACAATGACTTAACATAACAATCTCAAAACTCAGGGAACACAGCTTGAAGGTCTGGGTCTGAGAATAAACTTTTTAGGGGACGGTAAAGATTAGTCCAAACACACCAGCCCACTCCAAGACAACATGAAGTATAGTAAAAAAGGATAATGAAAAAAAAGTGAACCTATACAGGGCACAATTACCCACAAACATCAAAAACATCAATACAAAGGTCTTGGGAATTGTTGCCAAGTGAGAATACAGAATACAGAATTACAAGTGAGAAGAATTACAGAATAATTTTTACAGAATAATAATTAAAGAATTACAGAATTATTTTATATGCTAAAATATAATTCTGACTCATCTGCCAGGTAAGCGATTTTTACTTAAAGATTCAACACAACAGTGCCCACTCTCCCATGAAAGAGAAATATTATGAATGAGTCTGAATTGCCTTCCCCCATACCCTGTTAACTCACCTGACTCTGCCTATCACAGGGATGGTGCACAGGGTAAGGATAGAGGCACTCAAACTGATCTGGAGGAAACAGGATGCATCGCTTATAGCCCTTAATTTGAGCAAAGAAGTTTTGTTGTTCATCATAGTGAGCAGGTGTCACATTTCCTGCAATAGTGAAGATACTGTCATCAACAACAGAGCTATAATGAATAGGCCAGAACAGGGGTCTGACAAACTCTGACCCAAGGTCCAAATCTGGCCTACCACCTGTTTTCGTATATCCCCATGAGCTAAGAATGTTTTTTACATCTTTAAATACAATAAAATTTTATTTAAAATGTAAAAATCATTTTTCATTCAGTCTGTAGAAAAACAGGTATCAAATACAGTTGGTTGTAGTTGGTCACCCCCTCAGCTAGAATACAGAATCTAGGAGAGGCTGCATGAAAGTACTGAAGGGTCAAACATCTTTGATGTTTGGGAATCTCCAATCTTTCCACCCACCTAAGGACCCCAAATCATCAAAATTACAAAAATATATATGAACTAATTCTAAGCATGTACAATCACAATTTCCAGCAAAACATCTAAGTGATAGATGTTTAATGTGCAAGTAGTTCACTAACTATCAAGAGCTAAAAAGTTTGCCAATCATAAAATATCAGATTGTGCTGACAGCTGGTATCGCTTCAAGAGTAAGATAATGTACCAAAACAGTATTTGTAATTTCGGCAAAAATGGCAGACTATACTCATTTTTTTGATTTCCAAGGCTAATACCTTTTGCTAAAAAGTCCACTTTAAATAAATCCATTAAGAAACACTGAAAACCAAGGAGTAACACAGGCATTCCACTCTTGGATGAAGCCAGCCAGACAATCTGAGCTGTATGAATTGGCTTTTAAACTTCTCACCAAAATAAATAAATAAATACATACATACATACATACATACATAAATAAATAAATTGACCTTCTCACAGCACATGCCCAAACCCATCCCAATCTTTACCTCCTCCACCCATGCCAGTGCTATAACTTCTTACAGAATCTACGTAGCGTATTACAAAGAGGACATTTAGTACACATTCCTGAGTGACAAAAATGAAATCTCTGCAGCTCAGAACTATTTCTTCAATGGTAATGGTTCATAAATATCCTTGAAGATGAGATGATCTGCTCCCCCACTACCCACCAATGGCAGGCAACCAGGAAAACAAGACCGTATGTTAACTCAAAAATAACTTGTTAGGTCAGCAAAGAGCAAGCGTGTGTCAGCTTGAGAAAGAAATTTCAAATAAAACTGAACTGTGACATTAAGTTAGATCATAAGGAATCAGAACCTGCTAAAGAAGCACTTGGAAGGGGAGGAACTGTTTTAGAGCCCAAATCTAAGAGACCTAAATACTAAATGAATGACTGAAAAGACACTCTCTCTCCTGACAGAAACCAAACATCTTGTCCCAGATTAACACTTTTCTGGGCATGATAAAGACCTTGGTGCTTTGGAGAAACTCCTAAAATCTAGGTTGGTATGGCCCACAATCTGCTGGGGAGATTACTCTAGCACTGGGTCACTGAAACTTACAACCACTTCTAGATTTTGGCTTAGTTTCTTACCTTCCATGCCAATGAGCAGCAGGTTGGAGGTCAGCTGCCCCCAGCCACGCTTTCCCTGCTGTTTATTAATCCAGTTCCAGTTAAAACCCAAGAAGTCCATGACAATCTTCCTGCCTACTGTGTCATTGAGAGTCTGCTGCAGATACAACCTATATTCCCCAAGAAGAAAGTTTCATTAGCATAGATTCAAGTCACAGCCTCCCCACATCCTGAAATACAAACCCACACCCAAAGCTGGCACAACCCCCACAAGGAACAGCTGCAAACAGCCAATACTAATCTAGGAAATCTAAATCCTTTCCCCTATATCTCAGGGCTCTAACATCGAACCTATGCTCTTAAGAACTCCTGAGACTGAAGAATTCTTATTATGCCTTTCAAAGCCTCCAGCTTATAGCAATTTTCTAAAATAAAGCATAAGGCTTTTGAAGATTTTCTCTCCCAGTCAGGTGTTACCCACAGGACATGGCAGCTCAGATGAACTGGCCATAATCACACACAAGGCCAAACATGGCAATGACATTCTAGGAGGAGCCTAGAAGATTATCAATCACCTCAAGGTGGCAGTACTATTTGAACTATCTCAAAAGCAGAATCAAACAACAAAACCAATGGAATATGCTTTGTAAACAAAGTGTGTGTCAGCTATGACTGTCACCAAAAGAATAAGAAGTGGGCAAAATAGCAAGAAAAATTTATAGGAAACAATTCAATCCTTCAAAGGCCTAAAAGGGCTACTTACTCCCATCAGGAAGGCAGTCATATCTCCTGGGCCTGCCTTAACAATCACAAAATTTAAAGTTCAAAAGGACTTGACAGGTCAATCTAATCTAATCCCCCCACTTTACAGATTTGAAAAAACTGCGACTAAAAAAAAGTTCAAGTGACTTGGCCATGGTGAAATTAAGGAACTGAGCCAGAACTTTAACTCAGGTATTCTGGCTCCAAATGCAGAGTTCTTTCCACTATACTGGATTGCTCTTAATGATGAGAAACTACTAAACTCAAACTAAATGCAGAAGTTCTAGGAAGGTGCTGGGAGCCCTGAATCCTGGGCTTCCTACACTGCTCCTTCTACACCCGACAGATATAGTGCACAGGCTCAGAGGAATTCTTACACAAGAAACCTGTTTTCTCCCAGAACCACAGCACAACAATTACTGGACAGGTGTCCAGAAGACACAATATCAAAGCCCATACAGTCTTCTACCCACAAAAAGAAATTTAAGCTCCTCTGGCAATGAGATTCCTAAAAGATCAGAATCCAAAGGCAACAAAATACCATGAAGAAGGAAATATCCCAGGTGCATGGAACACAGTGCTGGGAAGACCAGGGAATGGATGAGGTTGGTGGTGAAATGCCCAAAGATAATCTAATTGTGATGAATAATAATTTCCATGAGAGTTTCTGGGCAATTAATCAATTTAGGCTAGCATATAATCAATAAATCGGAAAAGTGGGTGCCCCTGAAAGACAGAGATCAACCCAGACTGGTGAACAATCAATGAGAAGGGGTGGAAGCCGAGATGGGCAAAAAGTCTTCAGCTCTTACAGTGGAGAACTAGGCTAGATTAAGAGACTCAGCTGCCTCTAGCTATTTGGACAAAAGAATCCATCTCTACCCAGACCACTTAAATCAAACACAATGGGCTGGGAATTCACCTAGATTAAATACTCTTTATATTTTAATTAGAAATAAACTCTCCTAGTTGGGTAGGATCAGGGAGCAGCTGGGTCCAACACAGACTTCAAAGACTGGTCTCTGAATGAGGAAATAGGGAAAAATCCTGGATGCCCCCTTATTAATAATCATTTCTCTCATAATCACACATCCATGTGAAAAACTACTCAAAGAAAAGATCAACCCTAGGTTAGACCCTAGGATGAGCTGCTTTAAGAAGAGAAGTGAATTTTGTAAGCCAAAAGCACTAATAAGCTGCCAGACCGACGATGGGCAATGATCAATGATTAAGAGAGAGATGTGAGATTGAAGGCTCAAATTCCCACACATTTATTTACATGACCTAGAGATGTATGACAATTCAATGGATGTACAATAATGGTTTTTCATCTGGACCAATGTAGGCTGTCCAAAAGGCTGCATCTACAATTCACTCTTCCCCCAACACAGCACTGTCTCCTGCTAATAGCTTATAGAGACAAGGATCACAAATCACAATCAAAAAGCAACCACGTATCTACCCATCAGCCACTTCTCAGATCCCAAGTTAACTGTACTGGCCTTGCCTGCTACACCAGCGAACCACCAGAAAACATAAAAATCTAAAGTCATCAGAGTACTAAGGATTAAATCAGTGGAATTCTAAGATGGCAATTCCTGCACAGTGGCCTTTGACAGGGTATCAGAAAGAATAAGAGATGAAGTCTATCTACTGCAATTCTAGCCCTTACCCCTCACTCCAGTACAGCTCCTACTCAGCTTACCTCTCTTCACTGCCCCGTTGCTGTATGTCCTGTAGCTTCTCTACAAACTCATGGAATTTCATCTCTTCCCTGTTGGACCTTGGTTTAAAAGTTTGGAAGTTAGCCATCTTTTTCTCATCATAGTACAGGAATTTGTGGGTACTGGCACTATACACTGAGAAATCTCCATTGCCAATATTCTCTTGTAGATAATCCAGGTCCCATTTCAGGGCAGGATACACTAAGTTTGTGTCAGTCAATACCACAGGCTCCTGAGGAAAGAGCACCAGGCAAAAAAAAAAAAGTTGGAGAACAGTCCTTCAAGCTCCAATCCTGCAAGCCATACTCTATTTTATTCTTTCCAGTGCCATCCTAGAGGCATTCCCATGTCATAATGCCTCCTTAGACACTTCACTCCCGGGAACCTTATCCTCACTTCCTCCCTTATGTGTCCCACTCTTAAGATGACTCCCCCTTAACAAACTCCACTCGAACTGCTCCAATTTTCTTCAGATCCATCACACCACTTCCCTTCTGAACTTCCCTACAACCTCACTCTCAAAACACCCCCCTCTGCCCAATTCCCTTTAACTCCGAATTTTAAAAACTCGGAAATCCCACCTCTTCCAAATCCTAGCACCGGACTAGTGCCACTCCACTGTCAATAAGCTCAGACATCCTAGACTTCCTCAAGTGCACCCCTCTTTGTCAAAGCTCCGACCCTTTCTTTTCCCCTTTCCCTTCCGTCCCAGAACCTCCCCTCACATGTTCCCCCGACCCTTCCCCTCTCCAAGCTTCTCTCGGAAACCCCACTAGGGCCCGTCAGGCCTCCCTTCCTCTGTCTTCCCCTCCCCCCCGCCTCCACCTCACTCTCGATGAGCTCCTCCGCCCGAGGATCGCTCTGGCTCAGGCGTGGGATGGGCTGGGTCCGAAAGCTATAGCTGCGGAGCTGGGACTCGTCCCAAGCCAGGATCGGAGTCTCGGGCTCCTCTCGAGGGCCCCCAGAACCCGAGGCCGAGGAGGCCGCCGCCGCCGCCGCCGCCGCCGCCGCCGCCATCTCCGCCGCCGCCGCCGCCATCTCCGCCGCCAAACCCGGCTCCACCGGAAGCGAAGGCCCCGCTCCCCCCCCCCCCGCCTCTTCCGGAAGAAGCCACTAATGATGGCTAG
>NW_020948983.1:20525263-20720082 GCF_900497805.2 Vombatus ursinus
CTTCCGGAAGAAGCCACTAATGATGGCTAGAAAAGCGAGAGGGCACGGCGGGGAAGCAGAAGGCACAGCGCCCCCTGGCTTTGGGGAGTGGAATCGTTGCTGGAAGCGCTTTGGAGGATCATCTAGGCCCAATGGCTATGTGCGCAATGTACGCGAGGAGTGGAAAGACTCGGTTTCCCACAAAGCCATGGCCCCTAAGTACAGACGCCGATTGGAGGAGGAGGGCAGAGGCTACTGAGAGGAGAAAGAGCGGGCGGGGCTGGTTAGTCCTTTAAAAATAAAAGGGGTGCCAGGTCTAGAGTCCCTGAGCCAAGCCGACAGCTGGAGACCTGCCACAAGCGTAAGCAAAGGAGGCGAGACTCCGAGGGAAGTACTGTTCTGTGCAGGAGCGTGGCATTAGGCGACTTTTCTTAGAGTCCTGATTAGCTGCTGCTGCCAGAAAATAAGCCAGCGTAGGAGACAGAAGTAAACAGCGATTTATTCATACTCTCTATACGCATATATACATTCCTACACATTCTGTTGCAAACGTGTGTCCCATAATTCGGAAGAGGACATTTACATATTACATATTACATACGAGAGAGACCTTCTTGGGCAGCATTTTGGATCAAACGGGTACAGCTGGGGACAAAGTACTTAGCATAACAAAAGAAGATGCTTTTAAACTGTTACAAAGGAAAGAAGGTGCCCTGGGTGGCAGATCCACTTACGTTAGACCAAAGAAAACTAAACCTTCTTTGTCAGTCAGTTAATGAGTCCTTGCTAAGAGCCTCCTAAGTGGTTTTATCTGATAGGATAAAGAGAAAGGGACTACTTCCTTGAACCTCCCCGGTCCGGAGGAGTCCTCTTTTGTAGTGGTTAAGAGGAAGGGAGATTTTGAAGGACTGGGACGTTTTGTTTTCCAGAAGTACCTGCTGAGACATTATAAAACAAAAAGGAGTTACCTTCACCGAAGTTTCCAACTCTACTGAGATTTGTCAAGTCATTTTTTTTGTCAAGTATTTATTACCTGTATGCCAGACAATATGCTATGTGCTGAGGATAAAAAGGAAAGCAACAACAGTTCCAATTCTCCAGGCGTTCACGACCTAATGGAGGAGATAACAACATACTGTAAACAACTATGTACCAACCAGAAATTGTTGAAAGTTATGTCGACTCAGCATCCCATTGTTCCCAGCCCTGCTTATCAACCAGTGTTGGGGGAGGCTCAGGTGGGGAGATACCAAGTCTACCAGCTCTCTGTATCACCTGCTTTTTGTCACATACCCCTACCTGCAAATTGTCGTGTTCTTGCTACCTTGGGGAGCAAGTGAGATGCAAGGGCCCAGCCCTTTTGCTGAAGTGGACCTACCCAAATTGTCTTAAAATTACCTATGTAATCAGCCCATCAACGTGTTTTACCTTGACGTACTTGTAATAAAATCATTTTAATTCTCTTTATCCTGAGTTTTGCCTTGTTATTCAGGGTGAAAGCCTAAATGAAGAATTTTCCTTTCAACAATATATGTAGAATAAATTGGAGATGGTCTCAGAGGGAAGGCACTGGCATTAAGGAGTACCAGGAAAGGCTTCTGGCAGAAGATGGGATTTTAGCTGAGATCTAAAAGGAAGCCTGAAGGTGGAAAGGAAGGAAAGCATTCCAGGTACTAGGGATGGCCAGGGAAAATGCAAAGATGGTCAACTGTCTTATGGGAGGAACAACTGGTAAGCCAGTGCCACTTGGATCCCAGAAGACATAGAAGGGGGAAGTAAAGTGTAAGAACACTGGAAAGGCAGGAAGGGGCTGAGTTATGAAGGGCTCTGAATGCTAGAGGATTTTATATTTGATCTTGGAGATGATAAAGATGTTATAAAGATGACCTCAGACTCAGTTCCGAAGACTGGGGTCTCAAAGACTTTTTATTAAAGAAGTTGAAGTCAGTCATTTCCATTCTCACGAGAAGCAGGAGCACCTCCTTGGAAGGAGAGAAAATGCGCAGGGTAAAAGAAGCCAGAGCAATCTTTATAGTTAGTAATTGCCTAACTCCTTCTTTCTGGATCAGAATTGGTCCTAATCCTTTTGGGTTAGAATCTTCCTTATATGCCCCACCCCTAACATACCTTATGTGCCTAGAATTGTGTTATCACTCCCCTCCTTGGACTGAGAAGTTAGCCTGTCTTGCTGATTTCTTATCTACTTATATGTGGAAACTTAACTCTTTCATTTCTCACAAAAGAGTTTTGAATTGGGGGTGTAACATGTTTAGACCTATAGTTTAAGAAGATCAATTTGACAGGTTGAATAGAGGATAGACTGGAGAAAGGAGAGACTTGAGGAATGGAGAACCAGAAGGCCACTTCAGTAGTTCAAGGATGAGGTCATAAGAGCCTGTAGCAGGGTGGTGATAGTGTCAGAAAAGAGAAGGTAGAACCAAAATGACAGGTCCTGGCAACCCGAGTGGATATTGGGGGTAAGGGTGAGGATTCAAGGATGGCACCTACATTGTGATCCCCGGTTACAGGGAAGATAGTGGTGTCCTCAACAGTAATAGGGGCTTTTGGGAAAGGAGAAGATTTGGGCTAAAAGATTTTTTGGGGCTAAAAGAGTTCAGTTTCTTTTATGTTAAATATTAGATGTCCAACAGGGAGCTGGAGATGCAAGACTGGAGATCTGAAGAGAAGTTAGGACTGGATAAATATATCTGAGAATCATCTGAATAGAGAAGATAATTGCATCCTTGGAAGCTGATGAGATAACCAAGTGAAGAAGTATAAAAGAAGAGGGCCCAGAACAGGGCCTTGGAGGACACTTTGGATGAAAATCATCCAGCAAAGATTGAAAAGAAGTCAGATAGCTAAGAGGAAAACCAAGAGAGAGTAGTGTCTTGAAAACCCTGGAAAGAAGAGAGCAACATGTGGTGGCTCCAACCAGCACAGTTTCAAGATTCTCTCCAGCTTCCTTCATTAGCACAAGAATAGCAGTGAACTCAGTGGATGGTTGGAATAATCCAAGGCTGAGAGTAGGCCAGGAAGGGTCTTTGATATGGCAAGGGGGCAAGGGATTTGAGAGGGAAGAACAGTGTAGTTGAACTGATTCACTAAGGAGTCAAAATGGGGAAGGGAGGGGTATAATTAGGACAAGGGTAGAGGGATTTCTTCTATTGGTGATATAAATTCTTTTATGTCAGAGATTGACCTCTTATGGACCTGGGGAAGGATAAAAATCCATTCCTTTGCCATTGGGGCTTGGAGATGGGCCCCGATTTTAGTCCTTGGAGCCTTTATGTGATATATAGCCTCAGATTCTAGAAGGACTGGGTTCAAATTCTGCTTCTGATACATACTGGCTATGTGACCCCCATAAATCACTTAACCTTTCAGTTGCCCTAGGCACCTCTCTAAGGCTATAAATTGCAAGGCAGATTTAAGTTTGCATTTTCTCATGGGGGGGCCCTCTATATCAATGAAATCACAAATCCTATATGTAAAAACAATTTTTATCATTTGTTTTTAAAACTTTGAGTTCCAGATTCTCTCCCTTCCTCCCTCCCCACCCCCTCATTGAGAAGGCAAGCAATTTGATATAGGTTATACACATGTAATCATGCAAAACATATCCATAATAGTCATATTGTGAAAGAAAACATAGACAAGGAAAAAAAAACCTCAAGAAAAATAAAGAAAGTTTAAAAAAAGTATGCTTCAATCTGTACTCAGACACCATCAGTTCTTTCTCTGGGGATGGATAGCATTTTTCATCATGAGTTCTTCAGAGTTGTCTTAGATCATTGTATTGCTCAGAATAGCTAAGTCATTCACAGCTGACCATCTTACAATATTGCTGTTACTTCGTACACAGTACATTTCACTTTGCATCAGCCCATGCAAGTCTTTCCAGATTTTTCTGAGAGCATCCTGTTCATCATTTCTTATAGTACAATAGTATTCCATCAATCACATACCACAACTTGTTCAGCCATTGCCAGAGTGATGGGCTGCTTCTCAGCTTTTAATTCTTTATCCCCAGAAAAGAGCTGCTATAAATACTTTTGTACATATAGATCCTTTCCTTTTTTGTTTTTTTAATCTCTTTTGGGATACAGACCTAGTAGTGGTATTGCTAGGTCAAAGGGTATGCATGGTTTTATAACCCTCTGGGCATAGTTCCAAATTGTAGGAGCTTGTTTCTTGGGGGTGAACTGGAATGCCCCAAGGGAGGTACAGAAAATGAGCCAAATTCAACTGCTCCTGAACTATTTATCTGGGTGATGGCAACCCTATAATGCCAGGCCCCTAACTGAAGAGGGAAGAACAGAAGATTCTTACCTCTCCCCTAGATTATTACAAAGGCCTCTTAATTGTTCTCTTGGCCTTAAGTATCTTCCTACTCTAGTAGATGTTATATACTACTGCCAACTAATTTTTCTGATTATCCTATTGCCTCTAGGATAAAAGATAAACACCTGGGTTTAGCTTTTAAAGTCCCACACAAGCTAGCCCTAATTTATCTTTCCAGCCTCAGTGTACATTACACCCCATCCTACACTCTTCAGACTAGCCACACTGACCTTCTCCCTGATTGTCACTCAAACTACCCCATTTTCATACCCATGCCCCTCCACCAGCTATTCCACATGCTTATGATGTACTCCTCGCTTCCACCTTATAGAATCCATGTCTTCATGTTGTAGCTCAAGGATCACTTTATCCATCAAGGGTGTCAAACAAAGACTGCCGAAATACTCCTGAGTACAATGGGAACCAGATTAAAATGTAATTGGGAAATATTTGACAACATAACTAAAAATGTGATAGATCATAGACAATAATGTGTGGTTTTCTAAGTCAGTATGCCCTGGCAAGGATCCTTACATGTGGGTCTAGTGGCTCATTTGAGTCTGACACCACTGTTCCTCATGATTCTTTTCCTGATCCCAACTGTTGGTGGTGCCCTCCCCACCAAATTACCTAGTATGACTATTGATAGCTTTGACTTCTTCTTCTGAAAACTTCCTGTTCATATCCTTTCAATTTTTATAAATTTAGCTCAGTTCCCCATATCTTTGAGCAATGAGGCTTTCATCAGACAAACTTTCTGTAAGTTTTTTTCCCCCAATGTCCTGCTTTCCTTCTAATTTTGGCTGCATTGGATTTGTTTGTGCAATACCTTTTTTAATTTCATGTAATCAAAATTATACATTTTACTTCCTGTGATCTTCTGTATTTTTTGTTTGATCATAAAATCTCCCTTTACCATAGATCTGAAAGGTAATTATACGGGCAGCACGCCGACCCTCTGCCAGTCATGCGCCAGTACCCACTTCTCTTAGAAGAAGTACACCACCAGAGTCTTACCCACGCCTGGGTCTTCGGTTCTGAGCCGGATCACCACACAGAGACGAGCCATTGGGAGGCACCAACACCAGAGCTTTATTCAGAGGCCAACACAGCAAACCATCATAGCAAGCCCAAACAGCAAGGCCAGAGCAACAGGGCAGGAGCCAGGGGAGAGCGCACGTGTGTGATCTGACCACGCTTGTTCCTAAGTACCTACTTAGCCCCTCCTCCCCAGCCCGCTACTAGCCAATGATTGTAGGGTCAGATACCGGAAGGGGCTGTCTGAGTTTAGCACACCAAGGGGGAGGGAGTGACGTAGGAGGCTAGGATTGGATACAGGAAGGAGGCATCTGGGATTGACGCATGGACAAGAGTACGTGACCTAGGAAGTCAGACTCAGGAGGGGACTGGGTCAGTGCTACACAAAGGGACCCGGAGGTCAGGAAGGTCACAAGAGGCATCTGGGGATGACGTTGCATATAGGGAGGGGACTAAGCAGAGGGAACTCAGTCCTCTGCCATCCCACTCCCACGTGGCACCGCCCCTTGCCTCAGGAGCTCAGGCTCGGCTACTTCCTTGCACCCAGCTTATCTCATAGCACTGCCCAATTGCCTCATGGCTTCTCCGTATCCAGCCCATCCCAGTACACACGACTCTGCCTACCACAGTCCCTGCCTCGACTTCCAAAATACCCAGATCTTACCTTACCCTTGCCACAGTACCCAACCTGGTAGCTGCCAACATCAGACAGTCCCTCACAGTAATTTTTTCCATGCTCCCTTAATTTGCTTTAAGATATTATACTAAATCACATACCTATTTTGCCCTTATTATGATACATGGTATGAATTTTTGGTCCATGTTTAATTTCTGCCATACTGCTTTTCTGTTTTCCTAGCAATTTTTGTCAAATAGTGAGTTCTTGCCCCAAAACTTGGATCTTTGGGTTTATCAAACACTAGTTACTTTGGTTATTTATTTCTGTATATTATGTACCTAATGTGTTCCACTGATCAACCACTCTTATTTCTTAGTCAGTGCTAGATTGTTTTGGTGATTACCACTTTGTAACATAGTTTGAAATCTATTGCTAGGTTACCTTTCTTCACATTTTTTTTTTTGATTCCCTTGATATTCTTGACCTTTTGTTCTTCCAGATTAAATTTGTTACTATTTTTTTCTAGCTCTATAAAACAATTCCTTGATAATTTGATTGGTATAGCACTAAACAACTAAGTTAATTTAGGTAGAATTGTCATTTTTATTATATTGGCCCCAGCTACTCATGAGCAGTGAATATATTTCCAATTATTTAGATGTCTCTATTTGTTTGAAAAGTATTTTGTATTGTATATACCCTTGTCATATCCCATGACAGTTCTCAAAGATAAGAACTCACTATTTGACAAAAACTGCTGGGAAAACTGGAAAACAGTATTGTACCGGCCGCACCGACCTTATGCCGGCCGCGCCGAACACTCCTCCTATAAGGAGCAGGCTGCCAGAGTCATACTCACTCATCAGTCTTCGGTCCTCAACCGGATAAACACACAGAGACGAGCCATCAGGAGGCGCCAACACCAGAGCTTTATTCAGAGGCCATCACAGCAAGGCCAAGCAGGAAGGCCAGAGCAACAAAGCAGGAGCAAAGAGAGGGCGTGATCTGACCACGCTCTCATTCCTTAAGTACCTACTAGCCCCTCCTCCCCAGCCCGCTTACTAGCCAATGATTGTAGGGTCAGATACCAGAAAGGGCTGTCTGAGTTTATCACACCAAGGGAGAGGGAGTGACGCAGGAGGCTAGGACTGGATACAAGAAGGAGGCTTCTGGGATTAGTGCATAGACAGAGTACGTGACCTAGGAAGTCAGGAAGGACACAGGAAGGAGGCGTCTGGGGTTGACGTTGCATATAGGGAGGGGACTAAGCAAAGGGAACTCGTCCTCTGCTGTCCCACTCCCACGTGGCACCGCCCCTTGCCTCAGGAGCACAAGCTCCAGCAACTTCCTTGCACCCAGCTTATCTCACATAGCACTGCCCACTGCCTCAGGGCTTCTCCGTACCCAGCCCATCCCAGTCCACCACGACTCCGCCTACCACAGCCCCTGCCTCGACTTCCAAATACCCAGATTCTACCCCAATCTTGCCACAACGGTCACCTGGTAGCTGGCAACATCAGACAGTCCCTCACACAGTATGACAGAAATAAATCAACATCTTATATAATATACCAAGAAACAGTCAAAATGGGTAAATGATTTAAACATAAAGGGTGATACCATAAGCAAATTAGGAAAACAAGGAATAGTTTACCTGTCAGATCTACGGAGAAGGGAAGAAGTTATGACCAAACAAGGGATAGAGAACATTATGAAATAAAAAATGGATAATTTTGATCATGGTATGTTAAAAAGTCAGCACAAACAAAACCAATGCAACCAAGATTAGAGGGAAAGCAAAAATCTGGGGGAAAGTTTTTTTAATAGCAACTACCTCTGATAAAGGCTTCATTTCTCAAATATGTAGAGTACTGAGTTAAATTTATAAGAATACAAGTCATTCCCAATTGACAAATGGTAAAGGATACGAACATGCAGTTTCCAGAAAAAAAAATCAAAGCCATCTATAGTCATATAAAAAATGCTCTAAATCATTATTGATTAGAAAAATGTAAATTAAAACAACTCTGTGGTACCACCTCACACCTACCAGACTGGCTAATATGACAGAAAAGGAAAAAGATAAATGTTGGAGGGGGATGTGGGAAAATTGGGACATTAATGGACTATTAGTGGAATTGTGAACTGATCCAAGTATTCTGGAGAGCAATTTGGAACTATGCCCAAAGACCTATAAAACTGTGCATACCCTTTGATCCAGCAATACCACTACTATATCTGTATCCCAAAGAGATTTTAAAGAGGTGGGGAGGGGGGAAGGACCTATTTGTACAAAGATATTTATAGCAGCTCTTTTTGTGGTGGCAAAGAATTGGAAATTGAGGGGATGCTCATAAATTGGGGAATGACTGAACAAGTTGTGGTATATGATTGTAATGGAATATGTTTGTGCTATAAGAAATGACAAACAGGCAGATTTCAGAAAAACCTGGAAAGACATACATGAACTGATGCAAAGTGAAGTAAGCAGAACCAGGAGAACATTGTACACAATAGCAGCAATATTGTATGATGAACAACTGTGAATGACTTAGCTATTCTCAGCAATACAATGATCCAAGAAAACTCCAAAGGACTCATGATGAAAAATCCTATCTACCTCCAGAGAAAGAACTGATGGAGTCTAAATGTAGATCAAAGCATACTATTTTTCACTATAACATATCAAATTGTTACTATCTCAGGGAGGGGTGAGGGAAAAGAGGGAAAGAATTTGGAACTCAAAAAATTTTTAAAGGATGTTGAAAAATTGTTTTTACATGTAATTGGGAAAAAACAAAGTCATTTAAAAATTGTATTCACATAATTATATTCCTATAATTCCTGAGTAGACTCCCAAGTATGTAATACTCTCAGCAGTTATTTTAAATGGAATTTCTCTTTCTATCCCTTCCTGCTGGGTTTTCTTATTAATATATAGAAATGCTGGTGATTTATGTGAATTTATTTAAATCCTACCACTTTGCTAAAGTTGTTAATTGTTCAACTAGTTTTTTAGCTGATTCTCTAGGGTCCTCTAGGTATAGCATCATACAATCTGCAAAGTGATAGTTTTGTTCCTTGTTGCCTATTCTTATTCAATTTCTTCTTTTTTTGGGGGGGTCTTATTGCTATAGATAGCATTTCTAGGACAACATTGAATAATAATGGTAATAATAGACATCCTTGCTTCACCTCTCATCTTATTAAGAAGGCTTCTATTTTATCCCCATTAAAGATACATATTGCCTTGTAATTCTCTATTTTGTATTTGTAGTATTTTTATATTGATTCTGCATATAGTTATTTATGCACTTGTCTCCCTTATTAAAATGTAAACTCTTTGTGAGTCGGGATTATTTTACTCATTTTATTTGTATTCCCTAGCACCTAGAACAGTGCCAAGCACATAACAGGGGCATATAAATGACTGTTGATTGATCAACGTGATTACAAGTCCCCTTCCTAAAACTGGTCCTCCTTGTACTACCAAATGTCTAAATACCCCTACATAACACAGGTTACATACAGATAAGGAAACAGAACCTGAGAGGGGAAATGAGACTCCAACTCACCCCAACTTTTAGTATAGATCTCATCACAGGTGCACCACTCTCAAGTGTGGCCTGAACCAGATTAAAATGTAACCAGGAAATATTTAACAAACTAAAAAAACAATATAATAGAACATCAATAATGTCAATATGTGGGGTTTTTTTTAAGTCATTATGTGGACAGCAGGGATCAGGTTAGTGGCCCTGTTTCTTTTTTACACCACTAGACTACACTATGCTGCTTCTCTTTGATTTCTCAGGCTTTGCAAAGATGAAGTATCGTATTTTCTCTTCCAGTATGGAACAGCAACAGCAACAGCAACAGCTCGAGACAGGAATCAGTCAACTCAAAGATGTTTGCTAAGCCTCCCAGGGAGCCTTTGGGGCCTCCCAGAAAGAGATGAAACAGTAGATGAGGCAGGCTTGCTCTTAGGAACTCACAATCCCGTTAGAAAAAGAGATTAACCATATACATGAGAAAATAAGCTTGGGGAGGGTGAAGGAGAAGAAGAAATTGGACGTGACTGCAATTCATCTAACCTGAGCAACTGGGAAGATGTTAGTGCTCCTGATAAAGAACCTCAGAGAAAAAAGAAGAAAAAAAAAGAACCTCAGGTAGGAGCAGGAAGGGGAAGAAGGGGGTATGATGAGTTTTTTCTTGGACAACTTTAATTGGAAAAGGCTTCTGCACCCCCAAGAGAAAAAGACAACTGGAAATGCGTTTCTGGTCCAGCTCGCGAAAGGGGTCGGTTAGGGCTGGACAGATGCGGCACGTCCTTGCACAGGCGATAACAGAAGCAGGGAGAAGGGATGAGAGGGCCGAGGGGAAGAGGGGTCAAGACAGATGCTACCCTCGGGTTTTAGCGGCACTGGAGGAGGGGCAGGACTGCAGTAGGTACCCTGGAGCGGCCAGAAGAGGAGAAGCACCAGGGCGTCGTGCCCAGAGTGAGTTTGGGGGAGGCCAACTTCCTGTCCCTAAAACGGCACCTCCTTCAGGACGTTCACCTGCGGGAGCCAAGGGATCGAGCCCGCCTCGGACTGGCATAAAAGTCCTCGGGCACTTGACCTCAGCCCCTTCCTCACAACATCTTTCAACATGTGGCCCCCACTCCAGGACCCAGGGAGTTCAATAACCTAGGAGCTGGGGCACCAGCTTCAGCTCCCCCAGTCCTCCGGTCCCTGCGTCCCAAGCTCCTCCTTCTGGCACCTGCCCCACGTGAGCAGAAACCGCCCTCCCCCCTCGGAACTGTTTTGGGCTCTGCTCGGCCGCCGTAGAACTGGCCTGCGCGTGCGCGGGCGAATCTTGAAGAAGGTTAAGATGGCGGCTTCCATGGCTGTGTCCCGGGGAATCCGATGGCTGGGGACAGCGGCCTGGCGGGTGACCCCTGTGGGGGCCCGCGCAGGTGCGGGGGGGTTTGGGGCTCGAGGGCGGGGCGGAGCGGAGGAGCGAGGGGTCAGTGGGGTGGGGAGGGTTGGGTAGGGATGGAGGTGTGGCGGCAGCGGGGACGCGCCGGGCCGCTAGCTCCTAGGCTGGGATCTGACTTCTGGCGTCCGCCCTGCCCAGCCTCGGGCCTCAGCAAGGACATGCTCCCGGGACCGTACCCCCGCACGCCGGAGGAACGCGCTGCCGCTGCCAAGAAGTACAACATGCGGGTGGAGGACTACGAGCCCTACCCGGACGACGGCTTCGGGTAAGGAGGTTGCCCCGGGGGCTGCATCCCCCTCCCCAGCCCGGGCTGCCGACGCCTAGTGTGTCACGCACACTGGTGGCCCTTATCAACCGATGGCGAAGTTTTCGTTTTGTTTGTTTGGGCTAAGTAGTCGCCGGTCTGGACGGGAGCCGGGGCAGCTTCCCTTTGACCCCAGCTGCCTCCTTGAACTTGAGCAAGGCAGGATCCAGTGGCAGCCGCAAGGCTTCCCAAGGATCTTTCGATCCCCGATGGTCTCATAACTCACTTGTGCCCAAAACAGAGCTCGTTCTCCTTCCTCCCAATCCCTCCTCACTGCCCAGCTTCCCAGGGACTGTCTAGGGCACCACCATCCTCCCAGTCACCTAAGATCACAACTTGGTTGTCATCCTCAACTCTACCAGTCTGTTGCCAAAACTTGTTTCTACCTTAACAACATCTCATATATGTCCCTTTCTCTCCATTCACACAGCCAATAGCAACACTGGCACAATTTCCCCTTACTTTATGCCTGGTCTCCCGGGACTTTCCAGGGCCTTCCTTGTGGGGTCTCTCTCCACCCAGCTGCCAAAGTATTCTTCCCAAAACCAACGTCTGACGGAGTCTCTCATTACTCAGTAAACTTCAGCAGTTCCAACTTAAAATCCTTTGGCTTCTACCTTTTCAGTCAGCTTACACTTTACTCATAGAGAGGACTCTTAGGTGCTCTACTGTCCAGCAACACTGGTCTACTTGAATTTCCTCTCCTGTGTTACTACATATCTCCATTCCTTGCTTTTTCACTGGCTCTCCCCCTGCCTGTAATACCCTGCCTCCTTCTCTTTTTGTCCTGCATTCTGTGTCTTTCCTCAAACCTTAGCTTATATCCCACTTTCTGCAAAAAGCCTGTCCTGGCTCCCTCATTTCCTGGCTCTCCATTGCCTCTTCTCTGAAATTGCCTCCCAGTTACATTATCCATATCTTATACATACATAGATTTTTACAGTGTCTCCCCCAGTACTATGTGAACTCCTTGACTGCACGGATGGTGTCTTTTACTTTCTTGTAGCTCCGGCATTTAACACAGTGCCTGGAACATAGTAGGTGTTTAATAAATGTTTGTTGATCCTGAGTGTTAGGTTCTGTGCTGTAGTAAGAGCCATTTCAATTGTTCCAACCCAACTGAGGGAAGGCTTAATATCTATAAGACCAATCCATAGAATCATAGTGATAGAATTAGAAGTATCCTTAGAAGTCATCTAGGTCAACCTCCTCATTTTACAGGTAAGAAAACTAAGGCCTAAAGACAAGGTTTGCCCAAGGTCACACAGGTTAGTAGCAGAGCTAGAATTTGAACTCAGGTTTTCTGATTTTAAGTTCCAATGCTATCTCCTAAATACCCCACTGCCTCTTACACAGAGGTATACATATGACTTATTCCTTACTTTGTGTGGCTTTTACTGTTCTTTGATTTTCTATGCTTTTCTAGGCTGGGTGGTCTTTCTGTGGTCACCATAATAATTGTTGAATAGGTTAGATGCAATTGAAATCTTACTCCTTCCTAATTGAGTCAGTCATTCAACAAACATTCAACAAGCTATTCATAAACCCATACTTCATGCACTGTAATCATCACTAGAGATCCCAAAACAAAACAGTTCCTTCCTCCAAGGCACTTACAGTCTAATGTGTGTGGGTGTGGGGGTGGGGGTGGGGAACAACATCTAATATGGGGAAGAACCGCTAACTCCAGTTATTCACTTGCCTTGTTAAGATTTGCAAAGCACTTTATACCCATTATCCCACTGGACAGATGGTCCTGTAGTAACCAGAAGCATCTATTCAACATCAGTGGTTATAATGAGAAAGAGGAATCTGTCTCTAATGTTTCCTTATTTTTTCACTTTCTTCTATTTTTGGATTTGACACTAATGTTGAAAAATGACTTTGGAAAGGCAAATAACCTAAGCCTCCATTTTCTCATTCATAAAATTAGGGAATCAGATTTTATGGTCTTTATGGTCTCTTCCAGCTTGTGTGTTCTGATTCTATGATTCTTCCTGTGAACTGAAAGGAGAGAATATACATTTTTGTCATTTTCACATGAACACAATTAAACTGTAATTTGAGCTTACATAGCAGTCTCATTCAATAAGTAGAATTTGGGTCCTGGGTCTAGGTCTTTGCTCAAGCAATCAACAAGTATTTACCAGGCCCTGGGGATACAAATACAAAAAATGAAGCCATCTCTACTCAATTTGCTTACATTCTAATGAATGAAACAACAAGTAAATGTGAAAATAAATGCAGCAAAATTATAAAGTTAGTAAATACCAATACATACAAAAAAGTAACTAAATTCAAGGAAAGGAGGGCACTTACGGGGAAATTAAGAAAGGCATCATACAGAAGTTGGTGTTTGACCTGTGTCTTAAAGAAAAAGAGGGACTCTGAGACAGTTAAGGAGAGAATGCATTCCTGGCATGGGGGATGACCAGTCCAAAGTCATGAAGATGGAAGATGAAATGTCATATGGGTGAGGAACAGAGAAGGCAGTTTGACTGGATTACAGTGTGGGATGAGGAGTAATGTCTAAGGAGGCAAGAAAGATGGGTTGGGGGGAGATTATGTAGGGCTCTCAGATGTAGTCAGAGAAGTTTATATTTTGTCCTAAAGGCACTAGTAAGCCAATGGGGTTAATTGAGTAGAGAAAGCTCTTGACTGGATCTATACTTAAGGAGTATCCCTTTAGCAAGTAGCTTGGAGTAGGATGCTGAGTTTCTTTGTGACTTCATTTCTCTAATTCTCAGGTGAGGTATCTCCAGGTTCCCTGAGATGTTTGGGCCTCCACTCAAGACTTGCTATTATTTTTCAGATATGGTGACTATCCCAAGCTTCCAGACCACTCTCAGCATGAACGAGACCCATGGTATGATTGGGACCATTCAGAACTGAGGCTGAATTGGGGTGAACCGGTGAGAAAATGATACCCCTCCTTTTCTCTTTAAATAGTACAGTCATTCACAGGGTTCCCCATGATATTTAAAGCATCCTTATTCCCATGCTTGGTGAATCTTTCTTTGAACCCAGGTGGCAACCTAATCCAGTAATGGAGAAGCAGTGTATCTAGTGAGCTGTAAGCTTTTCTGCTTCCCAAGGAACTGGGTACCCCCAAGGCAATACATGGGTCAAATGTCTGGGGATCCCCAAAACTTTGTAACATTAGTGATTGAGCTGCCCTCCCTAAGTAGCAGACCGTCAGAGATGCTAACCCCACCCCCTAGTTTCCCCTTGGCACCTCTCCTACCACCCCTAATTCTTGGATTGTCATTGTCATTTGAGAAAGGTACAGTCTCTAAGAACGTAGCCATCTGGAGTGCTAGACCCTCTGCCAGGAAGTTTCTTCAGAGGTATTCTATGCTGCCTGCCTGTTGTTCAACTAACAACCTAGTACACTGATCTATGTATTTGTTTAGATGCACTTTGACTTTGATATGTACACTCGGAATCGTGTGGATACGTCCCCCACACCTGTCTCCTGGAACACTATGTGTAAGCATTTCTTTGGCTTCTTCGGCTTCATGATGTTCATGTTCTGGTTAGGAGAGGTGTTCCCCTCCTATCGGCCTGTGGTGAGTATCTAGGGCAGATATTCTTAACTTGGGGTCCACAGAAAAATTTCAGTGGGATCTGTGAACTTGGATGGGAAAAGAATTATATATCTTTATTTCAGCTAAATTTTTAATTGAAATTTAACCTTTCCTTCAGTTATTTAAAAACATTACTCTGAGAAGGGGTCTTTGGGCTTCACCAGATTGCCAAAGGGGTGGGGTCTGTGACACATAAAAGGATTAGACCCCCTGATCTAAGAGAAACATCTTTTCACTGCATGATGCTCAGCTTTGTTTCCTATGGAAATGAAGCATCTGAAACACAAGAATCCAGCTTTGATCTGAAGGGGTGCCACCAATGGCTTTTTTGAGGATTCTCTGCCCAAGATGCTGAATAGCAGCGACAGGATGATATGTTGGCTTCTTGACCTTCAGTCAATTCAGCAAGCTGAATTCAACAATTCTGTTATGTATGTATCAGCACTGTGATCAGTGCTGGGGATACAAATTTTAAAATTAAACAGTCTTTGTCCTCTAGATGCTTACATTCTGTTAAGGGAAAACAACATGTTTTCTCTCAGGAAAGGTAAGTAAATAGTAACTGATTTTTCCCCCAGGGCACTAATACCTGGAGGAATCAGGACAGAGAGATAGGGGTGTCAGGAGAGTGAGCATTTCAGATATTGAGGAGTGGAGATGAGGGACATCCTATGCAAAGGCAGAGATGGGAGAAAGAATGGAATGTATAGGGAACCACCTGCCAGTTGGACAGTTAGCCTGGAACTTAAAACATTTGAGGGAGAATGAAAAAAGTGAAAAAATAGGTGGAAGCCACATCATGAAGAGCATGAAATGCTAAACAGAGGAGTTAGTATTTTATCCTAGGAGCTCTCTAGAACTAGCAGGGAAGTGACAAGGTCAGAACTGCACTTTTAGGGATATAAATCTGTCAGCTGTTCTCCCAGTCGCTATAGAAATTAGAAAGGGAGCTAGTTTGCCCCAAATTGTGATTGCCCTGGATGGTATGAAGCCATTATTGTGACTAGACAAGGGTTGAGAAGGCAAAGATATACATAGTCTTCAGAGACTGAAATATGTAGTGACTCCCAGTTGCTGGTTGCCTCTCTGAAAGGACCCTTCTACTCACGAGGCATTTATCAAGGGACTATAATGTGCCAGGCATTTGGGATTCAAAGACAAAAGTGGAAATGGCCCGTATCTTCAGGAAACTTATATTCTACTCATCTTTAGTAGGGGACCACATGGACCGTATGTTGTATTTGATGAGCAATTAAATTCATACATAGATTCTAGATACTATAAAGTAGAAAATTGCTTCTACCCATAAGTAATTTATAGCTAGATTGGGAAGACTGTGTACCTGAAAAAGCTAGAAGAGATCTCTTCGGTAAGAAAGAAGGAAGTGTCTGGTGATTTAGCAGAGGATTGTGCATCATTTGGGCATCTGTTGTTAGGAAATGGCACCCAAACTGGGCCTTGAAGGAAGTATGGGATTTGGATCGGAGGTAGAGGGACGAGGTAAGGGAGGCCATGAAGACAGAATGTGCAGGGGACACTGAGAAAAATGGATGAAGTGGAGGGCATGCGTTGAAGAATCTGGTGAGGCCAGTGGATAAAGAGCGTTAAATGCTAGGCATATCTTGTAGGCAGTGACAAGCTCTGTAAGTTTTGGGGCTAGTGAGTTACATGATGAAAGTGGTGTTTTAAGAAGATTAATCTGACAGCCTGTGCAGAATGGATTGGAAGAGGCAGGAGACCTATAGTTGTTGCAGTCAGATGCCCCGTGCTACCTCTGCAGAGATAATCCATGTCTCCATGGTAGCTGGTGTGTGCACTGACCTTGATCTTGAGCCCCAGGGGCTCCTGGCTGGAGTGTGTGTACAGGGCTGATGTGAGCACTAACTTCACTTCAGGAAACCAGGAAGCACAGTGTAGCTTTTGCATTTTTCAGTTCTGTAAGCACATCACCCTTTTCTCCTCCCCTTGAGCTGCACACTCTGACAGCTGGTTGTTGGTAAAGCCAGCAGCCCCTAAAGCACGTCCCAGTCGTGGCTCCTCTGTGCTTCCCCCACTGCTGCTTCTGCACGCCTCATTTGCTAGGCCACTTTAGCAGGGGAACCATTAGAGGCTGAGTGACTTAAAGGAGATTGAGTCTGCCTCGACCGGAGAGAGAGTGGGATGGATGGATGCGCCGTCTCATTTAGAAAGCTTTTATTCTCTTACAATCAGTGCAAGCAGCACTTCGTTTACAATCTAGGCTTTTTCTCTGCCTTGGGCTCAGCACGAAAGAAGGATGTTTCTCCTACCATTTCAGCTCAGCTGGGTCTGATGGGGCGGGTGCTGTTTGCTGGATGTTCGTGTTGGGTAGGGTCACTGCAGATGGGGCATTTACCTGCTTTTTCTGATATGCTTCCTTTCTCAGGCTCCAAAGCAATATCCTTATAACAACCTGTACCTGGAGCGAGGAGGTGATCCCAACGTAGAGCCAGAGCCTGTGATACACTATGAAATCTGAAGGACCTAGCCTGCAGGGCCACTGACTTTGTCCTGTGCAAGCCTACTCGATCAGGAAGATTTAACCTTAATGAAATACCTAATGAAACTCAGTGGCCTGCTGTCTGTGCCTCATTTCTCTTAACACAGAATGTCCCTGCTCCTGAGCCAAGCCTAGTCTAGCCTCCTGCCTCTTGCATGGGCCTCTCTGCCCTGCGGCTTCCTGCCTATATCTGGGATCATCCTAGAGCTCAGGTCCTGTTCTTACTGAACATTGTATTTGACCCTTGAGGCAGAATGATTTAGTCCACAAGTATTTAGTGAGCACAAGCCCTTTGTGCCTGGCAGGACAGTGAGAAACAACAGATGACTAAAGCCTAAGGCTCTTAGTACACACTCTGACCATTCATTTCACTGATTTTTCTGGATGTTCCCCAAAGCCTTCGACTGATCATTTCATACAAATCAACAAGCCATCCATTCCAATTCCTGATGGCCATTATCTACTGCCCTGCTCCCCTCCCTAGGTCTACCACCACCCCTCTTTCCTTTCTTAAGGAGTTCAGAACCTGGCTTTTAGTCCTTCCTCATCACACCAACTACCATTATTCTAGGGGACTTTAGCATCTATGTTGATGTTCTGTCATGTACCTTAATTTCCTAGTTCCTCATCACCTATGATCCATTCCTTTACCCCAAAACACTGATACACTCAAGATGGTTATACCCTTGATCTCACCCTGGCTCATGAGTATCCCATTTCCATGCCCATTAACTCTGAAGTTCTTTTATCCAGTCATAACCTACCATGCCATCTTTCTCTGTGCTTTAATTTTACATCTATTCTTTGTCTTCCCTACCACTTCTAATCTCTTGGTCCTTCAGTACTTCTCAAGCCATCACCTCTGCTCTGACTTCCCTTTTCTCCCTTTCCTCTCAATCTTGATCCTGTAGTTAGCCAGTTAAACTCTACATTGCCCTCTACTTCAGAATCCCTTTCCACCTTGTCCTAACCCCAACCCTATGTTATTCCCACCACCAACTTCCACTCCTTACAAGCTACTAAACAGAACTGGAGACCATACTGAAGAAGTCATATTCACTAGGTCCATTACAAACTTAGGTTATTTGATCTTAACTGTATCCTTGTTGGCAGCAAGTAAATCTTTTTCCTCTTTCCTAATTGATGATCCTACTTTACACCAAAGGTTGCTCTAAGCCTCCTGTGACAACCTTTCTGTTTCACAGTCCTTTGGCATCCTTTACTCTCTCATTCACTCCAGGTTCTGAATGAAGTCGTTCTTCTTGCCAAAGCCAGCTTCTACATATACCTTTGACATGCTCTTCCATTCTATCCCAAAGCTTGCCCCTACAATCATCCTCCTCTTTAATCTTTAATCTCACTCCTTTGCTGCCTCCAAATCTGCTCACGCCTTTCTCCTTTGGGGGAAAAGAAAACAAAAACAGAATACCCTCCCATCCCCTCAAGCTGTCATCCTATATTTCTCCTCCGTTTAATAAACTTCTAGAGAAAACTATTCATTGTTTCTCCTTTCTCTCACTTTGCAACTCTTTGCAGTTTAGTGTGCAGCCTGTCTGGTGGACCAAAACTACTCTTTCCAGAGTTACCAATGATCACTTAATTGCCAAAGTAATTTTCTTTTCTCAATCATCCTTGATTGCTTCTGCAGCATTTGACACTGTTGATTATCTAGGTAGTTTCTTCTCTAGATTTTTGTGACTCTTCTCTTTTGGTTCTCTTCCTAGATACTTAACTCAAGTCTCCTTTGCTAGTTTGTCATACATATCATGCTGCCTATCTAGATGTATCCCAAGAGTCTGTCCTGCAGCCTTCTCTGCACTCTTTGCTTGGTGACTTTATCGACTCCCTGCCTTCTGTTATCACTGTGCAAGTGACTCCCACATCTACATATCCAGTCTTAGTCTCTCTTGATCTGGAGTCCAGATTATTAACTGCCTCTGAGGATGTTTTAAACTGGATGTTCCATAGGTGTCTCAAAACTCAGCATGTTCAAAATTGAACCTACCGTTTTGTTTTGTTTTTTCAAGCTAGCTCACTGCTCTTCCTAATTTACCTACATTTTTGTCCAGGGTACCACCATCCTTCCAGTCACCCAGCCTCCCCACTTTTGTGTCATCCACGCACAGTGCCTGGCACATAGAGCCACTAAGTAAATGTTTGTTGAATTGAATCTTCAAATCCATTTTCTCCCTCACCCTGTATAGTCAGCTTCCACACACATCATGGTTTTTTTCCTCTAGAACCTCTTTCATCCATAACACTTTCCTTTGCTCACATTGTCACCATTCTAGTTCAGGCCCTCATCATCAAAGCCCCAAACAATTGCCTTGCCTCCAATTTGCCCCACTCCAATCCACCCATTAAAGAGCAGACTAATATCACTTTCTTGAATCAGTTCACTCCAGTGGCTCTCCATTGAGCCCAGATCCAATAGATTGTTGTTTGAAGCCCTTGACCATCTGGCCTAATCTATTTTTCCAACCTTGTTACATATCACTCTCTCTCCAGCACTCTGTGATCCAGAAAAACAACTTTTTGGCCTTCCTTACACAAGGTTCTCTAACTTCCATTTCTTTGCCTTTGCAGTGGCTATCCAGCTGATAACCAGCTGGAATATGCTTCCTCCATACCTACACCTCCTAGAATCCCTCGTTTCCTTGGTTTGGGGAGAGGGGGTATTAAGTGGTAGGCTGAAAAATTTCTGTTTGCACAGTCAAGTCAGGGAGCACTAAGTACCTAGTTTGTGCCAGATAAGTGTGCTCAGATGACACAGCGATAGTGAATCTCATTCACTAAGGGTGATGTTGCCCTTTACCAAAGTATAAGGAAGTCATTTATAGAAGAATATGAGTTCAATTTTAAACCTAACAGCTGCTAGTGCCTTCCCTCCAAAAAAAAAAATTACTTTTCATTTAAAAAAAATTGTGCATAGACACACATTTCCCCTATAAAATGTCAGCCCCTCGATGGAAAGAATTCTTAGGTTTTAGTCTTTCCCTGCACCTGGTATATTATGGGAATTTAATGAAATTGGTATATTACAGGTTTTGGTGATTGATTGCTAAAACCGCTTTGTTCGAAGGATAAAGATAAAAATAAAACAATCCATGCCTTCAAGGAATTTATTACATCTGCCAAAAGTATACAATATGTACCCAAAAAAAGTGAATACAAAGTAATCTCATGAGAGAAAGTACTGAGCATTGGGGTCCAGAAAGGCCTTTGGGAAGTGGCACCTGGCCTGTGCTTGGAAGGAAGCTGGGAATTATGAGGTAGAATTGAGGAAGATGTGCATTCCAGACATTGGGGACCACTTGTGCACACAAAGGTGGGAAGATGGAGCATGGTGTAGCTACTGGGGCAGTTTGGAACAGGAATCATGTGAGCGTAATGCAAAATGACCCTGGAAAGGCAGCCAGATTGGGGTGTGCAAATGGGGTGTTGAGTAGGTTGAAAAATTTCGGGGATTTTTCAGTCCAGTAGGGCTGGGCCTTAGCTTGTGAGCATATTGTGGCTTGGCTCTATGTCCCTTTCCTCCTGCCTCCCTCAATATTAAGAGCAATTTATGATGAAGATGTGTATTGCTTACCCTTTCAAACAAAACCTTTTTGATCACATGGGCCTCCTTTTTACTAGTGATAACTGACTTTTGTTAACTAGACCTGGAGTAGTCAAATCAGCTTTCCGTCCCTGCTCCTCTATGGAACATCTCCTGACTGTCACTCATTCAACCCCATGGCTTTATCTCTGTGTAAATGACTCAAATCTCTATCTCCAGGTTTCCATGAAATGGAACTTTCTAATGAGAATTATTCCGACATTGGAAAGGAGCTGCCTACTGGACGTTTCCACTCGGATGCCACCTCAAACTCAATACATCAAAAAATGTACACCCACTAACCGACCCAGAATCCCAACAGCAGCTTGTTCCTCCCCCGGTCCCCAAACCCCGATCCAGCCAGTCCCAGACCCCAGCTGATTCCGCCTTCCTGCTGTCGTCTCCCCTTCTCGGCGCCCCTGGACGCCCCAGCTCAGGAACCTCCACCAGCTGCCCGCTGCCTGCAAGCTCGGACATTCAAAGACCATGCTCCGCGTGTTCCCTAGCACCGTTTGCCCGGTCAGCAGAATGAGCCCATCCTAACCCCGGGGCCTTGGCCAGGCCTCGCCCCCTAATCACCAGCCACGCTCCTTCTCCCCGCTTTCTCGCCCAGGTTTCATCTGCCTCTCTTTCCCGCACGAGGGAATGCGGGTGCTCCCAGCCAGAAAGCAAAGCCCCAGTCCGTGGACGAGTGCCCCTCTCAGGAATTCCGAGGCGGCCCAAGCTCAACTCTGCACACACCGAGGTGGCATCTGCTTCTGCGAGGGAAATCACGGAAGAGGGAGGGAAGGCTCAGGTCTGGGCACGGAAGGGTTAAAGGCGCTCGAGCCTGGGTTCTCTACGCATGCGCGCAGGGCAGGTCCGGCTCTTCGCTCTGGGAATGTTTTTGGCTCCCAGCGGCTTCCATCGTTCGGGCCCTGCTGACCCCCGAAGGAAACTGAGGTGGTCGAGCGGATTGTCCGCACTTGACCTCTGACTCAGTTCCGCCACTACTTGACCTATGACCCGGTACTGTCGGGCACAGGTGGGTTTAGGGGCTGAGGGCCCCTGAGTCTATCCTCCAGCCTTCCCTCCCGTTCCCGGCCCTGCCCTCTCCTGGTGCTGTCCAGCTACGGCCCTGTCCAGCTCCGGCCCTGAGCACCCTCCCAACAGCCTTCTTACCCCTACCCCTACCCCCAGTCCAGTCCCGGCTCTTAGCACACACACCCCCACCTAAGGATCCCTCTCAGCCCCGCCCAAAGGAACCTCCCCGCCCCCTGTGCTGTCCAGCCTCGGCCCTGAGCACCCCTCTCTGCCACCCTGAGCCCCCGGGATCCCCCCCACATCCTGTCTTTAGCCCCTCAGCATCACCCCCAGCCTCCCCTCCTTTACTGTCCAGCCTCAGACCTGACCGTCCCCATTACCCTGAGTGACTCAGCCAAGGGATTCCCCGACCCGTCCTGTTTTGTCCTGCCCCAGCTAGGAGCAGACACTCCAGCTCCTTTTCACCATGAGATTCCCCCACCCAAGAAGACTTACCTGTCCTCCTATCTAGCTCCTGCTCTGAGCACTGCCTCCCTTCTTGTTGCCCTGAAGGTCGCCCTTAGTCCTGTCCCATCCCCAGCCCCTCTGGACGCTGCCTGACTCTTCTGTCCCATCCCCCATCTCTACCTTCTGTCCTGAAAGCCTTGGTTCCTGTAGCCTGGATTTTGCTCAAGATGTGCCTTGCTGTGGCCCTCTGAGAGGGAGCGGGAGTTCCCTGGGGGCTACTGGGCCAGGACGAGAGCTGTGGCTCTCAGGGTAACTCAGCAATGCAGACTAAGCCACACCCGCAGGTTTAGGAACCGTTACTGCATCATCATCATCCTGCTTTTCCTAGACTGAAATCCCCACTGAGTGTGGTATAGGAAGCGAATGTCCTCAGGTGCATTTCAGGTGTGCTCCCCAGTTCCTCCTGTATGGGTTCTCAGGAATCTTGAACAGTCTTTGTTATTCATCCTGTACAGGACATAGCATGAAGCTGAAGGAGCTTGAGAGGCCTGCCGTCCAGGTGTGGAGTCCAGCCAGCCAGCATCCCATCTATCTGGCAACAGGTGATTTCCTCAGGAACAGGTAGCTGGGTGTTTGTTTGTTTTTTAAGGATTCCTAGCATCTCAAACTTTTAGACTCTTTATTGATGAATTGCACTGAATTGTAACCCTTTTCAGTAATGTAAGTTCCTTTTTCTTCCCTTCCAGTTATGTCAGAGTGTGTTGTGCTGTGTAGTCTTAACTTTTTGGGAATTTACCCTCAGTTCACTTTTAATTTATTTATTTATTTTGCTTTTTTTGGTGAGGCAGTGGGATTAAGTGACTTGCCCACGGTCACACAGCTAGTGAGCGTTAAGTGTCTGAGGCTGAATTTGAACCCAGATCCTCCTGGCTCCAAGGCCGGAACTGTATTCAGTGTGTTACTTAGCTGCCCCCCTTCAGTTCTTAATCTTTCCTTACTTTCTTCTACTTCTCCCTGTGTTTGGTGCCTAGGAACATCTGCCCAGCAGCTGGATGCATCCTTCAGCACAAATGCTACCTTGGAAATCTTTGAGGTTGACTTCAGGGACCCTTCCCTGGACTTGAAGCGCAAAGGAGTCCTTTCTGCTTCTAACAGGTATTCTACCAGGTGGTTGTCATGTTGACAGAGTACTTATGGGAAAAAAAGAAGGCACTAAGCTGAGATTCTGAGAAATATTTGCCCTGGCAGCTTGCTTAGAGTAGAGATAGACCAATAAAGTTTGTGTCCCTGTGTTCCTGGTCTCCACTAGGGCCTGAAATCATTGAATCTCTTAACTCTAAGCCTTACAGAAATAATTCCCCTATACAATACCTTCCTTTAACATTTTTCTGTCCTGCCAACTCATTTCCTAGTAGATAACAGTGTCATTCCCTCTTGTTTCTGTTGGATACTGATTGGGGCATCCACAGGTTTTCTCATTCTTAATTGGACTCTGAAATGAGGTGTTTTGTTTTGCTTTTCAAGTGATATATATGCCCCAAGGAACGAAGAGTCTAAAGCAGGACTTCCTGTCAAAATGTTTTTAGAGCTTTTAAAAATAAATCCTCATGGCATATGAAAGTAGATAGCAAACCACTTGCATTTATATGGTGTTTTAAGATTTAGAAGACACTTTCGATTAGTGATTACTATGCCTCAGGTAAACCTCATTGCCTTGCTATTGCTTCTGCACAAAGCTTACAAAGCATTTTCTCCTAAATCTGATGAGGTGGCTATCACAAGCCTCATTATCCATTCCTTGGCTGAGGAAATTGGGGGAAGAGGGAAGACAGCAACAGAAAGGGCAATAGGTTTGTGATCAGAAGACCTGGGTTAAAATTCTAATTCTACTACTTACAACTTATATTACCTTGGGTGATCATTTCCCCTTACTGAGCCTTAGTTTCCTCATGTAAAATGCAGAGATTAAATTAGATGATCTCCAAGATCTCTTCCAGCTCTGAATCCTGTGATCCACTGACTTTTCCAGTTATCATTCAGCCTTTAAGGAGGCAGAGCTGGGATTCAGAATCAGGTGCTTCTGACTTCAGCTCCATTTTTCTGTCCAGTACACCTAATAAACCAGAGCAACATAGACAAGCACTTAGACTGAATTGACATGGTAGCCCAGCGATGATTGAAAAGCCCTTCAGTGCTTTTTGTCCATAGCTCTCATGGAGTACTTAAATTGAGCTGCTTCACACCATCTATGTACCCCTATATTTGCATCCCATAGACTTGCTTAAAGACCTGAAGAGCTATTTATTTTGTAGCCAACAAAGAAGGATTCTTTACAAAATGTGGGTGAAGGAACTTTTTCTACTGCCTCTGGGATACTCTGTTTTATTTGAGGGGACTATTCTTCAGTCCAGTCAGTAATACTTCCTCTCCCTTTTTCTTCTAAATTATATTCTGGGTTCCTCTATCTGAGGGCACTAAGGAGTCACCCTTGATGTGACCCTGTCAGAGATCCTCTCTGAAGAAACAACCTAAGTGAGCAGAACTTACCCCTCACCCTAAACACACACAAACACACACACACACACACACACACACGCACACGCGAACACACGCACACACACGTACATACATTTGCCTCTGCTGACCCTTTCCTCATCTTCGTTGCTGGCTCCCAGTGGTCTTTCCAGACTTACTTCCCTTCACAAACAGTGTGGGTTCCAGCCCAATCAGCTTTCTTAGTGTTCTTCAAACTCAGTGATCTATCATCTCCTTTATCTGTGCCTTGGAACAGGCTCTTCCTCATACCTGGGTTGTACTCCTTTGCCTCTACTTATTAGACTCCTTAACTTACTTCAAGGATTAGCTCAGCTTCTGCCTTTCCTGATCATCTATCGCTCCCCCTCCTCCTCTCTCCTATTGCTTTCTACTCTTAATGCTTTCCCCTTTCTCAAATTATCTATCCTTGTATTTACTTATCTGGGGTGTCCCTCCAGGAGGATATAAGCTCCTTAAGGACAGCCTGAGGGGACAGCTAGATGGCGCAATGGATAGAGCACTGTCCCTAGAGTCAGGAGGACTTGAGTTCAAATCCAGCCTCGAACACTTACTAGCTGTGTGACCCTGGACAAGTCACTTAACCCCGAATTGCCTCAAAAAAAAAAAGACTGGTTTTTTAAAAATTTTTGTTATCAGAGCCTAGCACAGTACTTAGCACATAAGTAGATGCTTAATAAATGTTGGACTTGCATTAAAATAATAGATCTAGAGCTCAGATTTACCTCAGAAATCATCTAGTCAAACAGACAGTCAAAGAGGATGTTAAGCACTTACTACATGCTAGGCAGTGTTCTAAGTACTGGAGATACAAAGAAAGGCAAAAAGATTGTACCTACTTTCAGGGAGTTTACATTCTAATGATGGAGACAACATATAAAAACTAGGTACATAGAAGATAAATACAGAGTAGATAGAAGGTAATAGGGGAAGGAACTAGCAGGTGGGGGTGGGGTGGGGCAGAAAGGCCTCCTGTAGAAAGTGAGATTAGAGCTAAGTCTTGAACAAAACAAGAGGACCACGAAATGGAGGTGAGGGCATAGAACATCGAAGGCATGGGGAACAGCCAGGCATGGAGTTAAAGGCTTGTTTGAGGAACTGCAAGTAATCTAATGTCCCTGGACCGCAGAGTGTGTGAGATTGAAATGTTAGGAGGTTAGAAAGGTAGGGAGGAACCAGGTTATGAGGTTTAAAATGCCAAATGAAGATTTTATATTTGATCCTAGAGGTAACAGGGAGCCACTGGGGTTCATTGAGTAGGAGGTACAATGAAGAGTGAAATTGTCATGCTTTAGAAAAATCACCTTTGCAGCTAACTGAATGAGGTTCAACTAGAATGGGGAAATATTTGAGACAGGGGGACCAATCACTGCGGTAAGCCAGGCATGAGATGATGAGGGCCTGACCTGGGGTTGTAGCTAAGTGAGTGGAGAAAAGGAGATGAATATGAGAGACATAGTAAAGATAAAAATGACAAGATTTGGCAGTGGACTGGATACATTGGATATGTGTAAATTAATTGTTGAGGATGACACATTGAGTGTGAACCTGGTTGGGAAGATGATGATATCCTTGACAGTAATAGGTGAGTTCAGAAGAAGGGATATTGGGAGGTGAAGATAATGAGTTCTGTTTTGGGCATACCAAGTTCGAGATGCCAGCGTGACGTTCAATTAAAGATGTCCAAAAAGCAGTTAATGATATGTGACTAGCTCAAGAGAGACCAAAGACAAATATAAAAATCTGGGTATCATCTGCATAGAGACGATGATTGAATTCATGGGAACTGATCAGATTGTCAAGGGAGATAGTATAGAACAAAAAGAGAAGGAAGGCCTAAGAGAGAGTCTTGGTTAGAGGGTATGCCTTGAATGACGAGCCAGTGGAGAAGACTGAGAATGAGGGGTTAGGCAGATAAGAGGAGGAAAACCAGAGAAGGGAGGGAGAGGGAAAGAGAGAGAGAGAATGTCAGAAAAACTTGACCATCTAATTTCCCTTCTATAGAAAGTTTTTATAAGAATGCATCAAGGGCATCCTCAATGAGAATATTCATATGAAACCAGTCAATCTTTTTGCAAGTGGTATCTTTACCACCACACAACTGATTGAAAAATGTAGAGAATGCAAGATCCCACTGTGCATATTGTCTGTTGATTATTTTTTAAAGTATTTGATTTAGTCAAATAAAATGCTACCTTCAAGACTCTCTTCAAACAAAATGTCTCCTGTCCATCCATTAGAATTATTCAAGGTTCCTTGAAAGGTCGTGCAATAGAGGGATAACCTTGTTCTATAACCCTCGGATCACAAATATCAAGTGAGACTTACGTCTCAAGGAGACATAGGAGACTTGCCACAGGTGTTTGCCACTATCATGGGGAAGGAAAGGAAAGGGAATAAGCATTTATTTATATAGTACTTCTTATGTTCCTGGCACTGTGCTAAGTGCTTTACAAAGATTATCTCATTTGATCCTCACCACAACCCTGGGAAGTAAGTGCTTGTTGTTATTATCCCCATTTTACAGTTGAGGAAACTGAGGCAAACAGGTTATGTGATTTGTGCAGGGTCACACAGCTAGGAAGTGTCTGAGGTGATCCAGTACAGTCTTGAGTTGAAGAAGGATTCAGTGAGCTCCTATATATGTTGCTTTGTTGATTGTCTAGACTTTAAAATATTGCAGAAAACATTAATAATACAGATTAAATTTTTTTTTTTTGGGTAAGGCAATTGGGGTTAAGTGACTTGCCCCGAGTCACACAGCTAGTAAGTGTTATGTGTCTGAGTCCAAATTTGAACTCAGGTCCTCCTGACTCCAGGGCTGGTGCTCTATCTACTGCGCCACCTAGTTGCCCCTAGATTAAACTTAAAAGTGTAATGTGTGTACATTTTTTTCTCAGAGAACTGGTTGTTAAATATTTGCCAGCACACTAAATCAAAACATGGCCCATAGGGATCCTTATATAAGTGGTTTAGAGGCCTCATTTCTATTCGAGTTTTACACCACTGTTGTAGGGCTTCCTGGAAGAGATCTGTAACCACTCAAGCGTCTGCTCTAACCATGTACATAGGAAAAACCAAGTGGATGAAGAATGTCTACTGCCTAGATTATGACATGCAGTTAGGTTTATAGCCTATAGAGCTTGTCCATCTGGAACAGACAGTGCAAATGGATGATGAATTGGACCCAGAATTAAACAGGAGGAGGAGGAGAATAGCCTCAATTGCTTGGCACATAATAGGCACTTAATAAGTTTTTGTTGGCTGATTGATTGATTGTCTTCAGGAAATCGCAGAGCTCCTTTAATGACTTCATATTTCTCCCAGAAATAAAGGTCTATCTTTTTTAACGTCTATATTCTTCTAAATGACTTTAGAACCCTATATAGTCTCTGAAGAATTCAAAATGAGTATCACACAGAGGACACTGGAAAAGGCACATAGTGAATATGAGCAGATTGTTACATATAACAAATAAGAAATTTGAAGCTGAATTTATGAGAGGACACTCAGTAAGGAGGGTCTCTTTTTTCTCCCCTGTGATCCATGCTGAGGGCACTGCAGTCCCTAAGACTAACAGTCATTTAGAATTGTGGTTAGTGGCTGTTTAGTGTCTCATATAAGCCCTTTGAGGGCAAGGCCTGATGCACCTTTTAAAAATTTGTATTCTTAGTTCCTAGCTGCCTGGCATATAATATATACTAAATAAGTAAAAAACAGAATTTTGCCTTAACATAATCCCTTTTCCTGATAAGCTGAGTTCAGTTCTGTGTTTCCTTCCCAGTGATCCTTGATTGAACAGGTTCTTTCATTATTTCCAACTTTTCACTGTAGTTAGCCTCCATGCTGATTTCTTGTGTGGTAGCTGGGTTCTGCTCTCATCCTTGGTTTGAAATCCAGCGTCACATAGCTCATTCGTGTGCCTGATGAAGCCTCCTTAAAAGGCTTCTGTGATTCAGCAAGGGCTTCCTGGGGCTAAGGCCTCTGGGCCTCTCTCATCTTGATTGGGAGAACTATACCCTGCTGGTTCCTTGTGAAGCTTAGGTACAATTTAATTCAATTCAGTGAACATTTATTAAGTGTCTGTTAAATGCAGGATACTGTGGTAGGTGTTAAGATTACAAAAATGAAAACAAAACATTCCTGTCAAGGAGGATACTTCCTAGTAAAGGGCTATGGCAAATATACAAGTAAATCAGTAAAATGTCTATACAACATAATAGAAACAAATTTCAAAGGGGAGAGAATGCTAATAACTGAGGGGATCAGGGAAAACTTTGTTGTCAGTGTTAGGGCTTAAGTTGTGCTTTGAAGGTCTCTGTGAGGTAGAGATGAGGAGGGGGTGCATTCCTTTTTTGAAGGACTGTGTGTATACAGATGTGAAGGTGAGAGATGGAATGTATGTGTGGGAACAAGGAGGCCAGTTTGTTCAAAATAGCCAGTGTATTATGAGATAAACAGGAAAGGTTGGGGGAGTCCACTTGTGAAGGGCTAAAGGCCAGCTGGCTGTTTTGTGTGGCAATGGAGAACTCTTGAAGGTTTTTTTTTGATTAGAATAATATTTTAGGAATATCCCAGGTCTGACCATTTTTGATTGTCTGAACTCTGTTGTGACCAGCCCCTGATCGTAGACATGGTGTCTCGGCACCATCTGGAGTCATTTGGTTTGGTTTCTGCTTCCTAGGAGCCATTCCCTGTAGCTCTCTTCTTCTTGGAAACTTGAAAATATAAATGGCATGATGGGTCAGACATGGACCCAACCTTTTCTATTTGTGGGAGAGTGGTATCATTCTCTGGGTCATAGAACTCAGAAGGGATGAGACATATTCCAGACAATATCACTGTTTTTTAATGACTTAGGACTGACTTTGTTTTTATGTAGTATTTTATTACTTTTCCCATTTACATGTAAAGATAATTCTTCATTCTCTCTCTCTTTTTTTTTTTTTTGGCTAGGCAATGGGGTTAAATGACTTGCCCAGGGTCACACAGCTAGTGAGTGTTATGTGTCTGAGACCGGATTTGAACTCAGGTCCTCCTGAATCCAGGGCCGGCACTCTATCCACTGCACCACCTGGCTGCCCCTAAAGATTCACTATGTACCTTTTCCAATGTCCTCTGTGTGATACTCATTTTGAATTCTTCAGAGACTATTTAGGGTTCTAAAGTCATTCAGAAGAATATAGACATTAAAAAAGATAGACCTTTATTTCTGGGAGAAATATGAAGTCATTAAAGGATTAAAAATTAAAATCATTTTTTAAAAATGTTGAGTTCAGGACTTATTTTTGCTCCATGAATTTCCCTAAACACTATCGTGCTAGTTCAAATCCAGCCTCAGACATATAACACTCCCTAGCTGTGTGACCCTGGGCAAGTCACTTAACCCTGATTGCCTCACCTTCCCCCAAAAAATTGCCTGTAAGAAAAGAAAAACCTTCTCTTGGGATACTTGAATGCCTTTAGATCATGAATCTCATTAACGTGAGGACTCCCTCAGTAGTATGGGTAGCAGCCCATCTCGGCCTCATTTATATAATCTTTCACCGTGCTCCCTCTTTAATCCTTCATAGGGGTCCCATGCAGTGTGTTAGGGGACTTCCTCTAGATCTCATCCGGAGCGTGAAGGTCGATGTTCCCAGCTGCTCCTTTCTTCCTCCTCAAGATTATCTTGTATCTGTTTTATATTCGTTTTGTGTATACCTATACACACATGTTGTCTCTCCTAAATGAATATAACCTACTTGAAAGCAGGGATTGTTTCACTTTTGTCGTATCTCCAGTGCCTAACATAGAGCCTCTCATACAATAGATACTTGATAAATGCTTGTTGATTAATTAATAAAAGTACTGTTCTGTAGTTTTAGAGAGTGGCCAGGTTAAGTGAAGGCTTCTTAAGAATGAGAAAACCATGTTTATAGACAGCTAGGAAGGAGCCAGTAGATAAGGAAGGCCTGTAGGTGAATCTTCTGAATCCTTAACTGTTACCAATTGGTGCTTAATCTAACCCAAGTCTTACTTCCAGATATGGAATAGAAGTGAATGGAATAGTTTATTAGACCTGAAAAGGACCTTAAAGGCAATCTATGTAGTCTAGGCCCCTCATTTTATAGATATAAAACCTGAAGCCCTCAGAAGTGAAATATTTTTCTTAGGGTCACACAATGAATGAAGTATTGGCAGAGCTGGAAATAGAACCCACACCTCATTACGGCATGCTGCCTGGTGTTTGCAATGATCTTTAGAAAATGGGAGCATGCACTGGGGTGTCTTACTACAGAGGGCTGGCCATTCTTTTTTCCTTGTACAGGTTTTGGGAGCCAGGGTTCTTTTCAGAATATGCTGTATGTTGTCATGTGGCTCTGTCGTTGAGGCTTTTGCAGAAAAAGCTATAGGGGTTGGGTTTTGGGGGCACACAGCACAGGGCAGAGGTTTTGGACAAATGTAGCAGCTTCTCTCCTGTAGATGGGACCTTCCTTTGACCGGAGGAGTATTTTCACACAGACTGGGATTTGCTCCTGGGTCCCAGGATACCAGGAAGAGCTCTGATTTTGGATCCAGAGGACCAGGGTTTGAAGCTCAGCACTGATACTTCTAGGTTCATTAGACTGAGAGTTAGAAGGGACCCTAAAGATCATCTAGTCCAGTGCCCTCCTTTTTACAGATGAGAAAACTGAAGCCCCTAGGGTTAAAGTGACTCGCCCAGGGTCACATAGCTAGTGTTTACCTGTGTGTCCCTGAGACAGTCAGGTAATCTCTCAGGATTCAGTTTCTTTATTTATAAAATGTATATAATACTTTTGCAACCTTCCCTTGGTGGGTTATCATGGGGAAAGTGCTTTACAAATTTCAAAGTGCTACATAAATGTAGATGATAATGATGATGAAGATGATGATGATGATGTTGATGATGATGGACTGGGACAGGAAAGGAGAGGAGAACTTGGTTGTCCTTGAAGGGAACTAATTAAAAACATTTGTTATACACTTACTGTGTCCCAGGCAATCTGCTAAGCACTGGAGAAAAGCTAGCATCTTCTTCTGGGCCAGAGGCCATGACCCTCTACTTTCTCCAATGGTAAGAAGGTGGGCTAAGCATCTCTTCAGTGACTGAGAAGGGGCTGACAGTATTGGCAGGACTGGGCAAGGGGTAGAACCACTTCCTGTGAGGAGAGTAGGAGAGTATAAAGATGCCCGTGAATGGTGAAAGATGGATTCTCTCTTCTGGCTTCTACTTCCTGGACCCTGTAGCTTTGAATTTGTGCCAGTATGACCAAGTCCTCTCTTTGTAGGTTTCACAAGCTGATCTGGGGGAACTTTAGCAGTGGATCTCCTGAAGGTTCAGGAGTCATTGCAGGCGGAGGGGACAATGGCGTGCTCACTCTGTACAGTGTCTCCCAAATCCTGACTTCTGGAAAGGAGCCTCTCATTGCTCAGAAGGAGAAGCACACAGGTGCTGTCAGAGCCCTTGACTTTAATCCTTTCCAGGTATGCCTGTAGCCATTTGCTGTTGAAACCCCATTAGGTTATGTCCTCACCTTTCAACTCATCCTCTAGTATCTGACTGAGAAGGTCATTTTCTGCCTGGTGTTCTCAGGCAGGCCTTGGATACCCCTCAGTATAATTACTTTCTATACTGAGGGCCTAGATTTGTCTTTCCTGGGAATGGGGAAGCCACTGTGTTTCTGTTTTTTCATATAGAGCAACCTCTTGGCCTCAGGAGCAAACGATTCTGAAATCTACATTTGGGATTTGAATAATTTCAGTGTGCCAATGACTCCAGGATCCAAGTCCCAGGTGAGGTTGCAGTATGTCCAATATGTAGAAGTGTCCTTGGGGGAAGCTAGGAGCCAGGTTTCTCCTGATTATGCCACTGGGGGGCACTGAGACGCCATAAGCTAAGAAAGCTAATGGTCAGTAAAATGATGGTAGCTGGGGGAGGGGGTGAATCTGCCTGCCACTTGGTATTCCCTAGAAGGCAAGGGAGCCTTCTTTCTTAGGGGCCTTTCTTAACTATCTAGGTAGAGTAGGTAGAGAGCCAGGGAAAGAGTCTGTAGGAGGGAGAAGGATGGGGTTAGGAAGGAAGTCAAAGGTTAGGGGGTTATCTGTCCATCCCAGGACTTTTTTCAAGGGTCCTATGAGATAGGAGGGAGGCAACTAACCCTGCATTAGGTAAGGAGGGAGAATGGATATTCCTGGTATGAGTTTATGGCTTATCTGGAAAGGGGGGAGTTCAGCTTTTCCATTCAGAAGTACACTTTTGCCTGCTTGCCTGTGTCTGTCTGAGTCTGACTGTCAGTCTGTAATTGTTTTCTCTTTGCTTTTCTGTCCCCTCCCTGCCTTGTGCTTACAGTATCGTGAGGTAAGTTGAGTTTGAATTCATCAGCATTGTCAGCCAAGTGTTTTCTAGCTTGAGTTTCTCCTTGAATGTTTCCCACGGTTTTCTCTCTTTCATTCTCTCTGTGGTGTCAAGATTGGCTCTGTGGCCCTTTTCCACCCCTCCCTTTCAGGCATGGTCAGAAGGGCCATAACTACTGAGGAAGCCTTATTGTCTGGGGCCCTTGGCTTTCCCTGACCTATTGTCATTGCAAAGTTAATTAATGGTCAGTGACACATTGAGATGAAGCCAGGATGGCCAAATGGTAAAAGCCTAATATAGCCCCTTCCCAGTAGTAGTTCCCAGAGGGCCTCTCCTAGAAGCCCAGTCTGCTTATCCAGAACAACAGACACCCCTTGGCCTGAGGGGAAGAGTGCCAAGCCCCCCTACAGTTTTGCATCTCTGCCTCAGCAGCCTCCAGAGGATGTTAGTGCACTGTCCTGGAATCAGCAAGTCCAGCACATCCTGTCCTCTGCTCACCCCAGTGGCAAGGCTGTGGTGTGGGACCTCAGGAAGAATGAGCCCATCATCAAGGTCAGCGACCACAGCAACAGGGTGAGTAATGGAGGCCACATGGCCCAAGAGCTTCAGGTCTCCTTCTACCCCCTGAAGGCCGGGTTTCTGTCCCCTTCACTGGCGTCTCTTCTTCCTTAACCTTAAATGTAAAATGGAAGGCCCTTAAGGCTCTGTCCTTGGCCCTTTTCTGTATCTACACTTTTCCCTTAACAATCTCATTGACTCTCATGACTTCAGTTATCATTGGTGAGGAAACTGAGGCAAGGAGAGCTTGAGGGATTTGCCCATAGATAAGGACTGGGCAGATGACTTCTGAGCTTCTCACTTTCTCCTGCTAGATACCCCCTGAACACCTCCTAGCAACTCAAACTCAGCGTGTCTAAAACTAGCTCTTCATCTCAAAAAATCCACCCTTTCCCCTTACTTCTCTGCTTCTGCTGATGTATCTTCCCAATCCCTAAGACTCAAAATTCTGAATAATAATATTGTAATATTTGTTTCCTCTCACCTCCCAAATCCAAATACTTGTCAAGCAAGTCGGTCGGTGAGTATTTATTAAGTGCTTACTCTGTGCCAGGCACTGGGATGCAAAGGTGAAAAAGAAACCTTCGCTGAGGATTATCCCTTCACCTCAGTTCCTGTGTGTCTGCTTCCCTCCACCTCCTGCCAGTCCAGGCCCTCTTCACCTGTTTTTTGCTACTGTTATCATAGTTTCCTAACCAGTCTTCCTTCCTCTAGTCTTCTTCCCTTGCCAAGCTGCCTTCACACACTGCTGCCCATGTAATCTTCCTGCTCTGTTCATATCATTTCTCTACTCAAGAGTTCCTCCCCATTGTTTTTCAAGTAAATTTTGAGTTCTCAGGGCTATCATTCGAGGCCCTCCGCAATCTGACTCCAACCTGCCTTTCCCATCCTGTCACAAGGCACTTCCCAGCCAAGCTGGAGGACTTGATGTCATTCAGTCTCATCCTACCCTCTCCCATCTCCATGCCTTGACACATACTGTTCTCCATATCTGGACCATCCACTTATTCCTTATTAAAATCCCTTCCTCCTTCCAGGCTCAACTTAGGACTCCCCAGAAGCCTTCCCTGCATTCCCCTACTAAAAGGGGTCTCTCCCTTCTCAGATTGATTCTCGCACCATGTCCGACCCTCTCCACACTTCCAGCATTCTGCCCTATAGCAGGCTTCTTTCTGTCCTTCTCCCCTCACCATGACATGTTAAGCTGCTTGGGAGTAGGTTCTGTGTCTTAGTTAATCTTTGTTACTCCTTTGGCACTGCTAGCTTTTCTTTCATTCTCTTTCTGTGTCCTTTATTTACCCCCTGTTCTGCCCCCACTCCCGTAACTACTTCTGCAGCTCTTCTCTGTCTGAGGCCCTTGGCTTCCCCTAACTGATTATTACTGCAGGATTAATTAATTATCAGCGGTGCATTGAGGTGGAACCAGAGTGGCAAAAGCCTAACATACTCCCTTTCTCGTTCCCAGCAGCCCCACAACCCCAAAGGACTCTTCCAGAAGGATGTCTAGTCTTGCTTCCTATGACTCTGCTAGGGACTGCTCTTTTGCATGTTTTAGGCACTTAATAAATATTTGAATTGAATGTCCTGGTTCTTGCTGCCCCCTTTCCACTCTGTATTTCTGCTCTCTCCTCTCCCCATCACACCCTCCTGTTTTATTCACTGGGATTGTGGGCCTGCCAGGATCTTCAGCTTACCTAATGAGATCTCAAAGCTGAATAAGGCTGAGCCAAACACCTGTGCACGGGCATCCCCCGGGTGGCCCACCTCCCTGCCTGATACTCAGCCTGTGCCCTCCTTCAGCATGAGCCAACAAGGCTTTACTGATGCCTAGCATATGGTTGGCACCAGGCATGTCTCTATGGAGGAGACAAAAGAAGCACTTTAGAGAGCTCATAGTCTGTCTGGGGTTAAACAAGGTTCTCACGTGGAATGGTTGGACACAGTGTAAGGTGGGACCTGTTTGGCCCACAGATGCACTGCTCAGGCCTGGCTTGGCATCCAGAAGTGGCTACTCAGCTGGTGCTGTGCTCTGAGGATGATCGCCTCCCAGTGATTCAAATGTGGGATCTACGGTTTGCCTCATCCCCCCTCAAAGTGCTGGACAGCCACAGCAGGTAGTGCCAGACTTTCCATCTTTGTTGTTGGGAGGTGGCTAACCTGGGGTTCTTGGCCCTGGATAAGAGCCCACCTCCTGCATCTCTGAGACCATAGGATCCTGAGAGATTGCTGCAGACCCTTGGGTTATGGAAAACAGCCTGAGGCTCCAGCCATTCACTTCTGTCCTCATGGGTTTTCTGAGTTTCACAGGGCATGTCTGGAACTGACAGTGAAGGCCTTAGCTGTTAGCCTGGCGTGGCCTCCAAGGGCAGGCAAGCTCTTGGGCAGATTCCCTTAGGCTTCATCTATGCCAACACTCCAGACATCAAGATTACATGAACCAAGATCTTTAGCCAAAGTTTAGATTTCAGCACTCTCTCCGCCCCGCCACAGCAACTGGTACCTCTCTGACATCTGTCTTACATTTGGTAGTTGAGCCTTCTTACACGGGATGAAGGTCAGGTCCTCACTGCCTTCCTGGTGATAGAAAGTAGCCTGGGATCTCCTTCTAAGTAGATGCCACTTGCTTAGGCAGATTTAATTGGTGCTTTTTACACTAGCATTACTCCTTCAAGATGGAAACAGATAACTTCCTAGAGTGACTTCTGCCTTCTGAACTTTTTAGGGGAGTGCTATCAGTGTCATGGAGCCAGGCTGACCCAGAGCTGCTACTCAGTAGTGCCAAAGACAACCAGATCCTGTGCTGGAACCTAGGAATTGGAGAGGTGGGCAGGGGCTCCCCCCCTGGAGCAGGTAGTGGGGGGCAGGAGAGGGAAGGTGGGAGGAGGAAGAGGATGATGCCTCAGGAGCTAGAGCTTTGAAGGGTTCTAAGACCTTGTCTTTGGGGAGTAAGGGCAATTTGGGATGCAGGGGTAGGAGGTAGGAGGAATGTCTCTGATTTCAGGCATGTGCTTAGGATTGCATTTTGGGGGGCCAGGCCCTGATGACTATATCTCCCTGTATCAGGTGGTGTATAAGCTGCCCACACAGAACCGATGGTGCTTTGATGTCCAGTGGTGCCCCCGGAATCCCCCAGTGTTCTCAGCCGCCTCCTTCAATGGCTGGATCAGTTTGTACTCAGTAATGGGAGGGAATTGGGAAGCCCAACAAAAGACCCAGGCTGACAAGGTGAAGGCGAAGGGCGGGGAGCTGTCACTGGGTTAGTCAGACAGGGCACAGGGTACAGAGATGAGTTCTCCTCCGATGTTCCCCCCTCGAGGAGACAGGCACAGTGTCAGTTGTCTGTGTCTGTGGCTTGAGCTTGATGCGGCAGCGGATTGAGGGGCAGGCTGAGTGAGCTGGCACCATGAGAAGAGCACAGGCCCAGGAAGCGAGACCTGGGGTTCAGACTCTACTCTGCTACTTACTTGCCTGTGACCTTGGGGGCTCTCCTGGCCTCTTGGGGTCTTAATTTTCTCATCTATAAAATAGGGAAAAGAATAACATTTCTAATACCCATCCTTGTGATAGCTATTATCATTCCCTGTCTCAAAGGGCTATTTTGCACAAGTGTTTTTGTAGCCCTAAAGCATTCAGTGAGTGTGAGCTGCTGCTGTTCTTGTGTTTATAGAGAGCCTGGCAGATTCTAATCCTCCCTTTCTTGAGGCCTATTAGAGAGGTGAAGACTCTAGCCTGGCACCTCTGCTCTCCCACCTTCCAGGAAGCATCATTTGGGTCAGATCCCAGTGTGGTCTCTGACGTGCAGTGGGTTCCCTACCTCTCAGCTGCAGAGTGTAGAAGGCAGAACTATCAAGCGCAGCTCAGGATTGCCATAGGCTTGCATGATGTGACCTGGGGCCTTGGCTGGGTCCTCTGCTTCATGCTAGTGACGCATCGTGCTTCTGCCTTCAGATCTCATCTTCTTTCAGTAGCCTTGATCCATTTGGCACTGGCCATCCTCTTCCTCCGCTGGAGGTACCCGAGCAGGTGGCCCACACCAACCTAATCCCACCGCCGAAGAAGCCCCCAAAATGGATTCGCAGGCCAACAGGTGCCTCATTTGCAGTAAGTTCTCTTCCCTTCTTGCCAACAAAGAGTGTGTGTGTCTGTGCATGTCTGTGTGTATACAAACCAAAAAACCAATTAACATGAATAAGTTAAGATCTCTTAGGTGTGAACTTGTGCTAATCACTTCTTTGGGCCTCAATTTCCTCATTGGTAAAATGAATGAGTTTAACTAACATTTCCCTTCAGTCTTATGTTCCTGTGAAACCTGTGCTGGGGGCTTTGGAGGAAACAGAAATCTACATGATTACTCCCCTCAGAGACCTTGCATTGAAGACGATGTGGTCTAATGGATGGAGCACTGCTTTGGGAGTCAGGAGACCTAGGTTTGAGACCTGACTCTTCCATGTACTAGCAGTGTGACCATAGGCAAGTTACCTCACCTCGCTAAGCCAGTGTCCACGTCTGTAAAATGTTCTGCCTATTTCAGAAAGTCACAGGGTCATAGGTTTCAGGCTGGAATGGACTCTAGGGGTCTTCTAGTTCAGCTTCCTTATTTTGCAGATGAGGAAATTGGGACCTAAAAATGTTAAGCAACTTGCTTAATGCCCCTCAGATAGTATATGACAAATCCAGTGTTTGAACCCAGGTCCTCTGACTTCATCTACCACCCTTTCCACTGTCCTACACGGTGGCATATGAGGATAAAATGAAATAATGTCTTTTAAAACACTTTGTAATCTGTAAGGAGTGTATTCCTTTTTAGTCTATACTGGAATACAAATGTAACAGCTAAGTGTCCAAACTTTTATTCAAGCTAAGGACCCACGGGAGTTCAGAGAGAGGGGTTTGTTGTAGGATAGGTAATCAAGGAAAACTTCATGAAGATGGCTTTTAATCTGGGCTTTAAAAAATGGGTAGGTCAAAAATGAATGGTCGAGGAGAAGAGCAGAGAGTACTCTTTGTGGGAGAAGTCAGTCCAGAGTAAGCTTCGTGGGTTAGGGGGACAGGAGGTCTTCGAGCTGGAGCCAGGGGTACCCAGGGGAGGCTAAGAAGGGCTTTTGATTGGTGGGCAAAGGAGTTTGGCCTTCCTTCCGTAAGGTGAGGAAGGCTTATAAGTAGAGTAGTGGCAGATCTATGTATACTTGAGGGATGGTGATTTGACATTGATGTGGCCAAGGGAGAAACTGGAGGCAGAGCAGCCAATTAGGAGACTATTGCAATGAACAGGAGCAAGGTGACGAGGATCAAAAATAGTGGTGGCATTGGAGGTCAAGAGGTGGGAAAAGGTGCAAAAGATCTCCTGAAAGAAGAAATAACAGACCTTCATCCGTGACAGCTTGGAGAAGGGGGGAGAGAAGAGGGAAGAGTCAAAGGTGACACCAAAGTTCCCATCCAGGATGACTAGGAGAGTTTGTATTTACAAGCACAAATGTTTATAGTGAAGTCTGAACACAAACAGACCAGGAGGGCACAGTTTAGACGTACCCGCCCTTCTCAGTCCTGTCTGGGGAGCTCTGGTTGAGGAAGGCACATTCACTAGGGATATGTAAGACGTGACCTGTTCAGGTCAGTTTGTCCAAACATGTTAGCCAGCGCATCACTCTGGCTGCACTGATTCCTTCCCTGCTGGTCCCAGTATCTGATCTTTCCTTGGCTGGGGTAAGTGAGCCTGACTGATGCCGCTTACTCATAAGGACATGGGATTTCAGAGAGGGAAGCACATTTAAAGACTGTCTAGTCTAGTCGTCCGTTTTAAAGGTGTGGAAACTCAGGCCTAGAAAGGTGAAGTGCCTGGTCCAGAGTCACACAAGGGGCAGAGCTGGAGTTCAGATCCAGGATGGCACTGACAGTGGTCTTTCCCTTCCCTATGATGCTGCTTTCTTTGGTGGCAGTGGGAAGGAGAGGAGAAGACACAGACCATGTTCTTAGCTTTGGCATAGCTAGAATGTGTGTGATCTTTCTTCTTTTTACAGTTTGGGGGGAAGCTGGTTACTTTTGGTCTGCCCAGCCCCCCAACCCAGCAGGCACCACAGCCTGGCTCCCACTTCATCTTCATCAGTCAAGTTACCACAGAGTCTGAGCTGTTGGCACGGTCCCAGGAACTTCAGGAGGCCTTAGGGTCAGGTAGTCTCCTGAATTACTGTCAAAACCAGATCCATCGAGCTTCATCGCCCTCTGAGAAGGACATCTGGCAGTTCCTAAAGGTATGAGACTCAGTGGATCCTATGCCTCCTCAGAGGCTTTACCCCTCAACTAGCCCCCTAGTCATGTACTGGGCACACAGCGATAATGCAAGCCTGTGGCTACCGAATGTTAAGCCTTTGCTGAAGGCTTGAACGCAGAGAGGATAAAGGAAGGGAGGGAGGGAGGGAGGAAGGAAGGAAGAAGAGGAGAGGTGGGCTATGGAGGACTTGTCTAGCTCACAGGGTGAAAATGAAGACCTCAGAACAGTCCTGGGAATGAGGACCTGCTAGAATGACTGAGATAAGGCGCTAAGGGAGATGGTGTGGGGTCAGGGAGAGGCTGGAAAGGTAAATAGCAAGGCAGGGGACCTGAAAAGGACTCCAGGTGTTTCCTTCAGACACAGAATATTTTTTACACAATATTTTGATGACAAAGATTGAAAAGGTTGAGGTAGAGAGACCAGAGATAAGTGGTTGTAAGAGATGACTAATGTTAAATAAAGACTGAGAGGAGTAGATTCTGGGGAAGAAACAGGGTGAAGAGATTAATCAGTAGATATTTATTAAGTACCTACTATGTGCAAAGCACTAGGGAGGTAAAAAGAGGTAAAAGACAGTCCCTGCCTTTAAGAGCTAACAGTCTGATGGGGGAAACAACAGCAAAAAAATATGTACAAGGCAAACTATACACAGGATAAATGAGAAAATAAGGAACAGAGGGAAGGCTCTAGAATTAAGAGGGGCTGGAGAAGGCTTCCGGTAAAAGAAAGGATTTTAGTTGGGAGTTAAAGGAAGCAAGAAGAGTCAGAGCAGAGGAGGGAGAGCATTCCAGTGATGGAGAAGAGCCAGAAAAATACCCAGAACCAAGAGAGAGAGTGTCTTGTTTGTGGGATAATGGAAGCTAGTGTCACTGGATCGAAGAGTACATGACAGGAGCTAAGGTATAAGAAGACTGGGAAGGTAGGAAGGGGCAGGGTTGTGAAGGGCTTTGAATGCCAAACAGAGCATTTTGTATTTGCTCCTGGAGGCAATAAGGAGCCAGTAGAATTTATTGAGTAGGGGGCGACATGACTGGATCACATTAGAATGAATGATGGATTGGAGTAGGGAGAGGCTTGAGGCAGGCAGACCCATCAGCAGGCTATTGTAATATGCCAGGCATAAGGTGATGAGGGAACAGTGTCAGAGGTGAGAAGGGGGCTTATTCAAGAGATGTCGCAAAGATGAAATCTTCAAGTCTTGACATCATATTGGTTATGAGAGATGAGAGATAGTGAAGAATCTGGGATGACTCCTGGGTTATGAACCTGAGGAACTGAGAGGATAGTGTTGTTCTCTCAAGTATTAGGAAAGGTGAGAGATGGGGAAGGTTTAGGGAGAAAAATAATGAGTTCTCTTTCATACATTTTAAATTTAAAATGTTTACTAGATATCCCTTTTGAGATGTCTCAAAGGCAGTTGGAGATCACCAGAGAATTTCAGTCGTATTAGGTAGATTTGAGAATCATCAGCATAGAGATAAGTGGTAATTAAATCCATGGAAGCTGATAAGATCACCAGGTGACATAGTGTAGAGGGAGAAGAGAAGAGGACAGTACCCTGAGGGATACTCATGTTGGAGAGCACTGTCTGGAAGAGGATCCAGCAAAGGAGACAGAGAAGGGGCAGTCAGATAGGTGGGATGAGAACCAGAAGAGACGGAGAGGTGTCCTGAAAACCTGGAGGGTGGAGAGTATCAAGGGGGAGAAAGTGATCAATGGTGTCAAAGGCTGCAGAGAGGTAGAGGAGTCTGCAGACAGAAAAGGATGAGATGCCAGAAAGGGCAGTCTGTCGGAGGAGACGGGATCGAATGGGACTGTTTAACATGCGAAGGGGTTGCTAACCTTGGTAAGGAGTGATGCCACTTCATCATGTGAAATAGAAGTGAAGGAAGGAAAATAGCAAAAGGTACCAGAGTGATAGGAGACAAGGAAGAGGGAAGAAGAAGGAACTCACAGCCAGTGGCCTCAATTTTTTCAGTAAAAGTTGGGACACTGCCACTCTGGGGTCACCTGAAACAGCAGAGATTGGTTTGGGTGATGACTGACCACTAACCATCAAACTGGATTGGAATTGAAGCTATGTTAGCATTTCTAGGGAAAGGGGACGTGGGAGGGCATGGAGTGGGAGTCAGGTCATGGTCCTGATACAAAGAGCAGAACCACCGAACAAGGTGCAAACAACCAAGTTAGAAAAGGCTGGAGCGCGCCTAGATTGGAAGGAGTGAAAGGCAGTTTGCCTCCCATCTTAGGGCAGTGAGAAGTGGGGTTAGTCTCCTCCTGTGTGCAGAGCACTGGGTGTAAAGGAGCAGGGAGAGTTGGATTCTGATCAGGTACCAGAACAAAATGGGGTGTCAGGCAGAGCTCAGAAAGAGTTCAGTCCCTGGGCAGTTAAAGGGAAGTCAGCTCCCATGCATTCAGAGCAGACCACTAAGTTGGAGGGGAGATAGTCTTTGCCTTTGCTCACCTAAGTCACTTGGGACTTCAGCCCAAGCCATTTCAGGAATGGAAAGAACCTTGACATTTTGGAACAGCCTCTGCCAAGTGTGGCTCAGGAGAGGTCCAATCACTGATTGACTGACTTACCTCTGTGTCCCATGGTTCCCTAGGTGGCCTTGGAACAGGAATCCAGGACCAGATTCCTCAAGCTGTTAGGATATAGTAAGGAGGAGCTTGATGAGAAGGTGAGCTGCTCTCCAGTTCAGACACATGTGTCAGCTTCAGAGAGTAGGAAAATCTGTCAGGAAAGACACAGAAACTGGGTTCCTTCCTTGTCATTGTGCCTGTAGCCCTGGTCCCCTGGGCTCAGGTCCTTTTCCTCCCTGACACTCCAGAAGGAGATGGCCCAAGGTTATCAGACAAGACCCACGAGAGATTCGTGGAGCATTGATGGGCAAGCAGAGGGAGCAAGGGCTCGAGGCAATGGAGTGTGAACCCAACCTGCAGCCCTGTTGTTCCCCCAGTATACACACACCCAGTGCACACCGTGATCCTCCTCATTCCATGTCCTTGTGTGAAGCAGAGGACCGTCCCAGCCCAGACTGAGGGAGGAAAGGCAAAGGGGTCATTCTGAGAGTGTGCTCACAGCTCTCTTCCTGCAGATGACTGCATGTTTGGGGAGTGGTTCAGAAGTAGGTGAGAGTCCTCACCCCAAAGGAGGTGACCTCCACTGGAACAGACAAGCCTTCTGCAGGCAGGTGTGGTGGGAGCCCTTCCTGGACATTCTCAAGGCCCATGGGAGGGCGGGCTTGGGGCTTTGGGCTACCTTCCCTGTCCCAGTACTCAGCTCCCATTGCAGTTCCTCAGGTTTCTGTAAAGCCCAAGGTGGGGTTGTGCCTTAGCTCATTTAACCTTTCCACTTCTTCACTTCATCTCCATGCTCACCCGTGAAGGGACGGATGAGGGAATGGGCTCACAGAGGGGCTCCCCTGGCTAGCCAATAGGCTGCCTTCGAGTACAAGTCCTAGGTTATCACCTTTCTCCATCCACTCCTGGTGCAGGGCTCCAGACGCTCTTCGGAGGAATCTGTTACATCCTCTGCCTTCTTTGATGAACTTGTCCCTCAGAACATGGCCCCGTTGGAGATCCCTGTCACAGAAGGTGCTGCCACCTCAGAGAGGACTGTGTCCAGACTTGTACAAACTCAGACAGTAAGCCCCATGCTCCCATGTGGAGCATGGGGAGGGGCCTATCCCTGAACAGAGGTCATGTGAGAGGCATTTCCTGGGTACAAATAGTATCTCTACACTTGCCATCTATTTCATTTTTTATCCTGCTTTATCTCACTGTCGGCGCCTTTCCTTTGACATGGTTTTCAGGGGTGGCTTTATCCTGTTGCCTATTGGGAAAGGTTTAATGGAAGGTGCTATATAGCAGCTCTGCATAGTATCTCCTTTCCCAGTCCCATCTTTCTTTCTTTTTTTTTTTTTTTTAGGCAATTGGGGTTAAGTGACTTGCCCAAGGTCACACATCTAGTACATGTCAAGTGTTTGGTCTGAGGCCGAATTTGAACTCAGGTCCTCCTGACTTCAGGGCCGGTGCTCTATCCACTGCGCCACCTAGCTGCCCCAGTCCTATCTTTCTGCCTGAGGAGCAAAGAGATTCCAACACCCACAAATGCTTGCCTCCACCAAAGACAGTTTTAGTGGTTTCCAGGCCCCTTCCCAGCCTGGAATAGTCCTGGGCAAACTCCAAGGGAGGGAGACTTGAGAGTCCTAGATGTGTATTGGGCAGAGGTTCAAGTAAGGGGAACTTTGAGGGCTGTCATTTCCATAGCTGGGTAAAGGAACAGGGGCTCTGGGTCTTAGGTATATATAAGGGGGAATGATGGGAGGCTCAGGTCTCGGGGGGTGGGGTGGGGAGGGAGTCCTGTATGTAGCTGTTGAGGGTGTGAGTTACAGGTTTTGGTGGGGAAGAGAACAAGGTCCTATGTTTGTGAAGAGGTTCTTGGGGAAGAAGCAAAGCTCAAGGTCTGTGATTTGACGATGGAAGTGGGGGCCCTCTCCTTGCAGACACTGATGGGCTGCTAAGCCAGGCCCTGCTGCTGGGAGAACTAGGCCATGCTGTGGAATTGTGCTTGAAGGAGGAGAGGTTTGCAGATGCCATCATCCTGGCTGGAGCTGGGGGGGAGCAGTTGTTGCGGAAGACTCAGCAGCGCTACTTTGCCCAGAAGAAATCCAGGATTGCCTCAGTATGTTCCAGTCACTGGGGGAGAGAGGGCTTATTGTGTCAAACACGGATATGGGGCTTGTGTGTCATGCAGTGCACATTTAGGGCATGACTATACAATGTGGGCATTACACCAGTGTGTGGGTGTGGTGCCTGCGTGCTGCATATGGTCTTTCCCAGCTGCTATGTAGGGAACCCTTCCTCCCAGTGCCCCTCCCCACTGTGCCCTCAGGCCCAGTGCTGACAGCCTTTCTCTTCACTCTCTGCAGCTTCTGGCTTGCATGGTGGAGCAGAAGTGGAGGAGTGTGGCATGTTCATGCAGTCTGAAGAGCTGGAAAGAGGCTCTGGCCCTGCTGCTGACACACTGTGGCCACCAAGACTTCCCTGAGCTCTGTGGTGGGTATGCCCAGCCCTCCCTCTTCCCTGAGCCTCTTCCTTCTCACCTCATCTCCCTGGTCAAATGAGGCAAACCATTATCGTTGTCTAACTGCCACACCACATCCCAGGTGTGCCATTGCCATGTCACCAGCCATGGAGACCAGGCTGCCCTGGTGCCAGGCATCCTTCTGGAAGAGAAGCACGAGGAGGGAGCTTGGATTTCCAATGTTAGTAAAACTTCCTTCTGCAGATATGCTGGGGACCCACTTAGAGCAGGAGAGTGGAGGAACGCTGTCTGCAGAAGCCTGCCTTTGCTACATCTGCTCAGGAAATGTGGAGCGGCTGGTAGAGTGCTGGGCAAAAATCCACCAGACTTCTTCACCCATGGCTCTGCAGGTATGAGAACCATGTGCATACTGACATAGGCACTGATGCCGTGCTCTGAGATCTGCTGCCGCAGGATCAGGAAAGCGAGGACCAGAGGCTTTTGGGACGAGTGAGGTCCCTCAGTGTTTGGGACTTTCTTGAGGTAGCCAGGGTTGGAATGAGGGAGAGGTTGACCTGGTTTGGGTGGATCTGAGCCGGCTGAACAGAAAGGAAGGTGGAGGTTGGGGACAGAGAGTAAACAACCTATTTCTGTGGAGTAACTGCCTCACTGGTTTGGTCAGAAGGCTCACTACCCCCTCCATACTCCCTGGGAAATTGCTTGATGTTAACTTCTGGGCAGTTCGTCAGACCGAAGAGACTTCTCATCCTTGTCCTTTTCCTTGTCGCCAAAGGACTTGATGGAGAAGGTGATGGTTCTTAGTAGGAGTCCAGAGCTGCTCCAGCGCCCTGAAGGGGCAGTCCCTGGCCCTGCCGTGGCCCATAGAGTTACTCAATATGCCAGCCTGCTGGCAGCCCAGGGCAGCCTCGCCACCGCCATGAGCTATCTCCCCAAGCACTGTGCTCAAGTGAGTAAGCCGCTGGTGGGGGCAGAGAAAGAATGGGTGAACCTGGGGGGTCAGGCCAGCGTGAGTCCTTTGCTCCATCTCTCCATGCTGTTGATATTGCAGCCACCTGTCCAGCAGCTGAGAGATCGCCTCTTCCATGCCCAAGGGTCCAGGCTGCTGGACCAGCAGCCTCCTCCTTTCCCTTTCCCCCGGGTCCCAGTCAGATCCTCTTCCCAGCCTAGAGGCCTTGGAGCCGCTCCCCATGCTGCAGGATTCCGGCCTCTTCACCAGGTGAGGCCCACCATGCAGTGGGATGGGAAGGGCGGGAAAGCATGCCTTGCATATTCACGTATGTGGAAAGGACATTGCATTTTGGGACAGAAGAGCAGTTCTACCATCTCCTGTCGTCCTGTGACGTTAGGAAAATAATTTCAACTCTCTAGGCCTCAGTTTTCTCATTTGTGAAATAAGAGTTAGACGGGGCAGCTAGGCAAGTCACTTAACCCCAATTTCCTAAAAGCAAAAAAAAGAAAGAAAAGAAAAGAGTTAGACGAGATCAGTTTGAAGGTTCCTTTGAGCTCTAAATTTAGTAAATGATGGATCTCAGATCTTGAGGTTGAGGGTGTCAGCAACATGCTGAGAACACCTCCATGAACTGGCCCCTTCTCTTTTGCTCCTTGAAGAAACCTTTCACCTCCCAAGGCCTAGATTAGATTCATAACCACAGTCAACTCCTGGCTGGCCTTGTCTTATAACAGCAATAGATCACTTCTACCAATAGAAGACAGAAGTTGTTTCCTTCTATATCTCCTCCCTAAACCCCTGGTTTCTGTCACACTCCTGGATCCCCCCGCTCTCCGCAGGTCTCAACTCCAGCCCCAGGACCAGGGGTCTTCTTGCCTCAGCCCTCGGCGACAATGGCCCTCACCCACCCAGGCATCTATCAGGGCACCAGATCCCAGACCACAAGGGACTCTAGGGCAGCAGGTGCTCAGCTGGTTCTGCCTCCCCCCTCAGGTCCTAGAGTAGGTCCAGGTGAGTGAGTTGCTGTGAGTAGAGTAACCAGGAAAAATTGCCCGAGTTATGGCTTGGTCTTGCCAGGTGCCATTCTCCCATTCCTCTCTGACCAATTCCTGGGCTCATGTCGTAATTCTCCTTTTTCTATAAGGGTCACCAACCTCTTTCCCATTTCTGTTTCAGCTCTGCCTCAACCACAACTGCTGGGAGCTCAGCAGACCCAAGCCCCTGGTCCTGTGGGCTTCCCAGGCTCCCAGCCTTTCCCTGGGCCACCTCCACCAATGGCTTCCCAGACAGTATCATTTCCTGGCTCTACTTTCCTAGCAGGGGCCCCAGGCCTGTCAACTTCACTTCCGGCCTGGACCCCTGGTCCTGGCCTACCACCCCTAGTTCCTCCTATCAGTTTCCCTGTGACATGCTGTCCTCCTGGAGGGCCTGGTGCTCCAGTTTCTAGAACTATGCCAGCTACTGGCATCCCAGATCCCCACCCAGGTCAGTTTCTTCCTTCTTTCTCCTTTCTGTCTCCTTCCCACAAGATTCCCTCCTCCTTCCCCCAACAATCGGTCTCCACCAGAAAGCTCGCTTCTGATTTCTAGTCTTCTGTCCTTCCATCACTGTCTGGGCCCTCATAGGGTTAGAAAATGTCAGGGGAAATGGTTGAGGATGAATGACAATATGCATTTGCTTCAGCTGATGGAGGGCAGGAGGGTGAGATTGCTGTTCCCCTATTCCATTGACCTCCATCCTTGGGGGACCACAGTCCCTTATCCTTCTTTCTATCCATCCCTCTGTGGCTTACAGGGCCCCGAGGACCCTGCAGAGATACCTCAGCTTCCAAGGGAGGCCTCCAAAGGACAAAGGTTAATCCCCATCTTCTCTTCACATGCACCACTCTGCCCACCCCCTCCACAAACATCCTGACTCTACTCATTTTCCCCCACCAAAACCCCACTTGCCCACTCCTCCCTCAAGTTGCACCCCTCCCCCCACTTCCACTCTTCAAACTTCTATAAGAGCCCAAGGAGGCGCCCAGCTGGACTTGTGACTCTTTATGTTCTTCATTTTAGCTGCCGGAAATGTTTACTCCACCAGCCCCCATCACTGCTCCTATTGGGAACCTGCCGCCTAATCCTCGAGAAGCCTGCTCCCCTGGCCCTCCCATCTCTGGTATGGGTCAGGCTCCCCCAGGAGCTCCAGGAGAGCTTACTCTGCAAGTAAGATAAATGAAAGGGGGGGTGGGGTTCTTCCCCCAGTGCCCCTGTACATAGAGACCTTGTGTTTTAACTTCCCTCTATGCTGTGCTATACAGAGTGAGAGCTAGCTCAGACCGTAGGGGCCAGAGCCTTTTCCCAAGAGGGATCAAGGTGATGCTTTTGGGACCACGGAGTCAGTCCTCAGGGAATGCAAGAGAAGAACAGCTTGTCTGTTTATCCAGTCTGGTCTGTGTGTCTTGCTGTTCTGTCTGGACTGACCTACCCATCTGACTGGCCTGTCTGTCTCATTTATTAGCAGCTACAGCAGCTGCCACCTGAGCAAGTGAAGAAGAAGGAGATGCCCCTGGAACATCAACCCCTGAAGACCAGTTTTGAAGCCCTTCTGCAGCGCTGTGCCCTGTCAGCCTCTGACCCTGTACGTATGACTTGGAGGTGGAGGACCCTGCTCTCCACCCCCTCCCCAAAGGACAAACTCCAGGTTATCTCCACCCTCAGCAGCAGGTCTCTGCTCAACCTCCCTGACTTCCTTTGTCCCCACTCTGTGAACTGTGTCTGGATATGATGCTCTGGAAGGGTTAATACCTGAGGGTAAGAGAGGGAGAGTTGTACAGAATGTGAGGCCTTCCCACTCCCTCTGACCTTTGGGGAGGGTCTGGAGTGGGGCAGCAGGGATGACTTCCAGCTCAGGCCCTTGGGCTAGCTTATACCCCTTTGACGGACCATGGCAGGGTGGAGGAAAGTGCTGTCTAACACTGGTCCCTGGCCAGGCTCATACCCACAGATCTTTTCCCTTTACTTTCAGAAAACAAAACGGAAGCTAGAGGAGGTAGCTCTAAGACTGGGATATCTATATGAGAAGCTACAGGAGGGAATGGTAGATACCTCTCCTTTTTCCTTTTTTGAGATGTATCCTCTAACCTCAGTGGGAGGGCTGGTGCTATATGAATCTTTCCCTAAAAAACCCACTGACCCAGACATATTCTTGCCTTCTATACCTTCACAGCTCTCTCCCAACGTCCTGGCTGGGCTCCATGAGGTCTCCCGATGTGTGGATTCTGGCAGCTATGAGCAGGCGCTGGCAGTGCACACCCAGGTGGTGGGCAGCAGCAGCTTCAGTGAGGTGTCTGGCTTCATGCCTGCCCTGAAGACCATCCTAACTATTGCCCACAAGCTTCAAGGACAGTGAGATGGGTCATCTTGTCCTTCTGACTCACTGTCTATATCTCACCCACAGACTCTGAGAGTGGGAGACTGACAAAGCACTGAGATAGATGGAGATAGATGGTTCGATGGCGTATCTCCCACCCCCCTCAGAATTAAGCCTTGGGAAGGAGGATAAGAAAAATGGTCTCTTTTCCTCTCCCATGTCTCCACTGACCCCCAGTCCTAGATCTGCTGCTATCGACTCACCTTGGCTCCCACTGAGCTCTGCTCCTTCCCCTAGCCTGTGTGGGAACTGACTTAGTTTGGCGGTGTGTTGCAAAGGTGGATTCTCATCCCATCCTTTACCTTCCCTACTCAGTTTATCTCCTCAGCCCATCCCAGGTTCCTTTAGACTCTACTGTCTCCTGCCTTCTTCCCCTCAGCAGTCTTCAAAGAGGGTGAAAGAGAAAGGATTCTGCACCCCTTCCCTATTTCCACTAGTGTTTTGGGTACCCACAGTGAGCATTCTTTTCACCTCTCTTTTTTGTGGCCCTGTTCTTACCCTCCCCCTTATCCTTAGGCCTGTCTCCAGTTCTGTTAGAGTTACACAAGATCTGGCTGGTGCTCAGTCCAGATCCCTGGTCAGTTAGGGCGGGGGTGGGGTGGGGTTAAAGGAAGGCACCAGACTATGGAGAAGAATGGAGAGTAGGGCCTCCTCTATCAAGTCTGCTCAGCAGTTGGGCTGGCCAAGTTATCTTTTCCCTTTTCCTCCTGTAGGTTGGGTGGATGCATGTGTGTGTGCCCAGAAATCCAAAAGCTTAGTCCACGCTGCCTTCTTTCCCCACTCTGGGTGGATGGCTTGTGATATAGTCATAAGTGATCATCAGAATATGTACCCTGTGGTCCCAAGTGGTTGTTAGACAGTCCATGCTATGGTCACAGGTGCTACAGGACAGAGGAGTGAGGGAGGGAAGAGAAGCCTTCCCCTTGCTCTGTTGTCCATGGGTTGGTCCCCAGGAGGGTGGAGCAGACATGGGGAGCTCTCAGGCCCCTCTGGCTCCTCTTCTTCTAAGCTCCTCACCATGTGCCTCAGGCCCCCTTCTTTGGCTGCCTCTCACCCTTTGGATTCTGCTGTTTGATGCACTGAAGTACTTGAGGATGAAATAAAGCGCTTTGATTGTATTTTCTCAGTTGTCAGGAGCATATGTATATGCATGTGTCATTCCAGAGCCTTCCTTGTCTCTTCCCCTTCCTGCAGTAAGCCCTTCCTGAGTGCTTGTCATAGGCCCCACATGGTCTCTGCTATCCGTTAAGCTTAGTGTTACTAAGGTTATAGGATGAACTTAAGATGTAAATGATGGTGCACATAGGATACAGTTGATGCTATTGGAACAGTATGGGCTCAGGTTGTCAGGGAGGCCTTTCTTGAGGAGGCTAGACTCATTTGAGGGGGAAAAGGGACAAAATACATCCACCCCTGAAGGCTCCCTATCCTATAAGAAGAAAATGGGGGCTACAAAGGTAAAGCCTTCCAAAGTTTCTTATGGAAGCCACTGTCACTAAGGAGAGACCCATGTCAGGGCCCTGACAGATCCCTAGAAGCAGCCTCTCCCCTCAGAGCCCCACCCCCAAAAGCCCAGGATCCTGTTCAGTCTTCCTGATAGATAGACTTCCTTAGGAAACTTACTGACACAGGCAAGTGTCCATGACCGGAGTCTGGGAGGGCTTCAGGCTGGAGATGACCTTCAGTGATTTTGGCTTCTACTTCTGGAGCATTTTAAAGTTCACAAGTGCTGTAGTGCTAGGTGGAAACAAATACAAGTGTGGAACCATTCTATTTTATAAGCAAGAAAACTGAAACTCAGAGAATTGAAATCACTTGACCATAGTTAAGCAGGTACTAAAAGCGGCAAATGACAATCTTCTCTGGCTTTGTCTTATGTCTTATCTCCTATGGGATAGGTATGATTTTGAAAAGCATGGGATGGTGGGGGAGGACTCCAGAATATGATGTATAGTCAACAGCTGGGCAGCCCTACCCCAGGACTACAAGTTGTTTAGAATAGCTCACTATCCAAGACATATAGGATATATCCCTTTGTACTTAAGAATGAACAAGCTACTTAGGCTTTTCTCATCCAATCTCAGGGAGCAAAGCCTAGGCACTTTTGAATAGCTCAGTCATCAATAAGAGCCAGATAAGAAAGTACCCTACGTTGCTGGAATTTCTATGATTCTATTGTTTACAACTTATGAATTAATCAGCTGTTTTATCTCTTTCTTCCTCTATTTATATTAGGGGTCCTTAACTTTGTGCCCATGGACCCCTAAGAAATCCATAGAGTGATTTCAGGGGGTCTGTGAACTTACATAGAGAAATACTATATCTTTATTTCAATATAAGCAGCCTCCTTTATCATTCTATTTTATTGTATGCATTTACTAACATTCTAAGATGGGATTGGTTATTTCATGGAACTTCCAAATGGGTCCATGACCAAAAAAGTTAACCTTTGTTCTAGGGGAAGGGGCTCAGTCTTACCAACTTGCACCAACATAGTCTTGTGCTAGCCATGAGGAATATAAGGTGAAAAATAATAAAAATCCTTGCCTTCAAGGAGCTTACAATCTAGTAAGAGGGTCATTGTCAGCATTTGATTCTATTCCATTCAACAGACATTTATTAACAATTAGAATGCAGGTTAGAATATGTTAAATTCATAGAAGAGCTCAAGGGGAAGGCAGGGAATTTTACCCTCTTTGATGGGGAATGAGGAGTGGTGGAGGAAAACATCATGGAGAAGTTTGCACCTGAGTTAGGTTTTGAAGGAAGCAAAATATGTGAACAGATGGAGATGTGAAGGGTACAGGTGCAAAACTAGCCACACCAAAATATGTAGTCCAGGTTGTTAGTGATGGGCTGTTAGTAAGAGGGACCCAAGTGGGCTGGATGAGTAGAATTTGGAGGCACAGATTTACCAATAGTTGAATTATTTTTGTGATGAAAATCTCCAACTTCTTCCGCTTTCTTTTTTAGGGGTGAAGCTCACAACTGGCCCAGATTACTAGGAGTCCATCTTTTTTTAAAATTGATTTCTTTTGTCTTTAACATCAACTTCATTTCTAAATTTATCCTTCCCTCATCCTTTACCTTGAGAGTTATCTTTTGTAAGAAAGAATAAAAAAGAAACCAAAAAATAGTTTAGCGAAGTTAACCAACATATCAACTAAGCCTGATGGCAAATGCAATGTTCCCCATCCATGGTTTCCTACCTTTTTGAGGAGGAGAGGGTAGTATACTTTCTCATCTCTCAGGCCAAGATTTTTCATTATGATACTATAGTCAGCTTCAGGTTTTTTGTTCTTTCTATTAACATTGTTATAATCTCTGAGTAAATTGTTTTCCTGGTTTTGTTGGTTTCCTGGTTACTGTTCCCTGCATCAGTTCATATATCTTCCCATGCTTCTCTGAATTCTTCATAGCATCATTTCTTAAACTACAGTTATATTCCATTACATTAATGTGCTGAACTTTGTTTAGCCTTTCCTCAATTGATGGAAATCTTTTTTGTTTCCAGTTCCTTGATACCACAAAAAGTGCTGCTGTTGGTATGCTGATGCATGTAAGATCTTTCTGTTTGTCAGCCTTTGTCCTCCTTGGGGTATATGCCTAACAGTGGGATTTCTGAGTGGAAGGAAGGAAGGACAGAAGAAAAGAAGAAAGGAAAGAAAGAAGGAAGTAGGGAGAAAGGGAGGTCTTATTTAGGAGTCAAGCCAGGGTTAGGACTGGGAGGGGAATGAAGGCTGGCCTAAGCCACTCCACAAAATGGAAGCTCTAGGAGGAATTCATCAATGGAAGAAGGGGGTGGGCCTTACCAAGGGATACTGTTGCCAAAATGAAATAATGAAGAGAGCATCAGTGAAGAAGTAAGGTAGTGAGTTTGCCATCATTATAGATTTTTAAAATTTTTTATTGATATTTTCTGTATTTCATATCACCATAGTTATACCAAGTATCACTTCTGCTCCTCTTCCTCCTTCTCCCCAAGAGCCATCCCATAGGACAAATGGTATTTTTTAAGAGAGGAAAAAAAAAGTCAGCACAACTGATCAATACATTGGAAGAGTTTGAAAGCATATGTTATGTGTACCATCTGTGAATCTCCTACCTCCCTGGAGGGGTAGGTTGGGTATTTCTTCTCATATCTCTTCATTTGAATTCTACTTGATCTTTATAATTTTATTACATTCACTTTTGATTTTTGTGTGTGTCATTCTTTCCATTTACATTGTTGTAGTTACTGTGTATATTGTTTTCTTGGTTCTGCTTACTTCATTCTGCTTCCGTTCATATGGATCTTTCCATTTTTCTCTGTATTCGTCACACAAATCATTTCTTACAGCACAGTAAGATTCCATTACATTCATGTACCACAATTTGTTTAACCATTCCCAATTAATGGACATCTACTTTGTTTCCAATTCCTAACTATCACAAAAAGTGCTGCTATAAATATTTTGGAGGATATGGGGACTTATTATTGATGGCTCCTTTGGGGTATAAGCCCAGTAACGGAGTCTCTGGTTCAAAGGGTCTTGACATTTTAGTTACTTTATTTGCATAATTCAAATTGCTTTTCAAAATGGTTGTACCACCACTCCCAAACTAAAGAGGAAATCCATTGAAGAAGGAACTTTCCATAAACAATGATACACCAAAATGTAATGAAGCTTGAGGAAGACAATTTATTTATCTGCACTCAGCAGATGAAAAATTATAATCCAAAGCAATTGAGGAAAACATGTTATATGGAACCAGGTGAGAAATGAGAATACAATGAATTTGGAGCTAGGGATGGGATAGTTCCATCCAATAGTGTAATTCTTCCTTCTCCAGGTCTCAGTGAATTTCTTCTTTCCTTTACTGACATGGGAGAGAAATCCAAAGACTTTAACCTGAAGCACTCACAATTTCACACGTCTCATTAGGGTTGGACTTCTTCACAATGTGAAAAACACAGGACTTGGCATCAAAAATATCTATACAGTCTTTCTTGTCAAATGTAGAGGGAATTAGGTAGCTTTGGGAAAGGAAAAGCAAAAAAAGAAACTGGTTAGAATATTCTTTGAGCCATCTCTTCCATAAAGTCTTCCCTGATTACCCCATTTTATGGAGACCAGTTTGCTTTCTCACCTTGCAAATTACCAGGCACTTACATGACAAACTAGTAAAGGTGACCTCCACTGAATTCTCTGAAGCAAATATCTCTTTATCAAAAGTAATTGATGTTCAGTGGTTAAGTAGACCTGGGATGCTAGACAAGGGCATTCAGTGGCGAGGTGAAGCTAACATACCTGGAATGGGGGTTAGAGCTGATAGCATTAGAGAAGTGATGCCCTAACCCTTCGGGATTCCCCTAGAATACTGAGAGGAGGAAGGAGCTATCCATGCTCAGAGAAAGTGAGGTTGTAGAGTACACAATGCACAGAGGAAGACCAAAATATTTACAGTAGCCCTCCTTTGTGGTTAGGAGCAAGTTGGAAATAAAATGGGTGACTATTGCTTGGGGAATGGCTGAACAAATTGTGATTCATAAATGTAATAGAATATTATTGCACCATAAGAAACAATGAGTATGAGGAATTCAGAGAAACATTGGAAGACCTTTATGAATTAATGCACAGTGAAGTAAGCAGAACCAGGAGAACAGTGTAGGCTAAAAGTCAGACCAGCTCTGATTAAATGTAATAACCAATCTTGGCTCTGGAGAATAGATAATGAAACATACTTCTCTCCTCAGGGAGAGGTGAGGGGGATGGAAATACAGATGTAGAATGTTCTATTCACTGTCAGTAATGTTAGTTGGTGTTGCTTAACTATTTTAGAATGTTACAAGGAAGGGTTCAATATATGTATGTGTGTGGTATGGTGCTATTGGGATATGTCTGTGATGTAAAAACAAAGGCATCAATAAAACCTTGTAAGAAAAATTAGTAAATTTTGGACCCAAAATAGGCTAATGTATAGAGGTGGGTGTCTCTAAGCCACATTGTCCAAACTAGATACAATTGTTCCTTATATGAAATGTTCTATATGTTGTGCTCTTGGTCATTGCATTTGTTTGACAATGCTACACAGCTCTACCTTATTTAAATTAAATTAATTTAATTTAATTTAAATTTAATTTCATGAGTAAGTCAAGACATTACCCTTACAATGTCCTCTTGGAGAACTAAGGATGAACAACAATTTGATATGGGTAGGAGAGGGATACACTTCCTGCTCCTAGCTTTCTCTTCTCCTTTTGTACACTACTGAATGGTTGTTTCTTCTTGGTTTAATCACCAATCATCTTTGGTTTAGCCCCATCCCCAACTCCACCCCCCCATACACACAGTGATCAACAAGGGGTTGTTTTGATATCCTAAAGTGCAAGTCCTTCTGAGCTAAGCCAGAACACAGGAGCCAGTGCCCCCATCACCAGTTCCATGGAAAGTGGCCCAGTCCAACAGACCAGGAAGTTCTCCTGATTATCCCTGTTATATTTGTGTAACTCTGCATCACAGTCACCATGGAGATGCAGATACTTCCACAGAACCACCAGTACCATGGCTGTGGACCTGAGGGAGAACGGGAGAGTTTTCCCAAAGAATTTGAGAAGAACCACTCTGAAAGGGGAGAAGCTGGACTGAGGGTGAAAGTATGAAATTCACCTTCTGTTTTGGGAACTGGTGTTGGAGTAAGCCCTAGCATCACAGCAGTCCTAGCCTGCACATTAAGCCTACCTCTGTCACAGAGACAGGGAGATAGAAACAGAGACACAGAGAGAGACAGAGGGAGACAGACTGTTGGTGAAGATACTGCTACTGAGGCTGACCATGATTCTGTGGACTGTGCTGATTAGACCAGGTTTAGATGAGATGACTGATGTTGTCCCTTAGAGATAATTTCCTTCTTCTGTTTTTCTGAGTGGGGAAAAGGCGGGTTTAGAGGAAGCGGGCAATTGCTATTCGTTGTCCCTTCTCCTCCAGAGTTTCTGCCTCAGCTACTTTCTGTGAGCAGAAGGAGTTAAAGCAGGAAAGCTCCAGTTTCTGTGAAACCGGAGCTGGCTGTGCTCAGTCAGCAGACACCCACAGCTGTTGACCATGCCCCTGAGCCCCTATTTTTGCCCTTACCAACTCTTATTCTCATTGTCATATAAATAAAGTATTGGCTGTTATAGCTTGTGTATTTAATGTTATCTCAGCCGGTATGAATTTGGGGGAAAGAGCAGTCTGGATAAAAATACTAAGACACATCCAGAACCTAGCATGAGGCAAGGGACAGCACACAGCAATAACAGTGAATAATAGCTAACATCTATATAGCACATAAGTGTCAGATGCTATGCTAAATGGTTTACATTTATTATCTCATTTGATCCTGTGAAGTAGGTGCTGTTATTATCCCCATTCTGCAGTTGAGGAAACTGAGGCAAACATGATGAAGTGACTTGCCCAGGATCACACAGCTAATAAGTGTCTGAGGCCAGATTTGAACTCAGAAAGATGAGTCTTGCTGACTCCAGGTCCAGCAGTCTGTGCACTATGGTGCCACCTAGTGGCTAGACACCAAAGTCTGATGAGCTACCTTGAGGAAACACACTTGTGTCATTGTTTGAGTTGAGAGCTGAGGTTGTTGCTGCTTTTTTTTTTTAATGAAACACCATTTTTACTTGAAAGAATCAGTGGCAAACTATGGTTTTGCAGACTTAGGTATTTGTTAGACGTTTTCTCTTGATGGTATTTGTTGCCAATGATAAAATACAAGCTTTTGAACAAAAATTAGAATTTTGATAAACAGCCACTGTAGCTTGATAGCTTTTCAATACTTAAAGTCTTTTCTGATGAGATTGGTGGTGATATTAATCAATGTGATTTTTTGATATTGCAGAATGGAAGACCTGCATTGATTCAACTTAGTGAACTAATATTTTCCAAAGGATCAATGCATGATATTAATACTAAATCATGCATAAGTAAAAGATTCATTCAATGTGAAAGAGACCAGTGGATTTTAATGTGACAGAGCATGAAAAGGTCACCGGAGGTGGGTTCAGATTTCACATTGCAACAAACCTTTAAGCAACTACCACTGGGTTGAGTTTGGGTTTAGTATCAAAGAAGAATATCCACAATTATCTGAGAAGGTCATTAAAATACTCCTCCCTTTCATAACTACAAATATGTAGGAGGCCAGATTTTCTTCACATACTTCAACCAAAACATATCTCAATAGAATCAATGGAGAAGCAGATAGGAGAATCTAGCAATTTTCTACTAAGCTAGATATTAAAGAGTTGCAAAAATATGTAAAATGATGCCACTTTTCATTAATTTTTTGTCTTGGAAAATAGTTATTTTCATAAAAATATGTTATTTGATGTTAACTTATGTTAACTTACAGTGGGTTTATTATTGTTGGGTTTAAAAAAATTTAAATTATTTTTATTTAAAGTTTTGAGTTCCAAATTTTATCCCTCCCTCCCCTCCCCACTCCCTGAGACATTAAGCAATCAGAAATAGATTATACATGTGCAATTACGTAAAACATTTCCTTATTAGTCATTTTTTATAAGAAGACTCAAAGAAAAAGAGAAAGAAAGCAAACAAAAAATAGCCTGTTTCGGTCTATGTTCAATCAATATCAGTTCTTTCTTTGGAGGTGGAAAGTCTGCTTCATCATTAGTCCTTTGAGATTATCTTGGATCATTTTATTTCTGAGAACAGCTAAGTTGTTCACAATTCTTCATTAAACAATATTGCTATTACTGTGGATAATATTCTCCTGGTTCTGTTCACTTCACTATGCATCAGTTCATGAAAGTCTTTCCAGGTTCTGCTGAAATCATCCTGCTTGTCGTTTCTTATAGTGCAATAATATTTCATTACAATCATAGTTTGTTTAGCCATTCCCCAGTTGATGGACATCCCTTTGATTTCCAATTCTCAGCTACCACAAAACAAGCTACTATAAATATTTTTGTACAAATAGACCCTTTTCCCTTTTTTGGGATGTCTTTGGGATCTTTGGGAATAGTATATAAAAAGTGCTTAGTAAATACTGATTGATTGGTTCACTTTATACATGAGGATTTTAGATATTGAAAAACTAAGCAGTGGTATTGCTGGATCAAAGGGTATGCACAGTTTTATAGCCCTTTGGTCGTAGTTCTAAATTGTTCTCCAGAATGGTTGGATCAGTTCACAACTCCACCAACAGTGCATTAGTGTCCCAGTTTTTCCACATCCCTTCCAACATCCAGTATTTTCCTTTTTTTTTTTATCATATTAGCCACTCTGTTTATCATTGTTTTTAAAAATGAATAAATAAATACATATTTTAAAATTTTATCCATTTTACTTTCTAATATGGTAGATATTAATAGATATAACCCACATAAACAAAAGTGATTTGAGGTCCTCAATAATTTTAAAGGTATAAAGGGATCCTGAGACCAAAAAGTTTAAAAATCACTGTTGGATCATCTTCTTATTTTTAACTCTCCTGGACTTATTATAAATTTCTCCAAAGGAAACCAATCTGTGAGAAACTTATATGCAGGAGATTGGGGTTAAGCACATCTCTCTCCAATCCTCTTTATAATTCATATTAGAGGTCAGCCTTTTTCTTATTACATGTAATATTCTTTATTATGCTTTTTCATTCCTATTCAGCAAGACTACAAGTTCCGGGACAGAAAGGGTTTTCCATTTTTGTCTTTGTATGTCCAATTACTAGCACAGGGAGTAGTATATAAAAAGTGCCTAATAAATACTGATGAATTGATTCACTTTTTGCATGAGGAATTTAGATACTGAAAAGTTCAGTTACTTGTACAAGAATATTTAGCTTTATATGTAGTGGTTGTGATGCCTTTTATCTATCTGGGAGCCTGAGAGTCTGCAAAGGCTACAAGGGAAACAGTCCACAGGACATCAAAAATAGGACTAGCCAAGCAGAACTTCAAGACAAGGATGAAGTTACACAAGATCACACAATTCAGCTCTTCCCCTTTGATTGGCCACAAGTTTCACCACAGCAAGCGACTATTCCTAACTATGCTTTCCATACTACTGATGGGATAGGTAGCCATCATTGACTGCTTGTAGTCACCATTGGTTACCAGCTATGACTATAGACTAAGATAGGTGCATTAACAGATGAGCTTAAACCGATTCTGGAGAACCCTGGCGTCAATGGCGAAGACCTAGAGTGCAGATAGGGCCAAGCGATGGTGGTGCAAGGTTGACCACATGACCAGAGCATGACTAAACTGAATTGGAATTTTTGAAAATATCAGTGAGAGATAAGATGGAGAATAAGGTCCCTTTCTCTCATTCCAACACTTGTCCCCACTTATACAGTCCAGAATCACAGGCTCTCTTTTTAATCTGCCATGACCTTTAGATGCTAGAAGAACTTAAAGCTTCTCCCCTGACCCTCCTGCTGCTCACTAAAAGTGGTGAGTGTGACTTGACCAGAAGCAATCAGCTGAGCACTCCATAGGGTAGCTCTAGAGACAAATTATTAATTTTATTATACAAGATATTGCATGTGGCTACAGCATAAGTTGCCTGTGTAATAATGAATATAGAAAATCATTCATAAGAAGGGGAGATTCAGAAATCAAGGATGGTTATTTGAAAGTAGACACAGGAGACTTCCCTCTTTTAGTAAGATTGTAGCACATTTTATGTTGTACTTTCTAGATCTATTCTGACTCAACCCCTGTGAGTTTGTCAGTGAGAGGAAGAGTTGTCTAAAAGTTTGTTGTCTGAGCACCTTCTGGTGAGCAGTGAACAATATTGCAGGCTAATTCTTTATTTCCCTAGGAGACCACAAACCTTTCTGGTTCCTTTGCTATAGTATTTCTTAGCCAGCTCATATTTATAAGCAGAAAGCCATCCTGTGTGAACTGAATCCCTTCTGACAGAACCACTTAGATGGTAGTAGGTAGCCTTAGGATAGCATTGCCTTATGACAAGGACTGTCTTCACATTTGTAGTTGTATTCCCAGTGCTTGAGACAATGTCTGGCACATAGTAGATGCTTAATAGATGATCACTGAATGATTATTTCTGTTTAACCACATAATTGATTAAGGGGTAACTTGGTTTTCTGTAATTGTAGAAAGCAGAGCAATAAACCAGGTATAAGTAGCTATCATTACTGTAGCCAAGGGATGTCCATCAAAGTATATCTATCCCACTCCAACTGTCACATATACTAATGATCTAAAGATTTAAGACTATGGTAATATAAAGGCATTTAAAATGAAGCACTCTTCTATCTCTTCAATCAAGGAAATATTCTTATCTTTTCTATTTCCGCCTAATCCCCTAAGATTTTTCAGTTTATAATTGTAGATACATACAAAAAACCCTTCTTTTTTAGTTTCTCTAGAAATATTAATAAAGTTTCTTGACTCTAAAACACCTTCTAAAATTCTTGGAAAAGCCCCTTAGAAAGGTGGGTGACAGGTCAAAGACGAAAAAGCTTTTCTTATTAATGAATTAAGGGGTAGTATACTACACCTTTTTCTACAATACAATTACTCTTGTTTGAATCATTGCCTCATTACATGTATAGAGCTGATGGGAGCCATGACTCATTCTTTTCCATTAAAAAGGGATATATGTGTATGTATATGTATATATGTATATACACACATGTATACATATATATATATATACACATACACACATATCACCTGTGGCTCCAAGAAACTATAACATGCACAGTAGCCACACCCCAGTAAACCATTTTGGCAGATGGGCTCAACTAGGTTGAGGATAACTGAGGGATCTCAACCCTGTTGGTGAGTTAGGGGGACGTCTACCCCAAGCATGGGAAGACTTCCCTTGGTAGAATGGGCAGGTGAGAACAATTTGTTCCAATGGCCATGAAGGCAGCTGAAGTAGGTGCTGTGGAGCGCTTAGAGCCTGCGTAGACATCAAAGACACCAAGGTCATCCACTGCATCTTGAGCCATCACCAATCATCCTGACTCTGTCCTGCCACTGGACTATGATATCTCTGGAAGAGAATGAAGCTGACAACTTCATGCAACTCTGCTTCACTTAAATCTAATTTTTGCACTAAACAAAAGACATCACCCATTCCATTTTACCATTTTTACCTATCTGTTTTTTTTTTTCATTTTTGCCTGTCTTAAAGTCCTGTGATTACGGGCAAGTGATGAAGCAGCAGGTGCAGATATCCTGGGAGCTGTAGTCACAACCCTGTACACAGGCGGCCCAGGCCATAGGGTCATCTCACTGGAAGCAGCAGTGGGATTCAACAGCCCTCTGGGTGTATGGGCAGCCTTTTAAGGACCGCACCTCCTGGTGTGAGGAAAGGGCTAGAAAAGGTGCCCTAAAAATTGTCTGCTTACCCAACCCTGGCCTGATTACTGCAGCAGGCGAAGATCCCACCTTGTAGTCAAAACACAAAAAAATGTACAAAAACTTTTGCAAAGATGACTCCACTAACCATTAGTACATGGAATGTGTGAAACTTATAGACAACACAAAATCCAGTAGACCTGAAAGATTAACATCTCTTGTTTCGAGAGAACTCAGCAGGTATTACATCCAAATAGCAGCCTTGAGTGAAACAAGACTGGCAAGTGAAGGCCAGCTTACTGAAGTCAGGGTTGGATACATGTTTTTCTGGAGTGGCCACAGTGAAAGGGAGCACAGTAAAGCTTGTGTAGGTTTTGCAATTAAAACTAACCTAGTCAACAAGCTAGTATGCCTACCAAAAGGAGTGAACAACAGGCTTGTGACAATGTGATTGCTACTTGCAGGAAAACGCCACACCACCATCATCAGTGCCTATGTTCCCACCATGATGAACTCTGATGAGGTCAAAGAAAAATTTTATGAAGACCTGGAGACCCTTATCATCAATGTGCCAAAAGAGGACAAGCCTATAATTCTGGGTGACTTTAACGCTAGAGTAGGCTCAGACTACCAGACATGACAGGGAATCCTTGGGAGGAATGGAGTTGGAAACAGCAACAGCAACAGTCATTTACTACTGAAGACTTGTGCATCTCATGACCTTCTCATCACCAACATTGTCTTCTGTTTACTTAAATGCAATAAAACTTCATGGATGCACCGTTGCAGCAAACGTTTAATAGACTATGTGATTGTAAGGAGAAGAGACAGACAGGATGTGAGAGTGATGAAGGCAATGTGTGGCAGAGTGCTGGACTGATCATAGACCTATCCTCTCCAAGCTAAATATTCACATTCAACAAAAGTGGCATCCCCAAGGCAAAATGACCACCAGAAGAATCAATGTCAATAGATTAGAGCTCTTCTCTGAGCAACAATAGGTTGTTGCTAACTTGGAGGGAAAGTTGAGCCAACATATAGCTGTCAACAGTGGAGCAGGAAAGCAGTGGGCAGCTTTCAAAGATATGGTGTATAGCAATGCATTTGATCATCTGGGTCAGAACACTCTCAAACATCAAGACTGGTTTGGTGAAAATGATGGGGAAATTCAGAAGCTGCTAAATGAAAAAATAACTCCACAGGGTTTACCAGCAGGATAGTTCATCCATCTCTAAGAAGGCTGCATTTAATTCCATCAGAAGTAAAGTACAAGTGAAGCTTAGAGAGATGCAGAATTCTTAGCTCAATAAAAAGGCAGATGAAATTCAGTTTTATCCTGATATTAACAAACCAAAGCACTTTAATGATGCCCTGAAGGCTATTTATGGGCCAAAGATGTATGGTGCATCTCAACTACTTGGTGTTGGTGGAACCACATTGATTAATGATAAGGACATGATCCTGGAGAGATGGGCTGAACACTTCCATAGTGTTCTCAACAGACCATCATCAATCAATGCTGAAGCCATTGATTGTATACCTCAGGTTGAAGTCAATCCCTCTCTAGCCAAACTTCTAACTGAAGAATAGGTTTTGAATGCCATTAGGCTCTTCTCATGTGGCAAAGCACCTGGTGCTGATTCTACTCCAGCTGACATTTACAAGGTGGGGGGGGGGGGTCCATTGCTCATGCAAAATCATGAATTCAGGTCTTGTTGACTCCAGGCCCAGCACTCTATCCACTGTGCCACTGAGCTGCCCCAAGGAAAAAACATCTGAAGAGACAGAGGTATGCAAACATATTTGAAGAGGTTCAAGTGTGGAAGAATGTGACATAAAGAAGGAAGAGGACCATTGAACATTTGGAATCAAGTAAGAGATATGAAGCTCTTACTGAAGAGAAAGAAGTTGGATCCTCTGAGAAACAGATAACTGCTTGTCATCTAAGAAACGATGGCTTTGATCCATAGGTGCTATTAGGTGACAAAGTAAGAATTGAAGAAGAATCAAGTAATGGTGTATGGTGACTACTTCCTGAGGAGATACTAAGGCAAAAAATATGTTGACCTCATAACAACCATAGAGATATCTCGTCTTCCTGGTGTATGTATCTAATGTCTGACAGAAAACCTCCTAAGACTTCTCAAGTCAAATGTCTACTATGAACTTCTGGGGATTTACATGGGAATAAATGAAACCTCCAGAGGGGATCTAAAAATTGCTTATTGTCTCAGGGAGGGGGGAAGTGAGGGAGGGAGAGAGGGAAGGAGAAAATTTGGAACTCAAAATTTTTTTAAAAAATTAATGTTAAAAATTAATTACCCGGAAACTCTGTCTCTCAGGTTTTAAAAATGAATGCTAAAAATAAAATATAGTTTAAAAAAAGAAGAAAAGAAAATACCAGGAAGGCAGACAAGAAACATATCAGATGCCAAGAAGAAATCAGCCTAGGATTCCATTTTTACTGCCATCAATCCTCATAATGGCGGGTACACACATGCCTATCCCAGGGAGGCGGCATAGTGTGGTGAAAATAGATACTTAGGTGAAAATAGGTACTTAGAATCAGAAGTCCAGAGTTCTAGTTCTGTTTCTTATTCTTGTTGGCTATGTGACCCCAGGCAAGCTAGTTGACATCTCTGAGACTCAGAGTTAAAGTGTGATATAATGTGAGCTATAATTGGCTCATAGGAAAATTGTCAATGAAAGAAGATTCATTGAACTGAGGACTTCTTTTATTGTTTTGCTGTAAAAGCAGAGGGCAGATAATCATCAATAACTGAGATCATTCTGCTCAGAGTAGTTCTGGTGGCCTGGAACTTACCTGAGGCAGCAAGTCATACGGTTCTCGAAACACACACAATCTTGACAATCATCAGTTTTCCACCTTTTCCCTTGCTCATAGAAATTGTTATCCAGGAGACAACCTAAACACACAAATGTCAAACAGCTTTGAATGAAAAGATGGAGAAGCATTACCTTAACACCAAGGGGATCAGTTACTCAGTCACTTACCAAAATGGATTTTGCTTCCTCTAAGTGGCACTTTGGCCACATCTATAGTAAGAAATGTACTGAAATAGCTAAACTAAAGCAAGAAAACAGACAATCTGTTCATTTTTATATAAGGTATATGCCAAGCTTATTGTTTTAATTATGCAAACAAAGTCATAATTACTAGGAATTCTGGCATCTGAGGCAAGGGAGGGTGGAACGGGGATGAATCTGGGGCAAGACTATAAGGCCAAGCATGGAAAGACAGCATGGTGGGGCCAGGAGTGGGGAAGAATTTACCTGGAAGGCCTTAGGATCTTATCTTACTGTTTTTTTTAAAGTTTATAATTTTTAATTTTAAAAATTTTGAGTTCTAAATTTTCTTTCTCCCTGTGGCCCCTTCCCCATCCATTGAGAAGACAATGTGATGCTTATTCTACATGTGAAGTCATGCACAACATATTTCTATATTAGTCATGTTGCAAAAAAAAAAAAAGGCAAAAAATTTTTTTCAAGTTAAAAACAGTATACTTCAATTTGCACTCAGAGGTCATCAGCTCTCTCTCTGGAGGTGGATATCATTTTTCCATTATGAGCCCTTTAGAATTGTCTTGGATCATTGTCAGAGTAGCTAAATCTTTCACAGTTGACCATTGCTACAACATTGCTATTATGTATAAAATTTTCCCTGGTTCTGCTCACTCTGCATCAGGATTTTCTTGAGGATTTTGAGGATTTTCTTGAGGATTTTCTTATTATTTTTTATTCTAGTAATAACTCATTATTGATTAGGATCCAAGCCTTTTATTTCCTCATTCAGGGACAAGCCCCATAGGTCATCTGCTAGCCTCTGAAGGGCATGTCTGATAGAGGAAATTGCTCTAATCCTCATTCTTGGGCAAGACCCTACCCAACTAGGAGACCTTACTTCTATTTGGAGTGTAAACAGAATCCAATCTAGGTCAATTCTTGCCCTGAAAGAATAAGCCCATGTTCTTGCACCCCTCCGTTAGAATTTAGGGTGACCCAGATCATGAAAGAGAAAACCAACCACAGTGGTCTGGCTGGAGATGGACTTCCCTATCTAGATTGCTGGAGGTGTCTGAGTCTCATGATCTAACCACATTCTCAGCAGGAGGAGCTGAAGACTCCTAACCCACCCCCTCACTAATTGTTCACCAGTCAGGGTTGAATTTCCCTGTCAAGGGCACCTCCTTTTCCAAAGGCATTTAAAGTATTCAGTATCTCCATGGTTTTGTCTTTGGTTACTGAGGGAAATCATTGACTATCAATTTATTGATTATTAGCTAGCCTAAATACAAATTAATTATTAATTACCCAGAAACTCTGTCTCTCAGGTTTTTTATTCTTAACATTCTGAACCCATCCCTCTCAAAATTTCTTATAGCACAATAGTATTCCATCACAACCACATACCACGATTTCTATAGCCATTTCCTAATTGGTAGGCATCCCTTTAGTTTCCAATTCTTTGCCACCACAAAAAGATAATAAATATTTTTCTACATATAGATCCTTTCTCTTATTCTTACTCTCTTTGGGATACTTATCTGATTTTATTGCATAGTCAGGTATATTTACCCAAGAGAAAGGATGACTCATCTGGGGAAATTTAGCACAATTTCTCCTAGCTCAGCTGATGATTCATACATCTTGGAATGTATGGAGACCATGCAGCAGACATAGAGACTGATGGGCAGATGGATCACCAAAACCCAAAGAAGGTCCTGAACATTGGTTGTGGGCAGGCCTAGGCAAGGGAGTTGGGAGTTATAGTTGCTGCAGATGCAGGATCATTGGAGGCACAACTGGCGGAAGCTGGAAGGATGGACCCTTAGCCCCTCACTTTTCCCTTCAGAAACCCTAGAATCCTTTGGACGCTCTCACCTTCAGATGCTATGGCATCTGCACTCTTCCTAAGGAGCTCTTGGGCAAGTTGCCAATGCCAAAGCTTTTGAAACTGTTCTGGAAATCATTCCCTGTACTTGTTTTGTTTTGGTAGTTTTGTGGCTAGAAGAACTGTTATTTTGCGATTATTGATATCTTTGTTTTTATATCACATTCATTTCCACCACATTTTACATTTTATATCACATTCATTGTCCATCTCTGTAAAGGTAAATGAAATAGGTTGTCCTGTGACAATCACTCTCTTAGTCATTGCTGACAGTTCTCGCCAGAGTCCTCCTTGATAGGCTGATCTTTCACCTGGAACATGGGCATCTAACTGATAGTCAGTGTGGCTTCAGAAACGGCTGAGGAATAGTCAACATGGTATTTGCTGCCTGACAGCTCCAGGAGAAATGCCAAAAGCAGAACAGAGACGTACACAACATTCATTGATCTGTCTAAGGCCTTTGTTACTGTCAGTCACGAGGGCTTATGGAAAATTCTGACAAAATTTGCGTGCCTGGAGAAATTCATCAGTATTGTATATCATTTTCATTAAGGCATGCTTGCCTGGGTTTTGGATAATGAACAATGCTCTTGCACTTTCCCAATCACCAATGGAGTGAAACAGGGCTTCGTGCTTGCTCCCATGCTTTTTAGGATGATGTTTTCACAATGTTGTCAACTGCCTTCAACAAGGGGGAAAACTGCATCAAGGTTAGCTACTGCACTGAGAGTAAATCATTTAACTTGAAAAGGCTACAAGCCAAGACTAAGTGGAGGGAGGGTTGGTGCATGATTTTTTTGTTCACAGATGATTGTGTACTCAATGCAATCTCTGAGGCTGAGATGCAACAAAGTATGTATTGATTCTCTGTTACTCATGCTAATTTTGACCTACCAACATGAAGAAAGCACAGGTTCTTCACCAGCCAGTACCATACCATATGGGAACCATCAGTTACAGCAAATGGAGAAATATTGAATGCTGTGGATAAGTTACCTTACCTTGGCAATATATTTTCCTGGAATACACACATAGATGATGAGGTAGACACACACATTGCCAGAGCTAGCTTAATGTTTGGGAGGCTCCAAAAGAAAGTGTGGGAGGGGGCAGCTAGGTGGCGCAGCGGATAGACTACCAGCCCTGAAGTCAGGAGGACCTGAGTTCAAATGCGGCCTCAGACCAAACACTTAACACTTACTAGCTATGTGACCCTGGGCAAGTCACTTAACCCTAATTGCCTCACTAAAAAAAAAAAGTGTGGGAGAGAAGCGGTATTAGACCGTCTACCAAACTGAAGATCTACAAAGCTATTGGGCTGATCTCATCGTTATATGCCTGTAAAACCTGAACAGTCTACCAGCATCATGCCAGGAAACTGAATCACTTCAATTGGAATTGTCTTAGGAAGATTCTGAAGATCACCTGGCCAAAGTTAAATTGCCAAGCATTCAAACTCTACTGCAGAGAGCACAACTCCAATGGGCTGTCCAGATTGTTTAAACGCCAAATGTATGTTTGCCTAAAAGACTATTTGACAAAGAATTCACACAAGCCAAGCACTCACATGGAGGTCAGAAGAAGCAATACAAGGACACTTTCAAGATGTCTCTGAAGAATGTTGTAATGGACTGCATGACATGGCAGGCACTGCAAAGGACTGCCTGGCATGGCATGCCTGCGTCAAAGAAGGCTTGAGCAAAGCAGGATTGCAATAGCTCAAAAGAAATGTGAGATGCACTAGAGACATCTCCACTCCAAATGTACATATGTTTTATCTATACCCAACCTGTGGCAGAGCCTTCCAAGCTTGTATTGGTCTGATCAGCCAGTCAGACACACTGTACATTGACTCCAGCATAGTGATGTCATTTTGGTCTTCTTTGAGAATGAAGAATAACAATCAACCAACATTCATTTCCAAATATAGCCTTCTGCCCCTCCCCTTCCCCAGCTAAAAGTCAGCAAAATTAAGCAATAAACCAAAGTAACCTGGCTCTATATGCAATGTTCTACACCCATAGTCCACTCCACCCCCAATTCTGCAGAGAAGGGAGGGAGATAGATTTTCTCATCTCTTCTCTGAGGTCAAGCTAGGTCATTATAATTACATAATATTCAGGGTTTTAAACTTTGTTTCTGTCATTCTTTCTATTTATATTGTTATAGTCACTATGCATAATTATTCTTCTTACTTCACTCTGCATCAATTCATAGAAACAGAACAGAAAGGGACATACTGAGGATAAACATAGACAAATATGGACACAGAAAGCCAAGAAGTTTCAAGGAGCATAACACCTTGTACCTGAGGAATGCCCATTATCGACTAAAGAAAGGAATTCCAGTAACCAGGAGTTGTGAGAACATGTATGTTCTCTACAGTTAAAGCCATTCTCCTGTGAACCTCTTTGTATTTGTGGGAGAGCGTGCCTTACACTTTTGGGGGAAGTGTTTTGTACCAATTGTTCTTACCATACTGACTTAGGAAATACCTTTTTTGAAAGTGAATTGAAGTCTGGCCTACTGATGTGAACAGGAAGCACATTGGTGGGGACTTGTAAAGGACTTTACTAGAAACTCTTTGTCCTGTAGGGTTATTTCTAAAACCTTAAGGGCGTGAGGTGGTAGTTGCCCTTTTAGGACACAAGCCACCAGTGTCAAAGGGAGTTAGGAAAGTATTCCTACAAGAAGCTTCATAAAGTTTCATCTCACTTTCATAGTTGCCTTTTGTTTTTAAATCATAGTAATATTAGGTGGCACAGTAGATAAAGAGCACTGGGCCTAAAGTCAGGAAGACCTGAGTTCAAATCCTAATGCCCAAAGGGAAAAAAAATAAAAAATAAAAAAAAGAAAGTTCCTTTTGATTTGTTTTAAGCTGAGGAAAAAGAAATTTTTATTTTCTCAGATATCCAGGTTACAATTGTCTCTCCCTTGGTTCCCCAGAGATGTTGCCTTTCAAGCATGGGACCCTATCTCCCAGACATGAATAACTGTATCCCCATTATGATATGAGTGCTCCACTCCCACTTTTGATATCACTAATGCTCTCTTAACTGCCATCTAAGTAGCTCTCTAAATCTATGGATTGCATAAATGTAACCAGTATTCATTACTACTTTGGAATTCTGTCCAAATCTCCAAGCTGTGCGGTTGAGACAAATAAACTTTGAGCAACCTACCTGCTAATCAGAATGTGGTCTGGTTTGTGCCATGACAGATAATTTATGAACTAAGTTTTACTTCAAAAACACTTTGCTATAAGATTTTTTTTTGTATAAGTGAGAATTTATTTTTAAATGTGCTGTTAGAACAGAAGAGTGGAAGAAAATAAAATAAAGAATATTCAGCACAGAAGAAATTAAGGCCAAATAGAACAAAGCATTGCCCATGTTAAACAACTGGTTCAGGAAATAGGACAATGCCTTAAACAGTCTAGCTGCTTTTATATTTGATGCCAGTAACTCAATTATCTGGGACCACCAACTGGAAGAGAAACAGACAGCCTTCTAAATTTTGGTGCCTAGGGCAAAACCCCAGTTGTCCAGCCCTGGTAATGGCTCCTTGAAGCAGAGGCCTAGAAAATAATACTCTCCCCACCCCACCCTCGGGGGAGGCTCCTGAGCTATGATTCAGTAACTTGAAAATTAAAGACATAGAACTCAGGGAAGTTGGCCCAGAAAATATACAGAATAGTGGTTCTGTTGTCAAAGCCCTACCAATGAGCTAGAGCTCAGGGAAGCCCTAAAATAGAAGCCTGGTAGGAGTTCCCCCAAAGTCCCTAGTCTGTTAGAATCATGTCCTACTAGGCCTTCCCATCTCCAGTTTTCTTTCTCCTTCCAACATTCCCTTCAAACCACTGCCAGACTAGTTTCCTTAGGAATAGATCTGGTCATGTTTCTCTTCTGCTCAAATTCCTTTTGTTTTGTTATCCTTAGGGATAAATCTGGTCATATTAAATCCCTTTTGTTTTGTTCAGTCATGTTTGACTCTCTGTGATCCCATTTGAGGTTTTCTTGGTAGAGAGACTGGATTGGTTTGGGTAGACTTAGGTTGAATATGTACAATCCACTATTGAAACTAGGGAAGTCTCTGTTTTTGTTGTTCAATCATTTCAGTCATGTCTGACTCTTTGTGACCCCATTTGGGGTTTTCTTGGCAAAGATATTTAAGTAGTTTGCTATTTCCTTTTCTAGCTCATTTTACAGATGAGGAAAGTGAAGCAAACAGGGTTAAGTGACTTGCCCAGGTTCACACAGCTAGTAAGTGTCTAAAACCTTAAGGGCGTGAGGTGGTAGTTGCCCTTTTAGGACACAAGCCACCAGTGTCAAAGGGAGTTAGGAAAGTATTCCCACAAGAAGCTTCATAAAGTTTCATCTCACTTTCTCCAGCTCATTTTACAGGTGGGGAAACTGAGGCAAACAGGGTTAAATGACTTGCCCAGGATCATGCAGCTAGTAAGTGTCTGAGGCTGGGTTTGAACTCAAGAAGATGAGTCTTCCTGACTTCAGGCCCAGCCCTCTGTGCACTATGGTGCCACTCAGCCGCCCCAAATCCCTTTAGTGTTCCCCTAATGCTTGCCAAGTAAAGTCTGGACTTCTTAGCTTGTCATTCATGGTCCTCTATAACCTGATGCCAACCTATACTCTAGTTTAATTCATGCTGCTCTATTCTCTAGACAAACTAGAATATTCCATCTCCAACATATCTGAGTATATGACCTGTACTTTCCTGCCTCCAAGTCTTTGTTCACACAGTTTTCTGTGCCTGGTATACCCTCCCCTACTCATCACCACCTCTTGAATTCCCACCTAACCTTTAAAATACAATATAAATGACTCCTCCTCCATGAAGCCTTTCCCGATCGCTACCTCCTTCACACCTCACATGGCATTTTGTTTACATTTGTCTTATGCATTTATCACATGCTATTCTATACTGTAATTATGTGTATATATGTCATATACGCCTATCAAAATAACTCACATTGATATAACTCTTTAAGGTTTACAGAGCTATTAGACTCTTTGCTGTATGAGTACTTCACTTATTGTTCTCAAAAGAATCTAGCAAAAAGAAGTTTTTGTTCCAGACTTGATTTCATCACTGTAGGGAACTCCAATTGTTGAAATGCCCTCCGATAATGCAAATCACAACTCCTCTGTAATTTATAGTCCTAAATAGTTATCTGGGCCACTGAAAGGCTTTGACATTTGACCATGGTAACACAACCAGTGTGTAGCAGAGTCACTACTCAAACCCAGGTCCTTCTGGCTCTAAGGCTGGCCTAGTAGCTATTCCTCTCCTGCACACAGTAAGTACTTAATAAGTGTTTGTAGAATTGCTGTATTTTGAACCCTAGTAGAAGAGTAACAAGTGTGGGAGGTCAACATTTGAATTTGGAATTTGGAACCAACATTCGGGAACATTCAGGAAAGTACCCTCAGGACAGGCCCACCTGCCCATTCCCTAACACCCACCACTGGGCTAACATCCTCCAGGGCCCTGTAACCATCATATGCAACCCTCAGTCCTGACTATCTATCTGGGCCCACAGCCCCTGTTACACCATCTTATTCAAAAGGGATCCTTAAGATTAGTGTAGGATCAACAGAGCACTGGATCTGGAGTCAGAAAGACCTGAGTTCAAATCCAGCCTCAGACACTTACTAGCTGTGTGAACCTGGGCAAGTCACTTAACCCTGTTTGCTTCACTTTCCTCATCTGTAAAATGAGCTAGAAAAGGAAATAGCAAACTACTTAAATATCTTTGCCAAGAAAACCCCAAATGGGGTCACAAAGAGTCAGACATGACTGAAATGATTGAACAACAAAAACAGAGACTTCCCTAGTTTCAATAGTGGATTGTACATATTCAACCTAAGTCTACCCAGCCAGGCATGACTATACCCTGTTCATAGAATTCAATTTATTGTTCTTACCTTTAGCATTGGGTGGGAAGTCTACTTGAAAACAGCTTGTATCTCCCAGGTCAACCGTGAGAAGAAAGACAAGCAGAATGACTGGAGGAACCTTGAAAATAAACCAGAGTCAGAATCATCGAAGTCCATCGAAAAGGCATTTGGAAACATGGAAACAAAGAACGTTGATTATTTATGAAGAAACTAAAATAAAAGGACCACTTTTGTTGTAGGGTCACATAATCCAAAATTATATTTGGGAAACGGAAGAAATTCCTGCCACATTAAATAGCAAAAATACTCAATCCCTCTCCTACCTACCTCCAGGCAGTTATTCAATTGAATTCATCTATCAAATACCTGATGTATGCAAGATCCTGTGCTAAGCAATACAAAAAAAAAAAAAGACATAATCTTTGCCTTCAAGGGGCTTATAATCTCTCTCTCTTTTAAAAAAAGTTATCATTAGGGGCAGCTAGGTGGCACAATGTATAGAGCACTGGCCCTGAAGTCAGGAGGACCTGAGTTCAAATCTGGCCTCAGACCAAACACTTGATACGTACTAGCTGTGTGCTTGGGCAAGTCACTTAACCCCAATTGCCTCACTAAAAAAAACAAAACAAAAAAGTTATCATTGAATGTTAAAAATTGTTTTTATATAATTGGGAGGAAAATAAAACATCATTAAATTTGCTACAAAATTTTCATTGATGTCTTTTTTTTAACATCATCAAAATTTCCCCCAGCATCCCTTTCTCCTTCCAGATAGTCATCCCATACAATAACATTTTTAAAGAAAAATTTAAAAGTTAGCAAAATATATCAATACAGCAAAAAAGTATAAAAATATATGCAATATACCCCAGTTGAAAATATCCCACCTCTGCAAGGGAGTGGTTTGGAATTGTCTTCTCATATCTCCTCCTTGGAGCAATACTTGTTCTTCATCCTTCTGCAACATTCACGTTTGATTTTTTTGGTGATTGATTTTTTTTTCTGTTTATATTGTTGTAGTCACTCTGTAAATTGTTATTGTTTTCTTGTCTCTGCTTACTTTATTCTGCATCACATCCTATAGATCTTTCCATTCTTCTCTATAGTTATCACATTCATAATTTTTAAAATTTAATTTATTGGGTTTTTTGGTTACATTTTAAGTTCCAAACTGTTTCTTGCCTTCTCTCCCCACCCCACACTAGAGAAGGCCACCTTTTGACACAGATATACATACACACACACACACACATATATGTAAAACCATACTATGCGTGAGTTAGAGTTAGAAGGTACCTTAGAGACAGTGGTGCCTCCGGTAAATGTTTAATAACCAGCTCTCCCCAAAGCTCAACAAACTTTAAAGTCTAATCTGCATTGTTAACATTTCCTCCATCATTTTCTTAAGCCTAAATAGTCAACAAAAACAATAAATCAAGCTGTGCTTTGTAGTGTTTGCTGATTTCAGAGGGGTAAATGTTCACGCTGAAAATTTAACAATCAGCTCTCCAATAAGCTGTCTGTAGCATACCCCTGCTTAGAGATCAAAAGTCAGTCTAGGGTTTCTTAACTTGATATCCATCAACCCCCATGGATAGATTTCAGAAGGTCTGTGAACTTAGGTGGGAAAACAATTATATCTTTATTTTCACTAACCTTCAACTGAAATTTAGCATTTCCACCAATTATTTAAAAACATTATGAGAAAGAGATCACAGACTTCACTGAACTGCCAAAAGGGTCTGTGACATAGAGATTAAGAGCCCTGCTATAGTCTAATCTCTTCATTTCGTGAACTGAAACTTTAAGAGATTTGTCCAGGGTCACACAGCTATCAGTTACTTGAGGACTTTAATCCAAATCTTTCTGACTACAGTTCAATGCTCTATTCACAATGCCCCGATCTTCTATGATGCCCTCTTTTGCAACAGGACAGGACAAAAACCAGTGCAAAAGAATAAAAGGACAACCTCTGCTTTACATCCTCCCTCTTTTTACTCTTCCCTTTCTCTCTCCTCTTCAGAGATAGCAGCATAGGAGGCTGAGACAGAGCCAATATCCTTATAAGCAATGAGTCTAACCATCAACAGCTCCCCCACCTCCATCTTTATAGTCTGATCTACTTTTCCCAACCAACACCCATTCCCAACTCATCATGGAATTAAGCTCGCTTCCCAGCCCCCTCCCCTTGTCATTTGGGCCATTTGGAGAATGGCAATTGAAACAATCAGATTGATTCTGTATCATCTTTTAATTGATCCTATTTATGGTAAATTGAGTTTGTCCTGTAACTGCTTAAGTCATGGTTCTTTGTCTCAGAACTCAGTTCAATTGTGCAATTATCAGCTATGATAGACTTAGCTCTTCTCAGCAATACAATGATCCAAGACAATTCCAAAAGACTTAAAATGAAAAATGCGATCCAAATCCAGAGAAAAAACCAATGGAGTCTGAATGCAGATCGAAGCATACTATTTTCACTTTTTTTTCCTTTTGATCTGTTTCTCCTTTCCTAACACGACTACTGTGGAAATATGTTTTACAAGATTATATATGTATAACCTATATCATATTGCTTGCCATCTTGGGGAGGGAGGGAGAAAAACTTGAAACTCAAAAAAAATTTCAAAAAATGAATGTCAAAAATTATCTTTATATGTAATTGGAAAAAAGAAAATATTAATTACGTTAAAAGAACCTAGTTCAAAAATTCAGCTGGCCTATAATGAGTTGAGTTTAGAAATCTAGTTCTCCTGCCAATCACTGTTCTATTCTTGCCTCAAGGAAATCTGTTATCCTTGAGGAATGCAGATGGACATCAGGGAGTTTAGCCTAGCGTCTTTACACCACCAAGCTATCCTTCAAGGATGTCTGGTTTGTTCTCCAAAGAAATCTGGTCCGCTATGTCTGACCTTGCAGGTGGACTCAAACAACTAATGTTTCTTAGTCACAGGAAGGAAAGAGGGGGTTGTTACTAGCCCCTCATTCCTACTTTCCAACCAATCATAATGTCCCCCACTCCTCAGCTCTGTAATGTCATACTGATTTTGCTATTCACGATATCAAGCTCTTTTAACCAACCATAACTTGGTGGCAAAGGGACAGTTAGATGGTGCAGTGGATAGAGTACCTGAAGTCAGGAAGACTTGAGTTCAAATCTGGCCTCAGACACTTACTAGCTGTGTGACCCTGGGCAAGTCACTTAACCCTGTTTGCCTCACTTTCCTCATCTGTAAAATGAGCTGGAGGAAAAAAGGCAAACCAATCCAATATCTTCGCCAAGAAGACCCCAAAATGGGGTTACAAAGAGTCAGACATGACTGAAAATGATTAAACAACAACTTGCTTCCTGTCTACAAAGTCCTGTTCTTTGTTCTATACTGCCTGAAACTACAAAAGAGAGCCGTCCTCCTCATTTGGGGTCTTAGCTTTGCTGAGGAAGCTGAGATCCTATTTATTGGTAAATCCACACTTTACTAATAAATTGCTCAGGCTCAGAACTTTGTGCCTTAGTTTACCTTAACTGTTAAACAACCTTATTCCATTAAAGTAAAACCTTATGGATTTGATCTGAGGGAACCCCACTAGCATTTTAGAATACTTCTAAGTAAATATTTTCTAAAAAATATTTTTTAACGTAGTGTTCCAGGGGGTATAAAATATTTTTCTACTCCTAACCCTTCATTTTATAGATATGAAAACTGAGACCAAGAGCATTGAAATAATTTGCCCAGGATCAGATGGCTACTTCTTTTTTTAGTTGATGTGTGATTTTAAATCATTCAATGAAAAAGTAATTATGTACATAAAAAGGGAATACCAATGCAGAAGGCACAGGACTTGACTGGGGCATAATGTACATACATAGTTTTCATGATTAGAGGTAGATTGATGGCTCAGTAGAGCCTGGAGTCAAGGAGAGCTGAGTTCATATTTGACCTGAGACAATGCCTAGCTGTGTGATCCAGGGCAAGTCACTTCACTTCTGTTTTCCTCAGTTTCCTCAACTGCAAAATGGGGATAATAACAGCACCCCCAAATGAAGTAGTATTTGTGACCAGTGCTTAGCACAGTGCCTAGTACATAGTAAGCATTATGTAAATGCTAGTTGTTGTTATTATTATTTGGGAAAAGACCACTGGGGGAGGAAATCACAATGTAATAATATTTGTAATACCTACTACAAAAGATTGTTACAAGAAGAGCACTTTGTAGACTTTAAAGTGCTATATAAAAATCAAATAACACTAAGACTGTGGAGGCCTTTACAGGTTTTTTTTCTTTTTTAACTGCTATGAGAGACAGCATGGGGTGTTTGAGGCCAAATTCACATAAGAAAAAAATATTTTTATGCAAAGACATAGACACACTCAACTAGATGGCACAGTGGATAGACTGCTGGGCTTGGAATCAGGAAGGCTTACCTTCCTGAGTTCAAATCTGGCCTCAGACACTTACTAGACACATCCTGCAGTCACTTAACCCTGTTTGCCTCAGTTTTCTCATCTGTAAACTGAACTGGAGAAGGAAAAGACAAACCATTCCAGTATCTTTGCCAATAAAACTCCAAAACTCCAAGAAAATAGGGTTGGACACGACATCATCATCATCATCAACAACAACAGAGAGACATACAAAAGGGAAAGGAAGAGAAGGGAGCATGGGAAAGGGAATATGCATTTTTTACATAATGCTTACTATGTGCTAGGCACCAGGCTAAGAGCATTTTACAAATATTATCTCACTTGATCCTCACAACAACCCTGTGAGATAGGTGTTGTTACTATCCTCATTTTACAGTTGAAGAAACTGAGGCAAACAGTGGTTAAGTGACTTGCCCAGGGTCACACAGCTAGTAAGTGTCTAAAGATGGATTTGAATTCAGGTCTTCCTGATTCCAGGCCACTGTGTTATCTCCCTGCCTCAGCTATCACAGGATAGACAAAAGAATTGCAGAAGTGAGCAATTAAAAAGATAGTTATAGGAATTTTCTCTCCTAACATTAGATGGTGGAGGGCTTTGGGATCCCATTCTCTCATCTGTAAATTGAGGAAATGGACTAGGTAATTGTCAGGGTCTCTTCCTTCTCTATGACTCTGTGATACTCAGTTTTGAGTCCAAAAGTGACCTCACAACTGGAGTAAGCAGAAGTAGTGAGCCACTGGGAACTTGTGGGCAGGTAAAAACCCACCCAGTTCTTTAATGGCAGATGTAGGAATCAGACCCTGGGCTCTTGACCACTAATCTAGTCCATTTTCTTTTACACTAAGCTGTCTCTCCAAGTTAGAAGATCCTGACAATAATTTTTTTTTTTTCTGCCTGAGATTGGTCACTTGGGAGAGGAGTCAGTGGAATACATGGCAAAACTTTTAACCCCTCCCTTCCAATGACCATGCCAAAGGGCACCTTGGCCATGGTGCCTGGGACCTCTACAAGAAAGCGTTCTGCCTATCTCTTATTGTAGCATGCTTCTAAGAATTATTACATAATGCTATTTTTCTCTATCATCAAAAACATACTTGTTACATAGGAAAAGAAACCTCTAAAATTTCCATTCACAGCTATTTTCCAGATTCCTATGAATTTCCCTAGGTTGGGAAAATGATCCTCTTCCATCTTCAAGGAACATTTGGGAAAACTCAACTGCATTTCCCTAGCACAGTTTGAATCTTGTGATTTAATCTATTCTCCAGAGAGATTGCCCATGTTGACACATCTCCCTAGGCCCAACCCACCTCTAATTCATTTGCAGTTGGGGCCCCCAAAAAATTAATTTCATCTTTTTTCTGAAGTTTTGTTGCTGCCTTTTGTTTTCTCATCATAGTCATTTACAAATCTATGCCCCCCTTTCCTCACCCCAAACCATTCCCTTGAAACAAAGAAAAGTATTTAATCAAAAAACAGGAGACTTTAAAAAATACAATCAAATCCCAATGCTCTTTACCAGTAAAGGGGCTCAGTAGTAGAAACATCTAAAACTTCAATATATGTTCTTGAGGTTTTTAATGAAGCTATAGCATATTAATCTTAATTTCCCTGGTATTTAGGCTTATATTCAAATGAGTTGGCATCCCAGCTCTGATCTCAGGAAGGATACCGGCAAGTTATACTACATCTTTTTCAGAATGGTAAAGGGATAAATCAAAGGAACTAGGTCTGGAGAAAAGAAGGCTGTCTTCTGAAGGGAATGTTGCTCAGTCTTTTCAGTTGTGTCTGACTCTTCCTGACCCCATTTTGGGGTTTTCTTGGCAAAGATACTGGAATGGTTTGCCATGTTTTTCTCCACCTCATTTTACAGATGAGGAAACTGAGGCAAACAGGATTAAGTAATTTGCTCAGGATAACACAGTTAGTAAGTGTCTGAGGATGGGTTTGAACTCATGAAGATGAGTCATTCTGATTCTAAGTCCAGTCTCTATCCATTGCACCTCCTAGCTGCCTCTTTGAAGGGAATAGCTGTCTTTAAATATTTTAAGAGGGTGCCATGTGGAAGAGGATTTAGATTTTTTTTATTGCATGGCCTCAGAGGACAGAACTAAGAACAATAGGTAGAAGTTTTAGAGAGATCCACTTAATCTGGATGTAAAGGAAATGGAATTGACTGCCTTGGGAGGTACTGAAATCTCTATTGATGGAAGTGTCCCAGCAGAGGCTGGTGATGTGATAAAGGGGATTCCTATTGTTAGAGGGATTGGACTAAATGATCTCTGAGACCTCTTCTCACTTGAAGATTCCATGAACCTATGAGAATAATGGCAAAGGCACATTAAAAGGAATAATGGGAATGAAAATTTTGCTATAGCTACTCAAGAATCAATGCTATATCCAAGACAGAATATGGTTTCCTGTCTACAGTTTTCCCCTATTCCATCACCCTGATTGAGTCTACTTACATCAGTGGAAGTTTCAGTCAAGGTCAAGCACAAGAGCATTTAATAACTGGAGAACAAGCAGACAGATAGAATCTCAAGGATACTCACCATCTTGAAGTGCTTGGTGACTCTACCAGAGAATGACTGCTGAGAAATGTGGTGCAGGGAAAATTTATGGGCACTTCAGGGCAGCTGGTCACCACTGATAAAAGGGAGGTGGGACAGTCACGTCAGAGACTGATCCAATCCCAAAGAAAATTGGAGGGTGTGGAGGCCATGACTGCTTAGGGGCATAGTAACTAATTAGCATTTTCCACACTTTTTGGTCAGGGCTTGTGAAGGGAGAGAGAAAGGAACTGCAAGGAACCCATCATGTCCTTTGAGTCTAGAGGATCTTAGAGATTTATCTAATCCAACCCTTCATTTTATTGATGATGAAAGTGAGGCACAGAGAGGTAGGGTGACTTGTCTAAAGTCACACACCTTGTGAGGGCACAGCCAAAACTTAGAATCCAGAGTTTCTGACTCCCAATCCAGTGTGCCTTCCACCTCTTCATCCTGACCCTCCTGACTCACATTGCTTTTTCTTCTCCTTCCAGACACTAGGTGTACAAGGGGGGAAGAAAATGGGAAAAACCAAAACAGAAGGTATGCCAACCAGAGACAAGGAAGAATAAAGAAATGAATCCAATTATCCTCGGGTTTCCTTATGTGTGTACAAGTTACTTATAGTTACTTTTGATAGTCTGGTAATTTTATTAGTAACATTATTGATACTACTATTGAGAAGCAACTTGGCATAGTGGAAAGGACATTGGATTTGGGATCAAAAGATACAGGCTACTGTTGTCTTAGATCAGGGATGGAAAGGATTAAGGGAAAGTGAATAAGGAGTTTGTGCCAGAGACTGTGTTGTCAAGGAAACAGCCAATTTTTTTGCCAGTTGGTATAAACAAAAATAGTAGCTTACAGATGATGACACAATGTGAAAGTTGTATATTAGAACCACATTGTTTTGTGACTCACTAATGCACTTATCAAGGCATCTAGGTGGCTATGGATGGAGTACTGGGCCTGGAGTCAGGAAGATTCACATTCATGAGTTCAAATCTGACCTCACACACTTACTAACTGTGTGACCTGGGCAAGCCACTCAACTCTGTTTTGCCTCATCTATAAAATGACCTGGAGAAGGAAAAGGCAAACCACTTCAGTATCTCTGTCAAGAAAACCCCAAACGGGGTCACCAAGAGTTGGACATGACTGAACAACAACAATGCACTTATCATGGACTAGTGTGTGTTAATTATTTGTGTTTGTGACTCATTCCATCCATCTCATGGCTAGACTATAGGCTCCATGAGAACAGGGACCAAATCTAATCTAAATCTAAAACTTTGTCTCTCCCCTAGCAGCTAGCTCCATGCTCTGCACACTGTAAGTGCTCAACAAATATTTATTTATTGACACTATTGACTTAATATTATACTATTGGCAGGGTGTTTGCTTTAAGCTGTTTCTCAATAGTAGCCATGGATTTGCATAAGCCACACATATACACCTTGAGATGGTGTATTTGGAGTCAGAGGACCTGAGTTCAAATCTATTGACTACCTGTTTGGCACCAGGCAAATCATTTCAACTCTCTGGGTCTGGTTACCTCATGTGTAAAATGAGAGAGTTGCAGCAGATATTTTCTGAGGTCCCTTTCAGTTCTAAATCCTATGATCTATGAGTGCTATGCATTTGTGAGCTGAGATTAGAGGTATAGACTGTCAATTGGTAACAGAGTTTTCTTTGTGCAGACCTAACTAGCCTCTTTAGGAGTTGAGCTTATGCCTTCACAAGAACAGCAACCCTAAGTAAGCTAACAATCCAAAATGAAAGATGAAAAACTACAGGCCTAAGCACTGAAAGGGAAAAGAGGAGGAAGTGTTGGATTATCAGAGCCTAGAAGAACATTTGAGCCAGAGAAAAAACCTGAAGCAAGGGTTTGGGAAGGGAAGTCCGCAGGGAAAGGGGGAAGAATGGAGATTCTGAAGTTGTTGACTTTACTGTCGGAATATGTTTAAATAATATTGTTTTACTGTTCTCCCCTCTGGTCAGACCACCTCTGGTACACAGCGTTCAGTGCTCAGGGCCCCATTTGAGCAAAGACATTGATGAACTGGTTTAAACCCAGAGAAAGATAATACAAGATGGTGAAGGCAGCTCAACATTAGGACATACAAGGATTGCATCTGACCTTTGTATCTCTTCCTTCTCCCCTCAGCCACCAGCCACCCACCCAGTACAGAGCTCTGCATATGTTGGCCTGTAATAAGTGTTCATTGATTTGAATTATGGCAGAAGTTATTCGTGGCATATTTTAGATGACCTTAGAGTTCACTTACAACTTTGAGAGTATAGAGATTCTATTAATATTCCTGACAAGAAAAGCTGGGGTTGTCCTTAGTGTTTACTCTGACCTTTGGGCATAATTTCCTGCCCTCTCTTGGAAATTTTCTACATACAGTACTCTGTGTTCCATATCTGATCAATCATGAGAGGCCATGTGATCTGGTAGTCCTGTTCATCACTTCTCATAAATCTATTCTTCACCCTTAGCATGACCTCCAGGGATCCCTTCACCCTTCAGTGCTTTACTGGCCCATCACCCCTGGTCTGACTTTACTTTCTCCTCTTCCCAAACTTGAGACTGTAGTTAACCAGTTCAACTCTACAATGTCTTCTACTCTTGAATACTCTGCCCCCTTGACCGTTCCCTTCTCACATTTTGTTAAACCTCAACCATGGATTATCCTTAGCCATTTGCTCTTCTTACTTTTACCCACATGCTATTAACTGTCACTAAAGGAAGTGACATAGTGACATAGTGACTGTGTCTACTGTAAATTGGTGCTACCTAATATTAACTGGGCCCTAACTGATACTAACTGATCTTCTAGCACATTTTCCCATTGACTTTTCCAAACTTCTTTTTTCCCTAAGCTTCACATATCACCCCTGTCCTCTTCATAGAAGAGGACCTTATTTCATATTTTTCTCAGAAAATAGTGACCATTTCCAGTAAGTTTCCTCTTCGCTGCTACTCTATATCTTAAAACCCCTTAACACTACTTCATTGCTTCAATGTCTGATAAAGAGATGGTACTTCTCTTCACCAAGGTCAATTCCTTTGTTTGGGCCCTATAACCAAACACCCCCAACCCCATTTCTTGGAGCTGGGGTAAAAGAGAGGGAGAGCTGGGGAAGGAAGTCCTTCCCCTTTCACTCATTCAGTTCACGGTACCCATGATGTGGGTGAACTGGGATCTTCACCCTCTGGACACAGCAGGAAAGAGAACACAGGAAAGGGCACTGGCCAGTAAGTGCAGCTATCTCAGGGTCACCAGTTTTAAAAATGCAGCCTGTTCCAGTTAGGTAGCCAGTCAAAAATGGCTGACCTGACCCATGTGGTAGGGGACGAAGAATGCTTCCATCTTAGGATATCTGTGCATGTGCAGAGAAGCCCCCTTAAGGGTGCCTCCATTGTAGGCAAACTGGGCATTCTCCAAAAGTACCATTACGCTATGGTTAAAGAAGACTGGGGATGGCTTCTTGAAGAACGTGGAGCTTTAGCTAAAACCTGAAGGAAACCAGGGAAGCCAGAGGAAATGAGAAGAGTAAGCATTTCAGGCATGGGACATAGTCCATGAAAATGCCTAGTCTGTAGATGGCGTGTCATGTGTGTTAGGTACAGCAAGGATGCCAGTGTCACTACATCATAGAATATATGGCGGTGAGCAGATGACTAGAAAGATAGGAAGAGGTCATTTTATGAAGGGCTTTAAAAACTATGGGGCAGCTAGGTTGCACAGTGGAGAGATCACCGGCCCTGGAATCAGGAGGACCTGAGTTCAAATACGGCTTCAGACACTTGACACTTACTAGCTGTGTGACCCTGGGCAAGTCATTTAACCCCGTTGCCTAGCCAAAAAAAACCTAAAACAAAACAAAACAAAACACATTAAAAAAAACAACAAAAAATAAACAGAAGATTTTATATTTGATTGTAGAAGTTATAGGGAGTCACTTCAGTTCATCGAATAGGGGGGTGAACAAAGTCAGACCTACAGTTTAGGAAGGTCAGTTTGGCAGCTAAACAGAAAATGAACTGGAATGGGGAGAGACTTGAGGAAGGAAAGCCAACCAGAAGGCTGTAATAATTGTCCCGGCACAAAGTGATATAAGCCCGGACCAAGGTGATAGCAGTGTCAGAGGAAAGAAGGCGGCATATACAAGAGATATTATGTAGGTAGAAATTCCAAGTCTTGGCAACTGATTGGAGAGGGAGAGGGAGAGGGAAGAAGAAGAAGAAGGGGAAAGAAGAAGAAGAGGGAAGAAGAAGAAGAAGAGGAAAGAAGAAGAAGAGGAAAGAAGAAGAAGAGGGAAGAAGAAGAAGAAGAAGAAGAAGAAGAAGAAGAAGAAGAAGAAGAAGAAGAAGAAGAAGAAGAAGAAGAAGAAGAAGAAGAAGAAGAAGAAGAAGAAGAAGAAGGAGAAGGAGAAGGAGAAAGAGAAGAAGAAGGAGAAGGAGAAGGAGAAGGAGAAGAAGAAGAAGAAAGGAAGAGGAGGAGAAGCCAAGAATGACACCTAGGTTGTGATCCTGGGTTACTGGGACAATAGTAGCATTTAGGAAGAGGGGAGGTTTTACAGGAAAAGATAATGAGTTCAGTTTTGGACATGTTGAGTTTAATACGTGTACAGGACATCCAATTCAAGATATTCACTAGGGAATTGAAGATACGAGACTGGAGGTCAGGAGAGAGGTTAAATCTGTCCAAATAGATCCAAGAATTATTTGTATAGATTTTGTAATTCAATCTCTGGGAGGGAGGGAGGGAGGGAGACACAGAGAGAGAGAGGGAAGAGGACCTAGGACAGAGCCATGTGGGATACCCATGGTTAGTGGGTATAACCTGGATGAATATATGGCAAAGGAGGCTAAGAAGAAGTGGTCAAGTACGAGAAGAAAGAAGAGAGTGGTTCATTGGTTCTCACAGGAGAATCAGTGTCACAAAAGCCTAGAGAGAAAAGAGTATCAAAAAGAACAACAGTGTCAAAGACAGCAGAGAGAGGTCAAGAGGGATGAGGATTGGGAATACATTCCTTATTTTTGTCAAGGACACCTCCTTCTTTCCAGTAACCCAGGGTCACCACCTCGTCACACCTTAACTCTTCGCTCTCCCTCACTCCATATAGATAATCAGTTGCCAAGTCTTGCAGGTTCTATCTCCACAACATCTCTCTCATCAGTCCTGCTCTGTCCACTCACATGACCATCACGCCAGTTCAAGTGCTTATCACCTCTCACCCAGCTGGTTGGAACAGTCCCCTCATTGATTGCTATACCTATCTTCAGTGACTCTCTATTGCATCGAAGATAACATTCAAACTCCTCTGTTAGCGTTCAAAGTCCTTTATAATCTGTTTCCAGCCTATGTTTTCAAGCTCATTGAACATTTCTTCTCCTCACAAACTCTATGTTCCAGGCAAACTGGCTTCCTTCCTATTCTCTATGTACATGATATCATGTCTGTCTTTGTACACTATGCTTCATGCTTGGAATGGACTCCTTCACCTAGCCTTTTAGAATCTCTAGATTCCAATTTAGAACATATCCCTCTGTCCCTTTATTGTAGGGGTACACCTGTCATTTTTTGGGGGCCCCGATGGCTCAGAGTGAATGCAAATAGCAACTGTTTCTGTTTTTGGCCAGAAATCTTGAGGGTCTTCCCCTCCCAGAGTCATTTTTTTTAACTAGGTAGAAGAGGCCATTTTTTTGCCTCACTTCTTACCTAGCCTTAATCACTGAATGGGTGTTGCCTCAGTCAAACTGAGACCTGGGAAAGACCTTAGTTTAAAAAAGCCAAGGTCTCGCATTGCATCCAGGGCCGTCTCCAGTTATCCTGATCTCTATCTTGTCACTGGGCCCAGATGCTTCTGGAGGAGAAAGTGAGGCTGGTGACTTTGCACAGCACTCTCTCATTCAAATCCAATCCACTTGCAGGTCATGGCATCACCTTCTGATGCCATGGTCCTCTTTGAGAATGAAAGACAAACAGCAGGGGAGTGGTGCTGTGGATGTGAAATATTGCATAAAAGGTTAGACATGGTCAATGTGTGAGTTGGTTTTACTGAATATATTTTTTCTTTCTTTTTTTACTCTTTATTATAAGAGATGGTTTCATTACAAAGGCAGAGGAGGGGAGGGCCATATGTGGGAAATAATAACAACAAAAAGTATAACCAAAAAAGAGAAATAAAAAATCACTCCAAGCTTCTTTTAAGGTTTAGTTCAAGTAACCTCTCATCCTGCAGGCCTTTTCCGTTTCCCTCTCCTTACTCTACTTGACAGTACTTAATTTATTTATTCTATGTATACTCTGTATTCTTTGTATTTACTTATCTGTACATACTTTGATTCCCTATGCCCTGCCCCCAGTAAAATGCAAACTCCTTAACAGCAGGAACTATTTTTTTTATTCCTGCACAAGGATCGGAATTTAATAAATGTTCATATCAACAAATGAATGAATAAATGAACACCACACTGGGAATAAGACCTGGGTTATTTTCCCAACTCTACGACTCATTAACTACATTACTTTCAGCAAGTCATTTTACCCCCTCTAAGCCTCAGTTTCCTCATCTGTAAAAGGAGAGGATCTCACTAACAGATAATTTCTAAAATCCCTTCCAAATCTGACATTGTCTGATTTTTTGATAATATTATCCTAGGAAGGGGTAGCACAGTGTAGTGGATGAGGACTGGTCTTGGAGTAAGGAAGACCTGGGTATCTACAACTGATATAAACTGTGTGATTGTGGCAAATCACATAACTGCTCAAGGCCTCTAGGAACCTCTCTTAAGACTCTGAAGAGGTCTGCCTCAATGGTGTCAAACTCAAATAGAAAAGGATCCTGCTACCTGCATATTAACTTAGAAAATCACAAACTAACATTACCTATGTTGTATTGTATTTGTATTTATTTTGTTAATCAGGTTTTATGTTATATTGTCTTTTTATTTATTTTGTTAAATACTTTCTGGTATTGGGCAGTTTTTCAGCAGCTTGCAGAGTTTGATACCTCCTGTCTAAATCACTGGTGTTAATCCCCACATTGAGATTTCCCTATATTAATGGAATCACCAGCCCAGGCCAAAATTAAAAGCTATCTCCAGGGATCTTCTGTTCCTAATAATGAGCTGAAGCCCATGAATATAGTTGAGTGTTAAATGTATATTGCAATATTATAATTGTGGGAGGCATTGACTGAGCACATTTAAGCAATTGAGTCCCACCAATCCACTTGAAGAAAGCACTAGATATAAGGAGCAGGTAAAAGGGGCAATGAGATGTAAGGACACCCACTTTCAGATTTTGAGTGATTGGGTTTGCTACTTGTAAAGATGTGTCCCTTTTACACCTTGAGGGGTCCATATGGTTTCATACGTAAAGTTAAGGAAACTGGGCTGAGAATTGGCAAAGACAGTGGACCTGTCCCATGCCCTTTTCTCCACCTTATTCCTTGTTATGACTGACTGACTGTAGAAATAGAGCCACAGAGACAGTCAAGAAAGTCATCTCTTAGGAGTACTTCAAGAAGAGTAGAGCAGGACGAGGAAGGGAACCTGTCTTCCCCACTCCACAACAGTGATTTTCCATGATTTGTGAGCATGAGTGACTCAGAAACTTTCTTCCCCCCCCGAAGAGCTGAAAGGACAAGCAGGAGGTTGTTTGAGGAAGTAGTTGGAAGTGGAAAATTCCGTGCAAACATCCTTAATCTTTTTCCTTTCACTTTTGTCATATTTAACAAGCTATGTGAGAGTACTAACGTTCATGAGCTTATGGAGTTAGGAAGAACCTGGGTTGACAGCATATCCGAGTGCTTGTCTTCTATGAATGTAGGGGTCATCAACAGAGAAAAGAGGTTCCACAGAGATTCCACACATTTCCTATCTTTAATAGTTTTAAGCAGTATTTTACATCGTCCCCTGGTTAAATTCCAAATCCAGGAATCTTGAGTTTAAATTGCTTCCTACGAATGGCCAATGGAAGCTCCTGGCTCCATGATCAGGGAATAACATCCATGCGTGCAGACTGAGTGCCCTCTGGTGGCCAGTAGTGATACTATAGCTTTTGGGGAGGCCGCTCCTTGATTAGCCAGAGGCAAATAGAGGTGGCTACTGGGCCGGTGGTTCAAGGATAGCATCCCCTGATGGACAACTTTGACAATGCACTCCTATACTGGGTGATTCATATGGTGACACACTGTCTTTCTGTAGGCTTAAGGAAAACAACGCATGAGTCAATTTGGACTGTTGTTACTTCTCATACTGCCTATCTCGCTGTATATACACAAAGCAACACAAAAAAAAATCCACAATTCCATGTAAAGGTAGGATGGTGATGTGGTTAGAGTGCTGGTTATGGAGTTAGGAAGAGCTGGGTTCAAATCTCATCTCTGATACTAGCTATGTGACCCTGGACAAGTTACTTAATCTCTCTGTTTCAGGCAACTAAGTCTTTGGAAACCAAGAGTTCCTTATGTTGACAAAATTCTAGATACTACATTAATCTCATAATATACTAATATAAAGGGGAATGATTCAGTTGATCTCTCTCAGAGAAATATTTCTTGCAGAAACACATAGAGGAATCAGATATGTACATGCCCACTTGGCCTGAGAGGGTAGACGTTGTTTTTTGACACCAAACTCCTATATGGAGATAAGGGAATTTGATTTCACTAGTCAGTGTGGTGCTGGAATCTAGCCTACTAGAGAGAAGAAAGGATCAGTGTTGGTAGTGCAGATTTTGTCTGGACTTTCTAGAGAAAGAGAATGATTCTCTAATGCAACATGCTTCTTGGGCAGGGGGGAGGACATCCTCCACATAGTTCCTGAATAGTGTTATACTTGGAGTATAAAGCCAGTGAATTATTTGACAATTCAGGTCTGATAGAAAAAAATAGTTTATTCAGCAGCCTCAAAATATGTTTACCCTCTGGGGGCAATCCACATCAAAGGATGACACCATGAGACAGGGGAGGACTGTGTAGAATATTGTGCTAATTTTGGGAAGGAAACAAGCATTTATTAAGCACCTAATCCACTTGATCCTAGTCTGGATCACTGTCTTGTCATAGTGAGCTATGCTGTGCAGGGATGGACAGGCCATAGTAGAGAGTTCTGACAAAAGGTGATCCACTGAAGAAGGAAATGGCAAACCACTCCAGTATCTTTGCCAAGAAAACTTCAGGGACAGTATTAAAATGATAAAAGATATGACATCTGAAGATGAGCCCCTCAGGTCAGAAGGTGTCCATTATACTACTGGGAAGAGTGGAAATCAGCTACCAATACTTCCAGTACTCATGAAACAAATGGGCCAAAGCCAAAAGGAAGCTCAGCTATGGATGCATCAGGTGATGAAAGGAAAGTCTGAGGCTATGAAGATCAATATTGCATAGGAACTTGGAATGTAAGATCTAGTAACCAAGATGAGCTAGATGTGGCCAAACAAAAGATGGAAAGATTAAACATCAGCAACTTGAGTGTCAGTGAACTTAAATGGAAAGGAATGGGTGAATTTAACTTAGATGATCACTACATCTATTACTGTGGGTAAGAATCCCTTAGAAGAAGTGGAGTAGTCCTCACTGTCCATAAAAGGGTGAGAAAAGCAGTGCTGGGCTATAATCTCAAAAATGACAGAATGAAAATCTGTTCAAATCTAAAGCAAACCATCTAACAACATAGTAATACAAGTCTATGCTCCAACCACTGATTCTGAAGAGGCAAAAGTTGTTCAGTTCTATGAAGACCTATCACCTATAACACCTTCTAGAAATAACGGCAAAAAAGATGTCCCATTTGTCATAGGGGATTGGAATGCTAAAGTAGGCAATCAAAAATAATTGGGATAACATGCAAGTTTGGCCTTGGAGTACAAAATGAAGCAGGGCAGAGACTAATAGAGCTTTGTCAAGATTACTCACTGGTCACAGCAAACGCTCTTTTTTAACAATCCAAAATGTGACTCTACACATGGACATCACCAGATGTTCAACATTGAAATCAAATTGATTATATACTTTGCAGCCAAAGGTGGAGAAGCTCTATGCAGTCAGTTAGAACAAGACCTGGAGCTAACCATGGTTCAGATCATGAGTTTCTTTTTGCAAAATTCAGCCTTAAGTTGAAGAAAGTAGGCAAAACCATCAGACCATATAGGTACGACCTAAATAACATCCCTTATGAATATGAAGTGGAAGTGATAAACAAATTTAAGGGATGAGATCTGATAGATAGAGTGTCTGAATAATTATGGACAGAGGTTCACAATATTATACAGGAGGCAACAACAAAAAACATCCCAAAGAAAAAAAAAGAGCAAGAAAGCAAAATGGTTATCTGATGACACTTTACAAATGGCTGAGGAAAGAAAGAAAGGGAAAGGGAAAGATATGCCCAACTGAATGCAGAATTCCAGAGAATAGCAAAGAGAGATAAGAAGGTGTTCTTAAATGAACAATGCAATGAAATAGAAGAAAACAATAGAATGGAAAAGACAATAGATCTCTCCAGGAAAATTAGAGATGTCAAGGAAACTTTTCATGCAAAAATGGGCAAGATAAATGACAAAAAAGGTAGGGACTTAACAGGAGTAGAAGAGATTAAGAAGAGGTGGCAAGAATATACAGAAGAACTTCCTTTTGGCTCTTGGCTAGTTGCTTCATTAGTAATAGAGGTATTTGTAGTTGTCCTCCACCCTTCTGTAGTTCTGTGTTGGACACCTTCTGATCTGAGGTGCTTGTTTTCTGGTGTCATATCTTTTATCATTTTAATACTGGTGTGGTTACTGATCGTGACATCCTGGAGAATGAAGTCAGGTTGGCCTGAAGATTATTATTATTATTATAGCACTGCCAACAATAAGGCTAGTGGAAGTGACAGACTTCCAGATGAGCTATTTAAAATCCTAAAAGATGATGCTGCTAAAGTGCTGTACTTAATGTGCTAACAATTTTGGAAAACTTAACAGTGGCCACTGTATTGGAAATGGTCACTTTACATCCTAATCTTAAAGAAGGGTGATGCCAAAGGACATTCAAATTACTGAACAATTGCACTCATTTCACTTGCCAGCAAAATTATGATTAAGATTCTGCAAGCTAGGCTTCAGCAATACGTAAACCAAGAATTACTGCTTTTCAAAGAGGCAGAGGAACTGAGAACAAATTGCCAATATTCACTAGGTTATGGAGAAAGCAAGGGAATTCCAGAAAAACATCTACTTCTGCTTCATTGACTACACTAATGCTTTTGACTTTGTGGATCACAACAAAATGTGGCAAATCCTCAAAGAGATGGGAATGCCAAATCGTCTTACTTGTCTCCTGAGGAACCTGTATGTGGATCAAGAAGCAACAGTTAGTGGGTTAGCTAGGTGGCACAGTGGATAGAGTACTGGCCTGGAGTCAGGAGGACCTGAGTTCAAATCCGGTCTCAGACCAGACACTTGACACTTACTAGCTGTGTGACCTGGGTAAGTTACTTAACCCCAATTGCCTTGCAAAAAAGAAAAAAAAAAAAAGAAGCAACAGTTAGAACCAAGCGTAAAACAACTGATTGGTTCAAGACTGGGAAAGGATTATGACAAGGCTGTATATTGTCACCTTATTTATTTAACTGATATGCAGAGTACATCATGCAAAATACCAGACTGGATGAATCAAAAGCCAGAATTAAGGTTGCCAGGAGAAATATCAACAATGTCGCATCCATAGACAATACCACTCTGATGGCAGAAAATGAAGAACTAAGAACCTTCTTGATGAAGGTGAAAGACAAGAGTGTAAAAGCTGGCTTGAAGCTTAACATAAAAAAATAAGATCTTGGCAACTAGTCCCATCACTTTCTGTCAGATAGAGGGAGAAGAAATGGAAGCAGCATTCTTGGGCTCAAAGGTCATGGCAGATGGTGACTACAGTCATGAAATTAAAAGACAAACTTGCATCTTGGAAGGAAAGTTATGGAAAATATGGACAACATACTAAAAAGTAGAGACATCACCTTGCTGACAAAGTTACGTATAGTCAAAGCTATACTTTTTCCAGTGGCAAAGTATGGCTGTGAGATTTGGACTGTAAGAAAAGCTGAAAGCTGTAGAAACAATGTTTTTGAATTGAGGTGCTAGAGAAAACTTTTGAGAGTCCTTTGGACAGCAAGGAGATCAAATCAAGCAATACTTAGAGAAATTAATTCAGACTATTCACTGAAAGGTCAAATTCTTCTGAAGCTGAAGCTTAAATACTCTGACCACATAATGAGAAGACAGAACTCTTTGGAAAAGACCCTGATGTTGTGAAAGATTGAAGGCAAAAAGAGAAGGGGATGGTAGAGGATGAGACAAGTAGATAGTGTCATGATAGTCAGTGAACATGAGCTTGGACAGACTTTGGGAGATAGTGGAGGATAGAAGAGCCTGGCATGCTATAGTCCATGGCCTCATAAAGAGTGGGACATGTCTGAACAACTGAAGAACAAATACGCCAGGCACTGTGCTAAGCATTTTACAATTAATATTTCATTTGATCCTCAGGGTGCTGTAATTATCCTCCATTTTACAGTTGAGGACACTAGGGCAGACAGAGTTTAAGTGACTTGCCCAGGGTCACACAGCTAGTAAATGTCTGAGGCCAGATTGGAATCCAGGTCTTCCCAACTCCAGCTCAGTGCTCTGTGTCTGGAGATTCAGCAGCATGTCCAAGCATTGCACAGAGGGCAGCTCTAAGTTCAGTTTCTTTTTTAAGGGAGCTGATGGACTATTTGAGTCCTTTATGTGTTCCTGCGTCTATTTATAGACCCTGTGAGGTCTTTGCATTTTCTGCGTGGTGAAGTAAAGGTGAGCCTACCCATATACATTACTTCCTGGAGTCCCAAGGAGGGGCTAGGACCCTGTGGGCCATTCTGGGTAGTGGAACAAATGGAACAAATGTAAGCTATATTTAGAAATTTTCCTGGAGTGCCTCCAGATGGGAGAAACCAGCCAAAGAAAGAAAACTACCCTCATGGGTCAGCCTCCAGGTTGAGACCTAGGCTGGGTGAGCCTGTAATCTTAGGGTGAAAGTGGGGCTGAGAGTAATATGAAGGAAGAAATTTATCAATCTCAGAGCCTTGGATTATGGGTTATACTCACATGGGAATGTTCAGTTGACCAGAACATTCAACTAATCAGAACACTCTATTCTTCTATTCCTCATTAGATAAACTGGAGTTAACAGTAATACCATTTCACCCAAAGACCTCTGTTGGCTTCTTGGGCCAGTGTTACCCCATATATCAATATAGGATTTCAACAAGAATACATGTTCCTTTCCTGATATACAGGCCTTTGTTCTTTCCCAGCTTATATCGCCATTCCTCCAATTCCTTCTGATTTGCTTAATTTACTTCCAAAAGAAGATTCCACACTCTGCATGACCTGGCTTAGGGTCTGTAAAGTACTTTAAATTACCCCTTCAAAGCAAGAAGCCCTTAAGTCCAAAATACCAGATTGGTACTTTGTTTGGGAAAGTTGCCATTGGAGAAGAAACACAGCAGACTCACATGGTACAGTCCCACAGGGCTCTTGAAACAGTGGCCTTAGTTGAAACCATTGGTCATTTTTATCAGTCACATAAAAAATTGGCTTTTCACGTTTATGGATGCTACAAAGTTGGGAAGAAAAAAATACATAACAGATGCCAGAATCAGGATCTAAAATAATCTTGACAGGCTGGAATGATGGGGCAAAGCCAATCAGAAGAAATTAAGTAAAGCTAAAAACCAAGTCCTACATTTGAGTTGTTTATAATCTACAGTAAAAATATGGGAGGGGCCTATGGTTTCATCAGTGGAGGGAATTCTCAGTATGAAAACCACTTCCAGGAATGCTAATCAACAACTCCTCTGTCATTCATAATCTTAGAAAGTTGCAGGGGGCATGAAGTTGTTTGGTGATTTACCCATAGTAAGACAGACGGGGTTTCAACTCCATGGAATGAAATATCCCTCCAGGATAAGCTCATCACTCCCATTCTTACCACTACACTGATAACTCAAGCCTTAACTGGCAATATCTCTCTCAGCCTCTTCTCCCCTCTGATTGGAAGGTTGGAGGGAGAGAGTACTGAACTCCTCCTAATGCCTTCCTTCATAGAGGACAGAAACTTGACTTAGCTCAATCCACTCTACATCTGTTGCTCTGCCTGGTTTCAACTGAATGGAACAAGATTCCTCCACATGGATACCCACTGGTGTCCTGTTCCCCCTGCCTCCTTTCTTGCTTCCTTTTGCATGTTGTCTCCTCCTTTAGATTGTAATCTACTTGAGGGCAGAAACTGTCTTTCTTTTTATTAATTGTATCCCCAGCACTTAGCACAGTGCCTGGCACATAGTAGATGCTTAATAAATGTTTATTGGATTGGATAAGATGGGTATCCAGTATGACTGGCATGAACTATCAGTTAGAAAATTATTCTAATATCTTGGCTGGAGTGGCAAGGTGGGACCTGAAGTCCTGTGGCATTCAGTGATATTTAAACAAGTCTATAGGATGGCAGGAAGGAAAAGTTTCATACTTCCTTTCCCTGGCTTAAGGATCAACATTCTCTGTCTGCTTGGGCCAGAACCCTGAACTTTCACCTGACCACAGACACCTCAGTTAAAGGACAGAAAAAAGGTATCTAGAGAAGTGGGATATACATAATTTCTTCAGGACCAGAAAAGTCTTCTTATTTATATTAGACCTGTGGTCTAGTTTCTGCATAAGCATTCTTTTTTTAAAATTAATTTATTTATTTTTAGTTTCCAACATTCACTTCCACAAGATTGTGAGTTCCAAATTTTCTCCCCATTTTGTCCCTCCCCCCCAGATGGCGTACATTCTGAATACCCCTTCCCCTAATCTGTTCTCCCTTCTATCTTTCCCACACACACTTCTCTTATCCCCTTCCCCTTCTATTTTCCTGTAGGGCAGGATAGATTTCTATATTCCATTGCCTGTTTATCTTATTTCCCAGTTGCATGTGAAAACAATTTTTAACATTTGTTTTTAAAACTTTGGGTTCCAAGTTTTCTCTCTTCCTCCCTCCCCATCCACCCTTATTGAGAAGGCAAGCGACTTGATACAGATTATACATGTGTAGTCATGCAAAACCCTTCCATAGTAGTCATGTTGTGAAAAACTAACTATATTTCCCTTCATCCTATCCCACCGCCTGTTTATTCTATTCTCTCTTTTGACTTCGCCCCTCCTCAGAAGTGTTTGTTTCTGATTACCCCCTCCTCCAATCTGCCCTCACTTCTGTCATCCTCCCACTCTTTTATCTCCTTTCTCCCTATCTTCTGGTAGGGTAAGATAGATTTCCATACCCAGTTGAGTGTGTATGTTATTCTCTCCTTAAGTCAAATCCAATGAGAATAAGATTCACTCATTCCCTCTCACCTTCCCCTGCTTCTCCTCCACTGTAAAAGTCTTTTCTTGTCTGTTTTATGTGAGATAATTTACCCCATTCTACCTCTCCCTGTCTCCTTCTCCCAGTATAATCCTCTCTCACCCCTTAATTTTATTCTCCAGATATCACCCCTTCATCTTCAACTCACCCTGTGCCTTTTATCAATCTATCTATCTATCCATCTATCTATCTATCCATCTATCTATCTATCTATCTATCTATCTATCTATCTATCTATCTATCTATCTATCTATTGTATGAGCATTCTTGCATACAACTTTATGAACCTCCCAGAATCCCAGAGCTGTAAGAGACCTTGGGAATCTTCCACTAGAATGTAATTTACCTGAGGGTAGGAATTTTCTCACTCTTGTCTTTCCATCCTCCTAATACAGGCCCATAGGAGGCACTTAATAAAATGTTAGTTAACTGATTCATCTAACCCAACTCCATCTTTTTACTGGTGAGAAAAGCAAAGGTGCAGAGAATAGAAGACATTTACCCAAAGTTACATATGTTGTAGTGAACAGGGGCAAGATCTCAACACATGGGGGCAGCTAGGTGACACAGTGGATAGAGCACCAGTCCTGAAGTCAGGAGGACCTGAGTTCAAATCCGGCCTCAGACCAAACACTTGACACTTTCTAGCTGTGTGACTCTGGGCAAGTCACTTAACCCCAATTGCCTAAAAAAAAAATCTCAACACATGTCTTCAGATTCCAAGTTTAGTACACCACACTGCCTTCAGATGGGCCCTTGCACTTAATCAACTTTAAGCCTGTGTCCTGGCTTCCTTTACAACTTTGCCTGTGTGTGTTTACATTCAGATAACTATTCCTCCATATGCATCGCTCTATGAAAATCACAGAATTCTAGAGCCAAAAGGGATCTTTAAGACCATTCAGTCAATACTTTCATTGTAGTGATGAAATTAAAGGACATGACTATGAGAAAGTGATGTATTATGGTCTGCCCCTGCTCACCCCCATCACTGCCTTGTGGTAGAGAGACTTTGTAGTTCTATGAAACTATGAACTATGCCGTGCAGTTTACCTAAGATGGACAGGTCATATTAGACAGTTCTGACAAAAGGTGATTCACTGAAGAAGGAAATGAAAAACTACACTAGTACCTTTGCCAAGAAAGCCCCATGGCCAGTATTAAAATGCTAAAAGATATGACACCCAAAGATCAGCCCCTCAGGATAGGAAGTGTCCAACACTCTACTGGAGAAGAGTGTGGGGCAACTACAAATAAGTCCAGAAAGAGTGAAGCAGCTGGGACAAAGCCAAAAGAAAGCTCAGCTGTGGATGTGCTTGGTGATGAAAAGAAAATCCAGTGCTATAAAGAGCAATATTGCATAGGAACCTGGAATGTAAGATCTAAGAACCAAGGTAAGCTGGATGTGGCCAAACAAGAGATGGAGAGATTAGCTATCAACATCTTGGGTGTCAATAATTTTAAATGGAAGGGAATGGATGAATTTAACTTAGGTGATCACTACATCTACTACTATGTGTAAGAATCCCTTAGAAGAAGTGGAGTAGTCCTCATAGTCGATAAAAGGGTGAGAAAAGCAGTGCTGGGCTATAATCTCAAAAGTGACAGAATAGAAATCTGTTTGAATCTAAGGCAAACCATTTAACAACATAGTAATATAAGTCCATGCTCTGATGCTGAACATACTGATGCTAAAGAGGCTGCTCAGTTCTATGAAGACCTATAACACCTTCTAGAAATAATGGCAAAAAAGATGTCCCATTTATCATAGGGGATTGGAATATTAAAGGAGGCAATCAAAAACAATTGGGATAACATGCAAGTTTGGCCTTGGAGTACAAAATGAAGGAGGGCAGAGACTAACAGAGCTTCATCAAGATAACTCACTGATCATAGCAAACACTTTTTCAACAACCCAAAATATGACTCTACACATGGACATCCCCAGATGTTCAATATTAGATTCATTATATACTTTGCAGTCAAAGGTGAAGAAGCTCTATGCAGTCAGTTAGAACAAGACCTGGAGGTGACTAAGGCTCAAATCATGAGCTTCTTTTTGCAAAACTCAGACTTAAATTGAAGAAAGTAGGCAAAGCCATCAGACCATATAGGTATGACCTAAATAACACCCCTTATGAGTATGAAGTGGAAGTGATGAACAAATTTAAGGGATCGTATTTGGTATAGATAGTACCTGAATAACTAAGGACAGAAGTTCACAATTTTGTACAGGAGGCAACAACAAAAAACATTCCAAAGAAAAAGCAAAGCAAGAAAGCAAAAATGCTGCCTGATGATGCTTTACAAATAGCTGAGGGAAGAAAGAAAGAGAAAGGGAAAGGGAAAGATATACTCAAATGAGTGCAGAATTCCAGAGAATGCCAAGGAGAGATAAGAAAGTGTTCTTAAATAGGCAATGCAAAGAAATAGAAGAAAACAAAAAAAATGGAAAGACAAGAAATCTCTTCAGGAAAATTGGAGATGTCAAGGGAACTTTTCATGCAAAAATGGGCATGACAAAAGACAAAAATGGTAGGAACTTAACAGAAGTAGAAGAGATTAAGAAGAGGTGGCAAGAATATACAGAAGAGGTGCAGCTAGGTGGCGCAGTGGATCGAGCACCAGCCCTGGATTCAGGAGGACCTGAGTTCAAATCCAACTTCAGACACATAACATTTTCTAGCTGTGTGACCCTGGGAAAGTCACTTAGCCCGATTGCCTACTCCCACCCCCCCAAAAAAAGAATGTACAGAAGAACTATACAAGAAAGATCTTAATTAACATCACTGATAACTGTGATAGTGTGGTTACTGATCCTGATATCCTGGAGAATGAAGTTAAGTGAACCTTAGGAAGCATTGCTAACAATAAGGCTAACAGAGGTGATAGATTTCCAGCTGAGCTATTTAAAATCCTAAAAAATGATGCTGTTAAAGTGCTATACTTAATATGCTAACAATTTTGGAAAACTTGACAGTAGCCACTGGATTGGAAATGGTCACTTTACATCCTAATCCTAAAGAAGGGTGATGCCAAAGAACATTCAAATTACCGAACAATTGCACTCATTTCACTTGCCAGTAAGGCTGTGATTAAGATTCTGCAAGCTTGGCTTCAGCAATATGCAAACCAAGAATTACCAGAAGAGTAGACTGGTTTTCAAAGAGACAGAGGAACTAGAGACCAAATTGCCAACATTCAGTAGATTATGGAGAAAGCAAGGGAGTTCCAGAAAAACATCTACTTCTGCTTCATTGACTACACTAAAGCCTTTGACTGTATGGATCACAACAAAATGTGGCAAGTCCTCAAAGAGATGGGAATGCCAGATCATCTTACTTGTCTCCTGAGGAACCTGTATGTGGGCCAAGAAGCAATAGTTAGAACCAAATATAAAACAACTGATTGGTTCAAGATTGGGAAAGTATGACAAGGCTGTATATTGTCACCTTATTTACTTAACTTATATGCAGAGTTCATCATGCAAAATACCAGACTGGATGAATCAAAAGCCAGAATTAAGGTTGCCAGGAGAAATATCAACAATTTCAGGTATGCAGACAACACCATTATGATAGTAGGTTTGAAGAAGAATTAAGAAGCCTCTTGATGAAGGTGAAAGACAGGAGTGTAAAAGCTGGCTCGAAGCTTAACATTAAAAAAAAGGCTAAGGTTTTGGTAACTAGTCCCATTACTTTCTGGCTAATAGAGAGAGAAGAAATGGAAGCAGTGTCAAACTGCATATTCTTGGGCTCAAAGATCATAGCAGATGGCAACTACAGGCATGAAATTAAAAGACACTTGCACCTTGGAAGGAAAGCTGTGGCAAATATGTATTACATACTTAAAAGCAGAGATATCACCTTGTCAACAAAGTTTCATATGGTCAAAGCTATGGTTTTTCCAATGGTTGTGAGAGTGGGCTATAAGGAAAGCTGAATGCTGTAGAATCAATGTTCTTGAATTGTGGTGCTAGAGAAGACTTTTGAGATTTCTTTGGACAGCAAGGAGATTAAATCAGTCCATACTTAAAAGAAATTAACTCTGACTATTCATTGGGATGACAAATACTGAAGCTGAAGCTTAAATACTTTGGCCACATAATGAGAAGACAGGAATCATTGGAAAATACCCTGATGTTGTGAAAGATTGAAGGCAAAAGGAGAAGGGGATGGCAGCAAATGAGATGGATATTGTCATGGAAGCAATGACCATGAGCTTGGACAGATTTCAGGAAATAGTGGAGGACAGAAGTGCCTGACCATACCATGGTCCCATGGAATAACAAAGAGTCAGACATGACTGAATAACTGAACAACAACGACTACAGCCTAAGGAAGAGGAAAGAAAGTGCTAGACTTACAGTCAGAAAAACATGGGTTCAAATCTCATTAGTAGCACTTCTGAACTGTGTGATCATAGGCACTCAAACTTTCTGAATTTCTGTTTCCATGTCTGTAATATGGGGATAACACCTGTAGTAACCTCTTTGAGGGTTGTTGTGAAACACAAATGGAGATGTTTGTTAAATGCTTCGCAAACTTGAAACGTGATATAAATGTCAGTTTTCATTATTATTGACCAAGGTCAGCCAACTAGTTAGGACAAGAACAATTTGTTTCAGCCCTTGTGGCCATGGTCATAATTATGTGTTTCTTCCCTTGACTGAACTAAGCATGGCTCAGTGAGTCAAGCCTCAAGCTAAGCCCCAGAGTATGTTCTAAGATATCATTCTTGTCCTGGGCCAGAGTGGACAATGCTCAGTTACAGAACTTGCTGTTCCTTAGCTCATGTTTTTCTGAATAGCTCTTGTGTCATATAGTAGGTTTAACTAGTCAGACTCACTGAGCAGAAGAAGACAAGCAGGAAAGAGAAGAAATAGTTCTGCATGCATGAGAGACAGACAGAGGAACAGAGAGAAAGAAAGAAAAAAGGAGAGAGAGAAGAAAAGGGATGTCTCCTTCTAGGATGCCTACCTGAGATCATTAGGATCCAAGGAGGAGGAAGGAAAGATCTCATAGTCTCGGCAAAACTGGAAACAGAGATATTTTCAATTTCAATTAAATTCAACAAACATTTGTTGAGAATCTACTGTGAGCCTTTTAAAGCACCATGCAAATGGGAGGACTTTGTAGGAGGACATGGATGATAATCAACCAACAAACATTTGTTAAGTATCTGTACTGTGTTCAGTGCTGGATAATAAAAGAAGGTCCCAGATCTTAAAGACCTTATAATCCATTAGGGAAAATGACAGATTGCTAATAAGAATAATGTAAAATTATAATGAATGACATTTTCATAGCACCTTAATTTGCAAAGCATTCCACAAACATCTCACTTGAACCTCACAATAATCCCGTGAAGCCGATACTATTTGTTTTTGGTTTTATATTTGTAGATAGATTTTTATTGATATTTTTGTTTTTATATCACCTAGATTTCCCCTGTGTCCCTCTCTTACCCCTTCCCAGAGAGCCATCTCTTATCACAAATAATTTTTTAAAATTAATTTAGTTTCAGTTTTCAACGATCACTTCCATAAGCTTTTGGGTTTTAAATTTTCTCCCCTCCCTCCCTGCCTCCTTCCCCAAGATGGCATACAATCTGATATAGGCTCTACATATACATTCCTATTAAACATATTTTCATATTAGTTATGTTGTAAAGAAGAATTAGAACCAATAGAAGAACCACAAAAAAGAAGGAAAAAAATTTTTAAAAAATTAAAAAAAAGAAAGAAGGAAAAAAAGAGCAAATAGTATGCTTTTATCTGCATTCAAACTCCATAGTTCTTTCTCTGGATCACAAATAATTTTTCAAAAAAGAAAAAGAAAAAATTAAAAAGCAAAACAAACCAACACAAAGAAAAATATCTGACATATGCAATGTTCCAAACATAGCTATGCAAACAGGATGGAAGGGGGTATGGTATCTTTTCATATTTCTTCTTTAGGGTCAAGCTTATTCTTAATGATTTTGAAAGATTCATTTTTAATGATTTTGTGGTGTTGGTTCTTTCAATTTACATTGTTGTAGTCATTGTGTATATTGTTTTCTTGGCTTTGCTTACTTAATTTTGCATCAGTTCATGTATATCTTTCCATACTTCTCTATACTCATCATCATTGTTTCTTACAGCACAGTGATAATCCATTACATTCTTGTACCACAATTTGTTTAACCATTCCTTGATTTAGGGTATCTACTTTGTTTATAATTCTTTGTTAATATAAAAAATGGTGCGATAAATATCCTGGTCTATATGGGACCTTTGTTTTTGTCAGTGACCTTCTCGGTATAGCATATGCCTAGCAGTGAGCACTCTGGGTCAAAAGGTACAAATATTTTAGTCCCTGTATTTGCATAATTCCAAATTCCTTTCCAAAATGTTTGTATCAATTCACAGCTCTACCAATAATGCATTAGTGTGTCTGCCTCTCTACAATGCCTCCAACATTAACCATTCACTTCTTTTGCCATCTTTTCCAGTTTCTTAAGTATAATATAAAACTTCAGGGATGTTGTGATTTGCATTTTTCTTATTATTAGTGATTTGAAGAAATCTTTTATGTGGTGGTTAATAGGTTGTACTTCTTTTGAGAACTATTTGTTCTTATCCTTTGATCACTCTGTATTAAGGAATGGTTTTTGGTTAGTTGTCTATATGTCTTAGATATCAAACCCTTATTTGATAGAAAGATTCTTCACAATCAAGCACTTCCCTTTTTATCCTGAGTGCATTAATTTTGTTCATGCAATTTCATGTAATCAAAATAACCTATTGTATATTTTATAATTGCTTCTATCCATTGTTTAGTTAAGAATTCATCTTCTGTCCATAGCTGTGAAAAATACATGATCTGTTTCTCTTCTTTTTGTGATGTTTGATATTTACATTGTATCTAATTTGAGTTTATTGTAGCATAAGATGCTAGTCTAAGCCTAACCTCTGAGCAAGGTACTATTATCCCTATATTACAAATTAAGAGGCTGGGACTCATGGAGGTTAAGTGATTCATCCGTGATCATATAACTAGTAAGTATCAGATCTAGGGTCTGAACCTGACTCCTGATTCCAAACCTAGATTTGGGGGTTTAGATTAGATTAGATTCCTCTGTGCCATGTTGCCTCTCAACAGAGAGTATGGTAAATGAATAAGACTCTTAGACTTTGCAAAGTGCAGCACTCTTAGGCATTTGGTTTCTTCTGCCTCAACCTGGGTGAATGAGTTCATAGATATCTTCTAGGGGACCTTATCTTTGCTTCTAGGCACATAATTCCCCCCCAGAAAGAGTGGGAGCCATGAAGAGAGAAAACAATCAACAAGCATTTATGAAGTACCTACTTTGTGCCAGGCACTGTGGTAGACATTGTAAATGCAAAGACAGTCTATGCCCTTTAGGAGCTTATATTCTAATGGAGGAATGGGGATAAATATTCATACACATGTGTATACACAAAGTAGATACCAAGTGATTTTGTAGGAAAGGTACCAGAAGCTAGGGGATCAGGAAAGCCTCACGTAGAAGATAGTGTTGGGGCTGAGTATTCAAGGAGACTAGGAATTCTGAGAATTAGAGGTGAGGGGAGAGTGTGTTCCAGGCATGGCAAACAACCAGGGCAAAGGTACAGAGATAGGAAATGGAATATCATTCATGAAGAATAGTAAGAAGGCCAGTTTAACTGGCCATAGGGAGCCATTGACCATTTTTTGAGCAAAGGATGACAAAACTAGATCTACATTAAAAGACGTTTTGTCTGGTGGTAGCATAAAGTATTGATTGGAGTGGAGAGGGGGTGGAGGTGGCTACTACAGTAGTCTTATCATCAGAACCCTTCTCCGAAGCAAAGTCAGCCTTCAGGGTTGGGGTGAGAGTCAGGTAGCAGAGCTCCCAACAACAGTTTGGCTTGAATTGTTGTGAATTCCCCAAACAAAAGACAACACTTGCAAGAAGAGAAAAGAAAAAACACTTCTCTTACATTTTTGCAAAGGTAAGGGACCATGGAGAGGACTACATACACTGTCAAACACAGTTGTAATATTGCTAAGATGGTGGCATACATGCAGAAGACATTAGGAGAATCATGAGTTGGATCATATATGAACATTGGATCATGTGTAGCTGTTCTGCATTGGACTACTACATAGTTGGAAGGACCTTTTCCCCATTGGCTTTGTCGCATCATCAAAAGTGCTTGAGTCAACTTTTGTGGCATTCATGTCTAAGTAATCAAGGTGACTCCTTCATTTACAGATTCCTGTGGGAGAAAATCGTATTGTAAGGGAAAGATTTGTAGACCCTTCCCTCACTTACTCTCTCAAGGCCATTTGCCCCACAACAAATAGGCTTAGGGATTTTTGAATCTCTAGGAGGTTAGAAAAAGAGCACCAGGGATACAGGTGTCCGTGAATCCAGGCTGAATAATGCACTCAACCCAGTAGTGATGCCCTGAAGAACAAGGGTTTGGGGCTTCAAGCAAGCAAAGGATGTCATCAAAGCTGGCTTTGGATGTGAAGTTGGCAGAAATAACGCTATATACTAGCATTGAATTGAATGCAGTTGTGAATTTAATCCCACCCACCCAACCAGAAACCAAAGTGATATAGGAAGGAATTATGCCCCTACTGTCCTGGGGGAAATGTTTGTGTGGTTTGTTCTTACCATATCTTTAAAGTAAATATTCCTTTTGAAAAGAACCTATATGTTCTAAAATGTTTATAGCAGCTCTCTTTGTGGTGGCAAAGAACTGGAAATTGTGGGGATGTCCATCAGTTGGGGAATGGCTGGATGAGTTGAGGTATATGATTGTGATGGAATATTACTGTGCCATAAGAAATCATGAGCTTTATGCTCTTAGAAAAACACGGATAGACTTGCACAAAATAATGAAGAGAGAAATGAGCAGAAGCAAGAGAACATCGTATACAGTAACAGCAGTGTTGTTTTAAGAAATATCATTTTAACTATTGTAAATACCCAAATTAACTACAAAGAACCCATGAAGGAAGATGCTGTTTCCAGAGAAAGAATTGATAAACAGAAGTATATTTAGAATGGTTTTACATATATATTTGTAACTAATGGTAGCCATCACTAGGGCAGAGTCAGGGGGAGGAAAGAAAAAAGGAGGAAAAAGTTACATGATAACTTTATTATATGTTTAAAATGAATAGCAAATTGTACATAATAGATCTGCAGTTTCATGTACAGTCATCTTTCTTTCTACTCTGTTATGGAAATGCTTGCTTTATTTCTAGTTCAGAATAAAGTAAATAAAATTTTAAAAAAGTAAATATTCCTTTGTAAAAGCTATCCAATGTCAAGTGGCTAAATGGAATTGGGGTGCTAATCAATGAATTCTCAATAATGGAATGGAACATAGTGGGGGTGGCGGAGCCAATGACAGATAAAAGAGACACCTACAACCCTTCTCAGGATACCTGAGAAACCCGTGTGGGAGATGGCCAGGCCATCAGAGAGTAGGGCCACAGTCAACCATGTTACATAGTTAATGTGTTAGTTAATTATGATAAACTGCGTTTCCCTCCCTCCTTTTGTTACAAGAAATTACTCTGGCAGTGGGCTAGAGGGATGTATATAATTGAAAATGAACGTAATTTAAAGATAATAGATAACAATAATTTTTTAAAAAAGATATACTCAGGCTAAAGAATATGAACAAACAGTTCTCAAAAGAATTGCAAACTATTAACAACCATGTGAAAGAATGCTACAAATCACTAATAAGAAGAGAAGTATAAATCAAAACAATTATGAGATTTTACCTAATGCCCAGAGCATTGGCAAAGGTTTCAAAAGAAGGGAACAGTAAATGTTGGAGAGGTTTTAGAAGACACTTGGTGCATTTTTGATGGAATTCTGAATTGGTTCGACCATTTTGGAAATCAACATGTAATTAGGTGAAGAGAGTCGTTAAAATGTCCACACCTTTTGATCCAGAGATTCCATTGCTAGGCATATAATCCAAGGAGGTCAATGAGCCAAAAAAATGCCCCATATATTCCAAAATATTTATAGCAGCACTTTTTGTAGTAGTAAAGAACTGAAAACTCAAAACAAAGATAGCCATTGATTGAGGAGTCAAATCAATAATTACTCTTCAAATTTATTGGGAATAGTGAAAGAAGGCATGGTACATATGACCATTCCTCTCCAGGATACACTGAACTTTCTCTACCATGCCCAGAAACTTCTTCGTCCTAGAAGCTCACACTAGCCCTGGAATTCGCACATTTGAAGTATCCTCTGCCCCTGTAGCCTCTTTCCTCTGATTGGATGACTTCTCCTGGAAAAAGCCTCCATTTGAGGAGTGCATCCAGGCCAGTCAAGTATACATTCCTCTCCAGGCTGCATGTCTGACTCTCCAGATTTTTTTCTACCCTGCCCCTGACCCATGTACTTCATCTTCTCCCAACACCTGCTCTTCAGTTTCTTTTTATGTGCTTTCCCCATCAGAATATAAGCTCCATGAAGGCAGGAACTGTTTTTCTTTCTGCTTGTATTTCTGTTCCCAGCCCTTGACACAGTGTCTAGCACATAGTAAGCACTTAATAAATGTTCATTGACTTGTCTAGCCTTGACTTGATATAAATTCATCTTGGGATTATCTAATGTTTTAAGTGATAATAAGTGTTTAATGAATCAGATTGCGTTAAATCTGTGCTATATGTTACTACCTTTACTAAAAAAAAAAACTGTTGAAAGCTTATTTTATGAGTAAAAGAATGGAAAAGCATTTAAAATGAATATCTCTTTCATATGGGTCTTGTAATTGGTAAAAGGTATAAAGCATCTTACTAAATATAAGATCCCTGAAATTTTCTCAGGACATTAGAGGAAGCATTCAAAGCATCTTCCTTCAAATTGCCAGATCACTTAAAGTAACCAGAAAATAACATGAGAATGCCCAGTCTGGTTTAGACCCCTGGTCCACCAGCAAGATATAAATATAACAATGATACCAATGGACATCAAGCTTTAAAGGTTAATTAGGAATGTACCTATATCTTTCACTTCCTTTAGTGACCTCATGTTACTTCAAAACATGGCACAGACTGAAAATATATGTAAGTTCTAGAAAGGCTTAGATAACTTCATGGGTTGAAATAATTTATAGTATGGACTGAACACTGGTCTTGGAGTCAAAAGACTTGGGTTTGAGTCTCAGATGCTTACTAGTTGTATGTAGGGCAAGTCACTCCATCTCTCTGGGCCTCAGTTTCCTTATCTGTAAAATAGATCTAATAATATTTGTGCTACTTCCCAGGGTTGTTGTGAGAAGAGCTTCTAAACCTAAAGTACTATAGACATGTGAATAGTTATTGTTTTTCACTCAAATGCCCAATGATACTGTGGTCTCATCATGGAAGGTATTCCCTCCACCAATCACAATGGAGATTATCACCAATACCTGTCCATTGTGTGCAATTCTTGTCTGTCTCCTCAAATACATTCACCATAGGGATCCACCCAATATACCAAAGGCCTTACTTGTGAAATAATATAAAGCATTTTGGAAATGATGAAGTGCTATTTAAACATTGGTTATTTCTCTTGAATTTAAGAGGACACCAGGGGCTATGCAATAGTTATCCCTCACCCTAAGACAGCCCGTTTCCTCCTTTTTCTTTCATATATTTCTTGGATGACATCAATATTGTCATCATTATCATCTTGTTCTTCTCATGTTTTTTGGATGTAAATGGTCTTGAGACAAGTTGCTATCCTACTATTATTATTTTGTAATTAGTGGTCTATGAACCCTTGCACAGGTAGATAAAATGCTCCTTTTTACATTTGGGTGGAAGAACATCTAAAGGTAAACTCATCTTCTGTAGGTTTACTTTGATTATCCACAGTTCAACTCTAGTAGCAGAACAGACCACAGAGGTGATAGGTAGCTCATCTTGTTTCCACATAATTTTGGTCCATTCTAGGCCTTTATGTTTTGAAAACTTTTTATTCAATGTACCTCGGAAATTATGAATATTTGGAATGGAGACATCTATTGTCCCAATGATTTGGGGCAATAATTATTACTAATGGCAGATCTATTATTATTATTACTGTTGTTATTATTAATGGCAGATCCCTAAATTCCATTAGTTTGCAACCCACTGTGTGAAGGAATATCTCATTTTAATTTGGCTTGATACTACCTCCTTCAAAATATGGGACTTACAGTTGACTGTGTGATGCTATCTAGGCCATCCTCACTAATCCAAATAATTGACTCAATTATTTAATTGGTTGCCCAATATTTGATTATGTAGAAACAGTCCACGAGCTAAGTAGTAATTATTACCGAAGTTTCGTGCAACTTTGCTTTTTCTATCTCCTCTCTCCATAAAAGTCTCAGAAATTATTAAATATGAAGAGAAGTGAAATTGCCATGGGGTTTTATCTTTTCAATTAATAATGTCTGACCTCCTCACTCTCCATCTTTCTGCCCCTCCCCTTCCTTTCTACCAGATCTATAGGAAAAAAAAAATCACTTACCCTCTTCTCTCAACTTTTTGTCAGCTCTAACTAGAAGCTACATTTTGTTAAGCAAATTAGGAGTTAAAATGAAGTGGAAGGAACATGTGAAATGAATAATTAACATTGTATAGACTTCAGCATCATAATTAAGATTAAACACTACATGTATTCCAACTAGATTAAGGCAACCATCGAAAACTACAGTGTGCTCCGAGGAGTCTGTGCATTTGTTAAATAATGTTTTATGAAGAATGTTCCAAAAGCATAAAACATAAGGTTGTCATATATACAGTGATTAAAGTTTTATGCAAAGATGCTCTAATTCCAGCAAATGACACTCTCTCTAGTTCTCTACTGTCTTCACCTTTAGATATATACTGTAAATGGAAAATGGCTCAGTGTGAATTGCTTATTAAAGAGGATGTGGAAAAAAAACCCAAACAGTACCTCTCTCAAACTGTAAGAAGCACTTCTATTCTAGGATTTGTTGAAAAAGTTTAAGTCAAATATCCTTTTAGGCTAGAAATATTTCAGTCAATTTCACAGGCTCACAAAATGTTAGAGCTAAAAGTACCCTGAAGAAACCACATAGTCCAGCTCCTTCATTTTACAAATGAGAGAACCAAGATCCAGGATGTTCATTGACTTTTCCAAGGTCACACTCCCACTTAGTGGTGGAGTCAGGATCTGAAGCCAAGCTGAATTCCCTGGATCCTCTTAGTTGATGTTTACTCTGTGGATGGTTTCCAGCTCTGTTATGTCTTTCTGAAGGTTTAGCAAGCAGGATGGCAAGCACCAGGTACAAATAATTATCTTCAGAAAGTGTGCTTTATTTGAGCTTCTGTCAATGTCAAGTAACAGGTACGTGGAAACCAAATGTGGGTTGCTTTCCTTCACAGAGGAGAAGATGGGACATGTTGCTGCTCTTCAGGTTATCCCAGAGAATGAAATGGAAGTGTTCCTTGAAAGAATTGAAGAAGAACTTCAAGAATGTAGCACCAGGCTTCATTGCTATAGCCCCCTTCTCTGCTACACCCAGGGCATTGGTACTACTAGGCTGTTTGTCTATTCACGACCATTGTTCATTAGCCCCCATTGATGCTGCTCACATCATCAGACATGAGTCCAGAATGGAAGCACACAGGAAAGGTTTTTGAAAATGGGTTGCAGTGTCAGTGATACATCCAGACAGAAGATTCCAGCAGAGAATTAGAACTCAAAAGAATGACTGGAGTTAGAGGTATAAATATGAAAAACATCTACATAAAAGTTATAGCTAAAGACCTAATAGCACATGAGATCATCAAAGAAGGAAGCATAGAAAGGGAAGTGAAGAGAGTCAAGGACAGAACCTTGGGGTATACCTATTATTAAGCTTTGATAAATTAAAATTGCACTAAGGTTTTAGGGGACATCCTGTACGGAAGGAGAAGGTAACTTCCTCCAAACCTAAATCTTTTGTGAAGGTGCATAGAGGACCTCCTTGCCTGGGATCCCCAAATCCCAGTGCCTCAAAAATCAGCTTAGACTCTATCTTGTCTCATTTCATCTCTGGCATAAAATAAAAAGACTATCATAATTTATTTGGTTCATACCTCCATTACCATTAAGGTTCTAATCTTTCCAAAATACAAGCTATCAATAGTCATATGAAAAAGTGAGCCAAATCACTAATAATTAGATAAATGAGCATTAAAAGAACTCTAAGATTCTACTTTACACCCATCAGATTGGCAAAAAATGATTTTTTGGTGCTTTTTTTGGTGAGGCAATCAGGGTTAAGTGACTTACCCAGGGTCACACAGCTAAGTGAGTGTCACGTGTCTGAGGTCGGATTTGAACTCAGGTCCTCCTGACTCCAAGGTTGGAGCTCTAACCACTGTGTCACCTAGCTGCCCCCAAAATGATTTTTTTAAGAAACAAAAATGATAGTTGTAGGAAGAAATGTATGAGAACGGATACACTGATGGATTGTTGGTGAACCAACATTTTCCAATTTCTATAAATTGGTCCAGTCTTTCTGGAAAGCAATTTGGAACTATACTAGAACAGTAACTAAACATATTAACTTTTAACCCAATATAGCTACTGCTAGAGCTGTATCATAAAGAGATCAAAGAAGGAGGGGAAAGACCCATATATACAAAAATATTTGTAGTACTTCTATATTTGTTGTAGCAAAAAACTGGAAACTAAGGAGGTGTCTATCATTTAGGGAATGACTGAATAAATTATGGTATATGAATGTAACAGAATACTACTGTGCCAAAGAAATGATGAAAAGGAACCTGGGAAGATATGCATGAGGTGATGCAAAATGAAATGAACAGAACCACAAGAACTATTTATGCAATAACAACAGCATTGCAAGGAAAAACAACTTTGACAGACTTAAGAAATTTGATCAATCAAATGACCAGTGATGATTATGGAGAACTGATGACAAGCATGTTTCCTACTTCCTGACAGAGAGGGATAGACTCAATATGCAGAATGAGTCCTACATTTTCCAACCTGGTCAGTGTGGGAGTTTATTTTGCTTGATTATGAATATGTGTTACAAGAATTTGGTTTTTCCTTTTTTATCCTAACTTGAGGGGTAAGTGGGTAGGAAAAAGGAAACTAGCAATAGCATTATCAAAAAAGAAAGATAAAAGAAGAAAACAAGTCACTTAATCATTTTTAAGTTTTTTAATAAAAAATTGTAATTTTCAATCATTCTCCAATTGATAAATAGTCAAGGGATATGAACAGGCAGTTTTCAGAAGAAAAAAGCAAAGGTATCAATAGTCATATTTTTAAATGCTCTAAATCTATTTTACACTAATCTAAATGCACTATTGATAAGAGAAATGTTAATTAAAACAAGTTTGAGCTACCACCACACACCTATCAGATTGTCTAATATGACAGAAAAGAAAAATGACAAATGTAGAAAAATAGAGACATAAATGTACTGTTGGTAGAACTGTGAACTGATCCAACCATTCTGGAGAGCAATTTGGAACTATGCCTAATGGGCTATAAAATTGTGCATCCTTTTGACCCAGTAATACTGCTATTAAATTTGTATCCCAAAGAGATCAAAGAAAAAGGGAAATGACCTCTATATACAAAAATATTTATAACCGCTTTTTTGTGGTGGCAAAGAATTGGAAGTTGAAAGGATGTCCATCAATTGGGGAATAGTTGAACAAGTTGTGGTATATGATCATGTTGAAATACTATTGTGCTCTAAAAAGTGATGATGAAGATGGGTTTAGAAAACCCTGGGAAGACTTATATGAACTGATACAAAGTAAGCAGAAACAGGAGAACATTATACACAGTAACAGCAATATTGTAAAATCATACACTGTGAATGATTTAGCTCTTCTTAGCAATACAATGATCCAAGATAATCTCAAATGTCTCATGATGAAAAATGCTATTCACCTCCAGAGAAAGAACTGATGAACTCTAAATGCGTATCAAAGCATATTTTTTCACTCTATTTTTCTTACTTTTTTTTTTGCAACATAGCTAATATGGAAATATGTTTTACATGACTTCATATGCATAATGGGTATCATATTGCTCACCTTCTCAAAGGGTAGGAGAGGGCCTGGAAAGAGGGAATTTTAGAACTCAAAAAAAAAAAAGATTTCAATCTTCCCAACTTTGTGTGATCCAAAAGACTACACACTTACATTAGAGAGTACGTTTATTGAATGAAATAAAAAAATAACAGAGACATGAAAACTCCCAAGACGCTGAGCTTTATAAAGTTTGAAATCTCACCTTCTTTTCAGCAGTTGCAGCTGATTCTGTTAATATCTGAGGTCTCACCTCCACTTTTGCCTTAAAGAACAGCCCCACCCAGAGGCTGCCTGTAGAAGAGTTATAAGTATCTCCAAAATGAAAATAGCAAAGAAGGTAGGTGGCAATTCTCTCCCCAACTCCTACCAAGATAGCATTCACTTCCTAGTCAATTGCCAGGGGAAACCTGGAGCCCAGTGGTCACTAGTTCTTTTAAAAGCTTCTGAAATCACCTCCCCTCCCCATGGCCCCATGTTCCACAGCCACTCTCCCCACACTGCCATCTCAATGCCCATTTTAAAGCCCAGCCATATTTTCCACGTATCCTCCTTTGGCTTATATCTAATATTTCTATGTAAAGTGTCCTCTCATTTGATTCCAATGTCCCCGCAAGATAGGCACTATGATTATACTCATTTTGCAGATGAGGAAATTGAGGCTGAGAGAGGTTAAGTGATTTACTCAGGGTCACACATAGGATCACTGGCATGCAATGAAGAAGATAGGGGTTACACATATTTTCCTTGGGTCCTCCACTATCTCATCTTCTGTGAACCAAGTGACCATCTTTTTAAAAATATCCTGCTATTTTATAACATCATTGCATGACCTTTTTTGGAGATTCCATTTATGCTAATTTCCCTGAGGTTATATAAACCACATAATTTCTATCTTTTTGGCATCTTCAGAATAGTAATGATGCAAGGGAATGCTAAGAAAAAGAAAACTTGGAGGGGAAACCAAGAGATTTCAAATATAACACATAAGTTATACTTACTTCTAGAATGTTGGCAATGAAAGCGTAGAAATGGGATGACAGCCCAAACAGGACAGAAGGAAGGGAATGGAAAGAACTTACCATGTGTTCAAGCAGAAAGGAAGGAACCAGTGGGGAGGAAAAAAGGGCAGGAAAATAATACTGAGTGAGTAGCAATGATCCTTTCAGGAATCTAGGAACTCAGGGGAAAAAATGGCAAGCCCAGTGACTGGAGTGACCAAGGAAACCTTCAAGCCCTGATGGGGAGGGGCCCACATGGTAATCATTGTCTCCAAATGGGTTTGACCTCCCCCACAAAGGGACTTCTTATTTCAGGAGAAGAGAACCAAGACCATGAGGAATTTGGAGAAACATGAGAAGACTTGTATGAACTAATACAGAGTGAAGTACAGAAAAGCAGGGGAAGAACATGCATAATAATTACAATAAAACAAATGGAAAGAAAATACACTAAAAGGAACCCAACAATCGTAAATGACCAATCTTGGCCCTAGAAAACAACAGAGAAAATGTATCTCCCTCCTTTCAGCAGAAAGGACTATGGTCACATGATGTTTCAGTCGCTGTGTCCATTGGTTTTGCTTAACTGTTTTTCTTTGTTAAAAGTGAGTGGAGAGAAAGGTGGGTATATCTAGAAATGATTGTAATATAAAAACAAAATGCTTGAATAAAACTTACTACTTTAAAAAGTGAGTCAGTTATGATGGCACACAGCCTTGTAAGTCTTGCTAATGGAGAGACTGAGGCTGGTGAATTGTTTGAGCTCAGGGCATTCTGAGCTGTAGTAGGGTAAGGTAATACAAATTTGACACCAATGTCAGGACCCACCAGGCTACTGAAGGGGGCAGGGGCAGTGCAAACCAGCCCAAGCCAGAAATAAAGCCTGGTCCAAAGCTTCCAAGAGAAGCGGCAATGGGATCAGGCCACTGAGTGATCAGACTTCTAGCCTGAATGAGACAGGGAGACCCAATCCAATAAATAAGTAAATAAATAAATGGATAAATAAAAATGAGTAAATAAATAGGTCAATAAATAAAGGAGGGAACCAAGGTGGCAGTGATGAAATTTACTGCAAAATACATTTGGGGTTGGAGCAGGATTTAGCAAAGATTTCCATTTCTGCCACTAAGCCTTTCCCTCTCTTTATTCCCTTATCTCCTTAAAGTCCATATTAGTTTTTGGGTTTTTTTTTTATTGTCTTTGCAGACTAGAAAAACAGTGACTCACCTAAAATCTCTTGCTTGGACAATTGTAATCACCTCGTAATTGGTCTCCCTGCCTCTCTCCCATCTGATCCATTCTTCAGAACTGCTAAATTTATATTCCTAATGCACAGCTCTGACCATGTCATTGCCTTGCTCAAGAAGCTCCATTGCTCCTTGTTTCCTTTAGAATAAAATACAAATGCCTGGTTTTTTGACATTTAAAGCCCTTTGCAATATGGCTCCAGTTCATCTGCCTAAGATTAGTGCTAATTACTCCCCTCTATGCACTTATTGTTCCAGTCAAACTAACCTATTTGCTCTTCCCTGTATAGGACATTTTATTCCCCACCTCCATGCCTTTGTATAAACCGTCTCTCACACTTGGAATGTGCTCCCTCCTCACCTCCATCACTTAAAATTCCCAGCTTCCACCAAGTCTCAGCTCAAGTACTTCAAAACCCTTCCTGATCTCTCCAGTTGTTATTGTCCTTCCATACACATACATACTCAAGACACATGTATGTGTGTGTACATTTGTGCATGATATATACACATGTGAATATGCATGTACATGTATATGTCTATTTACATATGTAATGATATATACATATGTGTATGGATAGATGGGTAGATAGATAGCATCCCTGGAGCAGCCACAACTCCCATGGCTCATACAGGCACACATTTAGTGCTACATATATATATATATATATATATATATATTGTATTTACTTATCATTGTCCCCAAATAGAATGTAAGTTCTTCTAGGACAGAGAAAATTACATTTTTTTTGTCTTTGTATCTCCCAGGACCCAATATGGGACCAGATACCTAGTAGGTGCTTTATAAATGTTTATTAAATGCACGAGTTAATGTCTAGGGAAATCTATAATCAGGTTGTTAGTGTCCTGGAAAAAGCACAGGATTTGGAGTCAGAGAATGTGTCTGCCACTTACTATCTGTGTGACTGAAACTGCAAATGACATGGACAATTTGTAACCTCCCTGGCCTTCAATCTCCTCCCTTGAAAATAGGAGGTTGTACTTGTCCAGAGGTCCTTAATTTTTGGGGGGTCATGGATCCCTTTGGCAATCTGGAGAAGCCTATGGACTCCTTATCAGAATTATGTTTTTAAATACATTTTTAAAAAACCAAACTACCACAGGATTACCAAGGAAACCAAACGTCACTATTCTCCAGGGGGGTGCAATATCTACTGTGGCCACAGGGTGGAAGCACTAGGTGGTATCATTGCACTTTCTCCTACTGTGGTACTGAGGCTGCGGCGTCTGTAGGTAAATACTGTGTGATGCCATTGTATTATATAGACTTAGGGTTGGAAGGGCCTTTAGAAATCACCTGATCCACAGGGGTCCACAAACAAGGGATCTGTGAATTGACTTTAGGGTCCATGAACTTGGATGGGAAAAACATTAGACCTTCATGATTATTGAGCTGCAGGAACTCACAGGAGGAGTATCCAGTTTGGTAAGGACTTCTTAGGGGAGGCTGGACTCATTTGAGAACAAAGAAAAACATCTTATACAATCCCACAAGAATAAGAAAGAAATCACAATTGTCCCCCAAAACAAAGTTATGCAAGTTCAGCAAGGAACAATGAACAAGTTTACCAAGGATTACTGCTTCCTTAGTATTCAAAAAGTACCTTATATCTTGGTGCTTGAATGTCCTATCTACTACACTCCTCTTACATGTGCACAAAATTAATTTTTTCAGAAAGCTGTTACTTCAGATACTCTCAATGAGTAGAAACTCACATGAAGGACTTAAGTTTGACTAAGCTCAAAAGTACCACCATCCACAGTAGATCCTTCCACTCCAAGATCACAGAATTCAGATGGAATGGAATGAGACCATCTAATCCAATCCTTCTCTAAACAAGAATCCTTTCTACAGCATTCCTGACAAGTGGTCATCTAGATTCTGCTTGAAGATCTCAAGTGAAAGGGAGTTGATTTACTTTACAAGAAGGCTCATACTATTTCAGATAGCCCTGATTATTAGGAAGGTGTTCCACCCTTTTGTGGATTCAAAATCTGTCTCTGCACCTTTTACCTTCGTTCCACCTTTTGGGGCAAAGAAAAACAGTATAATTTCTCTTCTATGTGACAATCCTTCAAATACTTGAAGACCATTATCATTTCTTCCCCCACATAAGCGTTCTCTTCTTCAAGTTAAATATCTACTCTGGTTCCTTTGATTATTTCTCTTATGGTATGGTCTGTAGTCCTCTCACCATACAGATTGTAGTCCTCTGAATGCACTCTCCAGTTTGTCAATGTCATTTCTAAAATCTGGCACTAAAAACTGAATACAATAATCCAAATATATTTTGAACAGAGTAAGATACAAAGGGATTATAACCTCCTGTATTGTGGACACTATGCCTTTCTCTGTTTTTCAGAATAATATTTTATTTTTTTCCAATTACATGTAAAAACAATTTCTCATATTCATTTTTAAAATGTTGAGTTCCAAATTCTCTCCCTCCCTCTCTTTTCTCTCCCCTCATTAATAAGTAAGCAATTTGTATAGGTTATACATGTGAAGTCATGCAAAACATTTTTCTATATTAGTCATGTTGTTGAAAAAAAAAAGCACAGACCAAACCAATCCAATCAAACAAAAAACCCCACAACAACAAGAAAAATAAAGAAAGTAAAAAAAGTATGCTTCAATCTACATTCAGACTCCATCATCTTTTTCTAGAGGCAGATAGCATTTTTCATTATAAGTCCTTTTCATTGTAAGTCTTAGGTCATTGTATTGCTGAAAATAGCTAAGTCATTCACAGCTGATCATTGTACAATATGCTACATTACAATGCTATCCTGGTTCTGCTCACTTCACTTTGCATCAGTTCATGTGTTTCCAGGTTTTTTTGAAAGTATTCTGCTTGTCATTTCTTATAGCACAGTAGTATTCCATCACAATCATATACCACAACTTGTTCAGCCATTCCCCAATTGATGAGCATCACCTCAGTTTCCAGTTCTTTTCCACCACAAAAAAAGAGTGTCTATAAATGTTTCTGCACATTTAAAAATATATTTGGAATATATATTTAGTAGTGGTATTGTGGGTCAAAGGGGTATAGATTTAGTAGTGGTACTGTGGGTCACAGTTTTATAGTCCTTCAGGCATAGTTCCAAATTACTCTCCAGAATGGTTGGATCAGTTCACAATTCCACCAACAGTGCATTAGTGTCTCAATTTTCACACATCCCCTCTAATATTTGTCATTTTCCTTTGCTGTCATATTAGTCAATCTGATAGATAGGTGTGAGGTGGTACCTCAGAGATGTTTTATTTTCCATTTCTCTAATCATTAGTGATTTAGAGTATTTTTTTATATGACTATAGATAGTTTTGATTTCTTTGTCTGAAAACTTCCTGTTCATATTCTTTGACAATTTATCAATTGGGGAATGACTTGTATTCTTATAAATTTGACTCATTTCTCTATATTTTTGAGAAATGAAGCCTTCATCAGAGAAACTTGCTATAAAAATGTTTTCCCAGTTTTCTGCTTTCCTTCTAATCTTGGCGGCATTGATTTTGTTTGTGCTAAACCTTTTTAACTTAACATAATCAAAATTATCCATTTTATATCCTGTCATGTTCTCTATCTCTTGTTTGTTCATAAATTGTTCCCTTATCCATAGATTTGATAGGCAAACCATTCCATGCTCCCTAATTTGCTTATGTTATCACCTTTTATATCTAAATTATGTAGTCCACTCTGCTATCCACTTCCATTTTATGGGTGAATTCATCCCATTCACATTCACAGTTACGATTACTGTGTATTTCCTTCCATCCTACTTTTTCCCCATGTTTAGCGTTCTCCCTCTCTCCTTTCACCATGTCCATCCTCAAAAGTGTTTTACTTCTGACCACCACCTCTCCCAATCCACCCTCCCTTCTATCAGCCCTCTCCTCATCTGTTATCCCCCTTCCCTCCTACTTTTCCATAGGATAAGACAGATTTATATACCCAACTGAGCGCATATTATTCCCTCTTTGAGCCAATTTTAATGAGAGTAAGTTTCAAACATTGCCTCCCCCCCCCGCTATAAAAGCTCTTTCACACCTCTTTATGTGAGTTAATTTAACCCATCCTACTTTTCCCTTCCCCCTTCTCCCAGTGAATCCTGCTTTTCTCACCCCTTAATTTTATTTTTTTTGGATATCATCCCATAATAGTTAACCTACAGCTGTGCCCTCTGTCTATGTATACTTCTAACTGCCCTAATAATCATAAAGTTCTCAGAAGTTACAAGTATTATCTTCCCATGTAGGAATGTAAACAGTTTAACCTTTTTGAATCCCTTATGATTTCTCTTTCCTATTTACTTCTTTATGCTTCTCTTGAGACTTGTATTTGAAAGTCAAGTTTTCTATTCAATTCTGGTCTTTTCACCAGGAATACTTGAAAGCCCATTATTTCATTAAATATCCATTTTTATCTCCTGAAGAATTATACTCAATTTTGCTGGATAGATGATTCTTGGTTGTAATACTAATTCCTTTGCCCTCCAGAATATCATTTTCCAAGCCTCTGATCTTTTCATGTAGAAGCTGCTAAATCTTACATTATCCTGACTGTGGCTCCACAATATTTGAATTTTTTCTTTCTTGTTGCTTGCAATATTTTCTCCTTGACCTGGGAGCTCTGGAATTTGGCTATAATGTTCCTGGGAATTTTGATTTTGGGATCTCTTTCAGGAGCTAACTGGTGGATTTTTTTCATTTCAATGCTACACTCTGGTTCTAGGATATTAGGGTAGTGTTCCCTGATAATCTCTTAAAAATGCCAAGGCTCTTTTTTATCATGGCATTCAGGTAGTTCAATAATTCTTAAATTATCTCCTCTCCATTTATTTTCCAGGTCAGTTGTTTTTCCAATGAAATATTTTACATTTTCTTCTATTCTTTCATTCTTTTGACTTTGTTTTTATTGTTTCTTGATGTCTCATGGAGTAATTAGCTTCCCCTTGTCTAGTTCTCATTTTTAAGGAATTCTTTTTTCAGTGAGCTTTTGTACCTCCTTTTCCATTTGTCCAATTCTACTTTTTAAGGAGTTCTTTATTCCAGTGAGTTTTTTGTACATCTTTTTCCATTTGGTCAATTCTGTTTTTAAGGAGTTCTTCTCTTCAGTGGATTTTTGTGCTTCTTTTACCATTTGGCTTATTCTGTTTTTTAAGTTGTTATTTTCTTCAGGTGTGTGTGTATGTGTGTGTGTGTGTGTGTGTGTGTGTGCAAGTGAGCACACGTGCACGCGCATGCATGCCTCCTTTACCAAGCTGTGGACTCTCTTTTCATGATTTTCTTGCATCACTCTCATTTCTCTTTTCAAAATTTTCTCTACCTTTCTGATTTAATTTTCAAAAATCCTTTTTGAACTCTTCCAGGAATTCTTTCTTGGGGAGGGGGTGGCTGATACCAATTCAAGTATTTTTCTTTGAGGCTTTGCATGTAGTTGTTTTGACATTGTTGTCTTCTTCTGAGACGATGTTTTGATCTTCCCTTTCCCCACAGTAACTTTCTATTCTAATCTAACTAAAAGTTAGGTTCCTTTTTTGTTGTTTGCTTTTATGTTAATTTGGGCTTTCCTCCCCAGTAGAGGTGGCGCTGTCCCAAGTTTCAGGTTTTTCATATTGCTGTTTTCTGAGTTAGCTCGGGGGTGAGGGGTGTCTGTAGGTTTTTGGCTCTTCCAGGGTGGTACTATCTAAGGACAGGTGTGGTCACTACTCTCCTAGCCTGTGCTCTGGTCTGTGAGCGACCACAAGCACTCTTTTCTGCCTTGGAAATGTATCTAGGGGCCCTGATTCTGCTGGTACTCTTCCTCATCCTGGGACTGTGACCCAGAACCCTGTATGAGCAATGCAACAGAGTCCTGCTCCCAGTAAAAGACAAAGAGTCCCCTGTAATTTCCTTCTGACCAGTCATATGACACTCCCCCACACACAATCTGTGGGCTAAGAGGTCCAGAAGGAATCCACTGCCACAGATTCAGTCACACCAAGGCCTGCTGCTGGCTTACTAGGGAGTGGCCTGCATTGGACTTCACTCTACTCTCATCCTAGTGAGACAGACCTTTCTTGCTGACCTTCTAAATTGTCTTGGTCTGGAAAATTGTTCTACTCCCCCCACTTTGTTGGTTCTGCTCCTTCAGAATTCATTTTGAGGAATTATTTTAATGTTGTTGGTGGGGAATTTGTGAGAGCTCATGTGATACCCTGCCTTTACTCCACCATCTCAGCTCTGCCACTCCACTATGCCTTTCTTAATGAAAATTAAGATTGTTTTAGCTTTTGGCTGCCATGTCACATTTCCTCCCCTTCCTTTGGGAGATAGGGATGAAGTGAGGTGGATTAGAGGATGGGACGTTCAGAAATCAGAACCTATTGGAATTCAGGCAAGAAACTACTTCCCTACAAGCTACCTGGAGCAATTCAAGAAATGTCCACTTTTTGGAGGGGGGAGGGATTTGGGAGGATAGAGGGGATTTAGTACAATTGATGAAATTTGCTACAAAACCAGTGGTAGAAGCATGGTAGCATTTGGGTAAAGATCAATGGAAGCAGAAATAAATTTTGTATTGTTGCCAAAGCATATACTACAGCTACCCAGGCAGAAAATAATAGATGAAAAATTCTGGGAATACATAATAAGCTTGACATGGGTGGGGTATAGAAGGAAGGATGATATGGTAGCCTAAGAACAGCCTGTGCAAAGATATAGGGGTGAAAGATCCGGTGCAAACTTCTGTCCACCATGGCTGCCCGATCAGGAGGCAGACTTCCTCACTCCTGCGTATCCACTCAGCTTTGTTTTGTTTTTTGGTTAGGCCATGGGGTTAAGTGACTTGCCCAGGGTCATACAGCTAGTAAGTGTTATGTGTCTGAGGCTGGATTTGAACTCAGGTACTCCTGAATCCTGGGCCTGTGCTCTATCCACTGGGCCACCTTGCTGCCCCTTATGTATCCACTCTGGCAAAGCCCTGAAGTTTGTACCGGATCAAGTAATGATCATAAAATCCATTTAGATGACACAGTGACTTTTTCCACTCAGGGAGTACACAAAAATCTCAGAATAAAGTCCTGAAGTCCTTCCACAGCAATTCCTCTGAAGGATGGATGTGGGGACCAACCTGTGGACATCAAGTGCCTTCTTGAACATTTCCAATGACAGAGAGCTCACTACTTCACAAAATAGCCTAGTCCATTCCTGGGTAGTTCTAATTACTAGAAAGTTTTTCTTTATACTGAGCCAAAATCTGCCTTGCCATAACTTATGCCTTTTGATTCTAATCTTGATCTCAGGAGATACGAAGATGTCTATTTCTTCTTCCACATAGCAGTTCTTCAGAGATTTGAATATAACTATCACATCCTCTTTTCTGAACTCTTCCTTCAACCAGAATGACTTTTGTTTAACCTCACTCATTGAAGGCCCATCAAAAGCCAGAGACTAGTAGAATCAGAATACAGTTATTGCAGTATGGCCTAGTGGAAAGAGCATTGTGTGATGCTGGGTAATTTAATTTATCTGTGCTTCAGCTTTCTCATTTGTAGAATGGTCATAATCACTTATGTCCTGCCTACTTCACAGGGTTGTAAGGAAAGTGCTGTCTTCAGGTTGGGGCCTAACTCAAAAGTCTTAGTGTGATTTTAGGCTTTAAAAACTAAAACTTTTGAGACACCCTGAATTGAACACCACCTGAATCTTAAATGGGAGTTCTCACATGAGAAGTCAAAAAGCAAAAACAAATAAACAAACAAAAAACCATCTTCTAGTCAATATTTAGAATCACAGGAATCTAAACTGATGATGTGATCTAAGGTGGTGGCAGAAGGAAGATCTTAGAGATTAAATGTGAGTCAGCAGAGAGGACACAACCATTGACATCAGGTCTATACCATGATAAATGAATCTTATAGGCAAGGTTTCTCAAGGATCATCCATCCTCTTACACAGACTGTTGCAGTCCTTTCCATGGCATCATCTTGACTTTGTGATCAGAGGGAGAGGTGACCAGGGTTCTAGCCTTTCCCTTAGTACCACTGTATCATCAGTCTTCACATTCATATACCTTTTGCATCCCTGACTAGACTGTGAGTTTCTTGAAGGCACGGACTCTCACTTTTGTATTTGTGTCCCCAACATCTATCATAGTGCCTTGACACATAGTAAGTGCTTAATAAATGCTTGTTGATTGATTTATTCCAACACCATGATTTTATAGATGAAGCACCCAGAGTAGTTAAATCACTTAACCAGGGGCACATGGGTAGCACAAAACAATCACAGTGAACATTTATATAGTGCTTTAAGGTTTACAAAGTCTTCTACATGCATGATCTCATTTCAGATTCATAATAAATAACCTTTTAGGTAGGTACCCCAAGCATCACTATTTTCATTTTACAGATGATGAAACTGAAGCTTGGGGAAGATGTATACTCATAACTTGCTTATGACAGCTAGGTGCCATAGGAGGTATAGTGTTGAAATCAGGAATGCCCCAGTTCTAATTCTGCCTCAGACACTTACTAGCTGGGTATCCGAGGACAATAACTTATCCTCTTTTAGTCTGTTCTCATCTGTAAAATGGCCCTAATAATAGCACCTATTTTAAACGGTTGTTGTAAAGCTCAAATTAGATAACTTATTTAAAGCACTTTACAAACCTTAAAGAACTATATAAATGTTAGCTATGATGATGATGATGATGATGATGGCCACACAACTAGTAGCTGTCAAACACAGGAAAAACCCATCTCTCATCCTGACTCCCAGTCCAGAATGCTGTCCCAAAGTGGCAGAGCTGTGAGATGGCACTTTTGTTTTTTATCCAGCCTGTAACTATTTCTGGGTCTCCATACATAATAGAATTTCAGGAATTAGCCAGCAGGTGGGGGAGACATTTTCTTGGGGAGAAAAGGGGCCTCTGAAATTACAACACTAGACAGCTGGCCCTGCCAATGAGTTAGTCGGAGCCTGGGATTGGATGGTGGCTTCTTAAAGAAACTCTATCTCAATCACCAGACCTCTCCAGTTACTGAGTTTTCCAGGCAGCTGCTCCCTTATTTTCATAAGGAGTGAGAGGACCCTAGGGAAAGAGAAGATTTGGTCTTTCTGTCCAGTGGAGGTTCAAGACAGTCTGAACCGACAGAACTAAGGTATCTTTCATTAGCTTATTTCTCTGACACTGTGGTTTAGTCTAACAATATTGACTGGAATTGATTAACCCAGAATTCATAAATATTGGGGAATTGAAAGGGTGTTTAGAGATAACCCATGACTCCAATCCATGCGTCTCATTTAAGGATCTTTACATTTAGATCTGGGAGGGACTTTAAGGATCTTCTAGTTCAATCTTCTCATTTTATGGGGAAGGAAATGGAGGTCCAGGGAAGCGATGGTAACTTTCCTTTAATCACAGAGGTACAAAGGCTAGGATTTGAACTCAGGTCCTCACCCTAGAGCCAGCGCTCTTTCCATTACACCAAGCTGATATGGAGCCTGAAACATAACTAGGGGAGATGTTTTGCCTCAGGAAACTAACTGCTAGATCTTAGATTCCATAAAACCCAGTTCTCCCAATTCCTGTGTCTGTCATTCAAAGCCCACAGCGAGCTTCAGCCTCAGAGCTCCGACTACAACTCCCATAATACCTTACCACTACGCGGGTCAATTCCCTCCCTACCCCAGACCACCTGACAGTCGCTACTGCCAGTAGCCGGGGAGAGTTCCCAGGACCGCATTCACGAAGACCAATCGCGGGAGGAGATGGGCGGGCTTTTCCTGTCCATTGTTCTCGGCGCCCGAGCGTCCAGCCCGAGCTGGCCCGGGAGCTCTGCTGAGCCCGGGGGCGCGCTCCGCCTCCGTGTCCGCGTCCCGGGCGCCCTTCGCGGGGAAGCGTCCCCAGCCCCCGGCCCACCGGGCCCCTCGAGCCACGGTGAGTCCGGAGGCGCCGGGAGCGGAGAGAAAAGCGGGTCCCTGCGGGGGAGATGCTGGGTTGGGGGGGGGGGGTTGGAGGAATAACGGGCCCCGCAACCCATCCAGGGGCGGGGGTCCTGCGGAGCCGCTGCCCACCCCTCGCCGGACCGCTTCGCTTTGCGTGACTGCCCTCTGTTCCCCTTTCCAAACCTTTTCTCTCTCTGAGCCTTCCTTTAATAAGAGACTCCTCTTCCATTCAGCCTCGCTTTATGTAACTGCTCACCCGAACCCTGGTTTACTAATAGTGGTGCCCCCGCATCCGGAGCATCGCAGCTTCTTGACCATTCCCATAATAATCGGGATGAGAGTTGGTGCCCAGGCGGGAGGCACCCGCACAAACCCCCAGGGGACTGGGAGGTTCACCGAAGATTGGAGCTAAGGGGTTTGGAACGTTGACCGGGCCAATCCCTAGCCTTCCCTTCTTTTTACAGGTGGTGAAATTGAGTTAACAGGTTAAGTGACTTACCCAAGTCACTTAATGGCAGAGACACCTAGTAGACACACACCTGGTTTCTCGTTCAGTCTGCTACCAGCTACCCTTTCCTCTAGTTATCCTCTGGTGGAGTAATCTGCTTGAGGTTTTCTCTGCTCCGATTTTCTTTCGGCTCCTTGATAATGCTGCAGTATTCCGTGGGTTTTGTAGAGCAGCTAAAGCGCTTGGATGTTTGATCTCTCTTTTTTTGTTCTGATTCCCTTGCTTGTAAGTATCTCTCTATTTAAGATGTGGAGAAATGAAGTCACAGAAGTTTGAGGGAGGTGAGCCACAGTAACAGTTCCAAGGTCACAGGCTCCCATGAGCGGTAGAACAGGCACTAGGGAACTCAACCTTGCTGTCCTTAGACTGCCAGAGAATGTCTGGTCATGGCTACTTCCCACAGGAACCATCCTTTGGCCTTGAGGGAAGAAATATGGTCTGTAGTTTGTAAAGTGGTGGTTGTGGTGGTAGGAGTTTTAAACTTGACTCTCCACAGGGAAATAAATTTGAGTTCAGGAATACATCATTCTTCTTTTACTTGTGAGGGGGTGCTGTTAGTTTGGTGATACACAGATTATTTTGTGGCCTGATACGGAACCCCAGTTGTCAGTGCCTTCACCTCCAAGATTTACCTTGGATCAACTTTATGTCTTGCATATACTTTGTATCTACTTTATGTCATGCATATTCATCTATATGTACATGTTGTCTTGTCTATTAGAATGTAAGCTTCTTGAGAGCAGACCTGTTTTCACTTTTTCCTGGTATTCCCAGTGTTTAGCATAGTGCCAGGCATGCAGTGTTCTGTAAGTAGTTACTGACTGACTGTGTAAGTGAAATTATTTTATAGTACTGCTGTTAATAGACTCACTCTGTCAAATCTCTCTTAGAAGTGACTCCCCAAAGAAGGTCAAGGTTTGAGCCTTCAAGTGCAAGCAGCAGTTAGAGGGACATCTTCCTCCAGAGTTGGACAATGGCTGGAGAAGTCCCAGGAATGACTGCCACCTTGGATTCTTTGGCCCAGAGGACAGAAGAGGAAGAGGAGGAGGAGGAAGAGGCCTCAACAATGATACTGGAAGATGAGGACTCCTCCTGGAAGCCTGGTTTAGCCCTGCAGGGGGACAGCTTCGACCCTGAATCCTTCCATCAGATTAAAAGTAAAGTTGAGTATCAGGAGGCCGCTGAGCCCAGGGAATCTCTTAGCAGACTCAGGGAACTCTGTCAGCGATGGTTAAGGCCAGAACTACATACAAAGGAGCAGATGCTGACTCTGCTGCCTGGGGAGATTCAGGCTTGGTTGAGGGAGCATCGGCCAGAGAGCAGCAAGGAGGCGGTGGCTCTGGTGGAGAACTTGACCGAAACTCTTCGGGAGAGTGGTGAGAATCAGAAGTTTATTGGGAGAGGGAAGGAGGTCTCCTTAAAATTGGAAGCCAAGTAACTAGAAGGGAAAAGAGTAACCAAGATCATTTCCTTGGCATCAACCGGATGGGTTGAGGGCTGAATATTGAATAGTAAACTCTGAGGGAGCTCACGTACCAACCAGAAAACTCTAGCCCATTTTTCTCCTTGTACTCTGCTTGAATGAGACAGAAAGCAGATGACAAGTGAACTAGGAGAGGCAGTGGGATCCAAGTGAGTTGTAATAGAATGAGCACTGTATTTGGAATCAATGGGCCTGCCACTTACTAGGGGAGTAAGGGGGGGGTGGATGAGGGAAGGATGGAAAGCAATGGAAGGTGTTTGTGTAAGTGACAACCTCTTTTGGCCTCAGTTTCCTTCTAAAAAATGAAGGGATTTGACTAGATAATCCCCAAGGCCCTCCCAACTCTTAAGCTTCTAATCTTCAGTGATCTAATTTGATAATCAGGTTTCCTAAAGTATATATTCAGCCTTCTAGTTATTCCTAACCTGTTCTTGATGGGCTCTAAAATGAGTACTGGTGAGGTTTTGTGACCCCAGTCACAGGTAGCACATACTTTTTAAATTGATGAAATTCACATTCTAGAAAGGACTTGTTTCCATATAAAAATAACCTTTTAGTCTTTGGAATATGCTGTACACGAAGTCTAAGGTAGCACATGCTCCTGCATCCCACTTTCCCATGGCCAAGCAGGAAGCCCATGTGGCTGCAGCTGCCTTGGAAGAGCTGATGATCAGTATGGCTGTTGGGGTATCTTCAGAGCAGTGTCATTGATAACTGGATTATAGCAATTTAGTGAGCATTTATTAAGGACCTATTGTGTGCAGAGCACTGTGCTAGGTGTTGGGAGAGATACTAAATTGAGATATTGCTGGTTACTTCACTCAAAGAGTTTGCAGTTTAGCAAAGGGATGACACCATTTAGAGATAGCTAGGTGGCACAGTAGATAGAGCCTTGAGGCTGGAGGCAGGGAGACCTGCCTGAGTTCAAATCTAGCCTGAGACACTTCCTAGCTGTGTGACCCCGGGCAAGTCACTTAACCCTTGTTTGCCTCAGTTTCCTCATCTGTAAAATGAAGGTAATAAAGGCAGCTAGGTAGAACAGTGGATAGAACACTGGGCCTGGAATCAGGAAAACCTGGGGTCAAATCACCTCAAATACTAGCTGTGTGACCCCGCACAAGTCACTTAACCCAGTTTGCCTCAGTTTCCTCACCTATAAAATGAGCTGGAGAAGGGAATGGCAAATCACTAAAGTAACTCTGCCAAGGAAACCTCAGATGGGGGTCATGAAGAGTCAGGCATGGCTGAAAATGACTGAACAATAATAGCATTTACCTCCCAGGGTTGTTGTGAGGCTCGTATTGGTAAAAAGTACTTGGTGCAGTGCCTGGCACGTAGCAGGCATTACGTCAGTCCAGTCAGATAGATACCATGCACACTGTCATATGTGAGTGCAAAACAAAGTGAAGTCCAAGGGGAAGGAAGGCTGGGAGTGACCCGAGGGGTCAGAGAAGCCTCTTCTATGTTAAACTTGGTGTCCATTAATGTAGGAATACAGATGGAGTCAAATCAGGAAGTATGGGTCCTGCCCTTTAGGTGTTTAGAGTCAGACGGGGGAGGAGAAATTCTACCAGATGAAACAGAATAATGAAGTGCCTAATTAGTTAATTAATAATTAATGTGATAATGATGGGAGCAATAGTTCAAAGAACAGAGAGTTTTAATGGGAGCTGTAGTTTTTAGTGAACGTTTCATGGCAGAGGTACTGCTTGAATTGGGCCTTGAAGGATGGTTAGGATTTGGACAGTTAGAGGGAAGGAGCATGGAGAATAGCATGAGCCAAGACAAGAAAGCAGGAAGGAACAGTCGAATGTTGTTTCTGCCTTCTCCTTTACTGCTTGATCCAGTTTTCATTGGGGCTTGTATGCCCAGGAGATCTTACAAGTTGGCTTTATACATAGTGGGCACTTAATAAGTGCTGGTTGGGTTGGATTAGAGTAGACTGGTGAGGACAATGAGGTTACTGGCCTGACTGGAGTATAATTATACATTATCTGTATATATACATTATATATTATCTATAAAATATTATTATCTGTATATATTATCTGTAAAATGAGAGAACTGGGATGAGATGTTGAATAAATTCCCTTCTAGCTTAGGAAATCTGTGATTTAAAAAAGGAGGAGTAGGAAATAAAATTGGATAGGGAAGGGCAGGACTAGATTCTTATGTCAATTCTTGCAAACCACATAGAGGAGTTTGACTTGGAGCCACTATTAGAGGTTAGTTTTTTTTTTTAACCAGGGATAAAAAATATATTTTAGGAAAATTAGTTTGGAAACTGAATACAGCAGGGATTTCAGTTGTAGGGAAGGCATAAGGCATGAAGGGTTAGGATCTAGACGGGTGGTAGCAGTAGGAAGAGAGAAGAATGTGTGACTTCGAGATATACTTAAGATATGACAGGATGTGGTGATAAATGAAAGAAATAGAGGAGAGAGTGGGAGGTGATCTTCCAGATTTCTAGTTTGGGAAATGGTAAGAATGGTGGTAGTCCTAAAACAGGTCAGAGAGTTGGTTTCAGTTTTAGACAAGTTGAATTTGAATTTATGGCAAGAGGAGGAGCTCTCTAAGCAGTTGGAAAATCCCAAAGTAGAGTCGAGGTGAGAAGATAGAAGGTAATCTCTAAGACTATATGAGGTCCTGAGAAAATTGAAGTATGTGAGTCCCTGTGACCTTCTTTTATACGCATGAGAAATAGCTATTTTTACAGCTGGATAACAAGAGCACTCAGTTTACCCACGTGTAGGAGAAAGTGGAGAGGCAGCCACTCTTTGGAATCCATTGAGACCCTGACCCTAGGGAGGAAAAAGAACGGGGTCAGGGAGCCCTCCTCATTTTCCTTCTGGGTCTATTTCTGCTTGGCTCACACTTTTATTCAGCTGGGCCAGGGAGAGCCATGGGGACCATCAATCCTTCCTTGGTGGGGAGGAGCAGCGGTGGTAATATGTTTTGCTGAACCCAGAGACTTTCTGCTCCCTGGGTTCAGTGAAACATGTGAATGAATAGTCTAGCCAGGGACTGGAGCAAGGAGAGGCATGACCTCATGAACCCTGAGTGGTCCAGGCCCAGGGGACTGTTGGGTGTGCCCCCTCAACTCTTTGGCATCATTTGTTAAGCAGGAACGCTTCACTTCCTTTTCGAGGTTTTTCAGACTTGTAACTGCAGCTGAGTTTATTTCCTGAGAGTTTTTCGCTACCTTTATTTTTCTGTAAAGGTCAAAAGGAAAAAAAAAATGGGAGAGTGCTTATTCTCCCTGGTGAATCTGCCAGCATGTAGGAACAGGGCCTCCTTTTGTCATCTTCTTCCCAGTGATCAGCCAGGTTTGCCTTCTCCTTGGGTCTTATTTGTAGTTCTCTTTCAGACTTCCCTCCCTCCCCAAGCTCCTAGTGGCTGAAGGGAGGGGAGAGAACCAGACTGGTCCCAGAAGGAAGCAGCTGAAGGAGAGAGACTTGGATGTACTCTGGGGTGGGTGGGAGTGGATTTGTGAGAACTGAAGGGGTGTAGGGGTGGGAAGGACACCCAGCTTTTTTGTAGGTCCTAAGTTCTTCATGTATGTACACCTGCATTTTCTGTGCTGAGTATGTGAGTGTGTATTTCTTGCTCTGGAATCAGAGGTCCTTGGCTCAAATCCTGTCCCAGACTCTCAGCCTGTGTGACCCTGAGCAAGTCACGTAATTTCCCAGGGCCACAATTTCCTCATCTATGAAACGAGTTGATTGGACTAAATGGCCTCTGTGGTCTCTTTTAGCTCGACAATCTACCTCCAGCCAGGCCTCAGATCAGCATAAATTTCCCCAGTACTTCACTAACAGTTTTCTGTTCATTCCGATTCTCCTAACCTCTTCGTCAGGAAAAAATTAAAAACCACCTTTAATTCATCACAAAGGAGTCCCCGAGCATTGAGCTATCTCTGGTATTAGAAAGAATAAATGAAACTTGAGTAATTTTTGACCTTTTCCTCTTTCTGCCTAGAGGCAGTAGGCAGCACAGTGGATAGAGCAGTGGATCTGGAGTCTGGAAATCTGAGTTCAAATCTAGCCTCAGACACTAGCTGTGTGACCCTGGGCAAGCCATTTGACTTCTGTTTCAGTTTCTTCAACTTTAAAATGGAGTAATAATAGTACCTACTTCCCAGAGTTGTTGTGAGGATGAGATATTATTTTGTCTGCCTCAGTTTCCTCAGCTGTAAAATGAGAATAATAATAGCACTTACCGTGAAGGTTGTTGTGAGGCTTAAATGGGATATTTGTAAAGCTCTTAGCACAGTCCCTGGCACATAGGAGGCACTTAATAGATGCTTGTTTCCTTCCATTTGTCCTTTGGAACCTCCTACCTCCAATCTGATCAGTTCCCAGGTTCTGTCCCTGCTTTCTCAGTGTCACTTCTGTTCCCTTTATGCCATCGCCGCTGCTACCACTCTTGCTCAGGCCCTCATTTCTTCTTTCATGGACGATCCAATAGTCTTCTATCTGACCAATCAATCAGCAATAAGCAGGTATTGATGGAACACTTGCTAAATGCCAGGCATGATGCTGGGACTTGGGGTAACAAATATAGAGAATGAAACAGTCTCTATTCTCAAGAAGATTACATTTTATTGAGGAAGACAATATAGATGTCCTCACAGAATAAATGATAGTATCTAGCATTTACATGGGATATTAAGGCTTTCAAACCAGCTTTACAGGTTGTCTTTTTTGATCTGAATAGCAACACTGTGAAATTGGTGTTATTATTATCATCCCCATTTTTACTGATGAAGAAACTGAGGCAGACTGGTGAAGTGACCCTCCTAGGAGAATTACCTTGTGGAGAATGGATTGGAATGGGGAAAGAATTGAGGCAAGGAGACCAATTAGGAGGCTATAGCAACAGTCTAGGTCAGAGGTGATAAGTACCTGAATTATGGTGGTGAGCACAGGACTAGAGAGAATGGGTTGGATTTAGGAATTGATGTGTTGGTGGAAATGGCAAGACTTGGCAACTGGTTGGATATGTGGAATGGGAGAACATGAAGAGTTGAGGAAAAAGCCAAGTTTACAAACCCAGAAAATGGGAAGCATTTCTGCCTTCCACCGAAATAGAGAAGTTTGGAAGAGGGCCACTTCCCATCCCCTAACTCTGACCCCATCCTCTACTACTATCTACTATCTACTATTTAAATCTTGCTCAGATACAGCTTTGGCCACGTTACTTCTATGCCCATCGACTTCATACATTGTTATCATAAAACTGGACTGTTGGTTGTTCCCCTAACATGCCCCATGTCTGTGGCTTTGTTTGGTGTTTTCCTTAATCTGAAGTGCACTCCCCCAATCTCTTCCTGTTGAAATCTTACCCATTCTTTAAGGCCCAACTCAGATGCCATATCCGTAAAGCCTTCTTCACTTCTGCTCCACCCTGCCATAGCCATCCCACCCCCAGTGGCAAAAGCCTTGGATGTGTAGTCAGAGAACCTCATTTCGGATATCAATTCTTTGGTCATGTGACTAGACTTCTCTGAGTTTCAGTCTCCTTTTCAATAAAAATAAGAGACTGGACTAGGTCTCTTCCTGTTCTGAATGGTTGTGCTTCTATAACTGCTCCGCCTACTCTGAGCTTCCCTTGAACTTTGTACCTCTCTCTTATTTGCTTTAACAAGTTTTATCTACCCTACTGGACTTAAAAGTCCTTATGGACAGTGATTATTTTATCCATTTTTGTCTCCCCCACAAGACCTTGTATTTAGTAGGCACTTAATAACTGTCCATTGACCAGATTTATGAAGTAATGAAGAAAACATGTTGGGAAGGGGTGAAGATGAACTTTTCCATCTGGTATCCAGAAGGAAGCAAACAGATAGTTGCCTACTTATTTAACCAAGCTGAGAAGGGTATATTGACATTTTTACTCTGATAGAGGCAGACTGACTACTTAAAAGCCTATTTTTTTTCCCCCAGCAGTGGGTGGCAGGGTCAGACCCAGAGGCATGGCTGGAATAAGCATGGTCTGGGTGGCTTTTGATTCGAGGAAAGGAGTCAGGGAAAATGTGTAACTTAGCCCTGGGAAAATAATAAGCTTGGGCTAACTCCTGGCTTAACTAATTCAATCATAGGAGAGTAGGTGCTTCAGTTTGTACCTAGGTATTTGTAGTTTTGTTTAACTTGTGTGGCCTACTGTATTGCTATGTTTGGCAACTTTAATGGATCCATAATTTTTCTCTCTCTACAAACCTAAGCCACAACCCTTCCATGCCTCATCATCCAGCTTTAGTTTCATGCCTAGCAAGCAAAATGAATCATTCAGTTGCTTTACTTTTATAGAGAAAGTACAGTTGAGAGTGGAAGTTATGTGTTATTCCTTCTCATATTTAACCAGTGCTTATCCATTAGGCCTATAGACTTTTAACAGCACAATTGAGTATAGGTATGCTGTTTAGTTAAGAAATAATTCTCCACGGGACTGACCTTGTACTTCTAAGCACATTAACTTACAGCAAATATTACAGTCCCAGTAGCTGGATGTTTACCTATTTGTATTGTGAAATTCACTCTGTTGTAAGAAATTGTGTACTTACACTGACTGTGTATGCTGGATTACGGTGTTCAAGGTGAACAAAAGGGTACCACTGAAGAAGAGGAAAAACTGGACAAAGGTTGTGCCAATCTAGGGGCACATGGCCTTTAGTGAAGAAATCTTACTCTATTTCTGTTCTTGGTTGGTGACTGTGGAAGGTTAACTCAAGAGCCACAAAAAGACAAGGAACCTTACTTGGGGAGTCTTCTGAATTGGGGCATCTCTGTTGGGTACAATACTCCATTTCATCACAAGGAGAGAAAAGGTTGTTTATACTTAGAAAATAATTTAGAATTCAGGGTTCTTTAATGTTATGTTTAGCTGTTTTAATAAATAATTTTTTATTTAAAAGTGGATAAAAATAGGAAATTAATCTCTTAGTTGACCATGCCCATCACCAAAGCCTGGTTGTTTCCACCATGTGGCCAAAAGCAAGACCACTGAAATCTTGAAACTTATCCTAATTGCCAATGAAGTGCTCTTGGGCACTGGGAGAGCAGATCAATAGCCTTTTGTGGATCAAACCAGCAGGTTTTAAAATAAAGTGGCAATAGTGCACTCTTCTAGGTTCAACCTGAAATTGGCTCCCCTTCTTGGGAACACTTACTGTTTGCACCATGTCAGACTTCTGTTGTTATTGTTGTTGTTGAGTAGATTTTCAGTTATGTGTAACTCTTCATGACCATTTGGGGTTTTCTTGGAAAAGATACTGGAGTGATTTGCCATTTCCTTCTCCAGCTCATTTTATAGATGAGGAAACTCAGACAAATAGGGTTAAGTGACTTGCCCAGGGTTACACAGCTAGTAAGTGTCTGGAACCAGAATTGAACTCTGGAAGATGAGTCTTCCAGACTCCAAGGCCAGCACTCTATCCACTGTGCCATCTACCTGCCTACCATGTCAGACTAACGGGAGATAAAGCAGATAGAAACTTTGACCAGAAACTTTATTTTCATTGTGCAACTGACCATATAAAATAATCTTATTAAAGAGAGCGTCAATCAACAGCTTTATCAGATAAAGATTATTTATTGGTGTAGGGAAATGCTGGTTAGGACACTCCCTCTACCAATGCAGCTCACCAGCTCTTGTGTAATTGGTAGCTTTAGAAAGATGCCTAGGGCACTGAGATTAAGTGACTTGATCTGATTCATACAGTAATTATGTGTCAGAGATGTCAGATCTGAATGGGAGGGTGACTCTGTGCACTATGCCCCACAGTTTTAGTAAAACAAAAAATTTTGGTCACTTCAAGGGGTGGAAAACTGTTTAGAGGTAGCAGCACTCAATCTTTTCCTATATTAGAGCTGTTCAGAGATTTGAGGCACAGAGATTTGCATGCTCCTATACACTTGTGCCTTATCGCAGAGCTAATGCAATTATGCTTTCTTTTGGTGTGGAGATGAACCTAGGTTCCCAAAGTCCATGCCTGCAGAATACAAGCTCTGGCAAGTTCTACCATGCTGAAAAGGTTTTTGCTGCCCAACCCAGCTGAGTCTGGAGAAGCTTCAGTAGGCTGACCACTAGGTAATGAATTCTTTGGGCTTAGTAACCTAATTAACCATGAAAAATGACACTCAGTCCTGTGCATCTCCCTTTTACTTCCATGGTGACAGTAGTGGAATGGCAGAGAAGGGAGCAGAGGATGCTGGGAAGCATACAATATTTCAATGACCAATGAATTGATATACCATTGGAAGAACTGAACTGTATCAATATTGCCTTTCTTCTGATTAAGCAATAAGACAAAGGAAGTTACAGCTAAATGGAAGGATGGCTTAGAGGTTCTACTTGGAGAGCAAAGGAATTATCTGAATTGATTTTATTCTATAGTCAAAGGCAATAATAAATGTCATTTTAATGGGATACTGGGTCATCTCATCTTGAAGTACTCATAATGAGCATCAGCTAAAAGAACATTGTAAAGGTATTTGCAACTAGTACACCAATATCTACTGGAGAGGATGAAAAAGTAGACCAATTTCATGAACAACTTTACAAGATCCTCTAAGCCTAGTCATGCTATACTTTGATACTTGGTGTTTTCAGTACAGGGGTGATCACAAGAGAGGATGGCAAAAAGTATGTCAGAATGTGTGGTTCAGGTTTAGCAAATTAGGTCAAAAGTTTTTAGACTCCTCAAAAGCCTTTATGTCATGAATACTTTCCTCAAGAAGAGTCAGGAGATATTGGACATGATGAGCACCAAAACAACAGTTTTCTGGAGCCTATCCAGAAAAGGGAACCATTATGATTCGAAAACTGGAGAATGTACCATAGAAGAATCAGCTGAAGGAATTGAGAGTGTTTGGCCTGGAGCAGATAGGATTTAGAAGGGGAAATGATGGCTGTTTTCAGGTCGTGGAAATACTAGTGTGGAATGGAATTGTTCTGTTTGGCATGAGAAGTAAGAACTAAGAGTCATGGTTGGCAGTTACGGAAGGGTAGATTTGACCTTGATATAAAGAAAAACTACAGGATTTTTAAAAAGTGATTAGAAAATATATCTGATAATTAGAGTGGAGCATGCTGACTTGGAAGGAGATGAGTTTCCTTCTTGCCTAAGATTCTCAAGCAAAGTCTGGATGACCACTTGTTAGGGACATTGTAGAAGGAATTCTTGGGTACAGATTGAACTAGAAGGACCTTTCAGCTGAAGAGCTGAAATATAATTCCAGACAAGTCACAGAAAACAGAATTAGTTGGTTTCTGTTTCTTAAGCAATAGACACTTAATAATAACAATAGCAATAATAATAACTAGCATTTATATAGTGCCTACTATGTGCCAGGCACTATGCTAAGCACTTTATAAATATTCTCTCATTTAATACTCACAACAATCTTGGGAGATAGGTGCTATTATGATCTCCATTTTACAGTTAGGAAACTGAGGCAAAGAGAGGCTACTTGTTCAAGGTCACATAACTAATTAAGTGTCTAAGGCCACATTTGAACTCGGGTCTTCCTGACTCCAGACCTAGCACTTTATCCACTGTGCCATCTAATTGCTTCTAGTCACTGGTATGGTAGTTATTTCAGAATCAGCTGAATGTGTAATTAGATCATTAACCAATTAGAACAAGAATCCCAAGTCAGATGATACATTGCAGCAGTTTTGACCTGACCTATTCAAACTAGCCAAAAAAGGGGAAATAGGAGAAGACAAAGATTAACCTTGACTTTCACTATTTTTTGCAAAAGTTTAATCTCTGTAAAGCAGCCACTACAATGAGGAAGCCAAAGTTGCCTTAGCTAGCAAACCCTTTATTTCCTTGCCAAGTGGAGAGAGACAGCAGCCAAGGTTAATACCAGTTAAGAATACAAATTCATTTGTAAAACGCTGTAGGAGGAGCAGGAGGAGGCAGAAGATTATAAGCAGTATTACATCTTAAAATAGCATAAAGCTGTAGAGGTGAAAACAAGCCAATAGCTTGATGTGAGACCCTGCTAAGCTGTATCCCAAGAGCATAGGTGAAGCAGGCAGAATGGTAGAAAATAAAACAGATTTATCAGCATTTCAGTAATTCTCTCCAAAGCAAGATGAAATCCACCAGTGGAGCTGGGCCAGACCAAGTTCACACTAAGGATAACCGGGCCAGCAGTAAGACATCCTTGAAAATATTAAAGAATATCTTTCAAAACGTAAGAAACATAGAAGAAATGTGAAAAATCACAATGTTAATCTCCATAAAGAATGATAGCTAGGACATCAGTAACTACTTGCCCATGTGCCTCCTTTCCCATCTTTATAAAATTGTTATAAAAATGATCTACACACAAATTGAGGGATATCCTCAATGAAATATGAGATGGGAGTAAATATGTATTCACAAACAATTTTCTGTAGTAGATCCTATCTTTCTAATCACACAGCTAACTGAAAGTTTCAGAGAAAACAAAATCCCACTGTTTGATTACAAAAACAGAACAAAACCCATTTGATTTGGTATAGCAAAGCATAGCCTTCAAGACTCTTCCTCCAACAAGGAGTCTCTCAAGCACGTGTTAAGATAATACAAGATTCCTTAATAAATGATCCACAAAGACAGTGACCCTCTGATTATCAACATGAAATGAGACATAAAACAGGGAGAACTAAGCTCACCAAAGATGGGAAGTAGGTGCAATTATTCCTATTTTACAGTTGAGAAAACTGAGGCAGATACAAGTTAAGTGGCTTGCTTAGGGTGGTAGTAAGCCTCTGATCCTGGATTAGTGAGGTTGTCCATGTGTTCCTGTTTGCAGATAATATTGTGCCATTTGTATTGAGCATTCAGCTGTCTTCCATGAGATGATAAGATCACTGATTTAGAGTTGGGAGATACTTTAAAGATCATCCAGTGGTGGGGAACCTTTGGCCTTGAGGCCACATGTGACCTTCTAGGTCCTTGGGTGTGGCCTTTTGACCGAGCCCAAGTTTTACAGAACAAATCCTTTTGTGAGAGGTATTTGTTCTGTGTAGTTTGGATTCAGTCAAAGGGATACCCTTAAGGACCTAGAGGGTCACACATGGCCTTGAGGCCAAAGGTTCCCCACCTTCGATCTAGTCCAACTCTCTCATGTTCCATGACTACTCAAAAGAAACCAACCTTAGAGTCAAAACCAAAGGGATTATTGTTCAGACTAGGACATGCAATGGGAAGGCCAGGCCATGGAATTCAGTACAAACATCTGGGACAGGCACTGTACAAGTCAAGTCAAGTAGCATTTATTAAGTGCCTATTATGTACCTGGCTCTGTGCTAAGCCCTGGGAATACAGAGAAAGGCAAAGACAGTGTTTGCTCTCAAGGGGCTCAATCACAGTCTTAATGAGGGAAACAACATGAAACAACTATATACAAACAAGATGTGTGTATACATACATATATATATATACACACATATATACATATACACATATCTATTATGTATACATACATACACACATAACACACATATGAAATATTAGAGGTACTATCAGAAAGAAGGCATTAACCTCAAGGAGGACCAAGAAAGGATTCTTACAGAAGGTAGGATTTTAACTGAGACTTGAAGCCATGGGAGCCAAGCAGTAGAAGAAAGAGCATTCTAGGCATTTTCATTCCAGCCAATGAAAACGCAGAGTCAGGCAATGAAGTGTCTTGTGCAAGCCTTGGGAAAAGGAGTCTGGTGTCAATAGAGGGGAGTCAAGTGTAAGAAGACTGTAGAGGAAGGAAAGTGTCAGGTTATGAAGGACAGCCAAACAGAGGATTTTATATTTGATCCTGAAAGTAATAAGGAGCCCCTGGAGTTTATTGAATAAGGGGTGATGTGGTCAGACTTGCACTTTAGGAAGATCACATTGATAGCTTTGTGGAAGATAGACGAATGGGGAGAGACTTGAGACAGGGAGATCAACAGACTGTTGAAATAGTCCACTGATGAGGTGATGAGAGCCTGCACTGGGGCCTTGGCAGTATCAGAGGAAAGGAGCAGGACAGAGTGGAAGCCAGGTGGGGGAAGAGGGTTTGTGGGATGTTCTGAAGGTAGAATTAACAGGACTTGACAACAGATTGGATATAGAGAATTAGAATGAGGAGTTGAAGAAGACACACCAGGCTGTGATCCTGAGTGACTGGAAGGAAAGTGGTGTTCTTGATAGTATTAGGAAGATTAGAAAGAGGGTAGACTTTGGAGGGAAAGGTAATGAGTTCAATTTTGGACTTGTTGAGTTTAGGATGTTTATGAGACATCCAGTTCGAGATGTTCAATAAGCATCTGGAGATGGCAAGACAGAAGAGAGGGCTGGGTAAATAGATCTGAGATTCATCTGCATAGAGATGATAATTGAATCCATTGAGAGCTGATGAGATCACCAAGTGAAATAGTATGGAGGGAGAGGGCCCAAGACTGAGCCTGGGGAAAATAATAGATTTAGGCTAAATCCTAATTCAGCCAATTAAGTCTAAGGTGAAGGTCCTTTAATTTGTACCTAACCTTGGGGGACACCTATACTTAGCAGGCAAGACTGAAAGAAAATCCAGTAAAGGAGACTGAGGACAAATAGGAGGAGAATCAGGATAGTGTCACAAAAACCTAGAGAGAAGAGGGTGATCAAGTGTCAAAGGCTGCAGAGAGGTCTAGAAGAAAGAGATTATTGCTGACTTTACTGAGAGCTGTTTCAGTTGAATGAATGATTTAGTCAGAAATCAGACTGCTGAGAGTTAAAAAGAGAGTGAGAAGAAAGAAAGTGGAGACACTGCATTGGAGAAGGCCCTCTCAAGGAGTTTAGCCATGAAAGGGAGGAGAGATATAGGGCTACAGCTATCAGGGAAGGGCGGATCAGGTGAGAGTTTTTTGAGGATGAAGGAGATGTCAGTATGTTTGTAGGCAGTAGAGAAGCAGCTGGCAGACAGGACGAGATTGAAGATAAGTGAGAGTAGGGTCTGCAAAAAGGGAGCTACTTACTGGAAGCTGTTATGGAATGGGATCATCTGTGGATATAGAAGGGTTTGGCTTCACAGGGAGAAGGGACACCTCTTCATGTGAGACAAGGTAGAAGGCATCCGAGTGATGGGAGCTAAGAAGGGGAAGAAAAGGGAGCTCTCAGCAAATGACCTTCATTTTTTTCAGTGAAACATGAGACAAGGTTTTCAGCTGATAGGGTGGAGGGAGGAGGATCCATGGGAGGCTTAAGGAGGGATGGAAACATTTTGGAAAACTACTGTGGTGAGTGAGATAGTGAATTGAGTAGGGATATATAGGATTGCAGCGAACATTCAGTTGAGATTATGTAACATAAATTTGTAGTGGGTCCAGACAGCACAATTTCATGATTTTCTCCAGCTTCATTCAGCAGTAAGTGAGGAGAGAAACCCAAAGATGGTGGGAGTAATAGGGCTTGACAGGACAGAATTGGTGACAGGCTAAGGGGTCAAGGGACTCCCTGGAGAGAAGAGAATAACTAATTGAGTACAGAATTGAGTAGGAAGAAGGCAAGCAGGCTAGCTTGCATTGTGAAATTGTTCAGTGCTTTTAACAATTCTCAGCTAGTCCTTAAATTTTTTAGACTTTTTTCTTAATGCAAATGTTCTGTCATGTTGTATGGTTAGCAATCTTAGAACTCGATTTTGATTCTGAAGAGTCAAAGTTGTAAGTGAATTTCATTTGCAGAATAGGTGGTCGGGGCAGCTAGGTGGCGTGGTGGATACAGCACGGGCCCTAGAGTCAGGAGGACCTGAGTTCAAATTTGGCCTCAGACCAAACACTTGACACTAGCTGTGTAACCCTGGTCAAGTCACTTAACCTCAATTGCCTAATTAAAAAAAAAAAGTGGTCAAAAGCCTACCTGTTCCCTTCTCATACTTTCCCCAAGGATGTCTTCAATGTACATCTAGATTATTTTCACAAAATTTCCATAGAGATAAGAAAGTAAACATAGGAGTCTCTAGTTATTGCTGTTCTCTTGATTGACTTTGTTTCCCCACATCTTGGGTGTATTCTCCTCTTTCATAGACCTTGAGGTCTGATCCCTCATTTATGTTCCCTTAAACATGGACCTTCTCTATGTATCTTTATCTATGTATTCTTATCTATGTATCAGTCCTTCCTATTTTTGTTTTCTGCACTGTTTCCATTTTCTCAGATAGCACTTTATGCATTGTGATGGTAGAGTTCATATAGCATGACTCCATTCTTCTTGATGATGAAGAGTTTACCACAAATATCATTGTCTGTCTTTACATTTTTTTCATCTATTTGCTGTCCTTCTAGTTACATCCTTAAATGTTCTTGGGATAACTTTGGCAAAGGAGAGCAAGAGCTTGTTGGCCAAGGCAGTTTCTAGGCCTTTTTTAAAATGATCTTCTCATAATAGCAGTTGATTTACATTGCTGAAACTTTTTTATAAAATAGTTCTAATCTGTGCCCTTGTCTTTTCCTTTCTCCATTTTTTTTGTTCCATTTATAGAAAGAATGTCAAGATCAATGTAATTCAGTTCCTCCTGTAGCATGTCTATTGGTCATTGGACCAGGATTTCACATAGAGAGGCTCAGTTAATGTTTAATGGTGGTCTAAAAACCATGAGACATAGTACCCTTAGTTCCTTTTTCCTTCACTTGGACCCTGTCACTGTAGAATGAGGAGGGAGGCCCACAGGACTAAGAGGCATTTGGTATTCATCACCAAATGACTAGCCTGCTAGTGATGAGACCTCATACTCAGGCTAGCCCTTGGAAAGTAGACACAGTATGCCTAGACCATACTCAAAATCTCTCCATCATGGTAAACCTGCCAGAGCTTGTGTTTTGCGGGCATCAACTTGAGAATCCAAGGTTACCACCCTCTTACCACAATAAGGCACTGGAGTAAAACTCTGTATAGATGTTGCAGATCCTTATTTAAATATTGGTTTAAATGAACATAATTCTTTATTGCTTCTTTGGGGACCATGGGATCAGGCTTAAAGTTCCAAAGTGTGGGAGTGGAGATGCTCGGTGCTGACTTTATTTTGATTTCTCTTGTGCCTGAATCAAGTGAACTCTTGGGGTTAAAAAACTTCAAACTTGCTGCTGCTGCTCAAGTGGCTTTGTTGACTAGGAGGACCCCCAAATAAGTGGGTGACCTGAAGACCCTTTATGTTCTTTCCCTAGGCAGTGTGGTTATAGTGACTAGAGCCTCCTACTTTTCCATCCTCACAGGGAATATTAGTAGCCCTTTTCCATGGTCAAAACATCTCTACTTATGTGTATGCAGTCAGTTAAATAATTTGTCATTTGTTAATGAGCTCCTGTGACAGGAACAGGAATGGGCCTGGTCTCTAATGTCCTCCCCTTCTCCTCCTCTAGCTCTCTCTATCACACGTGTTCCAGCCTTTTCTGAGGACAGTACTGAAGACCAGGTTATGGAGGATGCTCTCCTTATGGCCAGGGCACAGGTGAGTTTGGGGTCCTTCTGTCCCATTAGTATTGCTGTTGTTTACATGTGGCTTACCCATTATCTGCTCTCATAAAGATATGTTTTTCAAGACCTTTAGATTTCTATTCTAGGGGAATGAGGATTTTTTTTGGGGGGGGGGGTGAGGCAATCGAGGTTAAGTGACTTGCCTAGAGGACAGCTAGTAAGTGTCAAGTGTCCAAGGTCATATTTGAACTCAGGTCCTCCTGACTGCAGCTGCCCTGGAATGAGTACTTTTCCCAGGCTACTATTCTGTTTCCCAGGCCTCTCCCTTGCCATTATTGAAATTCTATTACACCAGAATATCCGACTTTGGGGGCAGAGGAGCTTTACTTGAATATTGTTTGCAAGCTTTGATATCTTTACAGGTTGTTTGTCCTTGAGGCAGCAGATAATAGTGAAGGGTGTTCTTGTTTCAGGGACCGGGGACATTTAAGGATGGGGAAGTTTCTCCCTCCCAAGAGGAGCAAAAAGATCTAGATGCTGTTCCGAAGGACCTCTGTGGTGGTGTGATAAAGGAGAATTATGGGAATGACATGTCACATGGTAAAGATTTATTTTCTCTGAAAATATTTAGTATTTTCCTTTTTTTCAAAACTGTGTCCCCATATGAAATTTCATCCCTCAGTGGAGTAAAAAATGACAGCTAACATGTTTAGAAATAACAATATTTAAAATAAGTATGCATTGCATATGTATGTTGCTGATAACCAGCCCTGGCTGTTGAGTCCTGCCAGGGAAGAAAAGTTACCACATTCTTGAATCAGAATTTGTTTATATTCCTATTATCATTTCATTTTGTTAATCTGAACTTTATATTCACTGAAGGTGTAAGCTGTACCTGGATCCCTACTGTGCCTTACTATAAGACATGTGAAATTTAAATAAGTGGGAATCAAACACCTTTCCATTTATTTATGAACACCAGTGGAATTTAACCACAGCAAAACATCTTACCTAAAACCAGCAAACAATGAGTCTTGATATTAGAAGTCTATCATTGGGGCTTTAATAATTTTCCTAATTGCTCATCTTACCTAAGAATAGGTACTGCTTATTCAGGAAGTTTAATTTTACAGAGCTCTTGACCTTAATCAGACCATCTTTCTGATCATTAAAAGTATTCATCAACGGACATTTTGTACTATGTACTCCGCAAAGCAATATAACTAACTTTCCTAGTCACTAATATAGACGTAAATGATAAGACAACTCAGCAGACAATTGAACACAATGTAAATATGTGTAAGTAAAGGATTAAGTGCAATCCTGGTGAGTGGAAAAGGGTTCTTGAAATGACATACTTAGACAGAGTAGATTCCCTGTCAGAGCAAAGGGTGAAAATCATGGAGTCAAAGATTTAAGACTGGAAGGAACCTTAAAAGTTATTTAATCCAACCCCCTCATTTTACAGATGAGGAAACTGAGCTTTACATTGAAACCAAGTGCCTTATAGGATTCAAACCCGCATCCCCTGACTCTTTTTCTGCTAAACCAGCATCTTGGTTTTCCTTTGGGAGGATGGAAGGGCAAACTACTGATAAGAAAATAGGTTAACAACAGTAATAGAGCTAAGTAGCTCTAATTAAATCAAGGGAGCTAGAACTAAGCAAGGTATTTAGCCACCTACATCACAACACATAATGTACACATTTGATTATTTTTACAATGCCCATATTTTTAATGCCCAATCATTATACCTGTCATGGTGTAATCATCTTATTTCATGATATCACGTTGAGACAGAGGACCTGGTTGCAGATCCCAGCTCTGCTACCCAGCTCTGTGTGAAGTTGGGCACACCCCTTCCTCTCGGTAGCCCTTAGTTTTCTAATTTGAAACAATAAGGTGGGACTGGACAGTCAACCAGATCCCTTTTAGCTCTACATCTGTGGTCCTATGAGGTGTTAGTGCCCATGAAGGCTCAAAGACTGAAGTAGATAGTAATTTTCAGAGGGCACAATTTCCAAATTTTGTCTATGGCACACAAAAGTCTCTTCCCTGTTCTTGGCTCCGAGAGGGTGGGTTTGAGGGCAATGCAAATCAGTCAATGAGTATTAAGCACTTATTCTGCATGTCTATATGTATCTTTGCTGCCTTTGTAGCTATAAATGATGTGGAATGCACACAAAGAAACTAAAGAGATCATCTAAGGTAGACTTGGACTTAAAACACGGATAAAAAGTTGCTAAGAAAATTTCTTAGTAACCAATTTTTTATGAAATGTAACTTTTGTAAGGAGATAGATAAGTTTCCTTCCTTCCCTAATGTCTCATCCTTTGAGTATAAGATGCTAATTGCTTTGGTCACTGTGGAAGATGGCAAAAAAACCAACAAATCACTCTATTGGTAAGATCAGCATTTTCCTACAGAGCCACAGGGGTAAGCAGATCTAGAAGAAGGTAGTGAGGGCCAAGAATGGCTGAGAAGAAGCAGTAAACACAGGAGAAAGAGATTTACCTTCCAGAGGAAATTGATGGTGCTCTACCAGGGAAGACTTGAGCAACATTGAGATGCATATTTCATGAAAACAAAAAAAAAAAAAAAGTTGTAGATGCTTGTCTTGGTTTCTGCAAGTGCTAGATATTAGTTTGAAGTCTGGAGATGTTAAATTCCTAAGTTTACATTTTTATATTTTAACCTTTATTTTTTAGATTAAAACAGGGGTAGAGTTGAAATTTAGCTTTATTAAGAACATTTTATACTATTTGCTACTCAGAGAAGACAATATTCCTTAAAAACAAAAACTGACCAAGAAAAAATATGAAATAATTTAATGAGATGACTCAAACAATATCTCATCATGCAGCAGAGAGGTTTGTAGCTCTCAGGGAGCTAGACTTAAGCCTAGTTTAGTCAAGAACCGTAGAAAGGGAGCGTCAGCTACTAAAAACAGTTTTGTTTTGTTTTTTAATGCAGGAGAACAGCATTTTAGTATGACTCCCAAGTTTGGCTCCTAGTCTTAATTTTGCCTTAGAGCTAATGTTCCTTAGATTCAGCTCTTTATATTAACTTTTGAAGAGTGCTGATTAAATACAATAGATTACCATACATGGCCACAGGTTATTTTGTTTTCCTTCTTTTTGTTCTGGGTAGTGAATTTATTAGAGTTGAATGAATGACAGCCTACCCTCCTTGACTCCAAGTGGCACAGAAACACGAGCATGTTCTGGCCTGAATTATCACAAGATGTCATTTCACCTCTGAGATCTCCAATCCAGTACTTTCTTCTCTTACCATGTTCTGGTCTGTACATCAGTCTCCTCCTAACTGCACTGGACTCCTCTGCCCCAGATTCATTCCACTGTTAGCTATTTGAGTGCTGCCCTCTCTAGGACTAAACTTCCCCCCTCTGACTTTCCACAGACCCTGCCTAATCCCCAACATGGCATCACCTTGGCTTTCTCTTTTCCTTCTCCCAGGCCTGCAGTACTACTGCAGAAATTTGTGTAATTATAAAACTAGACCACCACAAATTTAACTTGGTCCTTCCTAGTTTAATAGTCTTTTTGACCGTCATCTTCTTAGCACATGCTCCTATTACCGTAGCTGATGACCTAACCTCCTATTTCCTAACATACCTGTCTCTCCATCTGCTCTCTCTTACCTTCATTCCTTATCATAGACTTAGGTAGCATATATATAAAAAAGAACCTAATTATTTACCTCACTCCAAATTCTCTTCCAACCCTTAACAGTATACATATGCACGTCCTTCCATAATTGTGTAATTAGTAATCTATGTCTGTAGTTTTGTTCTGCTTTTTAAAATATTAGTACTATTTCCTACATATATACCTGATCCACATGCCATTTTAATAGCCTTTTTTTTTAATCTTTGTAATTTTTGAAATGTTCCCTACATTTCCCAGAAGACCCCTTCCTCTGCCTTTCTAAAGTCAAGTCCTTCACCTGTGCTCAGAATTCTGTCCCTTCCTCTCCCACTTCTTCCCTCCTTTTAGGGCCTTCAATTGTAGAGGCAGACCTTTCAAGAAAAACCTATCATCTCACTTCTCCCCTTTTGCTACCAAACTCTTCCAAGGAGTAGTCTCCATCTACTATTTTCATTTCTTCATTAACCTACTGTAATCTTGCATCTGACTTCATGTCAATAATGAAATGGTACTTTTTTTTCTCTGTTGCCAAAATCTTCTATTCAGATTCACAAGCCCTTTCTCATAATTCACTCTTCTTGACCTCACAGCTACATAGCACTGGACCATATTAATTTTTTTTCAATTTCTACTTGTTTCCTTCACTGCCAGTAAATATTTTATCTTTTCTTGATTCCTGACAACATAGTTCATCTTTCAAAGACTGATTCAAAAAGCAACAGTTACTCTAAGTTCGTCATCCAAGGCAGCAAACTTGTATTAAGTTTTTCACAAAAAAACATAATTTGGAAATACTCAAATCCCTGTTTTTAAAAAGTCAGATATTATTGTCCCTTCTCAATTTTTACCATTTTAGGAGGAAGAAATTGTATATTTGAGAAACAGCTCACTTTTGTTTACAGTAAGTAGCTTCCTAGAGAAATGAGGAAAACCTGGTTCAAGAAACTGCTTTGTGATTATTTTTGTTGTTTCTCATTCTCTGTGTAATTTTCTCTCAGATCACTTCATTTTCCAAATATTATTTTAGCAAGTGGCAGACAAAACTTTTGTAGAAACTAGGAAATGTCTCTTAGAAGTCTTCAAATTTTTGAAGACTTAGAAAAAGAGACATCAGGGAAAATGGCTGGAATAATGTTACTAAAGATGTAATTACAGACATTTCTCTTAGAAGTAATAAGTTTCCCTCTAATAAAACTTTAGACAAAATTAACCTTATTTACAATAGTTCAGAAGCCTGGAAGCTCTGAAGGGACTTCAGAGGCCCTCTGGCCCAGCCTATACCTGAACAAGACCCTCCTGTGTAAGATACACAACTAATCAGGCAAAGGCTGGATGACCAGCTGTTGTGTATGTTGCAGAGGGGACTCTACTGCTTGATTACCTTCTGTGATTACTTCTCTCCTTATTCTCCTATTCTGACTCTGCTTAATTCTTTTGTCCTATACCTGTGGGTGTCCACCATCTTTCAGTCCTTAGTTTTTCTGTTCCCTTAATCCCTCAGGGAACTCAACAAGTGTTATGCTTTAACTTTGAGATCTTTGTAGGTAACTTACATATGTCTAGCACTGACCTCTCCCCTCCAACTTCCAGTCACACTATCTTGGGCTTCTTACCGGACATCTCCCTCCATATGAATGTCCCACTGTTAGCTCAGATCTAATATGTCTGGAATCAAATTCATCTCCCCTCTCCAAATCTGTCTCCCTTTCTACCTTTCCTTTCTTTATCAATGGCCACACCATTCATTCTACCACTTAAACAGGCTCAAAATGTTAGAATCATTCTTTTTTGACCATATCAAGTTAGTCACCAAAGTCCTGCTCTGAAATGTCTCTAAGATTTTTCCATTTCTTTTCTATGATCCCTGCCACCACCCTAGATTAATTGAATAACCTAATTGGTCTTGGCTCCAGTCTCTGGTTACTGCTACCAAATTAGTTTACTTAAAAACTTTCAAGACATTCCTGCAGAATATTATTACCTAACAAATTAAAATTAAGCTTAACTTCTCAGCCTGGAATTAAAATTATGTATGTATTTATTCTTCCCATAGTCCCCCTACTAGATTAAAAATTCTTAAAGTATCTTATACATTCCTTTATCCCTGAAGTGCCTAATACAGTGCTCAGTAAATATTCAGTGACTTGTTGGAAGTGCATAGTTTAGTCTCACCTTTGGTTACGAACATGAACCTTCTATTCCTGTTTATTACTCTGACCCTCCCTCTCATTTGGCCTGCCAGGTTCACAGAATAACATAAAGCAAACCCAAATTTATCTAAGTACTTTATTTAGCCTGCATGGTTCCAGCTAAAAGATGTGGGGAATGCACTTGCTGTACACGCATTCAAGTCCCACATCTCCTCTGGATACAGAACCACACTCATTAAGCCACATCTCATTTTCCACCCATTCCCATGACGTTCACAGATGTCACTTCTCCCTTAACATTCCCCAAACATCATTCAAGCTTCAGTCCCAGATATCGGAGATCTGTTGTTTTCTACAATTTCCATAGCCTTGTGTATGCCCAGTCCAAAACCCAGTGGGGGCAAGGGGTTCCTCTGCTGTCCTGGTAGCTGTCCTATTGCATCTTCAGATCATTGCCTCAGTTCATTCTCTGGTTTTCTTATCCAGGCTTCTTCCTTATTACCCTGCATTCTTGGGGTCTTCCATGTGGCTCTCTTTCCTTGTTGTGTCTTCCCTTAGATGACTTGTATATCTCATATGTCAACTTCAAGGATAAAGAACCCCCATTTGTCCTTTGTGTGTCATACCCCTTTATTCTTGACATAGCATGCTTACAATAATACATTATTAACATGGAGCAAGCAAGGTTATTGCACATTCCATTGAAAGGCCCTCTCTCTTACATCTTGAGCCTGGACCGGCTTCATTCTCAGGCCATGTTCACCCCCAGCCCTTAGCCCAACTTGATTCCCCTTAGGCACAGTAACTATTTATCCTAATTTCCATACATTTCCCCCACTTTTATGGTGCTCCCTTCCAACTCCATTTCTATGTTCCTGCTGTCCCTGTCACTTGTAATGTTCCCTCCTGTCCCCAGTAGTCCATATAATATTTACTTCCTTCAAGACCCAACTCAAATCCTACCTCTTATAAAATTTTCCTTCACTCCTCCAATCCATATTGAGGTCACCTTTCTTTGAATTCCCAAGACATTCAAAAGCTGGGTCAGCATTGCACTAGATACTACAATGTCCTCTATTTAATATGATTATATGATTTTAAATGTGTGTGTGTGTGTGTACATATATATATAATATATATATATATGTATGTATACGTATTTGTATGTGCATTGTTTCCCCTTTTCTCCCCAACCAGATTATAAGATATGGCAGGGACTGTATCTTCTGTATTCTTTGTATCTCCTATAGCAGAGTTGTCAGACACTCAGCCACATGTGGTCCACAGCACTCCCGAGTGTGGCTTGAACCAGAGTAAAATGTGATCAGGAAATATTTAACAAAATAAATAAGAATATAATAAAACATAGATAATATTACATTTTAAAATTAAGTCAATATGTGACCCACAGGTAAATTTGTGTATGGATTAGTGGCCCCTGTTTCTATTTGACACCACTGCCCTAAGTATTGGGCTCACAAGTACTTTATTACTTGTTGACCTTCACCATGAATCCACAAATGATTATGTGCTTCTGACTAGTTCTGTCTAGCATTGTGTTGTAACCTAGACAGCAAAATAAGCCCCAAACTTCTAGTTTTATGAAGAGGACCATAATTGCGATTCAGGTTAAGGAACTGCCTACTCTGTATCTTGAACCCCAGTAAATGCTGTGGTCCTCAGAGGCTTAATGTTTTCAAGGCAGTAGCCAGAGTTTTCTGCCCTTCATTTATCTCAGGGCTGCAGAAATTTAAAGATTTCCCCCTACCCCTTCCTAATCTGTGGTCATGGGACCAAGATACTCCTTGAAGCTTTTTACTTGTACTACAGAAGGATTTTTTTTTTTTATTTTAACCATGAAATTAGTGAGCTAAGCAAATGCTTAGAGACCTGGTGTTAATGACTTGGTCATTTTATATGCTGTTAAAGTGCCAAGTAATATGATGGTGGACCCTAGACAGATACCAAGTGAAAATGATAATTATATCTACTACTCCATTAGAGCAGAGACTGACCTTAGGATTTTATTTATGGGACCAATGAAAGGTATCATGGGTACCCTGTTTGCTTCCTGGTGATCAGATTCCCAAATTCTAAACCTGACTTCACCTTTCAACAAAAACAAAAATTAGAGCCATGTACTGACATTTCTAAGCTCTGGAAAAAAACGAAGATTGTGAGACATTCATTCCTCCTAAGGTGATATGGTTGTGAGAATAGTTGGGATATCAGTTTGAAGGAAGTAAAGTAGGGATTAAACCCTCTTTAACTCTCAAACCTTTTTATTATCACCAAAAACTTAATTTTAACTTTTCTTTCTTTACCTACAGTTTCTTTCCTTTTTTAATGAAAGAACTTATTTATAAACATGTTGTTTTTTTTCTTGGTCCTTTCAGATTTTGAGATCCAGAGTGAGAATGAAGAGAATTCAAATCAAGAAATGTTTGAAATAGTGGAAGAAAATATGATGTTATCAGGAAGGCCTGGAGGGGAAGGCATTCAGCATTCTGACTGGGGAAGTGACTTTGAGAGAGACTATGGAATAGAGAGGCCTCAGGGAAATTCCAAAGTAGAGGAATATGGGGAAAATACTTCACAGGACAGGGAAATAGGGCAATTCATAGGCCTTCAGGGAACCTATTTAGGAGAGAAGCCCTATGAATGCCCTCAATGTGGGAAAACCTTCAGTCGGAAATCACACCTTATTACACATGAGAGGACCCATACAGGAGAGAAATACTATAAATGTGATGAATGTGGAAAAAGCTTTAGTGATGGCTCAAACTTTAGTAGACACCAAACAACTCATACTGGGGAGAAACCTTATAAATGCAGAGATTGTGGGAAAAGCTTTAGCCGGAGTGCAAACCTAATAACACATCAGAGAATCCATACAGGGGAAAAACCCTTTCAGTGTGCTGAGTGTGGGAAAAGTTTCAGCAGGAGTCCCAACCTCATTGCTCATCAGCGAACCCACACAGGAGAAAAACCATATTCATGCCTGGAGTGTGGAAAGAGCTTTGGTAACCGTTCTAGCCTTAATACACACCAGGGAATTCACACTGGAGAGAAACCCTATGAATGTAAAGAGTGTGGTGAAAGCTTTAGTTACAACTCTAACTTAATTAGGCACCAGAGAATCCACACAGGAGAGAAACCATATAAATGTACTGACTGTGGACAAAGATTCAGTCAGAGCTCAGCCCTCATTACACACCGAAGAACTCATACAGGAGAAAAGCCCTATCAGTGCAACGAATGTGGAAAAAGCTTTAGCCGGAGCTCAAACCTGGCAACACACCGAAGAACCCACATGGTGGAGAAGCCCTATAAATGTGGTGAGTGTGGGAAAAGTTTCAGCCAGAGTTCTAGTTTGATTGCCCATCAAGGAATGCACACAGGAGAGAAACCCTATGAATGTCTGACATGTGGGGAAAGCTTTAGTTGGAGTTCCAACCTTATTAAACACCAGAGAATCCACACAGGAGAGAAGCCCTATAAGTGCTCTGAGTGTGGGAAATGTTTCAGCCAGCGATCACAACTTGTGGTCCATCAGAGAACTCACACAGGAGAGAAGCCATATAAATGCCTCATGTGTGGAAAAAGCTTCAGCCGGGGATCAATCCTTGTCATGCACCAGAGAGCTCATCTAGGGGACAAACCTTATAGATGTCCTGAATGTGGGAAAGGCTTTAGTTGGAATTCCGTTCTTATCATACATCAAAGAATACACACAGGAGAGAGGCCCTACAAATGCCCAGAGTGTGGGAAGGGCTTTAGTAATAGTTCCAACTTTATTACACATCAGAGAACTCACATGAAAGAGAAGGTCTATTGATGTAGCAAGTATGGGAAAAGTTTGCTATCAGGAAACTGATAGGAGAGGAAAGCTACAAGCACCCTGAAGGCAGTAGTTCTACCAAAAAGAATCTACCTAATGTCCCATTTAAAGGTCCATTCACTTTAATGTTCTATAGAACTTTTTGCCAAAATCTTACCATTGCCCATCCTGATATTTGGAATGCTATCTTGTAGTCTGAAGAGCTCAAAAGAAACAGGAGAGGAATGGAAGATCAGGCAATGTGGATCACGTATCTGGTACTGCCAGCAATTCACTGCTTAATCCCCTGTCTCCTTCCTTGTGCCTAAGATTTCCCTCTGTAAAATAGGGAGAATATTTCCAGTTGTGAGGAGAAAAACAACATCTGTAAAATGGGTCAGACTGCTCAGAAGAAGGCCAGAGATCCATATGAATGCTTGTTCTTTTCCCCAGCTTGGTTGTTGCTATGGTGCCTTCATTCCATTCTGTTGTGCTGCCACTAAATATTTTCTTCTTGGATTAAGTATATTAGGCTACATCTCTAAGGTCAAGGACAGAGATAGGGCAATACAGCTTGTAATGAAAAGAAGAGGGTTGGACATCAAGGTAAAGCCCTTTCTGTTTCTGGAATATGCCAGAAGCACAGAGAAGGCACATAGAGTAAATGTAGCCTAAAACTGGGCTGTACTCCACTGAGAGGGGCTGGACCTCCCTACTCTGGAAATTTCTGAACTGAAGTGAATTTAACAGTTGCCCACTAAGCTAACCATGTAGTAGCCCTGCCAGAGTAAGGAGGCTACATTGGGGAGTGGAATTGGTTGTTGAGAATATATATCTGAAGGGGTGGAGGCCCATTTGAGACCCAGTGACTTCTACAACTGGTGGTTAATAATTTTCTTCTTCATATAGGGGGAGACAGTTGATACTTACCTCACTGCTAGAGGAAACTTTTTTTTTTCACTTACACCACACACAGATATGTAGCCCTATAATCATTTTATAGTAACTCATTCTATGCACTTGTATTTCCCTATAGATTATTTCTCTTGTATACCCAGCTCTAGAATTCTATCAGGTAGTTTATTGCATACTAAAAACTTATTCCTAAGGAAGCGCTGGTGTTCATGTCATCTGGTCTGAGTTTAGACCTCTGTGGCTTGTGCCCACTGTTGTGTGACACTGCTATGGCTTTGTGCCTATGGGCTCTGAGTCTTGCAGCAATGAAGACAGTGGAAACAGAACAGCTGAAGGGGGTTATTAGTGGGGCAGAGGACAGGCAGAGAAGGTGTTTCTGGGAAACATGAAGCTGTCTCCTCCCTCTGCACATGGAACCTGGACTTAAGATGAGTCCTCAGGTCCCATGGACCTTCATTCTTTTAATAAAGTATTCCTGTCCCTCTGCTGACTCAGTCCTTTAACTCACGTGGTTCAAAATCATGTGTTTCTATATCAGAAAGCCCCAGTCAGTGGATTAGGATTCTTAAAGCTTACCTAATAAACTAAGCCAATTGTCACTGCTGCCAGTCACAACTCTCCAACCTGTGATGGTTTGCCAAGAGTCCTGATAGGGTGAGGAAGACAGCTGGTATTTATCTCCTTCCTTATTCAGAGACTTGGAATTATCAAAATGCTTCACTCAGCTCCCAAGTTTAGAGACTTTACCATCATTCTTCAACCTCTTTTCCTGTCCCTTTCCCCCCAAAAATTATTTCACTGACATTTCAGAGAAATGAAAGATAGCTCCAGTTCACAGAAAGTTTTGGGACCGCTGTTGTACATAGGATTTGCCACCAGGCCTATTGTAGCCCCGACCCAGGGAACTAGCTGGCCAGTTGGAACAAACAGATGAGTGTGTTTAGTCATAACTATTCCAGAGCCCTACATAGTGCCTTGCACAAAGTAAGTGATCAATAAATATTTGTTGGTTGATTGTTCTCTTAATAGCCTTTGAGCAGGAGGGAAAAAAATCTTAAAGGACAGGACACCAGCTTTCCTTAGCTGTCTGATCATGTAATAGAAGCATTCATTCTCTTAGATAATGCATAGTCCATTTGTCATTGCTTCATTTTCAGCTACAGTTTAGAATTATGACCTGGAAATTGATTTGGGTTTTTTTTTTAAATATTCTCTCTTTGGTGTAAGTGTGATTTATTTGGCTTTTGTAAGACACAGCTGGCCCTTAATATTTGTTCATCTGATTGATTTTAACATTGCATTCTTTGTAACTGGCCTTAGTGAATGTATTCAGAGCTAAATATACTAACCAAATAAAGGCACATTGAAACAACATATTTTTAAATAGTCATCCCACAGTTCTATCATATCCTTAATGGCCAGTATAAACCATTTACCAGTTTTAAAATGTAACTGACAGTATAAGGACATAATATTCATTTTTCTTCTAAGTCCTCATTTAAATAACCAAAGTCCTCAGACTACAGGGTTGGATTAGATGATCTCTAAGCTTGAGCTCTAAATCCTATAAGGGTAATATAATCCTAATAGCTGTATAGAAATGTACTCCTAAGCAAGTCTGCCTCCATTTTTAGTTTTCAGGGTTTGAGGCAAGTCCTAATGAGAGTTTTATATTACCCCAGATTGATTATGTCAGGTGAAAGATATTGCGAAGTATTGGTGATGGTAGCTTGCTGTCCTGGATACTTTACATATAATTGGAAATAGAGATTTTTCAATCCAAATGAACCACTGCATGTTAATAAACAAATTATAGAACAACTGCATGTAAAAATAAATTAACTATATTACTAAATCAGTGAGAAATAGCATGAAGTACTAACTGAAGTATATGTCTGCTTAATTTAATCTGTTGATTTTAGTTTTCTGAGAGGTTTTCACAGGTTTATCCATAGTTCTGTCAAAACTATGCTCCAGGGCAGCTAGGTGGCGCAGTGGATAGAGCACCTGCTCTGAAGTCAGGAGGACCTGAGTTCAAATCTGCCCTTAGACCAAACACTTGACCCTGGGCAAGTCACTTAACCCCAACTGCCTCAAATAGTAAGGTGCACTCTTTTATCTTCATTAGCACATTTTAAACTCAGATATAGTTCTTCCCAAAGATTGTTCTTTGACAGTGAATCTATTGCTGTCATAATAGAGGAACATCCCAACAGTCCCTCCTAAAGAACTGCATCTATGCCCAACTACTTTAACAACAAAAACAGTAAATCTAAACAAATTGAGTCTTTCCATACTTTTTCACATACCACTATATATAATGTTTCTAAATCACCTTATGATCCTAATGAATCTGTGAATTCTCATAGTCATCATTTACACAACCCCTTCTTGACCCCAATTAAAACTTTTTTGTTGAATCTGCCCTCCAAGTTGTCTCTTACTGCTTCTGCCACCCTTAGTTAAGGGGCAGAGGAACTAGCTAGATGTTTTCTTCCAAGTGATTCTGTATTGGCAGTTAGTAATCATTGGGGGACCTAGTCTCCATAGCAGCTGGAAGCTGTAAGCAGGTAAGTTGTGTTCTGCAAGGATGAATTGTCAAGGTTTTGTTGAGAAAGCATCCTCTGAGTTGAGGAGATTACAGTTCACTGATTAAGGTAGAACCAGTTTTTTCCCATAACATTAAAGTCCAATCTGGTTGGAACACAGAAGGTACCCAATGTCAGCCCTCAGGTATTACACTTCAAAACATAATAATTTTAAAAATGGCATCTATTCTTTCTCCTGAAGATATGGGATGAAGTGCACACATGAGTTGTGTGTGTCTATAGTCTCCATGTTTGACTTTGTTCCCTATCACAATTCCCACTTTCTTTAAAAGACCTTGGAAAACCTGAGGAGGTGCTCCTAGATCGAAAAGTTTGAATGACTGGGGGAAAGAAAAACCCAGCACTGGTTTCTTCAATTAAACATGTTCTACGGAAGTTGGATCTACATAGCAGAGATCTTAGAATACAAAGGTTAGGTGCCATTCATCCATTTAAAGGTTCTGAACTATAGAAATCTTAGTCAAAAGTTCTGAAATGACAAAAATGAACTAATCAGAGGATGTATTGCCACACTTGGTTTTCTCTGGTAGGGGAAGGAATGTTGATTGACCAGGTGCCTATCACTGGATTGCTTAAGTACCTGATGCTCCGTCCAGTGTCCCCCTACATAAAGATGGACTCCACAAAATTACAGGATTCAGAATTGGGGGCGACCACCAAATCCAACCCTTCACATATCAGTGAAGAAGGAAGGGTCACTGGCTGCAGGACGACAACAGTTCAGCCCTAGGCTCGGAGGAGAGTAACGTTTATCACAAGCACTTAGTGAGCACCCGTGCTGTGCCCTGCCCCTCTGCTACTCCCCTTCTTTAAGTGAGCAGGAACGATGGGGAGATGGGAGCCAGACGGTCCAAAAGAGAGGCGCCCTGAGCTTGCAACAGGAAAAGGAGGGGAAAAAAAAACCAGTCCTTCTTCTCATCTCCTAATAATCATGCTTTGATTTGTTTAACACTTCACAGTTTTCAGACCACTTTCACATACATTATCTCATTGACCCCTCACCACTGCCCTGTGAGGTAGGCGGCGGGCAGGACTCGGTGTGCCCATAGCATGGATGCGGAAACTGAGGCTCAGAGAGGTGAAAAGGTCTGGTCAAGGTGACAAGTTCACGGCAGTCAGGATTAGAGCCATGCACATGGCCAATCTGCCACTTTCTGTGGCGCCCTGTTATATGCACCCCACCCCCCTTTTCCCCCTTTCTCTGTCTGAAACACTCGGCGAGGGCCGGACCTTCGCTGGGGGCGGCAGCCCCTCTCTCCTCAATCATTCAACCCGGGATCCTAGGATTTAGACACCTCAGCGATCATTTAATCCAACCTCCACATTTTACAGACGAGGAAACGGAGGCCAGAGAAGCGGAGCGACTTGCCCATGGTCACACAGCGAGCGACTTCGTGGCAGAGCCGACGTTCGAATCAGCTGTCCCAAGTCAAGTCGGGGGCGCTTTCTCGGCAGCCGGCTGCCTCACACACACGCCTCGGGCCGGGGTCGGACCCGGTGGCCTCGCTGGTCGCCGGCGCCGAACAGCAGCCCGTCGAACTAACGATTGAATGAAGTCGTTACTGGGCGGGGCTCTCTCTCTCCAGGCCTGCCACTCTCTGGCCAGGACTCACCTAGAGGGCCCCCTACAAGGCCCCGCCCCGGGCCCGCCGCTTTTGAGGGCCGGCCAAGAGAAGAGCCGCGTAGTGGCAGACGACTCTAACGGCCCAGGCGGCGAAACGGCCTCCAAGCACCTGGGAACCGTGAGGTAAGAAGCGCCCACCCTTCTCCTCCGGTGATAGGTCCGTGTGAAGTCGCGCCCGAACTCACTCTTTTCCCATTGGCTGGACTTGCAGGCAGGAGAGCGCCAGGAGGCTTCTGGGAGACGTAGTCGCTTTGACTTTGCTTGAGTCCCTCGTCGCAGCGTCTGCATTTCCGCTTCCTGTGTTGGGGCGGTTGTGTCTGTCGTCTCGGATCCTTAAGTTGAAGCGGCTTGAGGGGCAGGCGAGGAGGCCGCAGCGAACGCGGGCTCCCCGAAGAGCTGGCGATCCTTCGGGAGTGAGCAGACCTCCCTGCGCGGTGTGGGGCTCCGGCAGCAGCGTGGGGAGGGGGCCGGGTCAATGAGGGCTGGACGCTGCCCAGGCCGCTCGGACACTGCCCGGCACCCTCAGGCCTGCGAAGGGAGGGGAGGGGAGGTGGGCTTCTCCGGCAGCAGGCTCCGAGACTAGCCGGCCCCGGGCAGGGAGGGTCCCCAGGGGCAGCACCCCTCCCGACCGTTACTTCCCGGCCCCCGAGAGGTCCCCCGCCTTTTCCCCTCTCTTTTCCTGTAGTTTGAGCTGTGGCCGAGGCACGTCCATTGTCCCCGGAGTGTTTTGCGTGCGCTCCCTGCTTCATCAAAGTTACCTGGCTGGCTCAAAGAGAAGTGTTCCCAAGTGTATACCACGGAACTTCCAGTGAAAGACTGCACATGTTAACCCAATGAACCTTTCTCTGTTAGAATTCTCTAGTTTGAATCACCTAATACAAATTTAAACCTAGAGCCCTTTTTCTGCCACTAATTTATTTTCGGCACCTTAGGCAAATCACTTGACTTCTCTTGACAAACTCCTCATATATAAAAGAAGGGGATTGTACTCTATTTCCAAAAGTCCTTTCCAACACTAAAAATTTTTAGAACCTGGGACCCAAGGAGAACAGCGTATGGAGAAGCTTGGGGCAAATAATCAAGCTGCCAATTAAGTAGGCTCTAGAGAGCCTACCCTTTACTAAAATCCCATGCCCTGCTCAGGTGCTGCTCTCCATGGTGCTGTCTTGTATGTGATCTCAACGTTGTTCTGGGTTCCAATTTGTAGTTCTGGGGACGAACACAACTTGGTATCATAATGAAGGGATAGGTAGGGACTGACCTTTCTCTGTTGAAGAAGCCTGGGAAAGGAAGAAACAAGGAGGTATTTTATGCTGCTCTACAAGGATCTGGGATGGGTTAACATCCATCAGTTAACATCTGTTGATGCTATTGTTATGTTTCTCTGTACCTAGAGCCCTCTGGAAGAGTTCCACTCAGTGGTGCCTAGCCAGAGGCAAGAGTTAGCTTGCCAGGAAAAAAAAAAAAAAAAGGGAAGAGATCCGACCATAAGGAAAAAAACCTCTTCTTCTTGAACTGGACAATGGCTGTAGTTTTGGACCCTCAGGTCCAGGCTCCTCAAACACAAGATGGATTCCTCATAGTTAAACTAGAAGATGATTCTCCCTGGCATCAGGAATCTTTCCTTCATGGAAATGAAGGTCCTGAGGCTTCCTGTCAGCGTTTCTGGCAGTTCCAATACCAGGAGGCAACAGGGCCACGTGAAGCTTTGAACCAACTCCGTGAACTCTGTCATCAGTGGTTGAGACCAGAGAAGTGCACTAAAGAGCAGATTCTAGAGCTGTTGGTGCTGGAGCAGTTCCTGACTGTTCTTCCTAGAGAAATTCAGACTTGGGTTAGAGAACAACATCCTGAGAGTGGAGAGGAGGCAGTGACCATGGTGGAAAATTTGCAAAGAGAACCTGGCAGGTCAGGGCTGAAGGTGAGAATGGGATACCTTTGTTCAATGAAAATAGAGCTATGTGAGGTATAGCCCTCAGCTGGAGACAATGTGGGTAAAACATGGCACCTTACTGTTTCATGCTCATTGGGATGATTTTGATGCTTAGGTGAAAGATTTTCCTTGCAGTGTTCAGAGAATATGTCCAGGGAATATATAGCACTTTCCTGAATCTTTCTTGCTGTCTGCTATGAATGGAAAAATAGCTTGAAAGGTCCCACATCCCTTTGTTGCCAATCAAAATATAAGTTCCTTGAAGCAGGGGTTGTTTCATTTTTTATCATTAGTGCCTAGAAATGTCTTACAAATAATTCAGTGAATCTGTGATCTTGTTGATGTGAGTATTCCCCTCAGTGGTGCAGATCACAACCTAACTCTGCCTTATTCTGTACTACCTTTGATCATGTTTTCCACAAGGGGTCAACCCAGTGGGTAGTGCTGGGGACCTTCTGCTAGATCTCTTGACATTGCAGGCACTTTCTTCTTACTACATGACCACCTCACCTCTTCTTCTAGTAACATTTCTCTGATGACATCTTTTTAACTGCTTCTCTTGAACAATTCTTCACTTCTAATATGTTACAGAATGCTTATGTCTACCTTTTCTCTCCACGTCTTTGTGTGACTTGCAACTTTAATTCTTTGGAGACTGTTATTCCATGACTCATACATAAAACAACACCAGAAGAATATGTGTCTTTAAAAGAAGGGTCTTCTTTTCAGGGAGGACCACGAGTTCATTAAAAGTATTGCCCAACTTTCCAGATGCAATCCAGCCCATTCTTCCTCCTGTTCAATTCTGGGACCAGTTCCCTGTCCATCTTCAGTGTCTTTTAAGATGTATGGCACTGATGGACTGCTTCTATTGTTCATTTGGCTATATGTCATTGTCTGGACAATGGGTATTCTTCATTCATTTCGTTTTTCTTATGTTAGGCCAAACACTTTTGAGTGATTATGGATCTCATTTGGAAGGCTCTGCAGTGTTCCCAGGTTTGACATAATCATCCACAAACAGGAACATATAGAATCCCTCTTTCATTTGGACTCTGTACTGAACATTCTCAATGATGATGGCAACACATTTGGCAAACATACATCTACCTTTTTATGCTTCACTGAATATCAGTAATCAGTGTCTGAATAAATTTACCTTTCCTTTCCCTTCTTATCCTTTGCAATAGATGTTGGGACATAAGCTGCAATTATTATGGTGGTTTTTTTTACAAATACTTGTCATGAATGCTGTAAAAACGAATGACCAAATGCTCCATAAAATAACGTGTCTTGTTTCCTTTGGATGCATGATAAAACTAATTCTGCCAACTTCTTTACTGATATTTCTAAAGAAAGCCTAAACACAATCCTTCCATTTAATTACAACTTCCTTTTGTCGTCTTGTTTCTTTGATATTGAGGATGTCAACATTGGCATGATTGAGTTCCTCGACCAATATGACCATTCACTGTCAATGGACAAAGATCTCACATTTAGAGTATCAATAGCTAAACTGATGTTTAAAATTTAGAAACCATGTGATTCTTAGTACTCTCTCCCTACTCCCTTTTACACCACTCTGCTACCATCATTGCTGAAGGAGAACACCATATAGGAGTAGGGCCCTTTTGTTATGTTTCTTTGTTTCATAGGTAGTCATGGAAAAAAGAATTTATTTCCAAATGGCCAGCCTATTGGCAATAAAGCTTTACACATTTAGCTAATTTGGTCCTGGGAAAGTAGAAGGTCTATTGTAGGGATCATCTGTCAAGCCTTTCTAGTCTGGTAGAAACTGCCAGAGCCACAATCTTTAGGAACTCAGAGTCACTTCCTTGGCACAATGATACATCACAATAGAATTTTATGGAAGGTCTTGTACTTTGTAGACACTTCCTAAATATTAAATGGAATTGAAGGAGAGCTTTGTAAATGGCATAGAGTCCATTTCTTGGGATAACTATGCAAGTAACAGTTCCTGTCACACGTAGCCTGAAGAAAAAAGCAAAGGGCACCTAGGTGCCTTAATAGATAGAGCCCTGAACCTGGACTCAGGAAGACCTCAGTTCAAATCCTGCTTCAGACACTTACTAGCTATGACCCTGGGCAAGTCACTTAACCTCTGGTCTGAATCAGTTTCCCCATCTATAAAATGGGAATAGTAATAGCACCTAAGTACAGTGAAAACACTGAATCCTACTAACATTTCTGTACAATCACTTTACTATTATTGGTATGGCTGTTTAAGGGATACTTAGTAGGGATAGTCAGTGTTTCAAGGCATAGATGTCAGGAAAACTGGGTAGACAAGTTGCATGGCACCTGATTGCTGAACCTGATTCTAGCAGAAGTGCTTGTAGCTACTCTTGGATGTCTCTATATTATTCACTGGTAACTTAAAGAATTTCAGTAAGCCTGGTTTTCTCTGTTTATCCTAGGGGATCCTACCTAGAATAGTTTGGATGGTTATATTTTAACTTACAAGATTCTGCCCACTTTTAGCAGGCTTTGCAGTGACAGGAATTGTGGGCTTTTCCTAGGTCCCAGTCGTTATGAAAGGGCAGGAAGTACTCACAGAGATGGTAACAGCTGCAGGATCAGTACCCAATTCACTAAGTATCCATCTGAAGCAAACACAGACAAAATCCAAATGTACATTCCAGGAGAACGCAGAGAGATTACACCTAGAACCAGAGAAAGAGCTGAGCTGTGATCCTAAGATAGAGCCCCATTCCCTTCAGGACAGTGGTAAGTAACTAGAAGAAAAGAGGGAACCCTTTGTGGAGGTTAATGGAGTTGTGAGAACCTGGACAGCTTTGAGAACAGAAAATGTGTGATGGGGACATTATCCTGCCTTTTGGAAAGAATTGTGTACAAACTAGTACCTTTATTTGAATCTTTAGAAATTCAGTTTGTAGACCTCCGGTAGTCTCTATAAGTAGTTAAAGAGGAAGAGCTATTCTTTAATCTTGTGAAGTTGATGTATAGATGCTGGATTGGGAGAGGGAAGTGGGAGTTGGAAGGGGAAAGGGAAGGGTGGCAAAGGTTATATAGTCCCAATAAATGAGGGTGGGCAGGGAACTCAGGCCTGGTTAGTGGCAGAGCCACAGGATAACCTTGCAATAATTCTCAGTCATGTGTTATAGAACTATTCAAGTGACAGGTGCATCACAGAACTAGGGGAAAAATGGTTGGAAATGGCAAAATCTGTATTACATCCCTTAGATATTTCTCACTTCACTTTTTCACCAAATCCCTTTAACCGAAAGAGGCAATAACAGAAATAGCTTATGTCCTCCTTTTTAAAGTCATCTAGAAGTATTGCTACATAAAAAAGGTTGGAAACAGTTATAATCTAGTGATTCTTTTTTTTCTTTAGCTCTGCCTACTCCTCAGGTGCTTGATCTTCCTGCAGAAGCAAGTAGTAGTAACCAAGAGATGATGGGCAGGTCCCAGGTAAGTTGCTATTTTCTCTTTGTCTTATCACTGCTATTTGAATGTGGTCCTATGCCATTCCTTCCACCTAGAACTGTTTACCCCATGAGGAATATTGCTCCAGTTTCCCTCTCTCCACCTTCCCCAGGCCCACCCTACCCAGTGATTATATCTAGTACATAAGACTGGCTTTCCTGGAAAATAGGTTTCAAAATTTCATTAGCCTACAAAATGTGTCCTGAACCTTCTTACATAGACATTAGTATCCTTAATTAAAAACAAAACAAAACAAAACAGAATCAAGGCTAAGGAACATGTTCTTACCTTTTATGAAAATTCTTATTTTCCCACACTGACTGCTTAGGTTTTAGGCTTGTACAAATTTGTATGATTGCTTTAAGTTACTGGATGCTTCTTCATTCCTTGTGTGGTTTTTTTTTCACCCAAGAGGCTTGCTACACTCAGAATTGGAAATAAATTCCTTTGCTTTTGGACAGAGCAATTATATTTTTCTAGAGCCAGTCATTTCAGAGCAGGACAATTTTTTCATTATTCCAGGAGCTGGTGACTTTTGGAGATGTGGCCGTATATTTCTCTCAGGAGGCACAGGGACAGTTGGACCCAACTCCACCACCGGACCTCTTTCAAGATCAAACTCAGGAGAATTATGAAAATGGTGTCTCACAGAGTAAGAACACTCTTCCCTGTTAAACTCTTAAGTTATTGCGCTTCAGTAGGACTCATCTCCTTAGAACTTTGACAGTGTTTTCTTTTAATCACAAATAAGAAAGAGACATCCATTCCCTCCCTTCCCCTTGGCACAGAGGAAATTAAAAAAACCAGTAAGTTCTTGATCAGCACAAACCACTATGTTTTCTGTTTCTTTGTGAACAGGATTTCCAATTCCCAGACCCAATATGATCTCCCAGTTAGAGCAAGAGGAGAAACTGCAGAACCCAGATCTTCAAGGCTCTAAGGAGAATGGAAATTCAAAAGATTCTCAAATAGGTGAACAAGCAAAACTTGTTCAAGCGCCAGTAATGAAAAAAGTCAAACACTGGGAAGATCTGGAGCGTCAGGGCTTGGAAGATGAGAAGGTGGCAGGTGTACACTGGGGCTATGAAGAAACCAAAATTTTTCTAGGGATTCTCAGTGAGTCTTGGATTTATGAAAAACTCCGAACTTGTCACCGGAACCGTCAGGTATACCGGATTGTGGCCGAGCGACTACGTGAGCGAGGCTTCCTCCGGACTCTGGAACAATGTCGATATAGATTTAAAAACCTTCAGACAAACTACCGCAAAGCAAGAAGCACCCACACCCCGGGAACCTGCCCCTTCTACGAGGAAATGGATGCTCTGATGAGCTCCCGTGTGGCTGTCACTGCCCCAGAGGTGGAAAGGGATCTCTTTGGGCAGGGGGAGCATGATGTTGAAACTGAAGAACTTGAGAGGGATAGCTGGGAACATGAAGAAATAGCAATGGCAGGGGTGGTATTAGAGGGTGGATCCAGGGAACTGGACCTGGTCTATCCAGCAGCGTCTTTGGAAGAATTGCAATCAGGGGCTATAACAGAAGATTCTGATGGTGATGAATTGGGTAATGATGAAACATCTGAAAGTCCTGGTACCCCAACCCTGTTTTGGAGTGCCACGGGTAAGAAGAATGTGTCAAGAGCAAAGTTGGGAGTTCCTGGGTTTTCATAGAATTTGGTGATATATTGTTGTCCTAACCTCATATTTCAGAGGAGTCATAGAATCGGGGCATTATTAATAGTAGGTAGTAGGAAGGCATGTGGGCCAGAGTTATGTACACGTACAAAAGTCCTCATTCCTAGAACTAGTCAGAATAGTCATTACATCGGAATAATTTATGTAAGTAAAAACAAATTCACATCTTAGATGGACTACCAAAAGTCTAATCTTAGGAAACAATTCTAATCTGATTATTTTTTTTAGGAAGTCACTACTAAAAAAGATTAGAGGGGAATTGGAGCAGGTGGAAAATTCTGAAAACTACTTCTACTGACCGTACAGTACACAGCCCTTTTTTGACAGGTCTAAACTTTTCTCTAGGAGTGCACTGGGGATATGAAGAAACCAAGGTTTTTCTGGGGATTCTTGGTGAGCCTCGTATTTATGAAAAACTCCGGACCTGTCACCGGAACCGTCAAGTGTACAGGATTGTGGCTGAGCGGCTTCGTGAATGTGGCTTCCTCCGAACTCTGGAGCAATGTCGTTATAGATTTAAAAACCTTCAGACACACTACCGAAAAGCAAGAAGTGGCCACACCCCAGGGACCTGCCCTTTTTATGAGGAGATGGATGCCCTGATGAGTCCATGGACCACCATTACTCCCTTTGATGTCCTAGAGGTGGCAGGGGGTCTTCTAAAGGGGAAAGCAGAATCCAAGGAGAGCATTGACTGGGAGAACCATGAGACAGTAACAGAAGATGGCAACCATGTGGAAGTGGAGGCATCACCAAAGGCACTCAAGAGCTTTAAGTCACAAGATCTATTTCAGAATCCCAGTGGTAAACAACTCTTTCTATGGGACCCTATATCCATTGCCTAATGGTGGTCTTAATGCAGAAAGGCATGATGTAGGCATTAGGAAACATTGGTTGTAGTCCTGACCTTGCTATTGATCTCTGTCAAGAACACTATCTGCTTATTGGGTGGGAAACTAGTCACTTTTTTAGTACAGTTGTCCTGATTATAAGCTGTTGACCTCTCATCATCAAAATGTTCCATAAGCAAATCTTTCTATTGGCTCAGGAGCTATCCTGGGTGAATCACTAAAATTCCTAGGTGCTAGGGCTGTGAGAAGTCTGATACTGGGGACAAACAAGACTTGCTTTTCTCAACTCGAGCATGTCATCATGCCTCCTATTGATAGAAATGAAAACTAAAGAAGCAATGGGGAATGGGTTAAGAGGGTCACTTTATTAAGTAGAGATAGAAATTTTGCAGTTTCTTGCTTCCAAAGTACCTGACAAGCACTGGTATAGGTACTGTATTGCACAAATATATCATTTTCCTCCATTTCCTAAATCCTAAATTCTGCCCATATGCCCATTTGTCTTCAGAATGCAAATGTTTTACTACATCTTTAATCATAGAGTCTATGAACTTTCTATCTATACACCAAACTTTCCTAAGTTTTCCTAGATATTTTTCTTATGCTTTTTCATACTTTCTATGGAAAGGAAACCTCAGAATAAATTCTAGAGAAGTTTCATGGGACTTGTTTGCTTTTTCTTGAGCAGAACTTCCCATTTCCAAGCCAGATTCAAACTCCAAGCCAGAGAGGGGGGAAGAGCTGTGGAATGTCAATCTCCTTGATTCCAAGGAAATTCAGAGAAGTCGCCATACAGGTAAGAACAAAGAAACAACCAAATCTGTGGTTGTGAACACAAGAGAGTTAGGACATGTTGGGAGCAAGAGAATTCACAAAGGAGATTTATTTTATAGATAGGCAACAACTGCACTTGCTTTAGCCCACCAGTGCCAAAGTGGCACAGAGAAGAATATTATAGGAGAAAGGAGTACCCAAGAAGACCTACTCCACCATTCTTGAGGCTTGTACCTAGGACAATGGCCATGTATAGAACTGGGCTATATTTGTAATCTTCTTCTTGTCATTGAGCACTTACTGAGCATTCAGTGGACTCATGCCAGTGTTTTAAATGCTACATGCTTCATCCACAGACTGTTTTTATTCCCCTCCATTTGGGAGATCAGTAATATCTATTTTCTACTCATTTTTTCAGATTTGGAAATGAGCAATGAGAAGGAGGAGAATCTGAGCCAGGAAATTTCTCAGGAAATAGAACTACATGCAACATTACTGGGAAGCTCCAAAAGAAATGTTTCCCATTGTCTTAATTGGAGGAAAGCCTGGGAAAGTGAATACAGAACTGAAAGGCAATGGAAAATGCTCCCAGAGGAGGCACAAGGGCCACCGTCTCCTCAGGAAAGAAATTTGGGCAATTTTATAGGTCTTCAGGGAACCTACATAGGAGAAAACCCAAACACATGTTCTGAATGTGGGAAAAACTTCAGTCAGAGCTCACACCTTGCTGTACATCGATTAGCTCACATTGGGGAAAAGAAATTATATAATTGTGATGAGTGTGGCAAGACCTTTGGTCGAAGTTCACATCTTATTTGCCACCAGAGAATCCACACAGGAGAGAAGCCTTACAAATGTCCTGAATGTGGAAAAGGCTTCAGTGATCACTCTAACCTCACAGCACATCAAAGAATCCATACAGGAGAAAAACCCTATAAATGTGGTGAGTGCTGGAAAAGCTTCAATCAAAGCTCAAGCCTTATTATGCATCAGAGAATTCACACAGGAGAAAAACCCCACAAGTGCAGTGAATGTGGAAAAAGCTTCACTAACAGCTCACATTTCAATGCTCACTGGAGGACTCACACAGGTGAAAAACCCTACCAGTGTCCTGAATGTGGGAAAAGATTTAGTAAGAGTTCTACCCTCACCAGCCATCAGAGAATACATACAGGAGAAAAACCCTATGAATGTCTTGAATGTGGGAAAAGTTTCAGTGATCGTTCAAATCTCATTACACATCGACGAATTCATACAGGAGAGAGACCCTATAAGTGTGGTGAGTGCGGGAAAAGTTTCAATCAGAGTTCAAGCCTTATTATACACCAGAGAATACACACAGGAGAGAAACCCTATGAATGTAGTGAATGTGGCAGAAGATTTAATAACAGCTCACACTTTAGTGCACACCGGAGAACTCATGTGGGAGAGAAACGCTGACTGGCATCAAATGTTGGGGAAGTATCAGTAAAGCTTCAAGTTTCACATACCAGGTAATCAACCCCAAAAGAAAAGTTTCTGTTGTATTTAATTCTGTACCACATCTGAAAAAGACTATAGTAGTTAAGGTTCACTGCCCACAGAAATAATGTTTCTGTTTTATTAAAATGTGCACTTGTCTTGGAAAATATGCTTCAGGATTCTCTTTTAAATGCTGTTGAAGCTGAAGCCATGTTTCCAAAGCCATTAGAGACCAGAGTTCTTTTCTGGCTCAGTCACCATCTCACTGTACGGCTCCTGTATCACTGTGCCATAGCTTCCACACCTTGGAAATAGGAAGAGGGCAGTTCTGTCCTTGAATGCCCTCCCTGCCTGGAGAGAGGAGTGGCATTATCACCATCAGCGTAGTGACAATAACAGTCATATAACCTAGCTGCAGAGCAGGACTGTGGACCCACACTGAGTGTGCAGTTATCACTGCCCAGCATCACTTGAAGGACATGAAAGAGAGACCACATCTAGAGTCTCTTTCAGGGCCAGAGGTTGGTGTTCTCTAAACTACTACAAACACCACCTGCCAGCTTGGTTTTTCTTTATTTAATGAGGGATGGCTATGAGTAATGGTACTATATTTAATTCAAGTCAGTAGCCATCATATTTAGTGCCTACTACATACAAAGCACTGCATTATGCACTATAGGTAGGAGGTGGAAGAAATACAAAAATAATTGTTCCAAATTACAGCTATGCTTCCATAGTGTTGAAGAATTATATTCTTTGGTCCGAAACCTAGTGTTGTGCCTCAAATAAGGTAGCTGGGTTATATAGAAGAGACAAAGTGGATGGTTTCTTGAGATGTGGTAAAGAGTTTCCTGGAATGTGTCCTGAGCAATAACTAAAAAGTACAGTGTCTTTAAGAAGACGTAGTTTTTTAGGCCTCTGAGTCCCCTGAACTATAGATAGGCTGAATACTCCTTTTCCTCCCATCAAATCCCATGATCACTACCTGTGCCTCATTGCTAGTCTCACCAAACATCAAGATGAAGGGAGTCAGGATGGGCTCAGCATGCGAGATCAGATGTCGCTTCCAGAAAGATGAAAAATTCTGAAGGTGAAGCTGCTTCCATACCCTGCCTCTGGGAATCTGAAAAATTTTAGGAAACTTCAGAACCACAACAATTTCCCTTTCTCTTAATAAAACAGAATTCTATTTTCTTCTTGGTTCATTTCTCTATTCCAATGCTGCTGCAGTTAGCCATAAAAGATCAATCATCTCCATCAAATTTTTGTCCGCACCTCTCAGTATAGCGGGACAGCTAGGTGGTGCAGTGGATAAAGCACTGGGCCTGGGTTCAGAGGTGGCCTCAGACACTTACTGGTTGTGTGACCCTGGACAAATCATTTAACCTCATCTATAAAATGAGCTGGAGAAGGAAATGGCAAACCACTCCAGTATCTTTGCCAAGAAAATCCCAAATAGGATCATGAAGAGTCAGACACAACTGAACAATAACAAAAATGAAATCGGCATATCCCCTGCCATTCTTCTCCCAGTATATTACTCTTCATTTTACTAATCTAAGAGAATGCAATATCTATTAATATTTGTACTCTCCCCAGTTATCAATTTCTTTTAGGCCTCAGGCATATTTGGACAAGTGCTTGCTCTTTTTTTTTTCCTTGCCTTGAGAAATTTTAAAATGTCTCCTCCATCTGGGATGTGAGAAATTGGGAGCTCTGGGGATCCTGGAAAATGTGCATATATTTTCCAACTTTTCTACTATTGTAGGAGCAATAGTTCTATGTGGCCAGAGAAATTCTATAGAGGCCATTAACATTCTTATCTTCATTGTGACTAAATTAAATGGCCTTCCTTTGTGATGGTGACATGAAAAAACAAACCACATTCTCAAAGGAACTCCATCTGGGGCTGCTGACCAAAGTTAACTCTAGAAAAGACTTGGGGGAAAAAATCATCTGTGAAGAGTTACTTTCCCCAAAGATGTAATATGCTAACCTCCTGACTGAAGATGAAGCAGTGACTAACCTGAAAGGGTTATAGTCTGCAGAAATATTCGTGATAAGTTCCATTTTAGCAAGACAGATATCAGCTGTCCCTATTTGTGGGACACCTAGAGTGCCTGGGGAATTAAGTACTAGTTCTGGTCTGGACAGAATAATTCAGTTAAGTTTTATGCAGTTCTCAAGCTGTACAGTTCTGTGATAGGGATAGCTTGGCCTACACTCCAGATCTTACTCTCAGTTCTGTTTCTGATTCTTTCCTGGTAGGGTATCCATGCAGCCAGGATAAAAAGGCTTAGAGGGGAAACAGTTTTGGTAGGTCACCATCCCTACATACCCACGATCCAAGGAAGGGTCAGAAACTAACTGAAATTCCTCTAGTGTAACAACTGATCCAGTCATTATCATATAGCAATAATAATATGCTTCAGCCCTAACTTCCAAAGTCTGTTCTACTCTGGTGAGGTAAAAATTTCTCATTCTCAGAATTTCCTTGGTGCTTCCTAATAATATCAGAATTTTAGCTCCCTCCAAAATAAGAATAAGCGGCTAAATGAGGTCTCCCCATAAAACACTGGTAACAGAGGGGCTTAAGTTATGGGAATCAACCTACTTGCCAGTTGTTTTTGCCTGAGGTTCTTGAGTGGTTTCATGAAGGCTCTCTGTTGAGAAAAGACATACTTATGTACTAAAACAAAGTCATAATGTTTTCCTACTATTAGAAATACAGTATGTAAATTATATCCTTGAGTTAGGTGTTTCATGTTGAATTACATACATAGTACTGTCCATAACCAAAACAGATAGCCTCTGCTATGAATAATTGAGTATTTGAACATCTTCAAAACCCACTGAGGACTGAGATGTCCTTTAAAAAATTAAACATAGTTGAAAAGAGCTACCATGTTTTATTACAGAGCATCTCTTGGTCAGAAATACTAAGTTGGGTAGACCAATATGACCGATATTTTTATTTTTGTGAGGCAATTGGGATTAAGTGACTTGCCCAGAGTCACACAGCTAGTAAGTGTTATGTGTCTGAGGGCAGATTTGAACTCGTATCTTCCCAACTCCAGGGCTTGTGGAGCAAATACACTGCGCCACCAACCTGCCCCAACAGACATTAAGACAAAACTATTACAAAATGTTTCTGAGCCGACCACCTGACTTTTATTTTCAAAGAACTTTTAAGTATAAAGGGACTTTAAAGGTTATTTAGTATTCCAGTCCAATACTAGAATCTCCTTCTACAAGAATCTTCACATGATCATCTACGTGAGACACGAGTACTTCGCTCACTAAGCCAAAGGTAGAACAGTTTATTGTTAGCTTTTTTTGGGGGGGGGGGGGAACACTTTGACTTCCACTGCTGGTCTTAGCTCTTCTCTATGGAGACAGAATAATTCCATTTTCACATGACAACCAAATATTTGAAGGCTTATCATACCTAGGCAGCTAGGTGGCGCTGTGGATGGAATGCTGGGCCTGAAGTCAGGAAGATCTGAGTTCAAATATCATTTACTAGCTGTGTGACCCTGGGCAAATCACTTAACCCTGTTTGCCCCAGTTTCCTCATCTGTAAAATGAGCTGGGGAAGGAAGTGGCAAATCACTCTAGTATGTTTGCTAAGAAAACCCCAAATGGAATCACAAAGAGTAAGACACAACTGAACAACAAGATCCTACTTCCTTGGACACTAAGGCAAATAACTTGAACTTGATTTGGCACTGGATGTAAAGCTTCCAGAACTGATACCCTTGGCTTTCAGAGCACTCCCATCCACACAATGTTAAAATGACCTATACTCAGAGACCCTGTAGGGAAGCTAGAATAAGGAGTTAGTAAAGTGTGTCTGTTAGCTGAGAGCTACATTGATTAATAGGTCAGAAACTGCCACTATATGTGGTTAATATTTTTGAATTCCCAGTGCTTAGCACAGTCCCTGGAAATAAGAAGCATTTTATAGATGCTTTGTCTAAAGTTACTTATAATCAGATCCATATCAACTCACAAGCCTGACTTGAAGTGTTGCTTATCAGTAGTGATACTAATTTCAATCAAAAAATATTAAGCATGTGTGAGGCATTACACCAAGGGAATGGTACCACTATCATTTGTATTATAGGCGTTATAAAATTGTATACTGTGGTGGGTGAAACAAGAAATAACTGATAAAACAAAGATTCAAGCTTCTGAGCATGTTGATTTATTAAGCAATACATGCCAATTGCTCAACAAATCAGAACCAGGCCTCCTCAGCTTTGTCACTGGTCCCCGAATATAGGGGAAGGTATGTCTTTGAATTAAAAACCAATTTATCAAACAAGACCAATTAATTAAAAGAAAACAACCAGAATACAAAATTAGGTAATCTGATTTCTAATCGGAGGAAAAATTAAGAACTTTCCTAATTGGGAGGGGGAGAGTTAACAGATCCAAATCCCTAAAATCAGAAGAAGAGGTGTCCCACACCCCCCAGTGTATTCAAAGGAACAATGGAAACAATAACTGATTAACTAGTAAGAGGCCAGTTATCAGATAAGACATATGGGTTGCTTGAGATGTATAATTGTGAGAAAACTTCTTGCATCAGTCTTGGGATCTGACTGGGTTTCTGGTCAACCTAAGTCCTTAGGTAAGAGTCTCTAAGCAGCAGGTAGAGGTGGTCCAGCTTCCCAGTCATGCAGGGCTAGATCTAAATAATGCAATAAGGTTTGCTCCCAATTCCCACAATCAAATAAAGTTTTCTCACCAGACAAATTGAAATAAATCCATAATTGACTAGAAAGAGAACTGAATGGTTAGCTACAGATTTGAGTCACAAGATGGAATCAGTATGGTTCACCCAATTCCCACAATTAACCAGTCGCTGTTCTAATCCCCTCAATTCATAGTCCAGGTCTTCAGTGAGTTTACAGCCTAGCTGGGGAACCCAGCTGCCTTTTATGTGTACACTTTATATATCCTCCCGTGTCAAATCAATGGTGTAAATAATTGGTGCTGTAGGAGCCAAGAGCAAGTCAAGCTCAATATTAGCTGGGGTGGCCAGAGAAGGCTTTATTGAGAAAATAGTTTTCAAATTAGTAATGGCACTGTTACTTTAAACCTAAAAGAGGTAAAAGATAGTAACGGGGAAAGAATTTTAAGGAAGTTTAGACAGGCTGCCCACTAACAAGGATGTGTTAAATTCAAGGAACTATGACAGACACTGGAGATATGAACACAAAAAGTAAAACAGGCCTTGCCTTCAAGGGGCTTACATTCTACTGGAGGAAAACACCAGGGACATAGATAAGTTAACATGAAATGGTTTTGGCCTTCTCTGGGAGGTAGCACCAGAATAGAGCCTTGAAGCAAACAGGGGATTCCAAGAGTGAGTATTGGAGCCATTGCTGGTTCAAAGCACAGCCTGTACAAGGTCATGGAAGTGGGAGACAAAAAGCTCCCTGTATGGAAACAGCAAGGAACCCCAGTTTGAATGCAGCCTGGAGCAGGGGGTGCAATGTGAAAGTAAGAAATCTGGCAAGACCGAAAGCGAAGTCCAATGTCAACGTTTTCGTTTCTTCTTTTTATATTAAAGTTATACTTCATTTCAACATTCATTTTTAAAAATTTTATTTCCAAACCTCCCTCCTTTAAGCCCCTTCCTCACCCAATGAGATGCCAGGCAGTATGCCTATTATACACGTGAAAGCATGCAAAACCTATTTCCATATTAGCCATATTGCGAAAAAAGAGAGAAAAAAATAAAGTGAATAGTTTTCTTTCAAAAGGCTAACCAAGGGGCAGCTAGGCGGCGCAGTGGATAGAGCACCGGCCCTGGAGTCTGGAGGGCTTGAGTGAAATCCGGCCTCAGACACCGTAACACTCACTAGCTGTGTGACCCTGGGCAAGTCACTTAACCCCAATTGCCCTCCCCCGCCACACACACACACACACACACACAAGGCTAAGCAGATAAGTGTTTATTCCAGAGGTGGTGGGGAGTTACTGAAACTTCATGAATTTTAGTGGATTTCCTTTAGGGCTGTCATCACTTTGGTCACCGCGAGAGGGGGAAGAGGAAATGAGGAGGAAGACCAAGCAAGGAACGAGGGCGTGAGATGTGCGAGTGGCGAAAAAGGGCCGCGGGACGGGTGCAGTCGTGGAGACAGAAACGAGACCGAGCGACGGTCCTAACCGTCCCAGGGATAGGCCCCGAGTTTGTCGGCAAAGTGCCGCGACTTCCGCTTCCTCGGAAGCTTCGACCGGAGGAGGCGGGACTTCCTCCGCCGCCTCTAAAAGCTTCCGGGGCGGTGGTTTGGCCGGCCAATCCGAAGTTGCTTCCCGTAGTTCTGATTTCCCGCTGCCCCGTGCTTCTCCCCTCCCCCAAAACCCCCCCAACGTCGAGTTTTAGGGCGGTGTTAGAGGAAAGACGACTCGGAAGCGACTCTCGCGTTTTATGGGCCTCCACGGCCGCCGTTCTGTGCGAATCTGAGCAAGGCGGGGCAGCAGGGTACGGGGCACCTGGAGTCAGGTTAGAGCCCCGTCTGGCCTACGTAGTAGCCGCGTGTCCCTGGCAGGCCACTTAACCTTTCTGAGCCGCTGCCCCAGCTTCCTCACGTATAAATCAAACCTAATGAGATCAAGTACTTGCTTCACCAACTGCCCCCAGGACATTTCGACTTCGATGTTGTCCTGCGAGCATCTCAGCTCATGCATCTAAAATAAAACCCCTATTTTCCACCAAACCCACTCCCCTTCCGGACTTCAAGCATATTAAACGGTTATCATGTGTCAGGCGTTGTGATAAGTGATGGAGATACAAAGAAAAGCAAAAACAGCCTGACCTCAAGGAGCTTACATTCTAACGGGGGAAGCCATATATAAATAAAATAGGTATATATACAAGTATATTTACAAAGCCGCTGGAAAGTAGCCTTAGAGGGGAAGTCCCTAGAAGCTGATGGGATAAATGAATGAAAAACATTTAAAAGGTGCTTACTGTGTACAAATCACTGTGATTTGGGAGATACAAATAGAAAAGGAAGACAGCCCTTGCTGTCAAGTAGCTTAAATTCAGCTTCGGGTCTTGAATGGGATGGGGAAAAGCTTCCTGAAGAAGGCAGCATTTCGAGTCTTTAAGGCAGCCAGGGACATCCCTATTAATCTTTATGATTATAGTTAATAGGAAGCCACTGGAGTTTATTGAATAGGAGAGTTATCGTGGTTTATGATTAAGGAAAATGATCACTTTGGAAGCTGTGTGAAGGATAGACTGGAGTGGGGGTGGTGGGAGGCAGAGGCAGTGAGGCCAGTTAGGATCAATAGTTCAGGGAATCTGTGATACAGGCCTGAACAAGAATGATGTTTATATGTTGAGGAAAAGGGTTCTGACAGAAGAGATGTTATGAAAGTGCCAATGACAACATTTAGCAACAAAGTAGATATGTGAGGTGACTAAAGTTAAGAATGACCCCAAGCTTATAAACTTGGGTAATTGGAAAGATCATTATGTCTGACATAAATAAGGAAGGTTAAAAAGGGATAGGTTTGGACAACTAGGTGGCACAGTGGATAAAGTTCTGGCCTTGGGGTCAGGAGGACCTGAGTTCAAATCCAGCCTCTGATACTTGATACTTACTAGCTGTGTGGCCTTTGACAAGTCACTTAACCCAGACTGCCTCACCAAAAAAAAAGGGGGAGGGAATAGGTTTGAGTGGAACAATAATGACCTCTAATATGAACAAATTGAGTTCAAGATATTTAAGATGGGAGCATCCAATTGGAAATGTACAGTAAGCAGCTAGTGACCTAAGTACTGGTCTGAAAGGTCACTCAAGTAGCCCCTTTTTACTTCTAGAATCAAACCTAAACTCCTCTGTTGGCATTTAAAGCTCTTCACAACCTGGTTCCAGCTTACCTCTCTAACCTTACTACTCTCTAACCTTCACACACTTTTTGATACAACCAAAATGGTGGCTTTCTTGACGTTCCTCACACAACTTTCCACACACCCCTTTGCCTTTGCCTAGGTTCTTCATGCCTGGAATACACTCCCTTCTCACCACAATACCCAGTTCAAATGCCACCTTTTGGTTGAGATCCTTGCTGATTTTCCCCACCCCTTAACATCTCTCCCCATTACCTTGTATTTATTTTATATATACTTATTTTCCATAAACTTATATTGTACTTATTTCCTCTCTTAGAAGAGAGGGCAAGCACTGTCCAATTTTTGCCTCTGTACCTCCAGAATCTAGCATGGTTGCCCGGCACATATGGTAGGTGCTCAATACATTCTTGTGGGATAATTGAAGTGCTTTGCAAACCTTAAAATGTTCTTTTCATTTCAGCTATTATTACTTACAGATCTGCCTTTAAAAAAATGTCAGTTTCAAATACCAAACCACTTGTGTGATCCTAGATCTGTTCTCCTGACTCCAGAAAAACCTTCTGTGGCTCCTTACTGCAAGCTGAATTGTTTTAATTCCTGACCCCAGGCAAGTCATTTCATTTCTCTACTCCTCAGTTTCCTCATCTTAAAAAAAAAAAAAAAAATAGAGGGGCCGGATTAGATGCCCTTGAGGTCCCTCCCATCTCTAAATCCTAGGTCTTTGTAGGCACCAGCTCCTCTTCACCCTCCCCCGCGTTCTACCGCAGACTCGGGCAAAGGCCGGCATAGAGAGGGGTCCAGAGGGCGCGAGAGCAGGCGGAAAAGGCGGAGCGGAGCCCGGGCGAGCACGAACCTTGGCTGGGGGCTGCGGGACCCAGCTACAGCCATGGCTCCTCTGCGCTTCGCAGCCAACCTGTCGTGGCTGTTCTCGGAGCAGGGCCCGGCACTGAGCGCTCGCCTCGAGGCCGCAGCCCGGGCTGGTTTCAAGGTGGCCGAGGTGGCCTGGCCGTACGCGGAGCCCGCGGCGCAGCTGGCGGCAGCGGCAAGGGCAGCCGGGCTACGGCTGGTGTTGCTTAACACGCCGCCGGGGGCCACGGACCTCGGCGAGCTGGGGCTGGGCGCCGTACCTGGGAGCCAGGACGCCTTCCGCGAGGGGCTGGAGCTGGCGGTCGCGTACGCGCGGGAGCTCGGCTGCCCCCAGGTGCACCTGATGGCCGGCCGCGTCCCGCAGGGCGCTGAGCGCGCCGCAGTGGCCCGGGACATGGAGGCCGTGTTCGTGGAGAACCTGCGGCACGCCGCCGACCTGCTGGCCCGCGAGAACCTCGTGGGGCTTGTGGAGCCCATCAACAGCCGGCTTACGGACCCGCGCTACTTCCTGGACACGCCGGAACAGGCAGCGGCCATCCTGCGCCGGGTGGACCGGCCCAACCTGCGGCTGCAGCTGGACATGTTCCACTGGCAGATCATGGGTGGGAACCTGACTGCCAACATCCGTGCCTTCCTGCCCCTGATCGGGCACGTGCAGGTGGCCCAAGTGCCTGACCGCGGCGAGCCCGACAGCCCCGGAGAGCTCAATTTCCCCTACTTGTTCCAGCTGTTGGAGGAGCTGGGCTACACAGGCTACGTGGGCTGCGAGTACCGGCCCCGCGGGGACACCACAGAAGGTCTCGGCTGGTTGCGGGCCTACTGGGAGAGCCGGGGCGGGCAATGCTGAGAGCCTTGCAGATGACCCAGCTTATCAAATGACCCTTCCATCCCCTACCACCCTACCCCTAAGAAAGACACCACCCCACAAAACACATGTATGTGTTATCTCTTCTGATAGAATGTAAACTCCTCGAGGACTGTTAATCCCCACTGTCCAGCACTCGTGTGGCTTAATAAATGCTTACTGTTTGACTGGTTTGAAGAGCTATTATAAAGCTTCTTAGCCTTAGAATGTACCTTAGAATTTTAGGGCTGGAGGGATCATAGAAAGGCCAGCCCGCTAACAGGCCCAGAATCAGAAATCATCTAATCCACTCCTTCAGTGAGTGTGGCAGGACTGGAATAGAATTCAGGGCTCCTAGGCCCAGGGGCGGTGATTTACAAGTGCAAGGGTACTATAATGATTTACAAAACTTCGTGGGAAGGAGAGTGCTTTTTGTCCTAACTGCTCATAGAGGATAAGCAGGAGCGGCTCTTTAGGAGCTTGGAGGAGGCTAACTGAATTCCTTGTGGGTGTCGGCAATCTATGAGCTTGACTGGATTTGTCCTCTTTCCCACACAGATTCAGGCTCTCTTATGTCCTGTGAACTGAATACTGCTTTCTACATTCCTTGGACTTCCTACTTACTCCATTGCTATTCAATCCCTACATTTTCAGCCATGTTCACAGATTGCTGATCCTGTCCTGGGGTTGGGAAGCATTGACTGCCACATCGAGGTCCAATTCTGGTTTTTGTATTTGGAATTCTATTTCCAATGATTGAGGAATCTCCACCTATCTAATTTTGGATTATGTCTAGAGCTGTCCTAAAGAGGGAAGGATAAAAGGACAATGATGTATTGCTCCAATTCAGAGTCCTCTATGTAAGGAGCCTAGAACACCTACAAGCTAACTAGTTTTCTAAAGACTCTTTTCTCCTTTATCAGCTTTGCTATCTAAGCCTTTTCAAGGAAGAGGAGCCTAAAACTCCAGAATATGATGGATACTCCTTGCATGACTGAGACTTGGGTACATTTCAGTTTAATTTTCTGATTCCTGAGTCATCATCCCTGAAGTACTTTCTGTATTTTCCCTTTGCTCTACTACCAGAACCTCTTCTTCCTACAATCCCGATCCAGTTACATTCCTTATAAAGTCTGGCCTGCCTGGTTGCTGTTGACCTTTATATCCCATGTGTATAAAAAAGTTAATTTTGGGGGCAGCTAGGTGGTGCAGTGGATAGAGCATTGGCCCTGAAGTCAAGAGGACCTGAGTTCAAATCCTGCCTCAGACCAAACACTTGACACTTACTGTGTGACCCTGGGCAAGTCACTTAACCCCAAATGCCTAAAAATTTTAAAAAAAAGTTAATTTTGAGTAAATTGGAGCACTTGCCATGACCTCGCGGCAGTCCTTCACATGGCCTCCCAGTAACCCTAGGGCCATTTATAATATGGGCATATTTAGTACTAGGTGATCTTTACAACACTTTGCAGCTCTCTTCCACACCTTAGAGCTCTTTGACTGGTGAGGAACAAAGAGCAGCACAGCACAGGGAAGGCAGCACTTGCCTTGATGTCAGAAGAACTAAGCTCAAGATCTATTTCTGTAATATACTAGCTCTGTAACTTGGAAAAAAAATCACCACTTCTCATCAGAAAACCAGGATATTTGTCCTTCCTTCTTCGTGGGTATTGTCAGGATCCAATCAAATGAATGTGAGGGTGTTTTTTGCCAACAGTACATGCCATTAGAAATGAAACAGCTCATATGCTTCTCACAGCTATGAATCTGGGATGGATTCCCAACCAAAAAAGGGGTGTGTCAATTACAAAAGACAAAAGAGATAATTCTGATTTTATAAAATTGAAAAGCTTCTTGCACACCACCACATAGGATAAGAAAAGAAGGGAGGGGTCTATTTCAAATATCTCCAATAAGATTTTGGTGAACAAAATATACACAAACAACTAAGAAATATATGACCAAAAGATATTCCCAATAGATCACCGGTAAAAAAAAATTTTTTTTTTCAAAAACAGTTCCCAAAAGAAGAATTGCAAACTATGAACAAGCACATGAAAGGCTGCTCCAAATCACTCATGTTAAGAGAAGTCTGACCTTGACTTCATGCCCAGCAAATTGGCAAAGATAACATTAAAAGAAGAGAATGGTCAAAGTTGGAGGGATTGTGGAAAGAAAAGCACGCTAAGGCATTCATTGCTGGCAAAACTGTGAAGTCATGAACTAGAACAATTATTCTGGGAAGCAATTTGGAATTATGCAAATAAAGTGGTTAATATGTCCAAACCATTGAACCCAGAGTTTCCACTGCTGGCAATATAAGCCAATAAAGTCACTGACAAAAAAAAAAAAAAAGGCTCCATATACACCCAAATATTTTTAGCAACATTTTTTCTGTAGCAACAACTTGGAAACAAAGGTGTCCACTCACTAGGGATTTTGGCTGGCCAAACTATGGTACATGAATGTAATAGAGTATTATTGTGCTGAAAATTACAATTAGCATGTAGAATACAGAAAAGCATGGAAAGACTTATAAAAACTGATACAAAGTGAAGTAAGCAGAGCCAGGAATACAATATTGCAATGACTGCAAAAATGTAAATGGAAACAGCAGCTACAAAACAATCGAAACTAAATGTTGCAGAATTATAAACAACAAGCTTGGCCCCAAAGAGATCTAAGACTTTCCCCTACTCTTTTCCAGAAGCCAGGGTCCACAGTTATGGAATATTACATTGTGATGATTAAAAAGGTTTGAGGACATAGTTTCTGGGTAATTTAATCATTTTATTGATAAGGCCAGCAGGTTAATAATAAAGACAATCATGGTGGCAGGCTAAGTTTATATATCTTTTGAAGAGTAGGTGCTAAATAGGGGGCTGAGAGTGACATCATGACATCCCTAGACAGAGAAACTATATACTCAGACCACCCCCAGCCTTGGACTATCCAGACAAAAGGATCCAAGCTTGATTGGAACACAATGGGTTTCCTCAACTTAGATTAAAGTCCTTGTAAGGTTGGGGGGGGGGAGGTCTAACCAAAATTGAGGAGAGTTAATTCAGTTTCATTATCAGTAATGTCTTTCAAGAGACTGAACTTAAAATCAGGACTTTGGAAGAGCACTGAATCTCCCCAAGACATTAGTTATTAATAATCATTTTTCTCAACATATAACAAATTTTTTTCAATGTGTTAATCAGACTTTCTTAATTTTTTCTCTTCCTTTTTTTGGGGGGGGTGGGGCAATTGGGGTTAAGTAATTTGCCAGTCACACAGCTAGTATCACGTATCTGAGGTCAGATTTAAACTCAGGTCCTTCTAAGTCCAAGGCTGGTTCTCTATTCACTGTGCCACCTCCCTGCTCCCTCTTTTTCTTTAAAAAAAAAAAATCATCTATTGGGGCAGCTATATGGCGCAGTGGATAGAGTGCTGGCCCTGAAGTCAGGAGGAAATGAGTTCAAATTTGGCCTCAGACACATAACACTCACTAAGTGTGTGACTCTGGGCAAGTCACTTAACCCCAACTGCCTCATATTAAAAAAAAAATCATGTTACAAGGAATGGCTCTCTAGAATTGGGGAGATAAAAAACCTAGGTAATATAAAAACAGTATTGATAAAAATCTATTTTTTTAACATTGCAAATGCTATTAAATGGAAGTACTATGATTGTTACTAGACATGCTTCATTTCACAGATGAGGAAACAAAAGTTCAAGACCATAGAGCAAGTAGTAGAGTTAGGCCTTGAATCCAAGTCCTCTGATTTCAAGGTCCTGATTATCCCATCACACCATAATGCTTCTCTTTTATCTTTGGGTAGCAGGAATGAGATGATTCCAGTGAGATGGCAGAATAAGTGGTGTTAACTATGCCCAGCTCTCCTTCATCACCTCAAGACAACAATGAATGTGCCAATTAAGGTCAAACAACACATGGAAAAAAGAAGGGAACAAAGGATAAGAGATTTAGAATTGGAAAGGTCCTTAAAGTCCATTTAGTCCAACCATTTTATTTTAGAAATAAGCTAACTTAAGTTCAAAGAGGTATTTTGCTTAGGATCACACAGCTAGTAAGTATCTGAGGCAGAACACTTACATCCAGTGCTCTATCCAGTGCATGGATAAAACTATGTCACCTAATGGCTGGAAAGGAAATTAAATCACACTGCCTAAACATAACTGAAGAAATGAGGAGGCATGTCCAAAAACCCAGAGGAAAAAAGTAATCTAGCAAACCCTTGAAGTATCTTTCCACATCAGGATGAGCAGAAACAAGCACAAGAAGGAAAGCTTCTAAAGAGAGTAATTGCCTTCTATCCAATGCAAGGCGGCCAGTATTTCTTTTTTATTATTATTATTTTTTCCCAATTACAAGTAAAGACAATTTTAATATTCATTTTTTAAAATTCTGAGTTTCAAATTCTCTCCCTCCCTCACCCCCCTCCAACATGGTAAGCAGTTTGATGTAGGTTATACACGTGCAGTCATACAAAACATACTTCCATATCATTCGTGTTTTGAAAGAAGATATAGATTCCAAAAAAAAAAAACAAAAACAAAAACCGCACACAAAAAATAACAAGGGGGCCAGTATTTCCCAGAGAGGTTAGAATCCTGGAGGTACCTTCACCATTCACATTGCCGGGTACAGGCAAAAAGGAGGACACCCCATCAAAAAGTATTTGCGTATCTAGCAACATAGTAACTTTAGTTGTAACCTATAAGGAATGAACAATCAAACAGCAACTTCTGCAGAGAAAGTAACAAGAACTTGAGATAAAAGGAATTGCCAAAATGAAGAGGAAAATCCACAGATATTTTCCTCTGGCAAACAATTATGTATATCACATTCACACTGAACTGTAAGAGGTTTGAGACTAGTTAGAACTGTGACCAGTATGTCATTATTTCCCTGAAAGTTTTTTCCTTGGGTTTTTTTAGGGGTTGGTTCTCTTTATAGATTATTCCCATTAGAAGTCATCTGGATCAAAAAACAAGATAAAGGGAAGCTTAGAAGAATGAAATAAATGCAGATTCCCAAGTTTAACCTTAAAGGTTGAAGAATTAAGCAATTTGAATTGCTCAAAAAACAAAAATCTTTCAGGACTACTTGCAAATTCATGAACACATTAAGAATTTGAAAATGGGGGCAGCTAGGTAGTGTACTGGATAGAGCATCAGCCCTGGGTCAGGAAGATCTGAGTGCAAATCTAGCCTCAGACACTTGACACTTACTAGCTATGTGACCCAGGGCAAGTCACTTAACACCAATTGTCTCAAAAAAAAAACAAAAACAAAAAAATTCAAAAATGAAATTTCTTTCACAAAGAAAAATTTCTCAAGTCCATGGGGACAGAAACTTTGCAGACTGAAAAAAAAAAGAATCTGAGAATAGCTACAATTAGGAAAACAAAGACACATTGTAGGCATGAGTTTCAGTTACTAACAATAATTTGTACACAAAAAATGGCAGGCAAGATATTATCAAGAGCTGGTATAAATGGAGGTGGGCTGGTCACACAGGGAAAATAAGAAAGGATTGAACAGTGCCAAATGGCATATTGGTAATCCCTGAAATATAAAAGGAAGGCCTCCAACATGTTAGATCCTCTGTGGGACATACTAGGGAGAATATGGTCAAGAATTACAAAGAATAAAAGGCCAAGGGTACCCACACCAATGACATCACAGGGCCTTCAAAGTAACAAAAGTAATGTGACAAGAGCAGCTTATTACATACAGACAGCACCATCCAAGCAAATAATAGAGGAATAAAATGATAAGTACCTGACCTAGGCAGGGGAGTCCTGGCAAGCCATAGGAGGGGCATATGGTGAAGATAGGGTATTGTAGGATGGTACCTACCGGAGACTTGGGGGGAGGAGAAAGAAATAGTGGCAACTGACAGCTGGATGAGATCACTACTTTTTCAGATCCACTAACACATAATACTCCTGCTACAGACCCTTGACATACAAGGATTTACATTCAATTACTGTATACTTCCCATGGCATGCTACTGGTATTGCTTAGGCCAAAGGACAGGGATGGATAGATGGGTTTTGAGCCTCTAGCTTCCTAGTGGTGCCATGTAAACCACTATCATTTGTCTTAATCTCAAGAAAAATAAACCAGTTCCCTCATAGCTGCCAAACAGGATCTTAGAATCTTGCCCCTTACATGCAGAGATGAGGCTTACAGGTCCTCCATTTCAATCTCTACAACACAGGAAGTGAGCTCACACCAATAACATGGGAATGTGTGAAGCCTGTTCCTTCCTTTGACTGGAATCAACAGGAGCTGCAAGGATCCATCCAATCCCACACATGCAAAGATGCATCAGCTGCTGCAGATAACAATGTCCTTGGTTTGCTGGGGTGCCAGGCATGTGTGGTGATCAGTGAAAGCAAGTCATTCTCAGTCCCATCCATGAAAAGATGTCCTTTATGGATAAAGAGTGGTTCTACATGGCTCCCATTTCTCTCCCAAGACGTGCTATCATAGATCTGGACAGTCCCACCAAAACCTAATGAACGCAGAAAAAATTTGATAAACAAGCCAGGTAAAACAATATTAGGCTTTCCTCAAAATTTTCCATGACATAAAGCTGGCCACAAGATGCTGAATTTAAAAATTGAAGATTTCCTAAAGGGTATGTTAACATCTTCCCTAAATCAAGGTAGTCAGTAACCTCACCAAGTACATCAAAGCTGTCTAAAAACTCTCTATCCCAAGCAAAACTATCCCAACAAAAGGCCAGGGCTGCATAGGATATCTAATGCAACCTCCTCCTCTCACACAGGAGAAGCCTAAGGCCCAAATGTTCACTGACTTGCCTGATGTTATCCAGTAAGATGGCAGCAGGACCAGGACTAAAATCAGGTCTCAACTCCTTATCCCTGTTCCTTCCACTACCATCAAGCTGCCTCTCATGACTAAAACATGGATCACAAGAAAGCAGCAAGTGAAAAACTACAATCATGGCCCAACAAATACTCGGGTAACATCTTCAGGGCATCTATGCTTTTAAAACTGAAAAAGCTGCTGACCACATCCATGACTCAGAACATTAAGTACAGTGGAGAATATACTGAACTGGGAGTGAAGATATCTGTTAGTGTCTAACTCTTCTCTAGCAGTTAAGAAAAATAAAGACTCTTATGGAAAAAACAAAACCAAACACAAACTCTGGAGTGTAAAGAGAAAAGACATGAACCCACCTCCCACAGATTATAATAATCCTCATAACCCAGTTATATGCATACATATACAGGGTGTTCTAAAAGTCTTAGTGCAACTGGAAGCTATTAAATAAAAGTTATAGTAGCTTAAGATCACAACAAGGCTTCTGGAGCAGACCTCTACCTACACACACACACACACACACACACACACACACACACAGTCATGTCCAGTGCCTAGCAGACCTAGGACCCCAGAGATCACAAAACTGAGGCCCATCCTTCTGCCATTTCCACATTCCCTAGTTTCTTTGTAGGCTGTTTATTATTATTTTTTTTTTAGTGGTTGGTTGGTGGGTCAATTGGAGGGTTCTTGGTAGGTACATTTTAACTCTCAGGGGTAAATTGGGCATGAAACCTGAAGCTTAAGGAATCACCTAGAAAATAAAAATAAGACAGATATGCCGCCTCAGACGTACCTGAAATGGCTAAGTAGCCATCTAGAGTAGGAGCCCAGGTTACCCTCAGTAACTCCCAGTCTGGGCTGGGCATAGAAACTGAGCACTGCACTGTTGTCACTGGATGGTCAAGGTCCCTTAAGTCTATGAGCTGAAGCTGTCCACTTGTGGACAGACTGGCAATAGTGGGGCCTGGCCCCTGCCCACTGGTTCGAACTGCAGCACACCACTGCTCCCCACCAGGTCCAGGGTTTGAGGCAGTCCTTTTTGAGTCACCCAGCTTCTGCCGGATGTCCACAAGCCCCAGTCGTCCCGAAGCACAGCAGAAGACAAACGTATCTGCATCCAATACTTGCAGACTACTTATCTCTTCTTCACTGTCACTCCCACCTGGAAAGCCAAAATGAGAAAGATTTCGTTATCAAGCAAATGAGAAAGGAAACTCAGTGGATATGAATGGCAGCAAGTCATATGCCTATCTCAATTCTGACACCCAAGAGCTGAGGGTTTGGTAAAAACAGATTCTCTTGTCTAGTGCCTGATAAAACATGGACCTGATGTCTAGGATAAGAAGGGGCCTCAGGACTAGCCTCTCATAAAAAGGACACCAGGCAGTGGGCACACTTTCTCCAGCAAGGATGGATCAAAAAGTCTTTTGGGGTCAAAGTGGAAGGAAAGTAGCAGGGATCATACATTTAGAACTGGAAGGGACTTTGGAAGTCAATTCATCCAACTAGTTAATTTTACAGATTAAGAAAGAGAGGCCCAGGGAGTTTAAATGACTTGCCCAAAGTAGGGAATAAGAAGCAGAGCCCTAGGATTTGAATCCAGGTTCTCTGACTCCAAATCCAGAATTGTTTCCTCTGTACTACATTGTATTTCACTCTATAATTGGACAAGCATAAATGACATCAGTTTCATGAAGCGTTTTGAACACTATAAAGGAGAGATCCCATAGAAAGACAGGATTAATAAATTAAATACGGGAGTGGTAGCTCCATCCGGGAACCAGATGCAGGATAAGAGTATCATTTCAATACCTGACATGTAGAGAGTCTTCTGGGACTCCAGTTCAGTAATGTGCAGATCACTGACCCTGGCCCCATGGAGGACTCTGGGGACCTCAGAAGTGAGGACTGCAATCTTGGGCCAGAGACTACTTTCTGCCCCATGGACAGCAATGGTACTTACGACTTTAATCACGTCTGGAGGAAGAAAAACAAAATATCAGCAAAGATTACTATACTGGAGCACTTCCACATTTAACATGCTAAAGGAAAAGTGGGATGAATTTATGGTTTAGATAAAAATAAAATGTAAGGAAGGTCTTGACAGTGAAGATAAACAATGGAATAGATTGCAAAGAAAGAGTATACTGGCTTTCTCCTTCTCTGGATATATATACATGTTCAAGGAACCCTCATACATCTGAGCTGGATTAGGTAGCTATCTTTCTGGAGGCAGCACAATCTTCACTTTCACTGTGACTGTGGCTGGGCAAAGACTAATAGCTTCAGAAAGCATGCTAACAACAGGGCATGTACACACCTACTTATTGACCTGAATTGAATCCCAGCAATAAAATTAGAAAAGGGGCTGAAATACAACAGCTAGAATGACAGGCACAGAAATTGATGGTAGCAAGGAAGACTGAACAGTATCCAAATCATTAATAAGAGAAATGCAAATTAAATCAACTCTAAAGCTTCACTTCACACCATCAAATTAGTAAAAATGAAAAATATGGAAATCATCCATGTTGGGACAGTATGGTGGTATAGTAAAAAGAACACTCGCCTCATAGGAAAAACAAAACAAACAAACAAACAGCAACAACAAAAACTTGGGTTCCAGTCCTGGCTCTACGGTTTCCTGTGTGACTGGGGCAAATCACTTACCACCTCTGAACCTCAGTTTCCTTATCTACTAAATGGAAATAATAATATTTGTACTATGTATTTCATAGGGATGTTATAACATTCTTCATAAAATCATAAAGTGTTATATTGATGTGAGGCCTTATTTTCCATTACCTTATTTGAAAAATCTCCTGAAATCACTTACCACTATCTTCTGCAACCTGCCACACCTGTAGAGAATTGCCAGGTGGGCCACTTGTCACCAGCAACCTATGGAGAGCAAGTGGAGATATTATGCCAGGCTCTACAGTCTGCCCCTTTCATCCTATTTGACTTTTCGACCCATATAATCCAGGCTTGCTCCTAATGCACTTCTTATAATCTCAAAATTTTAGACATTAGACAGTGTTGTTCAGTTGTTTCAGTCGTGTCTGACTCTTTTTGACACCATTTGGGGTTTTCTTAGATAGAGTAGAGATAGAGTAGAGTAGAGATACTGGAGTGGTTTGCCATTTCCTTCTCCAGCTCATTTTACAGATGAGAAAACTGAGACAAATATGACTTGCTCAGGGTCACACAGCTGGTAAGTGTATGAGGTCAGATTTGAACTCAGGAAGATGAGTCTTCCTGGCTTCAAGCCCAGCACTTGCTACCTAGTTGCCCCAAGACATTAGAGATCATTTAATCCAATTCTTTTTTGTACAGGTAAAGAAACTTTAGTACAGGGTTAAAGTGCCTAAGGTCCCACAGTCAATTAGGGACAGTGCTGGGCCTAGAGGCATAATCTCCAGTCCACTGCTCTTTCCATTACATTAACTTCTCCAAAAAAGTAAAAACTCATATGCACAACAAAACAACAGCAAAGTGGAATTTGAACATGACCAAGAAAACCTCTTAATCTACCAAATGAGCTAGTCAGATAAACCCTGCTAGAAATGTTTTCTCAATCTTCATCTCCAGTAGCTGACCACAGCTCTCTTATCTGCTCTTTAGGTACATCTTTGTAGCCTTTCATTCCTTCTGTCCTAAACTCAATCTCTACAAGGCTTCTTAAAACTTTTTCTATTCTCAACCCTTTCAGTACTTCTTAAACTGTGGGTTGCTACGTGTGTGTGTGTGTGTGTGTGTGTGTGTGTGTGTGTCTGTGTGAGGGAGGGAAACCTTTGTTGTAGTTTTGTTTTGACCAAGGCTCTAATTTTACCAATGATCCTACTTTTCTATTGTTTTTTATTCGGGGCTGGGGCATGGGGAAAGTATGCTGTCACCTCTATCCTTTCCCTTCTTCTGGTACAGTGGTACGGAATGCTGAGCGATGAATGTTACATATGTGCCATATGTTGCATATGCAAAGGTGCCAGCTGGTTTTGCTTAACTGTTTTTCTTTGTTTCAAAGATAGGGTCATATCTAAAAATGACTGATGTAAAAAATAAAATGCATCAATAAACCATTTTTAGAATTAAACTGTCTGAGGCACAGAGCTGATTTATACCTGGTGTCTGGCACATGCTTCAGGTTGTAGACAGGCTTGTCTGAAAATCCCCCATGTTTCATCCTGAAATCTCTTTCTGGGCATAAGCCCTAAAACACAAATAAAAAGTCAATTAACTATTCCCTGGTTTTTGGATGCTTCTTACAGATGAGTTTCATGACATCAATAAGCTCACACAAACAAGGAGAAAGATTACTGCTACTTTTACTACCTGCCTTTTTCCCAAGATGTCTTACCAGAGGTTTCTGCAGGTAGGTAGTGAAATGCTCAATCAAAGTTAGAAGTGGAGCACATTATGGCTACAAGGAGAAGGTCAGTATAACAGATAAATGCAGCTAGAGGAGATAAGGGTTGGGGAGCCCAGGAGCAAGGTCTGATTTTTGGCCTCCAAAAGGTTAGGAGAAACGTAACCCAGCTCAGGGTCTCAGAAGTCAAAGAGAACTAAGAGTGATAGTAATATATAGTGATATATATTGTGATAGTGATAGATAGTCCAGGTGATAGTAAATAGCTAATTAGTATGAAAACTTTCTCCAAGGTTTCAAGTATGCTGTAATTTGTACTGCTTGTCTCTCTTGTCCTCAAAAAAACACATCAAGGACGTTCTTTGTTTCACATCCAGTGAAATCATTTCCCCAGCCCTTTCTGCTATAGTATGAACCTTACATTCCAAATCCCTCTCTTGATAGCCATTAAGAACTAGTGAGCTACTTGCTGTCATCACATAAAAATGGTACATATAGGCAATCTTATATGACCAGCTCTACCTTATCCATATCAGTGTATAAGCTTACAGCCACACCTAGGCTGAAACATTTGGGGACAATCCATAATGCAATCTGTTACTTGGGAATCAATCAGTCAGAAATTGAAAAATACAGTCTCTGACCTCAAGGAACTCACATTCTAATGTGGGACCCAACATGAAAACAACTATGTATATTCAAGATCGATCTATCTACCTAGAAAGAGACAAGAGAGATGGGGGGAGAGAGATGTAATTTCAGAGGGAATACGCTAGCACTGTGTGTGTGAAGGGGAAAAGACAAAGGAGAGCAGGAAAGATCTCTTGAAAAAGATGGTGTTTGAGCTGCGTCCTGAAGGAAGCCAGAAGTTGGAAATAGGGAGAGCATTCCAGGCAAAGAGGAGAGGTAGTAAAAAGGCACAGAGCCAGGGGATAGAGAGTCACATAAAAGAAATTGCAATAAAGTTACTGTCATTGGATCACAGAACAAATGGAGGGGGGTAAAATGAAAGCTAATCATTTCAGGTTGTTGCTGCTGCCTGCACCAACTCTCTAGAATTAGAGTTGCCTTCACTATTACTGAAAAGACAAAAATATACACATATCAGTATTATCCTTGAGTCCCTAACTCTGGATTTCCCAAAGTTGGAGGAAAAGCAACTGGTTAAATGGATAAAAAAAGTTATACCCCATTCTCCCCATCCTTCCAAGATGGGAAGAGGAGATATGTGAGAATGCCATGAGGAAGAGAATCTGGGTCTGCAGACCCAGTTCAGAAGGATTTCATTATTTGGCCTAGCTTGGGATGATGAATGGATGAGGAAAGGACAGATGGAATTTGGGAACACATATCCCTTAGGACTTCTTATACACTTATATACTTAATGACCATCCCTGTTCACATCCATCTTCATTCCATGTCTCCTTGCTCTAGCTTTCACCCTGGAGCCTTTGGCTCTGAAGTAGAGAGAGTTCTTTATCTCTAGGCTGGACCCGACCCTGGCTCTCCAACACCCTCATGCTTTATGCTTTATACCTTCTTTCCCACCTTCTACTTCAAGCTCTTGTAAGGACTTTCAATTAATTACCCTATAGCTCCACTCATCATCCTTTCAATTTCCCAAACCAAAATCCCTCTCCCCTATATTATGTGTCTTCCTCTGTTAGAATATAAGCTACTTAAGGGCAGAGACTCATCTTGCTTTTTATATTTGTATTCCCAGCATTTAGAGGACTGCCCAGTACATAGTAAATTACTTAATAAAGGCTTTTTTTCATTCATTCGGGCCCTAAAGGCTGCCCTCTACTTCTACAATCATTTTGGAGATGAAGGAGCAATTCAACTTCCAATATACCTGGTTTTCAGCACAGAGTTTTGGGGGTAAAAGAAGATGCAGCACTTCATTTCTTTTCTGACTTTCACAGCCCGCAACAAAGACTCCTATAAGGTGAAGTAAAAAAAAAAAAAATAGTCAGCCAACAGATATCTTCGAGACCAAAGCCAAGTACAGAAATACCCTCCGAACCCTGAAAATTCTGAGTAGAGGCAGCCACTCCATCATAACATTACCCAGCAAGACACACAGTAACTAGGGATAGAAAACATCGGTATCATAAAAGCAGTGGCAAGAAACTGCTTCCAGGACACGGTCAGGAAACTGGGTCTCCAGAACTCTTTGTCCCCACTAACAAGCAGCACTTACCAATTCCTTTAAGAGGGTACCTAAGAAGGACTTATTCCCTTGGTGGGCAAAGGGGAGTAAGGTCACCTTGGTTATCAGTCCACTCCAGGACTCTGGTGGGACCTGGCAGCTCAAATGCATGGAGATCTCGGTACCTAAACGAAAACAAACAGCAGCATGATGTTGTGAAAAGCACACTGTGTGGAGTTAGAAGACCTGGGTTGGTTCAAGCATCAGGTCTGCCTTTTCTTAGCTCTGTGCCCAATAACAAGCCCCTTCAACTGCGTCTAGTTTCCTCCCAGGATTAGCCCGAGGGAAACACTTACAAACCTTATTATAAATAGGAACCACCGTGTTTCTGTGGTTATTACTAGCTTGATGCACTTTCATCACCATTAACCTCACGTCTACAAAACGCTTTTCTCCCATCAGGGTCCGGCAGGACTTTATTTTATGCCCATTGTACAGACGGGGAAGTTGAGGCTCGGGGGGTGCCTAGATGAGGAATAACTGACCCCCCCCTCCCCCGCCTCGGATAATGGACCCGAGGCCGGAGCTGTCTGGCCTCTCGGCCCAAGCGGAGGGAAGACAGCCAGAGTCCGCCCAGTCCCGCCCGGACAGCCCCTTGGGCCTCTAGGTTGGCCCCCGGCCGCCGCTATGCTACCCTCCCGCCCCGCTCCACCCGCTTCCCAGCCCGGTTTACAAGCGGAGAGAGTCCACAAGCCAATCTGCAGCCTCATCCATGCTCCTTGCAGCCTCCAGAAGCTTCCTGTCGGCCCACGCCAATGCGGATCCTGCAGACGGAGACGTAAGGGCGTGGGCGTGGCCCCGCCAGCTGATCGTAACCCCGCCTCCTCGTCCCCCGCCCCTGGCCCTGGGAGCGCGGTGAAAGGGAGCTGTGCCTACGTGGGAAGAGGAGGAGAGGCACGGGTTGCCAAGGGGTGTGGCCTCCACGTGGACCCTCCCCTGGAGAAGTCAGATGAGCTGGGGAAGGGGGCGGCCTGGACAGCGAAAGTCCTAGCATTTAGAACTGGAAGGGACATTAGAGGTTACCTAGTGGTCCAACCCCATCATATAAACTAAATCAACTGAGAATGTCACAGAATTATTAAGTTGGCAGAACCATGGGCACTCTTGATTCCACATTTAAGACTCATTGCCTCTATTCTAAGACTCACAAAATTTGGAATGTTAAAGGGACTTCAGAGATCATCTGGTCCAACCCTCTTATTCTGCAGATGGGGAAACTGAGGCTCAGGAAAGAGAAATATATATACACAGCCAGTGAGAGAAAATGACTTGCCCACCATTACACAATTTGGGGCAGAGGTAGGATGAAAACTCAGACCCACTGACTCCCATTGGGGCATCCTTTCTTTATTGTTCAGTCATTCATTTGTGTCCAACTCTTTATGACCCAGTGGAGCAACTGTATATAGGGTTTTCTTGGCAAAGATACTGGAGAGCTTTGCTGTTTCCTTCTCCAATTTCATGCTGGCAGTGGGTGCTGGGAGACTGGAGGGCCAGAACCCTTCCTCTCCTGCCCAAGGGGCATTCCTTCCACTATACCATAACCTTCACTTTTTTGAAGACCTGTCTGTCTATGCAGACTGAGCCAGACTGCTGAGGGGAGAGTGTACAGTCCACTAAGGTCCCACAAGTGTGGGATGGAGCATATAGGGGCTTAGCAAAGTGCCTGGTACATAATATAAATGCTTATTGACTGACTGACACCACCTTTCATCTCTCATCAGAAGGACCACTCTGGTTGCCATGGAGCCCATAGGGCTCCCCATAGGGAATAGGAGAACAGCATTCTTCTACAGGGAATGTCCTAGTCGGGCAGAGTCAGAGAGTCAAAGACAGAGTTTCCCAACAAGCCATAGTTGGGAGGGTGAAATAGTGGGAAGTGCAGGAGCCAGTTGTCTTTAAAAAGCCATGGCCTCATTTGGAGCCGACCTCTTCTTATCTCACACCCTCTCCCTCACCCCATTGGTGAGATTCCCACAGGAATGGCTAGAATGAGAGGCCCACACATTCTGTGCAAAGAATAAGGTTTTATTCACAACCTCAGCAAGGATGCAGAAAAAAAAATATACAGAAGATACATCATTTGTGTCTTGAAGAACAGCGTTAACAGTGAGTGATCTCAATCAAAGACTATAGAAATGATGTAGCAACAAGGGACTGAAATTACTCTTCATCAGACTGTGGCAGTAGCCCCTGATGACCATGCTCTGAACTCCAGACAGCTGCTTGGTCTGTGTAGTTTGAGCAGTAGCTGCCAGTGACCTGACTACTTCTCCAGCTGCTGAACCAGCATCCATAGGTCCTAGGAAGGGGAAAATGATATCAAGAATTGCCCTTTGGTGCACTCTACTAGTCCCACCTATCAGTTACCAGAAGGGGACAGGGATGCATAAATAGCTCTCTAGGGGAGAATTGTGTCCCTCAAATTAAAGAGGCTAGAGCCTTGGAAAGAGTCACAGGAAAGAGATGGGACCACTGTTGGGAACCTCCTTCTTGAAGCCTTCCTGAGTTTTACCCAGAATTCTTATTTCTACAGACCCAAGAGGAGTTGAGTGCTGTGTTTCTCTCTCTACTCTTGTCTGTGAAGTGAGCAAAGGAATAATTAAGAAGAATAGACAACTAATCTCTATTCAGTCTTCTATAGAGAGATGGACCTAGGCTGTAGATCATCCATGGATCATGGCATGCAGTATAGTAACATCACCCTGCATATCCAAACTAACCCAAGCCTCACTTCCCAACACTTCCTCCCATTAAAGACATTCTGGAGGGAGGGAGGGGGAGAGAGAGAGAGAGAGAGAGAGAGAGAGAGAGAGAGAGAGAGAGAGAGAGAGAGAGAGAAGCAGTTAAATGAGAGGCAATGTTGGCTGATGGAAAAAACAATGGATTCAAATGTTTCAACTGCCATGCACAGGGCAGGTAGGCCAGCTGAGCTGAAGCAGCAAGGCACTTTGAGGGCAAGAGAGGAGGCAGCATATGCCAGGCAAGTCAAATCACACCCCCCACACACCTCAACCACTATCTATCCCCCCTTAGACCCTGATGGAGACAATCCAGGACCCTGAACCCAAGAAGCTTGGGAACAGCATTGCCCCAAAAACCCAGCAGACCTGCTTCCAGCACAGTGCCCTCAGCCATCATATTGGCAAGCAACTGCTATGGAGATGCAGGGTGGTAACCACTCCTGCAGGTGCTACAGCCTCAGCTACTGAAGACCCAGAAAAAGGTTTTGCCACCAAACTCCTTGGTGCTTTCAAATAGTTCTACATCAGGAACCAATATGATTTTATCAGTGGAAGTGACATTAAGGAACCCCAAGAAACACTGGGTCTTTCCATCTGACTTGTAGTTGAAACCTTCCATGTGTGTTATCTGCCCTGTTAGAATGTGAGCTCCCTGAGAGCAGGGAATGTCTGGCTTTTCTGTTGTATCTCTGTCCTTTGGCATAGTGCTATGCACATAGTAAGTGCTTAACAAATCATTCATTTTAGACAGGTTTGGAACTCAACTCTGCCTCTTTACTGCCTATGTGACTTTTAGCAAGTTATACATAATCTCTCTGAGTCTCAGTTTCTTCATCAGTTTAAAAAAAAAAAAAGGAGGCTGGGCAGTGGATAGAACACTGGACTTGGAATCAGGAAGACCTAAGTTCAAATCCAACCTCAGATATTTAGTAGCTATGTGACCCCTAGGCAGGTCACTTAGTCTCTGTTTGCCTCAACTGTAAAATGGGAATGGCAGCTAGGTGACACAGTGGATAGAGCACCAGGCCTGGAATCAGGAAGACCTGTGTTCAAATCTGGCCTCAGACACTTACTAGCTGTGTGACATCGGGCAAGTCACTTTACCCTGTTTGCCTCAGTTTCCGCATCTGTAAAATGAGCTGGAGAAGGAAATGGCAAACCATTCCAATATCTTTGCCAAGAAAACCCGAAATGGGGTCATGAAGAGTAAGACATAACTGAAACAACTCAACAACAACAACAACAAAATAGGACTAATAATGAGTACCAACCTCCTAGCATTGTTGTGAGGATGGAATGAGATCATATATGTAAAGAGCTTAGCACAATGCCTGGGCCATAGCAGTCTCTCTCTTAATAAATGTTTCTTTCCTTTCTTCCTTCTGTAGGTGGTTCTCTTATCAAGCTGCTATGCATTTATGCCATGCATGGTCTGGGGTTATTCCACCATTCTACTATATGGCCACAAACATGGCTCTGGGCTAGATCCTGGGACCCTTTTGTATGACTACAAAAGGTAGAAAATTAACTTCCGATCTCCAACAGAATGTAAACTCCCTGAAGGCAGGAACTAGTCTTTGTATCTCCAGCATCCAATCGCAGTACCTTCGAAGTACCTTGTACTTAAAAGGTGCTTGGTAAATTATTACTGGATTGGATTGGGGAGAAACAACATAGCAGTTATCTGCTTGCCCAAAGGATGATGTTATTCTCCTCACTTAATATCCCAGGCACAAAATCTCAAGGAGCACAGAGCCAGTACAGACATTGCTGCTGTGATGGGGACATTGGACAGGCTCCAGGTGATAAAGACTGAGAAATTTATGTGCTATCAAAGGTTCTGATCTTGCCTCTGCCACTAATTTATTGTATGATCTTAAACAAGTCACCTAAACATCCTGAACCTCAGTTTCCTCATCTGCAAAATCTAGGGATTGGAATAGATGATCCCTATAGCCCTTTCTAGATATAGCAACCTATGATTTGATGATCTAGGGAAGGTGGAGGCTGTGTCTAATTCACCTTTATATTCCTCACAATGTCTAGCACAGTACCTTACACATAGTAGGTCCTCAATAGTTAATTATATATTTGAAAGGAAATTGAAATATGTTCCAAGGAACATAAGCTAAATAGCTTATAGGGGCTAAATAGAGGAAAGGCTGGTTAATTTTATCATTGTATCCCCAGCACCCAGCACCCAGCACCCAGTAAATATTTGATAAATGCTAGTTGAGTTGAATTTATAAATGATTTGTATTGACGAATGGAAAAATTGGAGTGAATACTTCAAAAAGTATTGATACTTGATTTTAGAATTGATGTGATTATTTTTGGTAGCAGAAGAAGACGCAAATGGAATCTTCCCAATTATACCTTATGTAGGCCAGTATTAAAATTGGCTACATATTACTGGCTTAAGTGGCATTAAATATTGCCTCTAGCTTCCATGGTAGATAGCAGGTTTTATAAAATGACAGATACAATTTTAGAAAGGCAAAATGATGTAATAGAAATATCACTGGATTTGCAATCAGAGGACCTAGGTCACCTCACTCAGCTTCAGTTTCCCCTTCTATAAAATGAGGATAACAATATTTGAACTACCTACCTCACAGAGTTGTCCTAAGACTCAAATGATAGCAGTTCATAGGTATATAGGGTGTCCTAAAAGTCTTAGTGCGGTTTCAAGTTTTTAAAGCTTAAAATTCCACTAAGCTATTAACTGCACTAAGACTTTTGGGACATCATGTATGCCATTTTAAGGTTCACATGGTGCTTTACATATATTACTTCTTTTGATTCTCATACCAACCCTCTTAGGTAGATGCTATTATCACCATTTTATCGATAAGAAAACAGAGGCTCAGAGAGATTAAGTGACTTTACCAGGGTCACACAGATAATAAGTATCTGAGTTAGGATTCAAACTTAGTTCATCCTGACTCCAAATCCAGGACTCTGCTAATGTTTGTAAAGTGCTCTGTAAATCACAAAATGTCATATAAACATGAGCTATTAATATTAATGGTAGACAGAGCATTGGGCAAAAAATCAGAATGCTGGGATTCAGGCTCTGACTCCATCACTTACTAACTCTTTCAAGCCATAGACTCCTCATCTGGAAAATGGGAATAAATAATACTTGTGCCACCTACTTCCCAGAATTGTTGAGATAGAGGAGTGGGAAAGGGAAACAATTGTTTATT
>NW_020948983.1:20720092-20870136 GCF_900497805.2 Vombatus ursinus
ATATTATCTCATTTGATCTTCACAACAAGCCTGAGAGGTAGGTGCTATGATTATCCCCATTTTCTGTTGAAGAAACTGAGACAAAGGTTAAGGTCACACAGAGCAAGGGAGTGGGCTAGATTTGAACTCAGGTCTTCCTGACTCTAGACCTGACTCTAGATCCATTGTGTTACCTAACTGCCTCTAAATAAAGAAATAATGTCTGTGAAGTCCTTTGTAACGGTAAAGTACTGCATAAATGTGAGGTATTCTCAAATAGTAGCTACAGCTAGATTGGAATGGGGTGGAGAAGGCAAAAGAGAATAGCCCTGGCAGAGACTCAAGAGTGGGAAATACTGGACAAGAATTGACCGATGTCCCCATTTCTCTCTCCAAGTGCTTTGCTACTAATGCCTGTCTTTTATATCTCTTTGCCCTGCCTTAGCTGCAGTATCCCTAGTAGGGTGCTCAGCTCACCCTGAGAGGGCAATAAATACTAAATGACTTCCCTTTGGGTGAACTAGATTCTCACAGTCAGAGTAACTGAAGTATAAGAAGAGAAGGAGATGACTGCTTACAGCTACAAACTCATCACAGCAAAGCCTCCAGCTCTGGAAGCCTAAAAATGGAGTTAACCAAGAGTTGGGGTAATTGAGATTCTACACCAGAGGGCACCTTCATCCCTCCTACCCTGCTATAGGAAGGGCACCCAAGAATATAGGTATGAGTCTTCCATGTCATCACAAAATATTCATCCTCTTCCCTGAACACGCTTCTCCTCTGACCCCTAGGGCTGTGAGCAGGGTGGTAGGGATAGATCACCTGGGCACTCACTGCAGGGTCCCCTTGGCTCACGCCCAGGGATTTCTTCAGCCGGAGGATCCTAACCAACTCATGACTCAGCTGATCTTTCATTTCCTCCAGGGTGGCGCGGGAGGCTGTCCCAGGAGAGGAGAAGGCCAGGGGCTCCACACTCTTCTTGCCCATGAAGTGACCTGGAAATGAGATGTAGAGATCATGGAGAGGGCAAGGGATGAAAGGGAGCAAGTTGGAGAAAGGGAGAGTGAGAGAGGTGACCTGAGGCAAGGTGTTTCTGGGGAATGAATGCTGGCCCGAGGATCAGAAGATCTCAGTTCCTCTTTGGGATGCATAACCTTGGTCAACTCAGCTAACCTTTCGAACTTCTCTGTGGTTTAGCTTTCTTGTCTACAAAATGGACTAATTGAATTCTATGATCCTTTAAACTCTCACCAAAGGATCATAGGACGTAAAACTGGAAGTGGCTTTAGAGGTCATCTAGCCTAACCCCTTCATTTTACAGAAAAAAAAAACAAACAAACCGAAAAACAAAAAACAATTTCTGAGGTCCAGAGAATTTAAGAGATTAACCTAAGGCCATGCAGGTGAGCAGGCAGCAGAGCTGGGTTTCAAAGGGATGTCCTCTAAGTCCAAACCTAGTAAGTGCTCTTTCCACTATACCGCAAGATACAGCCCCGCCCCCCCCAAGAGACTTTAGTCAATTCTTCATACCCTCCACCTCCTCACAGTGTGTAGGGGAATGGGAATGTACTTGCCAATCTCTTCATAAATCTGTACACATTTGGTGTTTATTTGTGTGTGCATGTATCTCTGGGTATTAAAGCTAGATGGGGGAAAGGACTGAGATCCCATCTATTTCTTTTCTGTCTATTCAGGACCTGGGGAGAAGAGAAGCTGAAGAACAGGATGTTGAAGGATAAGAAAAGGGTAGGCAGATGGGACTAGTTCTAGGAATGTTGCTTTTTAGCTGTGTCTCCTGGGGCAAGTCATTCAAGCTGAGTTCTGGTTTCTCCACCTATAAAATGGAGATGGCAACAATGCTACTGGTAGAGTGGAGAGAACTCTTGACTGGAAGTCACTGGACCTGGGTTTGAATCATTCTCAGGTCCAGCAAGTCGTCTACACTCTCTGAGGCTGTTTTCTCATTTGTAAAATGAAAGGTTGGACCAGATGACCTCTAAGGTTCCTTCCAGTTCTGAATCTATGATCCCATGATCCTCTTCACAGGGATATTATAAAGATAAAATGAAAGAACAGATCAGAACACATTCATAAAACTCTGAGGGGAGAGCTAGAATTATTGAAGTGGAGAAAAGAGGAAACAGGAAAGGTGGACAAAAATGGGTGCTCTGAGAACAAATAGCAGAGGGACAGATAAAGGGAATGAAGAGGGAAACTAGCGAAGGGAGGAGGAGAAAGAGACTTGTAAAGAGAAAATGGGAAAAAGGGGTCAATGGGAGAGGGAAGACAGGGAATTATCATCTGGAGGTTCACAGAGCCTTCACCCCACCCCACCTATAAAACTGACACCCCAGATCATTTTTTCAAACCCAATGAGTGTACCTGTGGCCCAGAGGTTGCCTCTGGGGTGGATTTTGATCTTGGCTGCTTTATTCTGATGTTCCGCAAAGTCCAGGCTGAGCGTGGAAGTACTGGAGAGGAAAGCAAGGAACACCAGGCAACTCAGGAGCCGAGGGCGCAGAGGTCGGCGGGTCAGCTCAGAGGTCATGCTTGCCTTGGACCCAAATCCCACCATGTACCACTTGTAGGACTTGTCCCTGTCTAGTTGCTTCCCCTGCTCCCTCTCTCCTGCTCTGGGATTTCTCTCCAGCTCCCCTCCCCGCTTCCCTCAGCTCCCTTTAAGTCCCCTGGCCCTGGGGGTGGAGTCTTCTCTATGAATAATGCACAGATCTCTATCTACACTCTCACTGCCTCTGCAGTTCTAGGCATCTGCGTTAACCTGTCCCTGACTAAGCAGCTCTATCTGAACAAAAGGCAGTGAGATGCAAAGCTGAGTGATGGCTCTGGAGTCCAGAAGTCCCGGGTTCAAATCCATGCCGTCTCATAGGCTAGCTGTGAGGGATGTAGGACAAGTTGCCTTACTTCCCTGTGATGCCCTTTGTTTAGCTAGGAAAAGAATTAATGGAATTCAAGGGTTCTTAATCTGGGGTCTCTGAAAGTGTGTGTGTGTGTGTGTGTGTGTGTGCGCACGTGTGTGTGTGTGTACTGATGGAGTTTTTGATTATTTGTACACTGGGTGCTGAAAACCTGGGGTAGGAGGGAATGAGGCTATAAAGAAAGCTGTCTGTATGTGAGTGTGTTCGGAATATGTGGAAATCACAACATCTCAGAGCTTGAAGGATCTTAGAACTTAATTCTATGTATATGTATATTCTATAACTGTTTCAATGTTATTACTTTCCTTCTTAATGTGGTGCATTTTATTTTATACATTTAAAAACATGATCTGAGAGGGGAAACATAGGTTTCATCAGACTGCTGTATCGGACTGTGTTCCATGCCAGGAACAACTTGCACTAGAGGATGCCTAAGATCTTTTCTAAATCTGTGATCCTGACACCCCCACCCCCATCCCAGGAAGTCTGATGTCTCGAGACTGCAAGGAGATCACAAGGTCCACAGATCCAAGAGTAATCCTCTCTGTTCCAGGAACCTCAGGCTCATTAACACAGTGGCTCACATAGGACTTTAATAATAATAATGATAATAGCACTTAATAAGTGATTATTAATTGATTGATGCCCAGTAGTAAAACTCCCTCTCCTTCTCTAATCTCCAGGCTATTTCCTGAGATGGACAAGTTTATTCATTCAACAAATATTTTAGGATTTTCTAGACACTGTTAGGGTGCCTGACCTCAAAGAATTTCCAATCTTAGTTGGGGAGATTAAATTTATGCAAATAATGATAATCCAAGGCAGGCTATGGTAATTGCCACGAAAAAAAGTGAAAAGAAAGTCCTATCAAGTATTAAAGGAGGGAGAGATGATGTCTAATTGGGAGGTGATCATGGAATGAAGAAGTTTCTTTTCATTAACAATTTTTGTCATAGACTTAGATGAAGGTATCAAATGAGATGGCATAATCTAATTATTAAATGGCATCATGCATGTGAGGTAATTTTGTACATCTTAAAGCACCATATCAACATCAGCTGTTTATTTTAAGCTATTTGAGTTTGCAAATGACCAGGTGTAATCAACAGCAGAACTACAGGATGGGAAGACATGACTAGGCAGCAGTTCATGGGAAAAGATCTAGGGGTTTTAGTTGGCTATAAGTTCGATATAAGTTAAGTGTAATGTGCAAAAATTTTTTTAAATGAATGTTAAAATTATTTTTACATGTAATTGGGGAAAATGTTAAATTTTTTTAAAGTGTAATTAGAAAAAAATTTTTTTAAATGTGGTGTGACAAACAAGAAAAGTTAACACAATCTTAGACCAAATTAAGGTAAATATAGCATCTAAATCAAAGCAGACTCTAATATGCTATATTCTATACCAGTCAGACCACACTTGAAGTAGAGAGTTTGATTCTAAGTGCTTCATTGAGAAACTGGAGTGGATTCAGAGGAAGGTGGTCAGTATTAGCAAATGGGAAGGGGAATGAGAGAAGGGAACAAACATTTATTAATCACCTACTACATGTCATGCACTGTGCTAAGCGCTTTACAAATATTTCATTTGATAAGCAGTCCAGAGATCATGGTATACCAAAATCAGCTGAAGGAAGTGAGGGTGAATTTAGCCTGGAGAAGAGATGATTTGAGGGGAGGGTCAGGTTTTGGGATTTCACTAAGTATAGGAAATTACTAGTGAGGAGACTTCCTCCAGCAATGTAAAATCTGCAAATGCTTTTTGACTGGCAGTCTTAGAGAGCTGACTGGTCCCTAAGAGGTTAAATGCCTTGGCCAGGATCACACTACAGATGAGAGTTAAACTCTGGTCCTCTTAGCTCTGAGGTTCTTTTTCTATCCATTACACCAAACGTGTCAAATAAACAACACTCCTGAGTATGGCTGAAGTGGATTAAAATGTAATTGGAAACTATTTAACAAAATAAATTAAAATACAATAAAACAGATAATATTACGTTTTAAAACAAAGTCAATATGCTGCCTGCAGGGATCCTTCTATATGGATTAATGCCCCCATCCCTATTTCAGCTGGACAGCACAGCTTCAGGCTGCCAAGTGGGGTGTGGGTGGGAGGGCAAGGTAGCAGCCTTCAAATAGGACTGGACTCAAGTTTGGATGGCGCCAGTGGTCAGAATTAGAACCAATGGGTGTAAATTACAGGAAGCCAGACTTCCCCTCCAGGCAAGCAAGATCTTCTTAATGCTTAGAGATGTCAAAATATGCCATGGGCTACCTTAAGAAGTTTTGAGTTCTCTGTCTTGGAAAAGGGTCTGAAAGGAATCTGGATGACTACTTACCCTTAGGGATACTGTAGAGGGGATTCATGCACTGAATAGGAGCATGTACTCTGTGATCTCTAAGATTCTTTTCAACACTAAGATTATTATACTAATTTTAGGGTGGTGTTTGGTGAGCCTGGAAGGATGTGTAGGATTTTAACAGGCAGAAATTGTGTAGGGAAGTAGAGATAAAGGAAGGACATCATAAACAGGGGAGATGCTGTGAGAAAACAGCATCGAACAGTTGGTTTTGCTTTCCTGGCTTTCTTTGTTACAAGGGAGGATTCAAATGGAGGGAAAGAGGAGGAAAATATATTGGGAAATGACTGGAAAAAAAGGCATAAACAAAATTTATTTTAGAAAAGAAAAGGAAAGGAAAGGTACTGAAGTGGGAGAGAGTGGAATATTTGCATGAAATGATTACTAGTCTAATTTGGCTGGTACAAAGGCTATCTGTAGGGGAAGAGTGCGAGATAAATCAAGAAAGATAGGCTAAAGACAGAGCATGGGGGTCCTTGGGTACAAGGCTATCACATTCAATGAATTTTGTTCCGTAAACAGTCAGAAGCCACTGAAAGCTTTTGATCAGAAGAGTGATATGGTCAGGTGAATACTGGTCACAACACTCGGAAGGATTATTTGAGTGAAACCGGAGGCAGAGAGATTGGCCAGGAGGTTATTGCAACTGTCTAGGCATAATGTAAGAAGCATCTAAATTAGGGTGAAGGCAGTGGAAATAAAAAGCCTTTTTATGGAGGCTGATCCCAATTATCTGGTGGGAGGGAAGGAGAAAGCTATTCCTAATTAACTCTAACGTTGGACCCTCATTCCATCCTTTCCATAGTTTTCTTTGGAATGAGCTAGACAGTAGTTAGAATGATACCTTGGAGGTACTGAGGTGCCCAAGAGACAAAGGAAAGTAGCAAAAAGGCATACTGACACTATGGCCTTGGCCTCTACATGTACCAGCAAAGTGCCAATCATTTCGAATTACTCTTTTTGGCCAAAAACATATGGAGCCACCATGGGATCTGGAGGGATGCTTCAAAATGGATCAGAAGTTCAATTTGTTTCAACAAATATATTTAAATACCTTTTATGTGCAAGACATTACTCTAGGTACAGGGGGTCAAAAGCTGAAACAATAACAATTGAACCTTCAAGAAATTTATACTCTGAGAGAGGTGTATAAAATGTACACAGACAAGTGTGATAGAAGGTAGGAGAGCCAAAGTGCAATAAGATTTGAGAAAAGAGAACATTTTCAGCTGGGAGTAGTCGGTCAGTCAGCAAATATGAACTTATTAATTGCCACTAGGGGTGCAACAAAGGACTTCAAAGTCTAATGGGGGAAACAACCCACAAACAACTATGTACAAACGAGTTATATGCAGGAAAATAGGAGATAATAAACAGAGGGAAGGCACTGGCATGAAAGAGGATCAGGAAACGCTTGTTGTAGAAGGTCTGATTTTATCTGGGACCTGAAGGAAGCCAGGGAAGTCAGGAGGTGGAAATGAGGAGGGAGAGAATTCCAGGCATGGGGGACAGCCAGTGAAAATGCCTGGAACTGGGAGACTGAGAGTCTTGATTAAGAGACAGCAAGGAGACCAGTGCATTGAATTGCAAAGTACATAAAGGGGAGTCAGGTATCAGAAGACTGGAAACGTAAGAAGGGCTCAAGTCATGAAGGGCTTTCAATGTCAAACAGAGGATTTTCTATTTTATTCTATAGGTGATGGGGAGCCCCTGAAGTTTTTTGAAGGGGAAGAAAGGGGACATGGTCAGAACTGAACTTTAGGAAAATCACTTTGGCAATTGAATGGAGGATGGGTTGTGGTGGGGAGAGACTTCAGGCAGAGAGATTTAAGAAAAGAGGTTATGGGGATAGTTGAGACATGAGATGATGAGGGCTTATACCAGGGTGGTGATAGTATCAGAAGAGAGAAGGGAGCAAAAATGAGAGATATTATGAAGGTAGAATTGACAAGACTTGGCAAGAGATTGGACACAATTGGGGGTGGGGTGGTTGCTGTTGTTGTTGTTGTTGTTGTTTGTCCTTTTTCTCAAAGAGGACCATGACATCAAGGAGGTGATGCCTTGACATACAAGTGGATTGAATTTAAGTGAGAGAAGGCTGTGCAAAGTCACCAGCCTCACTTTCTCCTTCAGAGCCATATGGGTTCAGTGACAAGATATAGATCAGGAAGACTGGAGATGGCCCTGGATGCAGTGGGAGACCTTGGCCTTTTAAAGTTAAGGTGTTTCCCAGGCCTCAGTTTGACTAAGGCAATATCCATTCAATGGGAGAGTGAGAGAGAGTGAAGAGTTGAGGATGATAGGTTGTGAGTCTGGATGACTGGAAAGATTGTGGTACCCTCAACAATAACAGAGAAGTTAAGAAGAGGGTAGGGCTTGAGGAAAAAGATAGTGAGTTAATTTTTTAAACAAGTTGAGTTTAAGGTAGAGGACATCCATTTTTAGATGTCCAATAGGCAGTTGGAGATTTGAATCAGCAGAGAAGTCAGGGTTGGATTAGTAGATTTAAGAATCATGAGCATAGATGACAATTGAATCTGTGGAAGCTAAGATCACCAAGCAAAATAGGAAGAAGAAAAGAGGACCCAAGATAGAGCCCTGGAGGATCCCCACAGTTAGTGGGCATGACTTAGACAAAGATCCCACAAAGGAGACTGAGAAAGAAAAATTAGATAAGTAGGAGAACTAGGAGAGTTGTAGTATCATGGAAACCTAGAGAAGAGGGAGTCAAGGAGAAGGTAATCAGTGATATAACATGCTGCGGAGATATAAAGGCATGAGGACCAAGAAAAGACTGTGAGACTTGGCAATTAAAAGATCTCAGTAACTTGGAGAGAGCAGTTTGGGTGGAATGATGTCAGAAGCCAGGCTTCAGAGATTTAAGAAGAGAGTGAGAGAAATGGAAGACAGCCTTCTCAGACAGTTCAGCCAAGAAAAGGCAATGAGATATAGGATGATAGCTAGCAGTGCCAAATGGATCAGGTGAGTTATTTGAGAATGGGGGAGACCTGGACATGTCTGTGGGCATTGGTGTATCAGATAGACTTCACAGAGAAAGTGAAGCTATAGTCCTCAAAGGACTATAGTGAAAGTGAAGCTATAGTCCTCAGAGAGAGAAATGAAAGTGTTAGGGATCATGGGTTTTAGAACTGGAAGGCCCCTTTGAAGGGCCCTTAGATATCAGCTAGTTCATGCCCCTCATTTTACAGATGAAGAAACTGAGGCCCAAGGAGGTTAAAGTGACTTTCTAGAAGTGATACAAATAATAAGTTGAAGATGTAGGATGAAGGTGATGTAGATGAAGATGAGGATGTAGGATTTGACCCCCAAATCCAATACTCTTTTCACTAGTGTCTGCTACTTTGCCCTCTGCTCCATATTTTGGAGTCAAGCCAATCAATCACTATTTGGAGCACCTACTATGCCAGTGCTGACATTATATAGCACTTGGGGGTTTACAAAGAGCTTTTCATACCTTACTTCTTTCATGCCTCACAACATCCTGCATACCCGCACTGTGCTGGGTCGGGATCCAGATGTTTAAGGCATGAGCTACATCTGCCTTCCAAGAATTTACAATCTCCTGGGGAAAAATTGACTCACATGCACAAGGAGGCAGATAAAGCCAAGCAGACCATCCTAGCCAGTGTCTTCCAAAGGCGGGTAGCTCTCCCTGAATTTGGCCTCACTGAACTGTCTCTGGCTGATCTCCCAGCCTCCCCCACTTCTCATTCCTCCCCCTCCTCCGCATTTACACCTCTTTGCTTTGCTGTTAGCCCTGCTGGGCAGATTTAGCTTCTTTTCTATCACCCTCCCCGTCGCAGTCCTTTGCTCTGCACAGAGTATCTCTCCCTTCCCCCAGCACCCAGTTTATCTCCTTCAGCCTCCCTTTCTATGGCCATTAACCCTCTAGTGACAGGATACTTAGGTTTGAAAAGAGGGGGCTCTGAGGAAACGGGGAGACCTGCTGTGCAGAGTGGGTGGTCTTCTGTCTGACCTCAGCAACGTTGCCCTTTCCTACAGAAGTTTCACTATCTATTCCTTTCTCTCAGACTTCCTTATGACCGAAGGCAGTCAGGATATCAACTAAGTCCCCCTGACCTCAGTTTCCGCATTGGCAAAATGGGAATAATAATCGCATGAGAAAATCAAACAACACGTTTGAAATGGAACTCATCACTTTCTCCCCAAATCCACTTTTCTTCCAAACTTCCTTCTTTTTGTTGCTAGCCCCACCATACTCTCAGTCACTCAGGCTGCTATCATCCTTGACTCTTTCCTGACTCTCACTTCCCAATAACAACTACAGTTATTCATACAGACCTGGAGCTGTAAGGTTGATCTTGAAGCCCAACATGTCCAAACCCCTCACTTTACAAATGAGGAAACTGAGGCCAAGGGAGATGAAGGAACTTGTCCAAAGTCATACTCATAGTGAATATCAGAGGCAGGATTTAAACCTAGGTCTTCTGACTCCAAAAGCAAGTGTCCTTTCCCCTGTTCTGACCATGTTGCCTCAAATTACTGATGAGATCTATTGATTGGACCTCCAAAGCATCTTCCACATATCCCTTCCTCTCCGTTACATTGTTGCTACCTAGTTTAGACCAGCATTACTTCTTACCCGGATTATTATAATAGTTTCCTATTTGGTTTCCCTGCTTCTGGGATCCTCTGTCCAATCTGTTTTTACATCTTTGCCAAAACAACCTTCCTAAGGGGTGATGGTCCAAAGATGTCATTCCCCTGTTTGAAAACATTCTGTAGCTCCCCATTACCTCTAGGATAAAGTACTAGCACATCTTCCCCTCCTCCGTGCCTATTCTGGCTCCAACATTCCTTTCTTATTTCATTTTCTTCTTCTTCATACACTCCACATTCGGTATACCAGGTGGGTGCTGGAGCCAGACCAAACCAGCTTGTGAGAACAGATTATTGAATTTTCAATGTTAACATTTACACCTCAAAAACAGGCAAAGCTACAAATCAGAGCTTGACATATTGCTTTAATTGTTGAGACATAGGAAAGAAATGGAGAAAATGTTCATAATGCAGATTAAATTTAAGTGTGTCTTACATATGGGGTTTTTTTTTGAGAGTTGGTTGTTATACATTTATTAGCATACCACTGAACCTTGCCACATCAAACTACTAGCTGTCCTTTCTCCTGCCTCTTTATATGTTCTCAGTAATTGTCTTCTGTGACTGGAATATAATGCTTCTTCATCTCCACATTTCAAAATCTTTCTTTTCCTTCAATGCTCAGCTCAGGTGCCACCTCCTCTGGGTAGCCTTCGCTAATTCCCCAAGCTGAAAATGTTTCCTCTTACTTTAAGTATTCCTAGAGCTTATTGTTCTTTTCTTTGTCTCCATCATTCATTATTTTGTAATCTACTTATCCGTGCCTATTTTTAGTTTCTTTTTTCCTCTCATATTTTCTGTTCCTCCATTAGAAAGTAAACTCCTGGTGTAGCTAAGAGTCGCAGTGAATAGAGCTCCGGCCTTGGAGTCAGGAGGACCTAAATTCAAATCAGACCTCAGACATTTGACATTTACTTGACACTTACTAGCTGTACTAGTCACTTAACCCTTATTGTCTCACCAAAAAGCAAAAAAAAACTCCTTGGGGACATCTTTATAATTTTTATCTTATCTCCAGTGCCTAGCACAGTGCTGTGCATGTTTGGTGCAGAACCTTGATTTCCTAATGTAGGGAACTCTCAGTGAGTAAGCTCCTTTCTACCAAGGCAGATCTGCAACTCTTCTGACATTTATTGTCAGAGAATGGCCTGGGGATGTTAGTGAAAGGTTAAGCCACTTGTCCAGTTTCACACAGCCAATGTGTACTTAAACTCAGGTCTTCTGAACTGCCAAATTGTCTCTCTATCCACTAATCTAGTCTTTTTTCTCACCTTGCCCATAGTAGGTGATTAATAACAAATGTTTGTCAAATTAGCCTGTAGGGGGAAGAGTAAACTATTCCCTCTCTGGGATATCTGCCTCTCTTAGAGCCACAGAAACAGTCTGAGCCCAGGAGAGGAAAGTGGAAAAGATGAAACACTAATAAGGCCTAGGATTTCTCCTATTACTCCTATTACTGGGTGCACCAAGGCATGAAAGCAACTTCACAGTTGATTTTAGACTCCCAGACTGAGTTCCAGAGGCTTCAGGGATTACCCAAGAAGAACAAAATGAAACGGATTAGGCCCCCTTTTTATAGCTGTTTAGGGCAGAGGGGAAAAGAAGGAATATAGTTAAACTGCCCACAGTATATCACATAGACTTGACTGAGGGGCAAGCTAGATTTTACATAGCACTTTGTGCCTCTGCTTACCATATTCTATTTTGTATCATAGTTATTTGTGTACATATTTCATCTTCCCCATTGGATTGTAGGCTTCTCTGGAATCAGGAGGACCTGAGTTCAAATAAGGCCTTGGACACTTACCAGCTGTGTGACCTTTAGGCAAGTCACTTAACCCTGTTTGCCTCAGTTTTGTTATTTGGAAAAGGACATGCAAACCACTCCAGTATTTTTGCCAGGAAAATCTCAAATGGAGTCACGAAGAGTCAGACATGACTGAAACAACTGAATAACAAAAATGTCTTCTTCAATCATGGCCCAGGATCATGGTACCACCCACCTTTAGTACACAACTTGGTTTGAATAATGATATTCAAATGGATGTGGAATTTAGTCAATTCAGAAGTTCCCTCCAACGTTGCCGATTGCAACCCATTCATACCCATCCATCCTATATAACTTGTCCAGGTCTTCCCATACATTCACCACAGAGGGGTGCTGGAAACCATACTTTCTCCCAACATGTTGATACTGTGTTTATTTGTGGAATAAGGCACCCTTGGTTTATGGAGGAGCTTTTTTGTTGTTATTTTTCTTACTATACTATTTCAGGAAGTACCTTTGCTTTAAACTTTTTGTCCTTACTCTGGATTGTAAGACTGTCTTACAGTCATAGTTGACTAGAGTCAAAGTAAGCACTGGTGGGGGCTCATTAATTATAGTTGTGGGAATACAGATGCATAGAGCACCTTGAACCTGGAGCAGTAGTACCATGGAGTCCCATGGGATAGGTGCCACATTGAACTCAGTCTTTTACCACCAATGCCCCCATTCTTCAAGTGCTCTTGGAGATTTATGAACACTCATCCAGGTTGCACATACCTGAGCTCATGGACAATCTTTTCTGAGTGCTAATTGACAAGGGCCCACAAGTCTAGCTCAAGAAAAGTCTTTTCCACATGGACTGGTCTTTGAGGAAATTTAGACTGAACATATATTCAGCACTCACAGCTATCTGGGGCCAGGAGGATGGGGGCAGGGAGGGATCTAAAATGGCCTGGTCCTCATAATTAACTTAAAGATGACATACAGTCAGTGACATTGGGAGGTGGCTGTTATCTCAGGATAGGCAGTCTGCTCAGCTTAAAGAGCAATAAATATCCTGAGAATAACCTTCACAGAAGCTACTGTTATCTTACCATGGGGGGAAAACACTTTCTACAGAAGTTACAGGAAAGAAAAAAAAACCTGTTGAACTTTAAGCATGTAAACTTCTGAGGTTGCAGGCATCTATGATTCAGAAAAGAAAAAAAAACAACTATTAATTCTTGCTTTAAAAATTAAATTTTCTTTTATTTTCACAAAGATCTACCTTCTCTTCTTTCCCTTCTTCCCCTCCTCCCATTGATAAAGCAAGAAAAACAAAACCCTCATTACATACTAGTCAAGCAAAACAAATAACCACATTGGCCATGTCCAAATACATACATATATATACACACACATATGTATATGTATGTATACCTACATACGCGTACACATATATGTATATGTATGTATACCTACATACACGTACACATATATGTATATGTATGTATACATACATACACATACATATATATCTGCCCTATAGGATCTATCACCTCTGTCAGGAGGTAGGTAGCATTAAACTATTAACTCAATATGAGATACACACACACACACACACACACACACACACACACACACACACACTGAGTTTAATCTAGAAATACATTCAGTTCAGCAAAACAACAGGAGAGAACAGGGAGAGAAGAAAGGAAAAAATAAAGGAAGGGTAGATTTGAGGAAGGATTAGTCATGAGCGAAACAAACCTTCAGCCCAGAAACAGGATCATGAAGAGATTTAAAATAATGGTAATAGCTAGCATTTACATAGCATTTAATGTTTGCAAAGGGCTTTACAGATATTATCTCCTTTTATCCTCACAATAAGTTTGGGAGAAAGGTGCTATTATTATCTTCATTGCACAGATGTGGAAACTGAGGCAAACAGAAGTTAAGTGACATGACCATGGTCACACAGCTAGCAGGTGTCTGAGGCTAGATTTGAACTTAGGGCTTCCTGACTCCAGGTCCAGGGCTCTATCCAATCTCCACCTAGCTGCCTCCTTAAAAGTAAAGTAAAGGTAAACTAAAATTTTATTTTATAAAATGCTTTGCATTCAAGAAAAAGTAATAATAATAATGGCTAACATTTATATAGCCCTACACTGTGCCAAATGTTTTACAATTGTTATCTCATTTGATCCTCACAACAACCCTGCTAGGTAGGTGCTATTATAATCCCCTTTTTAATAGATGAGGAAACTGAGGCAAACCAAGGTTATGTGAGTCGCCCAGGGTCACACAGCTAGTAAGTGTCTGAGACTAGATTTGAACTCGGGACTCCTTATTCCAGACCCAGCACTCAAATCATTGCGACAAAAATTTCTTCTATTTACAAGTATTCCAGACATGGCGGTGTTCCAAAAGAGGAGAAAGACAGGAAAGAGGGAATACCAGGTAGTAAGATGGGATGCAGCTAGGGCATTAACAGTTTGTTGGAAAGAGAAACACTAGATTCGCCCCCGAATAGAGGGGGATTATCTACTAAGTCTACACTCCATAACATTTAAGGAATGATAAAATTTAGTGAGTGTGGAAAGAACCTAGGTCCTGGAATTAGAAGGTCTGTTGATTCATCTCAGCTGTTTACTACCTAAGAGACTTCTGGCACATTCCTTCCCCTCTCTGAGACTCAGTTTCCTCAACCATTAAAAAAAGGGTTTAGATTAGATGGCCTCAGAGGTCCTTATAGTCTTAAATCAATTATTCTATGGAATTCCATTATAAACAGGTTACCAAAAAGAGCCCTAGAATTGGAGTAAGAAGAACTGGGTTTAGATTTTATCTCTACTATTAGCTGGTGATGGGACCTTGGGCAAGTGATTTCCCCTCTCTCTGGATCTGTTTTTCACAATGGAAAGAGGGACCAGTGCTGAATCCCAGCTCTGCCTCTTACTGTGTGACTTCGGGCCAGCCACTTAATTTCTCTGAGATCTCAGTTTCCTCATTTGTAAAATGAGTCTGCTGACCTGGATGACCTCTAAGGTCCCTTCAAAGTGCTAAACTCAGGATCCTGTAGCAGATACAGGAATCCTAAGAGGTAGAGGAAGGTTTTATATTTTTTTTAATTACATCAACTCTGAGGAGGGGTGGAGGGAATTGCTCAAGGTCACATGGTGACTTTGTACCAGACAAGATGAAAGACTTCTGAGAAAATGGAAGGTTTGCTCCAGAGTCCTCATTTACAAAATGTGAAGGTTGCACCAGAAGATTTCCAAGGTCTTTTCTATGCCCGCGATCCTACACTCTTTTTAATCTAACTCTGGGAAGAATATGGAGGACAGTGTCCAAAACACTAGTGACCTTCATAGGGGGAATTTACATGAAATCCAAGTAAGAGTCTATGGGAGGTAAATGTCATTAAACACCAGAACAGGTGACTACAAGAGGTTGTGAAATCTCTTCCCCCAAGATCCTTTGATCTCTATGTAAATAATAGATAGCATGTTGTATTATAAAGTAGCAATCATCAAAACTGCTTGGTACTGGCTAAGAAATAGAGTGGTGAATCAGTGGAATAGGTTAAATATTCAAGACACAATAGTCAATGACTATAGTAATCTGCTATTTGATAAACCCAAAGACCCCAGCTTCTGGGATAAGAACCCACTCTTTGAAAAAAATTGCTGGGAAAACTGGAAAAGAGTATGGCAGAAACTAGGCATAGACCAAAATCTCACACCATATACCAAAATAAAGTCAAAATGGGTTCATGATTTAGATATAAAGGCTGATATTATAAATAAACTGGGAGAGCAAGGAATAGTTTACCTGTCAGATCTATGGAGAACAGAAGAATTCATGACCAAACAGGAGATAGAGAACATTACAAAAAGCAAAATATATCATTTTGATTACATTAAATTGAAAAGTTTTTGCACAAACAAAGCCAATGCAACTAAGATTAGAAGGAAGGTAGAAAATTGGGAAAGAATTTTTTACAACCAGTCTCTCTGATAAGGGCCTCATTTCTAAAATATATAGAGAATTAAGTCAAATATATAAGAATACAAGCCATTCCCCAATTGATAAATGGTCAAAGGATATGAACAGACAGTTCTCAGATGAAGAAACTAAAGCCATCTATAGTCACATGAAAAAATTCTCTAAATCACTATTGATTAGAGAAAAGCAAATCAAAACAATTCTGAGGTACCACATCATACCTATCAGAATGGCCAACATGACAAAACAGGAAAATGATAAATGTTGGAGAAGATATGGGAAAATTGGAACACTAATGCATTGTTAGTGGAGTTGTGAAATGATCCAACCATTTTGGAGCTATGCCTAAAGGGCTATAAAAATGTGCATACCTTTTGACCCAGCAATAGCACTTCTAGGGCTATATCCCAAAGAGATCACACAAATAGGAAAAGGACCCACATGTACAAAAATATTCATAGCAGCTCTTTTTGTGGTGGCAAAGAATTGGGAATTGAGAGGATGCCCATCAATTGGGGAATGGCTGAGCAAGTTGTGGTGTATGAATGTGATGAACAGGCTGACTTCAGAAAAACCTGGAAAGACTTGTATGGTCTGATGCTGAGTGAAGTGAGCAGAACCAAGAGAATGTTGTACACAATAACAGTCATGCTGTGTGAAGACTAATATTGACAAACTTAACCCTTCCTGGCAATACAAGGATCTAAGACATCTCCAGAGGCCTTGTGATGGAAAATGCTATCCACGTCCAAAGAAATAACTATGGAATTTGAATTGCTATTTTTTTCTCTTCTGTTGAGTTTTCTTTCCTCTTTCTGATGGTTCCTCTTATTGGTTTTAATTTTTACTTACAACATCACTAATGTGAAAATATGTTTAATATGAATGTAAATGTATAGCCTATGTCAGATTGTGCGCCATCTTGGGGAGGGTGGTGGGGAGGAAGGGGGAGAAAAATTTTAAACTCAAAAACATATGTAAGTGATTATTGATAAATCAAAATAAATTAATAAAAAAAGAAAAAAATAATAGATAGCATGCAACTTTTTTCAGACCTTAAACTACTTGCACATAAACAAAAACCTAGTGCTAATTCACAGGGCCTTTGCCTCTCTCTAGTTCTCTTCTGAATGGACATAAAACTTTACAGAGTTGTAATCAGTGTGTACAAATGAGTTCATCTTGGGCTTTTGTGGATCAGCATTATTTCCTATGCAAATTACCACATATTGACATAGGGCTCAGTTGTTGTTGTTGTTGTTGAGTCATTTTTAATCATGTTAGATCCTTCATGACCCCATTGTGGGTTTTCTTGGCAAAGATACTGGAGTGGTTTTGCCATTTCCTTCTTCAGCTCATTTTGCAGAAGAGGAAACTGAGGCTAACAGGGGTAAGTGACTTGCCCAGGTTCACACAGCCAGAAAGTGTCTGAGGCCATATTTGACCTAAGGTCTAGGCCCAGAGCTCTATCCACTGTACTACCTAACTGTAGTTTATGGGATTTAAAGCTAAAAATAGACTTTTAGAGTTCATCCTCTCTAACACTCTCGTTTTATGGATAAGGAAACTGAGGCCCAGAGAAGTTATGTCACTTTTCCAAAGTCATACCAGCCTCAAGTGACAGACCCAGGATTCATCTCTCAAGCCAGTGTTCTTCCACTATGTCATACTACCTTACCAATTATTTGTGATTATAAATTACACTTGGTGGATCGTTAGGAATAAGCTGTTCTCTTTAACTGCCTGATCTGGGCACAGTCAACCTAGAAACAAGGCAAGGAGGAAAACTTAGAGAAGCTTTGATCCCAAATGTCAAACTCCAGAAGGGTAGAAGATGCAGCAGCATTCAGCCTACCCTGCAAAGCAGACCCTGGAATGAATACAGATCTGTTGCGTTGATTGTACTTATTGATCCTGATCCTTCCACAAGAAGTGGAACAAGGGATAGGTCACAGCATTTCCCAAAGACCAGAAAAACGCCTTTGGAGAGCATATGAGAATGGCACATCAATGTAATGGAATCCAACTTTGCTCCCCCAAAATGACACACATAAATAATGCAAAGAAATTTTGAGCAGCTAAATTGCTTAGGACTGTATTTTATTTTTTACTTTTAGGCAATTGGGGTTAAGTGACTTGCCCAGGGTGTACAGCTTGTAAGTGTCAAGTGTTTGGTCTGAGGCTGAATTTGAACTCAGCTCCTCCTAAAGTCAGGGCCGATGCTCTATTCACTGCACCACCTAGCTGCCCTTAGGACTGTATTTTAAAAGAATCAATCAACCAACAAAAGCCACAGAATTTTTTAAGCACCAGATGGAAAGGGTGGTGGGTATAGCACAGTGCTGATCAAATGTTATTTTTTGTTTGCTTTACTGCATTTGATTCAATTCAATTAACATTTGTTAAGCACTTGCCTTGGGCAAGGCATTAGGCTAAGCAGTAAGGATCCAAAACAAGAGATTTAACCTTCTAGGGTGATACAAAGTGTAGTGTAGGCCCTTTGATTGATTCTTCCCCACCCTCCCACCCAGCTAGTGAAATTACAGAAGACAAGGTGGGCAGGTAAGAAGTCTTTTTAGTCAAGCTTCATGGAATCACAGTGGCTATTCACTGGTTGCCAGAAGGATCAGCTATGTTCCCTGTGGCCCTTTAGAAAGCAAGACATTGGGGCAGCTAAGTGGTGCGGTGGATAGAGCACCGGCCCTGAAGTCAGGAGGACCTGAGTTCAAGTCTGGCCTCAAACACTTGACACTAGCTGTGTGACCCTGGGCAAGTCACTTAATCCCAAATGCCTAAAAAAAGAAAAAGAAAAAAATGTTAAAAAAAAAACAAGACATATTCTTGGAAGGTTCTGGAGTCAGAGGGATATGACTTTTGGCATTAGAGAAGAGGGCCGACTATGAAAGAGGGGACCTGTGAATCTAGAGAGAATGGCTTCTACCTCTGAGTTGTGGGGAGAGGATTTCTCTCTCTTCTCTCACCTTCCAATTAGCCATAGTATCTTACAGCAAAGCCACTCTCCCAGAAGGCAATGCCAGGTCTAGCAGGGCATAGGCCTAGTGAATCAAGGCCCAAGACAGGAAGAGCTTGGAGTTGAGCTGTGTAGAGGAATAGGCCTAAGGAGACCAGCTGAGTGACTTGTGTGGGGGAGCTAGCGTAAGAACACCACAAGAAAATAAAGGACACTGGGACCCTCATTGCCTGAGCCACATATGTTCCCTTGAATGCTTGCCTTCCTGCTTACATACTTGAAGTATGTGTCCTCTCTTCCTATTGAAGCAACGTATAGTAGTAGGAGAGTGTGCCCCAGGTTTATGGGGGGTATGTTTTGTTATTATTGTTCTTCAAATGCCATCTCAGTAATGCAACTTGCTTTGATCTACTTGCGTCTCCTGGCCAACTATTAAAGGTAAGTGCATGGGTAAGGGTTCTACAAAAGTACATACAAAGTTAGATGGGACTGCACCTATGATGTTATTGGATTAGGAACCCTCTGATAGGGAAACTCCTTTTTCTAAAGCAAGTCAGCACTATATGTGCAATTTATAATACTGTAACTAGAGATGCCTAGAGCAGTGGTGTCAAACTCAAATAGAAGTGGATTGGAGCTGGCCCACACTGACTTAGAAAACCACAAATCAACATTACCTATGTTGTATTGTATTTTTATTTATTTTGTTAAACCTTTCTTGTTGTTATTCAGTCATATCAGATTCTCCCTGACCTCATTTCATTTGAGGTTTTCTTGGCAAAGATACTGGATTGGTTCATCATTTCCTTCTCTCACTTATTTTAGAGATGAAGAAACTGAGGCAAACAGGGTTAAGTGACTTGCCCAGGGTCACACAGCTAGTAAGTTTCTGAGGCCAGATTTGAACTCAGCAAGATGAGTCCTCCTGACTGCAGGCCAGGCACTCTATCCACTGTCAGATTATATACTCTATAAGATCATAAATTCCTTGAAAGCAAAGATTGCATCTGTTCTTTGATGTGTATACCAAGTAACTGGCTTCCAACTTTATACCCTGTTGGTGGGGATCAGGGGTATGCTGGTTAATGTTTAAGAGGTGGGGAGAAATATATGTGCACACATGTAAAGTGACTTGCCCAGGGTCATACTGCTCCCAGGGTCATACTGTTAGGAAGTCTCTGAGGTAATATTTGAACTTAGGTTGCCCTGATTCCAGGGCTGTGCTCTATCCATGGACCACCTAGTTGCCCAAATCTCCATTTAGGAAAGTTAGCCTCCATTTAAGGCTTGCTGGTAAGAGTTTATTAGGTACTTAATATGTGCCTGGCACTGTATTAAGAGCTGGGGTATACAAAGAAAGGCAAAAACATGGTCCTTGCTATGAAGGAGCTCATATTTCTAATGGAGTGATGCAGCATGCCATAATATACATATATACACACACACACACACACACACACACACACACACACACACACACACACAAGCTGTATGCAGTATAAATGGGAAGTGATTTGAGAGGGAAGAAAATGATAGAAAGAAGAAGGGGATTAGGAAAAGCCTCCTACATAAAACAGGATTTGAGCTGAGCGCTGAAGCTAGCCAGGGAGATTAGGAGGCCAAGATGAGGAGGAAGACCATTCTGGACAAAGCCACAGAGATGAGAGACAGAATGTTTGAGGAACTCCAACCAGGCCGGTGCTGCTGGGCCGTAGAGCGTTGGGAGGAGAGCGAGGCATAAGAAGACTAGAAAGGCAGGAAGAGGGGAGGTTCTGAAGGACTCTAAATGACAAACTGAGGGGTTTATATTTGGTCCTGAAGGCAATAGGGAGCTACAGGAATTTATTGAGAACAAGAGTTGCAAGGCCAGACCTGTGCTTTAGACATATCACTTTGGCATTTGAATGAAGGGAAGATTAGAGTGGAGTACAGAGAAACCAGAGGCAAAGAGACCAATTAAAAGGCTACTTCAATACTCCAGGTAAGAAGGGAGGAGGGTTTATGGGTAAAGGGGTGGGATGGAGAGATAAGATAAAGTAAAAAAAATAACAAACTGTGACAATAGATTGGATCGGTGGGGTAAGTGCAAGTGAGGAGCAGAGGATGATACCACGAATGTGAACCCAAATGACTGTGAGGGTGGCGGTACCCTTGATGGTAGTAGGACATTGGGAAGAGGGGAAGGTTTTTTGTGTGTGTGGTTTTTTTGGGGGGGGGGGGGGAATACTGAGTTCTGTTTGGGACATACTGAATTTGAAATACCTATGGGACATCCAGTGTGAGATATCCAAGAGGTAATTAGTATTACCAGATTGGAGTTCAAGAGAGATTGGAGCTGGATATGTGGTATAGACCTAGGAATAATCTGTATAGAGATAATAATTCAATCTATGGAAGCTGATGTGATTACCAAGCAATATAGTATAAAGGGAGACAAGGGCTCAGGATAGAACCTTGGAGGACATCCATGGCTAGTCATGGTTAGACATCATGACTTGGATAAAGATACAGCAAAGAAGACTGAGAAGGATTGATCAGACAGGTAAGAAGAAAACCAGGAGAGAACAGGGTCAAGAAAATCTTAAGTGACTTGCCCTCAGTCACACATTCAATATGGGTCAGACCTGGAACATGAGCCCAGATGTTCCTAGTTTCAAGGTCACAACACTGCCTTTCACATATAAATGAAACACAACATAATTTCAGGAGTGTAGGTATGTGTTGGAGAGCACAAATAGCTGGGAAGATCAAGAAAGACTTCTTATACATTATACTTTCTTTTGATTACATTATCATCATCATTTTTTACCTGGAGGGCCATCTACATTTCACTTGTTTATTTGCACTAAATAGAATCTCAGAGCTGGAAAGTACTAAGAGACCATCCAGCCCAATCCATACTTATGCAGGAATTTGCCCAATTGGTGGTAAAATACTCTTTTCTTAAAGACTTCCAGGGGTGGGAAAGGCCACGATTTGTGGACACTGTTCATTCCACATTGAGCTGGCTCTGTTAAAGAAGTTTACTCCTTACAAGAATCTTAAATCTGCTTTTGTGAAGCTTCCCTCCACCCCCCCCCCACCCCCTTCCTCATTGCTCCTATTTCTGCCTTCTGGGGCCAATCAGAAATCTAAGCTCTGTTGGAGTTTTCTCTTCCTTTGGCCTGAATGTGTCTCCCTTTCTTAATAAACCATCTTCTGCAGCAGAAGGGAAGCATGTTTGATTATCTGTTGTATTTAATCATGTTTATGGTCCGCCTTCGTAATTTTAAAAGCTTGACCTCTTTTAATTTCTCTCTCCCTTTGAAACAATCGAAACCACCCTAAGCTAATACAGTTAAGTTGGCTTCTTTTTTATTAAACATGTAACAGCCTTCTCAGAGGGGAAGAGACAGATATAGATGTTTTATTAGAAAACAATATTGAGAATCAATACAAATAACAATACATGTTTAAAAACTATCTACATCTAAATCAATCAAATGCAGCAAATCTGTAAAGCTAATAGTCATGTTGGATTAATCTGTATGAAGTATGCATACAAATTTTCAGTTAGTGAGTTTGCTTAAAATGGAACCCACCTATTCTCATCACAAGACCAAGAAGGCACATCAGTCTCCTATTTCTACAAAGAGTCCCTTTCTTCTCTACAGCTAACACTGAACATGGGTGGGACCTAGAAAGGAAGGAAGAAGCATTTGCCAATGGCCTTTGTGCTGATTTTGAAGCTCAGTCACCCTGCTCTTTGTATATAGCATAACACAGAGGACCAAGGCTGGAGTTGGAGTCAAGAAGACATGAGTTCTAATCCTTTCTCTGATACTTACTGTAATAATCTTCTAATTAGTCTTCCTGCTTCAAGTCTTTTCCTACCCCAATCCATCCTTCACTCAGGTACCAAGGTGGTTTTTCCTAACATCGGTCTGATCTCCATAGCTCAATAGATGGCAGAGGCTCTCTATTGATTTGATATGATATGATACAATATAATATGATATTTATTTATTATTATATTATAATAATATATTATAATGATATATAATATTTATTATATTATAATACAAACTCCTCAGTTTGGGATTTAATGGTCTTTATAACTTGGTTTCTTACTATCTTTGCAGTATTCTTACATTTTACTCCTGTCCATACTTTCTATATTGACATCAACATTAACATTGGATTACTTGTGGTTCCTAGAACACCCCATTCCATTTTCTATCTCCCAGACTTTGTGCTGGCAGTGGCCCATGCCTGAAATGGTCTCCCTTCTCATCTTTGCCTCTTAGTTTCACTGACTCACATATTATGCAAGAAGCCTTTCCTGGTCTCCCCAGTAGCTAGTATTTTTTCCTCTCAGATTATCTTCCATTTAATTTTTTTTATATTTGGTGTAACCATTCAATATGTGTGCATGATGAATATCCACAAGAAGAAGACATGAAGATAATTTCAATTATGCCCCAATATCCTTTGCAAAGAATGAGTATATAGGCAACTTATGTTAGGAGCCTGATACAACCCTCCAAATCAACCAATATTTATGTTTCTTTTTAAATTTTTTTTTATTTTCCCCCCAATTACATGTTAAAACAATTTTTTAACATTTGGATTTTTTTTTTAAGTTTTGAGTTCCAAATTCTATCCCTCTCTCCTTCCTCCTTCCCTTCCCCTCTCCCTGAGACTGTAACCAATCAGATATAGGTTACACATGTGCAATCAGGTAAAATATTTCCATATGTCATTTTATACAAGAAGGCTTGAATAAAAGAAAAAGAATGAAAGAAAGTGAAAATAGCATGATTCAGTCTGTATTCAAACAATATCATTTCTTTCTCTGGAGGCAGATAATAGGCCTCATCATTAGTTGTCCAGGATTTCCTTGGATCATTGTATTGCTGAATATAGCTAAGTCATTCGCAATTCTTCACCAAACAATATTGCTGTTACTGTGTACAATGTTCTCCTGGTTCTCTTCACTTCACTTTGCATCAGTTCATGTAAGTCGTTCCAAGTTTTTCTGAAATCATTCTGCTTGTCATTTCTTATAGCACAATAATATTCCACTACAATCATATACCATAGCTTGTTTAGCCATTTCCCAATTGATGGGCATCCTTCAATTACCAATTCTTAGCCACCACAAAAAGAGCTGCTGTAAATATTTTTGTACAAATAGGTCATTCCCTCTTTTTTTGATGTCTTTGGCATATAGACCTAGCAGTGGAATTGATGGATCAAAGGGTAAGCACAATTTTAAAGCCCTTTGGGCATAGTTCCAAATTCCTCTCTAGAATGGTTGAATCAGTTCACAACTCCACCGACAATGTAAACCAATATATGTGTTAATATTCAGTGACTTCAATACAAAGGTGAGCATGAGGGAGGATGGTAAAATTATATTGGAAAATGTGACTCAGGGGTAAAAAATGAAGGTGGTTGAAGGCTTATTGACTACACATGGAGGGTGTTTAGTACTAAATCCAAATAGTGTAGTGATTCTTTAGGTAACATTCCCCACTCCCCTCCCTCTCAGTTCATTGTCCTCTGAATCACACTTGCATTTGAAAGTTAGGATGTACAGAAGGGCAGCTATTATCTAGGATTCTAAGGGGTAACATTCCTAACACTGTAACTGCCTCCTCTGGTATGCTTCCCATTAACATTCAGCCTGTAGACTTGATTAATTCTTTTTTTTTAATATTAATTTATTTATTTTTACTTTTCAACATTCACTTCCACAAGATTTTGAGTTCCAAATTTTCTCCCCATTTTGTCCCTCCTCCCACCCCAAGATGCCATGCATTCTGAATACCCCTTCCCCTAATCTGGTCTCCCTTCTATCTCATCCCCCCCCCCCCCTTCTCTTATCCCCTTTCCCTTCTATTTTCCTGTAAGGCAGGATAGATTTCTATACCCCTTTGCCTGGATATCTTATTACTCAGTTGCATGTGGAAACAATTTTTAACATTGGGAACTTTGGGTTCCCAATTTTCCCCCTTCCTCCCTCCCCACTTACCCTCATTGGGAAGACAAGCAGCTAAATACAGGTTATACATGTGTAGTCATTCAAAACACTTCTATAGTAGTCATGTTGTGAAAAACTATATTTCTCTTCATCCTATCCTGCCCCCCCCATTTATTCTGTTCTCTCTTTTGACCCTGTCCTTCCTTAGAAGTGCATGCTTCTGATTACCCCCTCCCCCATCTGCCCTCCCCACTATCATCCCCTTGCTCTCTTACCCCTTTCTCCCTATTTTCCTGTGGGGTAAGATAGATTCCCATACCCAATTGAATGTGTATGTTATTCCCTCCTTAAGCCAAATCAGATGAGAATAAGATTCACTCATTCCTTTTCACCTTCCCCCATTTCCCCTCCACTGTAAAAGTCTTTTCTTGTCTGTTTTATGTGAGATAATTTATCCCATTCTACCTCTCCCTTTCTCTTTCTCCAAGTACAATCCTCTCTCACCCCTTAATTTTATTCTTCAGATATCACCCATTCATCTTCAACTCACCCTGTACCCTCTATTTATCTATCTATCTATCCATCTATCTATATACATACATACATATAATTTTTTCCCTCCAACTACCTTAATACTGACAAAGGTCTCATGAGTTACAAATATCATCTTTCCATGCAGGAATGTGAACAGTTCAACCTTAAAAAGTCCCTTATGATTTCTTTTTCCTGTTTACCTCTTCATGTTTCTCTTGAATCTTGTATTTGAAAGTCAAATTTTCTATTCAGCTCTGGTCTTTTCATCAAGAATGCTTGAAAGTTCTCTATTTCACTGAATGTCCATTTTTTCCCCTGAAGGATTATACTTAATTTTGCTGGGTAGGTGATTCTTGGTTGTAATCCTATCTCCTTTGACCTCCAGAATATTACATTCCAAGCCCTGCAGTCTGTTAATGTAGAAGCTGCTAAATCTTGTGTTATCCTGATTGTGTTTCCACAATACTTGAATTGTTTCTTTCTGGCTGCTTGCAATATTTTCTCCTTGACCTGGGAACTCTGGAATTTGACTATAATATTCCTAGGAGTTTTCCTTTGGGGATCTCTTTCAGGAGGAGATTGGTGAATTCTTTCAATTTCTATTTTGCCTCTTGTTCTAAAATATCAGGGCAGTTTTCTTTGATAATTTCTTGAAAGATGATGTCTAGGCTCTTTTTTTGATCATGGCTTTCAGATAGTCCAATAATTTTTAAATTCATTCTCCGGGATCTATTTTCCAGGTCAGTTGTTTTTCCAATGAGATATTTCACATTGTCTTCTATTTTTTCATTCTTTTGGTTTTGTTTTACAATGTCTTGATTTTTCATAAAGTCACTAGCTTCCATTTGCTCCATTCTAATTTTTAAGGAAATATTTTCTTCAGTGAGCTTTTGGACTTCCTTTTTCATTTGGCCTATTCTGCTTTTTAAGGCATTCTTCTCCTAATTGGCTCTTTGGACCTCTTTTGCCATTTGGGTTAGACTATTTTTTAAGGTGTTATTTTCTTTAGTATTTTTTTGGGTCTTCTTTAGGAAGCTGTTGACTTGTTATTCATGATTTTCTTGCATCATTCTCATTTCTCTTCCCAGTGTTTCCTCTATTTCTCTTACTTGCTTTTCAAAATCCTTTTTGAGTTTTTCCATGGCCTGGGACTGATTCATATTTTTCTTGGAGGCTTTGGATGTAGGAGCTTTGACTTTGTTGTTGTTTTGAGCTTCTTTGTCACCAAAGAAAGATTCTATGGTCTGACTTTTTTTTGTGCAGTTTGCTCATTTTCCTTGCCAATTACTTGAGTTTTTAAACTCTTTGTTAAGGTAGGGGTCTGCTTCCAGTGTGGAGAATGTACTATCTCAAGCTTCAGGGATTTTGTGTAGCTGTTGTCAGAGATACTTCTAGGGACCTGTAAATTTTCCAGTTCTTCCAAGGTGGTACAATAAAGGGCAAGGTGTTTACTCCTTTCCTGGCCTGTGCTCTGGTCTATGAGTGACCACAAGCACTCTTTTCTGCCTTGGAACTGTGAAGAGGATTCCCTCTTCACCACCACTACAAGCTCCACCATGCCACTGCTCTTCCTTGCCCCACGACTGCCACCCAGAACTGTGACCCAGATCCAAGTATGGGCAAAGCAAGAGAATTCTGCCTCAGCACCAGCAAAGAGATCCCTGCAATGCCCCTCTGATCAGCTCAATCCCCCCCTCAATCTGTGGGCCAAGAGTTCTGGAAGCAGCTACTGCCCTGCGGCTGTGCTGGGACTGGGGCTGGGAATCAGCTTCTCTCTTACCATGGTCACAGGCCTTTCCCCACAGACCTTATCAGTTGTCTTTGGTGTTTGTGGATTGAGAAGTCTGGAAACTGCCACAGATTCAGTCCTCTGAGGGCTGCTCCAGGTTCGCTGAGGCCTGGTTTGCCTGTGTGCCCACACTGAATTGTGTTCCTCTCCCAGCCCGGTGCAATAGACCTTTCTAATCAACCATCCAGGTTGTCTTGGGCTGGAAATTTGTTTCACTCTGTCTTTTTGAGGGTTCTGCTGCTCTAGAATTTGTTTAGAGCCATTTTTTTTACAGGTATTTGTTGGGGTTTTGGGGAGAGCTCAAGCAAGTCACTGCTTCTACTCCTCCTTCTTGGCTCTACCTCTCAACTTGATTAATTCTCAACAAGATCATTTTACTCAAATAGTATAGCAAGAACAATAGTTTACAAAATATTTCTCTTATAAACCTTCTGTGTGTTTAACAGAGTTTGGATAGGGGTTCCTTATAAATGATGAGGTCCTTCAGATTTTCTTGTTTGTGGACAACACTGTTTTGATTATATCAAGATCTAGAACATTATGGAGCTTTCTAAATGAGATCTATAATTACTCAAAGGAATGCAGCCTAACTATTCATATGGGAGGAAATAACAACAACAACAACAACAAAAAATGGATGAAGAATGTTTATTGTCCAGACTCTTCCATGCAGTTGAATTGATAGCCCACAGATCAGGTCCATCAGTACATATATCTTGGACAGATATTGCAGATACATAATGAGTTGGTCCCAGAAATGCATAGGAGAGAAACCCCTTCTTTTTAACAACCATGGTCTTCCATGTTCTTCCAGTGATTCTGGATAACTGTGGTGACATAAAAAACAGAAAATATCAAGAAAAAATTATTTTAAAATAAAATATATATTTTATTTTATTTATATAAAATATATATTTATTTATTATATTTTATAAAATAAAATATGAATTTCTATAAACAAGAAAAGGAGCTCTGTGTTCAACCTAATTGCTCCCCTAAGACTTCCGATCTCCAAACTAACAAGCTCTAGTTTGTCCAGGACCATAAAGTGATTAATCCCATGTGAGTGGGACTAAAACTTCAGCCCTAGTATTTTATTTTAACATTTTAATTTATTATTTTTACTATACACTCAGTATTTACAAAAGATGCCAATTAACTATCCAGCACTGTGTAAATCTCCAACCAACCTCCAAATCTGAACCTTTTGCATCTTAATCACATTGGAAGAGAAAAAAACATAGTCAATATTACCTTGTATTTGTTTTTTCAAACTAAAGAGCCCTAGCATTTTAAGACCCTTAGTCATATGGTCACTTGTTTTCCTCCTTGAGAAGGGCAGGCTACAGTATTAGACCACTGATCCCCTTTCATAGCTAGGTCCATCAGGACATAGGAACCACCTTAGGACCAGAAGGGCAAGTAAGGGAACCATTAAGGTTCATGAGAACTTTAAGGAGCTCTACCTATCTCTGGAAACACTGACTTATCCCCTCTATAAATACTGAACCTAAACATTTAATTTTAGGTTTATAAAAATGCATGTACCCAGTACTCCTAATTCACAAGGGCATATACAGGGTTAAAGCAACACATATATAGCCAGAAAGAAATATCATTTTCAGTAAATTATGGAAATTTAGAACTAGAGGGGACCTTAGAACCATTCTCCTCATTTTATAAATGAAGATATTTCCCTCTGCGATAATCTCTGATTTATGCTATATATATCTTGTTTGTACATAGTTGGGTGCATGTTCTCCCCCATTAAACTATGAACTTCTTGAAAGGAGGGATAGGGAGAGGATTCTGGGAAGATGGTGGAGTAGGTCAGAAGACTTTGGGCTCTCCAAATTTCCCCCACAGAAAAAGACAGAACATTGCTTTAGAAAGAATGTAGAGCAGTGGAAATAAACAAAAGTCTGGGTAAAGCAGATTTTCTCCTAAGACAACCTAAAAAGACCCCAGGAAAGAACTGACCTCCCAGGGCAGAGAGTCAGCCTGAGTGAAGTGCAAACACCTCCAGGCCAACTCTGCAGAATCAACAAACAACAAGCTCAGGGGCAGCTGGGGTTGGAAGGCAGCCTCAGCTTTAGAAACTTTCATCTCACAGACAGTATGGAGTTGCTACAGCTGAGGAGGAGAAAATTCAAGGACCTTTCACTGTTGAGGGACATCAAGCACAGCTGTGCTGACCAGATGCGTCCAGGGCTGGGCTGCTGCTGCCACCTCAGGGGAGAAGGAGCTAGCACACACCTGGTGAGTGCAGAAGCAGAGAGGAGGGGACCCTGCTGGCTGTGGGCACTTGCAGGAGAACAGAGCCCTTGGTTTCAGTTCTGGGGCAGAGAGGACAGCTGTAGTTTGCAGTTACCCAAGAGACTGAAGAGAGCAAGATCATTTGCAGGACAGTGTGATGGGGAGCTCTAACCGTGGCTTAGGAATGGAGAGGAGAGCCCAAGGTTGAGCCCTGGGACAGACCTCAGAAAATAGTAAGAAGGACCTAAGACTTGGGGCATTATTTTCTATACCTTGGGACTAGAATTTGATCACACTAATAGCTTCAACAAATAAAACAATAAATAAATAAATAAATATGAGCAAGCAAAGGAGAGAGAATCCAACCATAGATAGCTACTATGGGGATAGAGAAAATCTGGGTTCATATTTAGAGGAAGATAATGGAGGTAAAAAAGCCACTCCCTTTTCAATGAGAAATGGCAAATGGTTCCAAGCACAAAAAGATTTCTTAGAAGAACTTAAAAAGGACTAAAAATCAAATAAGAGAGATTGAGGAAAAATTAGAAAAAAAAAATCAGAGCAACCCAAGAAAATCAAGAAAATTATGAAAAGAAAGCCAACCAACTTGAAATAGAGAAGCAAAAACTTAAGGAAGAAAATAATTCCTTGAAGACTAGAATTGGGCAAAGGGAAGCTAATAACATTGTAAGACACAAAGAAATAATAAAACAAGATCAAAAGAATAAAAATAATAAGAAAATATGAAACATCTCATCAGAAAAACAGTTGATCTGGAGACCAGATCAAGGAGAAATAACATAAGAATAGTTGGACTACCTGAAAATTATAATAAAAAATAGAATCATGATATAATATTATAAGAAATTATCAAAGAATATCACCCTGAAGTTCTAAAACAAATAGACAAAATAGAAATAGAAAACATGTATCAATCACCACCCAAAAGAGATCCCAGGAGTAAAAACTTACAGGAATATCATAGCCAAGTTTCAAAGCTTCCAGGTTAAGAAAAAAATTTTAGGAAAGAAATCAATTTAAATATTATGGAACTACAATAAAGATTACACAAGACCTAGCAGCTACTACATTGAAGGACTGTAGGTCTTAGGATACTGTATTTCATAGAGTAAAAGAGCTGGAGTTATGACCAAGGGTAACCTACCCAGCAAAGTTAAGTACAATCCTGAATGAAAAAAAAAATGGATATTTAACAAACTGAAAGACTTCCAGGTATTTGTGATAAAAACAGCAGAATGTAAGGGAAAATTTGACATATAACATCCAGGAGAAATATAAAGTAAACATATTAAGAACTAGTTATAAGGGACTCAATAAGGTCAAATCATTTACTTCTTTCATATGAAAATATAAATTCTATCATGACTGTAATTTTTATTTGAGTAGTTTGAAAGAAAGGCTTGGACTGAACTGAGAATGAGGGGATGATTCTAAAAAAAATAAAACTATGTAGAAAGAAATAAAAAAGACCAATTACCTCATACAAATGAGGCATTTTGTATCTCATACAAAAAAGGAAAAAAAAATGTTACAGAAGAAGCTAGTAGGGGGAAGGGCGGGTGGTACTGAAACCTTACTCTTATCGGGAATGGGTTAAAGAGGTAACAACATATAACTATAAGGGTATAAAAGTCTTCTATATTCAAAAAGAAATGAGGGCAAGGGGATAGAGTGTAGGGGTGAGGATAAGGGAGGGATTCTTGGAGGGGTGGGTAGGTTAAGGAATAGGAGGGCAAGGTAGTGGGTAGAAGTAAAGCAGAGGAGTGAGGAGGGATAGGAATAGGATGAGAAGGATAGTAAGGAAAAATTGGAAGGAGGAAAATATGCAAATAAGTATAGCTAAGAATGTGAATGGGATGAATTTACCCATAAAATAGAAACTGATAGCAGATTAAAAATTTGAATTCAACAATATGTTGCTTTCAGGAAATGCTATTAAAAATGAGAGATACACACAAACATAAAGATCAGGAGTAGAATTTATTATAAAAAAAAAGCAGTGGTAGTAATCATGATTTCAGATAAAGTTAAAGCTAAAATAGATTTATTCAAAAGAGAAAAATAGGGAAACTATACTATGTGCCAGCCATATTATTCAATACTATTTTAGACCATTTAAAATTACTAGACAATATAAAATACCTGAGAGTATACCTGCCAAAACAGACACAGGAACAACATGAATATAAACATAAAATATTTTTATACGGATAAAATTAGATCTAAATAATTGAAGTAATATTTATTGTTCATGGGTAGGTAAAACCAATATAATTAAAAAATGACAATTTTACCTAACTAATCTATTTAATACTATCCCAATTAAATTACTAAAAACTTATATTACTGAGTTAGAAAAAAAATAATACCAAAGTTCATTTAGAAGAACAAAAGATCAGGAGCTTCAAAGAAACCAGGGGAAAAAAGAGGTAAAGGAAACAGATCTGGTAGTATCAGACTTTAAACCTTATTATAAGATGAGAGCATTGTTGAAGTGTAACATGGATAATTTTGATTATTTTAAATTAAAATTTTCTTATATAAATAAAACCTATGCAGCCAAGAATAGAAGGAATGCAGAAAATCGGGGAAAAAACTTGTATAGACAATCTCTTTGATAGAATGGGACTGGGTTGGAATATTTCTGTGGTATAGGAAATGATGAGCTGGTTGATTTAGAAAAACATGATAAGACTTGGATTTATGAAAGAAGATGCTATCCACATTCAAAGAAAGAGATGACAAGTAGAAATAAGCATAGTATGGTCTTACATATATGTGTATGAATGTATATGTGTATATATGTATGTTTGTAGGTATCTATGTATATGTATTATATATTATATATACATACTTAATTGTAGCCCTTTTTGGCGAGGAGGGGGAAAAATAAAGTAAAAAGTGCACAGCAGAAAACAAAAGAAAACCTACAAGGAAGCATAGAAAAACTGGATGTGTAATATTTCAAAAACAATGTGTAATATGTATTATATGGGTTTTCTTGACATGGAAATTTATTGCTTTATATTGAATCCTTTCATGTTCTCTTGTGTACATGTCACTCTTCTTTTTTCTTTTCTTATTTTGTACTCAAGTTTTAAATAAGTTTAAAAACTTTTAAAAATGCATGCAAAAAGAAAAGAGATAGTTTTGCCTTTCTTTGTAATCCCAGAATTTAGCATATTGCCTAGCATATAGTATGTGTTTAATAAATGCTTGATGACTTGACTTGAGGAAATTGAGGCTCAGAGAGATTAAGTGATTTGCCTAAAGCCACTCATTTGGTTTACCGCACAGCCAATTAGGACTGACATCCAGGTCTTCTGATGTCCAAAGCGGTGCTTTAATCCAATACCACTTGGGGAAAGTTACATAATGTTGATCTTAAATGGTAATTCCAAGGGCTAAGGGATCTTCTAAATCACCTGAAGGGTTGCCTTGACTTCCCAACCACTGGCAATGTGTTTTTCTAGTCTGCTTTTCTTTGGATGAGAGAATGGGTTGTGGAACCACTGTGGAGACCCCAGTAAAATCAACCCACAATTTAAAATGGAAATTCTTCATGGCAGGAAAAGGATATCCTAGAAAACAAAGATGAACTCAAAGTAAAGTTAATACAACAGTTTAAGAGCTGATCAAATACTCTGACCCATACCATCCCTAGAATTTTTTAAAAAAATAATATTTTATTTTCCTGATTACATGTAAAAACAATTTTTAATATTTATTTTTAAAAATTTTGAGTTTTAAATTCTCTCCCTTCTTCTCCCCTCCCTGAAATGGTAAGAAATTTGATATAGGATAATCATGTGCAATCACAAAGAATGTGTTTCCACGTTAGTTATGTTGTGAAAGAAGACAGACCAAAAAAAAAACAAAACAAAAAACCCCAAACCCCACACCAAAAAATAAGTGAAAAAAAGTTTGCTTCGATCTGCATTCAGACTTCATCAGTTCTTTCTTTGGAGGTAGATAGCATTTCTCATCATGAGTCCTTTGGAATTGTCTTGCCATCCCTAGAATTCTAAGGGAAAGCCTTCAAGAATTTTCTGCAACCAGCTAATGATATCCCCATTCTCATAAACTGACACATGAGAAAAGACAACTGAAACCAGGTTTTGACAGAAATTTTAAGCTTGCTAGCCTAACGCCATTAGGATTAGTTGACTTGCCCAGGGTCACACAGCTAGTTAAGTGTCAAGTGTCTGAGGTCACATTTGAACTCAGGTCCTCCTGACTCCAGGGTGCTCTATCTACTGCGCCACCTACCCACCTCATGCAATCCTTTCATTGGAGACAATGACAAGACATCCTTCAACAGTACATTAGTATTGAGCTTCCCAGGCTAGGTAGATTGGCCAATTTACAGATGTATCCTCTGGAAAGGCAAGCTAGAAGAGTCCTAAGAGATTGGTCGAGTGTTTTTTGTTCGTTTTTTTTTTTTAAAGTCATGTAAATGTGTCTGCTAAATCCTTGCACTTTGCATCTCTCTAATGTGGGTAATCTCATCTAATTGCACCTCTCTAAGGCATATTTGGCACAGGTAATCTTTGACTGGTTCTGTGGGAGGTTTCACAGAAATAAAACCTCAGGCAAAACCTACAATTGCCTATGAGGAATTCTCGAACTGACATCAACGTATTGTTTTATTGTTGCTGTTGTTATAGAGCAGAATTTGGCATCAGGTGGGTTGGACCCTACCAAATGAGTGTGAGCCCTGAAGTCTCAAAGGAGCCTTGTTAGTAGGCAGCCATGATCCCTAGGAAGAACATTATATCAAACCTCTAGCATGTTGTCCTCCAAAGCCTTCAACAAAGTAAAGCATCTGAAAATGGCTGATAAATGTGCACACTATGAAGTATCATGAGACCAGCATATCACATACACACATGCACACACACTTCCTGGAAGTAAGAATTGTCATCAAGGTCTCCCTAAGAGTCTCTCCATGACCAATTCCATTCCCTTTCCCAGAGCCACAAAAAGAAAGCTGGAAACCACTGATTTCCCAGATTTATTATTAAAGGTGACCATTTACTCAGTGTTAGATTTCTGTTTATGTGTTGAAGAACATACATATAATCATTGGAAAGAAAAAGAAAGGAATCAGCATCATCCAAACACGGTCCAGGAGCTCAGCAAGGAAACTGCAGATTGCCAAATACTACAAAAGCAGTTGGGGTGCCTCAACCTGGAATAGAAAATGCAGGTCTAGGATCAGATCAGCATGACCTCAGCATGTGCCCAAAATGCTCCAGTAACAAAAAAAATTGATGGGGCAGAAAGGCCTATGGACACACAAAATATTGTCATTCCATTTGGGGCTGATTTATTTGATACCTTTCTAATCACTAATTACTCAGGAATGAATGAATGGATGAAAAAGCATTTAAGTGCTTACTATGGGCCAAGCATTGGGTCAATTGTGGGGGATACAAATACAGAAAGCAAAATAGTCCCAAGACAGTCCTTGCTCTCTAGGAAATGACATTCTAATAGAGGAAGACAACATATACAGGAAGGTGATAGCTAAGGAGTAGTATTTCGGTTTGTAAAGTTACAGGAAAGGTGAGTTGAGTCATAGGGCAATTGCTTGAGTTCTCCTTTCCAGAAATGGTAGTTTTGATTTGATTATTGTTCCCATAAAGATACAAAGAAGTGTGTCAATGACCAACCACAATTCCAGAGATCACATGATGAAACATGCTGCCTACCTCCCAATAAGAGAAGTGATGGACCCAAAAGTGCAGACTAAGACATAATTTTTGTTTTGATGTGGCCAATACAGGAATTTATTTTGCTTTAATATACATGTTTGTAAAAGAGAGTTTTTCTTGTTTTCTCAATTGAGGGGGACAGAAAGAAGGAGGGAGAAAAGACAGATCTTTGTGAAAATGAAATTTAATTTTAAATAAAGGAAGAGAAGACAGAGGCAGTGGAGCCACATGGCAGAAAGATCACGCTGAGCAGCATGGTGGGTCTGAGGCAGGCTAGATAACAGTGAATCATTACCAATCGATCCCCATCTCCCCTCCCTCAGATCTTTCTCTCTTTCCTCCCTCTGCCCAAATCCTGTCTTTTTTCATCTGTTATCCACAATCCTCACATTTAGCAAAACCGCTCTGCCTAGCTGCCTCCCCTCATAGTCATATCTCTATCCATTTTAATACTAACCTTCCTGAGCCTCACAGCCCACCTTGCCATCATCCCCTTCCACTGTACCCTTTAGAACTTGCCCTTCTGTGCACCAGCTCTCCACTTCCTTCAGTTTTCCCATTTCCTTTACTTTCCCCACCTCCCTTTTCACCTGAAATGAAGCCTCTTGCCACTTCCTTGACAACTCTCACTCAAGGTTGCCATTTTCCCCACTCCCGTTGATTCTGGGTGAGAGAGAAGCTGGAGTGAGGGGTAGGGACATATTTACACTCTACTGCTCCTTCTAGAGTATTGTACCTCCACCATCTTGAAACAACTTAGCTCCTTTTGAGGCCCACACTACCTACTTTTATCGTCCTCTTCCCTTCTGGTAATTTCCCATCCTCTTCAATGAGGATGTGTGAGTTTGAGTTGATTTTATCCTGAAGAATGACAAGTTTCAGGAGATCAAGAAAACCAGGAGAGCATCTAGGTGAGAAATGATGAGGTGAATTCCCTGGGTGTCCTCCTTAAATGGTGGAGGATCTGGGAAGAGCTCTCTAATGTGGACTCCTTTATCCTCTCCAATAGGAGGGAGGAGTCTCAAGGAAAATGTGAACAAACACTAGTTTTTCTGAGTTTTGGATTTTGATTTGGGGTATTTTAATATAGTACTTCCAATTTTCCTAAGCCCACAAAAAAGGATATGCTAGGTCAGACTCAAAGTTCTTCCTGCCTAGGCATTATTCAGTCTCTGAGAACAGTATCAAGGGATGGGTTACGGAATATCATCAGTGCCCTCCAAATATGCCTCAAAAATTTGGGGTGACATAGTCTTAAACTCCATTTCCTTTAATAACCAATTGTGGTTAGGTATGGCAGTGTATGCCTACAATTTCCTCCTACTGGGCAAGAGAGGAACAGGGGAAATGGAGGCTAAGGCCAGTGGACTATTTGAATTTGGGGGTTCTGAGCTGAAGTAGAGCTAGAGCTGATCAGGTGTCCACACTAAGTCTGGCACAAATATGGTGAACTGCAGAGAAAAGGACCACCAGGCTGCCTAAGCGGTGCAAATAGGTAAAGGTTAAAAAAAAAAATGGAGGTTTAAGCTTCAATGCCAATCAGTATCGGGAGTGGGCCTGTGAGCAGCTGCTGCATTTCTAGCTTCAGCTAGATAGGAAGCCCCAAGTCTCAACACTCAAACTCTTTCCCCACACCCCCCAAAAGATTATGGCACTGTTTATCCATGGTATTTTAGAATCTATAGCCTGGATCAGCTCTTGGGGCTATTAGGTCCCCCCCATAGGCTACATTTAGTAGGATGTTGTGGAAACATCCTGGACTTGGAGTCAGGTCTGTCCTGACTCTGCCCCTTGGGAGGTGGAGGTGGGAAGGAGGGGGATGATGGGAACATATAACTGAGTTCAGCTGGGACAGGATTGTCATGGGGAAGAGAGACCTGTTACGTTTTGTCCTGGAGAGCAGAAATAGGAATAATGAATGAATACAAAATGCCAAAAGGCAGATTTCAGCTCAGTGTAAAATTAAAATGTTTTCATTGTCCATAACTGGAATGGGCTGTCTCAAGAGTAGCGAGTTTTCTTTTTTTCTTTTCCTTTTTTTTGAGACAATTGAGGTTAAGTGACTTGCCCAGGGTCACACAGCTAGTGAGTATCATGTCTGAGGCTAGATTTGAACTCAGGTCCTCCTGACTCCAGAGTTGGTACTCTATCCACTGCACCACTTAGCTGCCCCTAGAGTAGTGAGTTTTAAAGTCACTGAAAGTTGTGGAGTGGATAGATGGTCACTTGCTAAGAACGTACATAGGATCCATGTTTTGGGTATGGGCTGGACTCCAAGGTCTGAGTTACATTCCTTTTGTTTAAATTTACCTAACTAATGCTCTCATCCTAGAATTTGGTGAACTAAGTGTTTTCATTTTAGTTTTTTTTAACCTCACTTAATGATTCAAGGCATGTGTTAAAAGAAGAGCACTGGACTTGTGAGCCAGATGCCCTAAGTTTGAGTCTCAATTTTGAAAAAGTTATGTCACCTTCCTTTGGGTTTCAGTTTCCCCATCTATAAAATGGGGATAACATCTGCCCTAACCACCTCAAGAAAAATGTTGTCAGGATCAAAGGAGACAATGTGGTGCTTTGTAAATTGAAATATTCCTTATATGTTGTCACCTTTTCCTCCCTCCTTTTCTCAGCCTTCACCTTTCCAGACTTGACGGAAGAAGATCCTCATCTTTTTGGTACACTCTTATCTCTGAAGCCCTCTCAGTACTTCTTCCCTGCACTTTTTCTATAGCCATTATGTTTTTTCTTTTTTTAGAGTTGTGGTAACCAGACCTGCACACAGCATACCATTGCCTAGAGAGGACATGGAAATTTTATACAGGGAGAGAATTAGTGCTTCCCATTTTGTTTCCTGTAGCCCAACAATGCCCGGTATTTTGTGGATCTTTACTGGAATATGCCAGCAAGGGCAAAAGAAGAGGAAGAGAGATATTTATGACACTCAAGCAACACCTAAGAGGATTATATAATTAACTTTTAAAAACGGACCAAATTAGTACACAGAGGTTTTTTCTTTCTTTTTTTAAATCAAGGAACAGCAAATAAAAGTTGTAGGTTTAAATAAGACTGCAAGGAAGGAAGGAAACTGGTGTTTAGTATCAGGAAATGGAAAGGACGTAGACTATAGAGTGGGCTATATAAATAGAACCAATAAACAAGCATACATATACACATATAGAGCTCAAGTTTAGATTTGTGAGGGACGAGTGAACATTATGCTTGAATACTTCAAAATATTCATGATTTCACTGGTGTAGCTATTCCTTCCACCAATGCAGACTGGTGCTTTAGTAGACAGTTTTATTATGAGTTGCTATGGCCAAAACACAATTCCTAGCAATGCTTGTGCTCAGGTGACACACAGTCTTGTTGGTACAGTATGGGCCTGAGCCTGGGCCTGCCTAGCTTTTGAAAGCCCATGATCATCTCTATGTCACACTGAAATTATACTGCAGATGATGAACAGCTAAGATAGTTTTGATGACTTGCAAGGATTGATTTGCTAATGGTTAAATTAATTTTTAATGATTCTCATCTCTAACAAACACTTAATGAACACTTATGTGGGAGGACTACACTATAGGCTGTGATGCAAAGGAACTTAGAATCTAAGAGGGAAAGCAGGATATATACGTGAAAAGTTGACAATATAAGGCAAATGATGGTAGATACAGTAAGGGTGAATTCTGAGGAAGGAGTGTCACAAGGATGAGCTAGTTGGGAGAGTAGGACTTGAGATGAGCCTTGAAGAATGGGGTAGAATTAGACAAGCAAAGACAAATAAGGAAGGGAAGGAAGAAGGCACTCTTAGATGAGGAACATAGACAGAAACAGCACAACATATTCAGAAGAACGGGAATGGGGGAGGGCTCGTTCTGGGAAATAATGGGAGCTAAGTTTGGAGAGGTCGGGAAGGCCCAGATAATGGATAGTCTTAAATGCTGAGCTAAGGATTTTATCCTGGGCATGTGAGGCAGAGCACAGCAAACAATCCAAAGCTTCAAGCTTTGGTAACTGAATTATAGCACCATTGGTATAATGGGAGTTTCTGGTATTTTTTTTTTTGGAGGGGTGTAATGGTGGTGGACTTTTTTGTTTTAGAGGCGTTGAACTTGAGGTAGGACAACCAGACTGAGTTGTCCAAGAGGCAAACAGAGAAATGGAGCTGAAAATGAAAGGCATAGGCGGGACTGCAGATGGAAATTTGGGTGTCTTCATCATGGAGGTTATAGATGAAGGACGGAGCAATAGCAGTGCGGCAAAGGGAGAAGAGCCCTGGCTCCGGAGTCAGAAGAGCAGGGTGGAACTCCTGTTAAAGGAGGGGGATGGGACCAGAAGACCTCTGAGCTCCCTGCCTTCCCACTCTAGATCCTTGAACACCCAAGGGACACATCATCGCTAGAGCCGCTCTCTGAAGTTATCAGTGATCTCTTAATCGCCAAATCCAATGGCCTTTTCTCAATCCTCATTCTCCTTGACCTCTCTCTGCAGCCTTGGACATTCTCTCCTCCTTGATACTCTCTTCCCTCCGGGTTTTCAGGACATCCCTTCTCCTGCTTCTCTGCCTGCCTATCTGACTGCTTCTTCTCTGTCTCCTTTGCTGGATCCTCATCTAGATCATGGCCTCTAATGGTCCGTGTGCCACAGGGTTCTGTCCTGGGCCCTCTTCTCTTCTCCCTCTGTACTACATCACTTGGTGATCTCATCAGCTCCCATGGATTTAATGACCATCTCTATGCTGTTGATTCTTAAATCTACCTATTCTGCACTAATCTCCCAGCTGACCTCCAGACTTGTGTCCCCAATTATCTTTCAGATGTCTCCAACTGGATGTCCAATAGACCTCTCAAACTCAACATGTCCAAAACTGAACTCACTATTTTCCCCCTAAATACTCCATCCTCCACCAACTTCCTGTTACTGGAAGGCAACATCATCTTCCCAGTCTCTCAGGCTTACAGTCCAGGTGTCGTCATCAACTCAATAACTCTTAGCTTCCAAATCCAATCTGGGGCCAAGGTCTGTTGATTTCACTTTTGCAACATCTCTCAAACATACCCCGCTTCCTCTGCTGTGACACTGCCACCACTCTGGTGCCTGGACCCCTGCTGGGTCTGCCTGCCTTATGTCTCTCATCACTCCAATCAGCCACCAAAGGCATTTTCCTAAAGCTGAGGTCCAGACTATTCCACCCTCTCTCCTAACTCTACAAAATCCTGTGGCTCCCTCTTGCCTCCAGGACCAAACCCAAAATCCTCTGTTTGGTGTTCAAAGCCCTTGATAACCCAGACCTCTCCTACCTTTCCAGTCTTCATATTTAACCTTATTTCCTGCCACCTACTTTTCAGTCCAGTGACACTGGCCTCTTTGGTTTCAATGAACAAGACATTCCATCTCTAGGCTCTGTTCTTTTTTTCTTTCTGTCCTTCTGTCTGTCTTTTTTTCTGTGAGGCAATTGGGGTTAAGTGACTTACCCAGAGTCACACAGCTAATGAGTTTTCATGTGTCTGAGGCTGGATTTGAACTCAGGTCCTCCTGACTGCAGGACTGGTGCTCTAACCATTGCCCCACCTAGCTGGCCCCTACCGCCTTTCTTTAAGCCCCAACTAAAATCCCATCTTCTACAGGAAGTCTTTCACAACTCCTTAATTCTAGTGCCTTCTCTCTCTCTCTCTCTTTTTTTTTTTGCTTTTTGGCTATCGGGGTTAAGGGACTTGCCCAGGGTCACACAGCTAGTAAGTGCTATGTGTCTGAGGCTGGATTTGAACTCAGGTCCTCCCAACTCCAGGGCTGGTGCTCTAACCACTGCACCACCTTGCTGCCCCTGCCTTCTCTCTTAATTGACTATTTATCCTATATGTAGCTTGTTTGTACATATTTGTTTGCTTATTGTCTCCTCCACTAGATTAGAAGCTTCTTGAGGGTAGGGACAATCTTTTACCTCTTTCTGCCTCCCCAATACTTAGCAGGACAGTGCCTGGCCTGTAGTAGGACTTAATATTGACTGATAATCATCAAATTCAAACTCTCCTTGAAAGTTTCTGTAGCTCTGCTTCCACTTCATTTATTCTTTTTTTTTTTTTTTTAGGCAATTGGGGTTAAGTGACTTGCTCAGGGTCACACAGCTAGTAAGTGTCAAGTGTTTGGTCTGAGGTCGGATTTGAACTCAGGTCCTCCTGACCTCAGGGCCGGTGCTCTATCCACTGTGCCACCTAGCTGCCCCCACTTCATTTATTCTTAATAAATGCCAGCCCAGAAAAACTTTGCCTAAGCCTTCAAATTTTCCTGATAATAATAGCTAACATTTGTAGCGTACTTACTTTGTTCAAGGCAGTATTAAGCCCTCTACAATTATTAAATCTCATTTGATTCTTGCAACAACTCTGGGAGGTAGGTGTTATTACTATTATGTCCATTTTGTGGATGAGGAAAGTGAAGCAAACAGTGTAAGTGACTTGCTCAGGGTCACACAGCTAGCAAGGCAGCTGGGGCAGGATTTGAACTGAGATCTTCCTGACTGGAAGCCCTCTATCCACTGCACCACCTAGCTAAAAGACCATCTTGAATCTGTAGTGTATTCTTCTTTTCAAGGGCCTTTTAAAATCTGTATTTACTCATATAATCTTCTCTTCCTTCACCTATCCCCTTTAATAGCATTTATTTAGTACTGCTACCAGAAAAAGAGAAAAAAAAAGAGAAAAAAGAGCAGCTAAGCTGCTCTAGGTAAAAATTACACCCACAACACTGCTCTATTTGCCTAGAACCCAATTCCACCCCCTCTTCTTAAAAACTCTTATAATCAGCAAACTGGGTCATTGTGCCTCTTTTTGTCTGCCCTGGCCAGGCCTTTAGAATGGCCCTGTTGCTGCTAACTAGACCAAGGGAAGAAAACAGATGGAGCAAATAAGTGATAGATTTCCTCCATAAAAGAGAGGCTGACAGTGGAGAGATATACAAGGGCGGGAAATAATGTCAAGTATAGATATTTTATCTTTGTGGCATCTTTGGGAGGTATGGGCTTCATTTTCTTCATTTTACAAGGAAGGAATAAAATGCAGAGACATTAAATGTTTCATCCAGGGTCAATGAGGCCAGAACCCAGCATATTCATGGCACCACAGCACAACCCAAAGCACTGATTGATTATATGGGATTCCGAAGTAGCTTCGATTCACTGGAAGGAGCAAGTAGTTCTTCTGCTTGGGGAAGGATGACTTCTCCAGTTCTAACAGTTGATCGAGGGGCTCATGGGAGACTATGTCTAGTACCTGTATAAGATTCACAGCCAAGTAAAAAATGTATTTGTTGGCAATCATCTGCCAAGTATGACTTCCAAACTCTGAGGATGCCATTAAAAGACCATGCCCAAGGGTTGGAAGGTTAGCCTCTTGTTAATGGACTTCCAGTGGTGTGGTTCCCTGTAATTGCAGCACTTGAAGAGGATGGATTAGTTCGCCCCTCCCATTCTCACTCCTCTGCAGTTACAGGAGAGATGACCTTTTCCCTGCCAGCACTGAACTTCTTGGACAAATGATCCAAAGTATTTTTTGAGCTGAGATATATAATACCAGTCCACTGCTTTCAAATTTCTCACTAAAAAAAAAACAGAGTAGGCTAATGATGATGTTTTGCCGTAGAATCACATTGATTCAAATGACCTGAATTTAAATGCTGGTTCTATTTACTATCTATGATGCATGACAACCTTGGACAAATTTCATCTCTCTGGGCCTCAGTTTCCTTATCTATAAAACAAGGGAGTAAGATCAGATGATCTCTAAAATCCCTTTCAACTCCAAAATCTGTGATCTTATACTTTCTCAAGTTTCCTCCCCACTCCTTAATCCCTCCATCTGTCACAACATATTAAAAAGCCTCTCTGCTCTGGATATACTCACATATATCTTACCATCTTGCAGAGTGGACTGAGGAAGGCAAAGGCCCAGAAGCTTTGAGTAGGTAAGAGCAGGAACCTACCTGGCAGCACTGGCACTACTTGCCTTTAGGCCTCCAATGCTTTGATGAGAGTCAAAAGGACTAAAAAATATGTGTAAGCTACTGGGAGGTTCAGGGCCTCTTAGGGAAGCCTGTTATATATACATTGGAAGATGATCTAGTGAACAAGTAATTTTATTTGTATGATGTTTTCTTTAGAGCTAAGTAGATCCTTTTGCTCCACAAAGAACAGCAGTAGAAAATACAGCTGCTAAACTTTGGGGGAAATGCTTTAACCAATGGACTGTTTACAACCAAGCTTCTGATCTCTTGAAGATTTCATGAAACAGCACAAGAATGCAAACTTTAACAGCTCCTCCCGACAAACACAAGTCAGGGATAAGGGGTTCAATGTGCAAAGTCTTTTATTTAAAGTTTTGTAAAGTTAAGACTTATGATGACCTCAATATATACCATTCCTATTATCAAGAGGAACGGCAGTTTCAAACTCATCCACAGCTACAGCATTATTTACAGAGTTCTGTAGGCACTTTAGAAGTGAAGCTTAGCTTCAAAATACAAACACTGAGGGCTTTGGCTCAACCTTTTAATATAAAAAAATTCATTGATGTACAAAAACGCTAAAATGTGACATGAACATATGAAAACCTGTGGCTGAAATTCCCTATGTGTGTGCACATAGGCACACACTCACCCACCCACACAGTCACCCACACTCTGCAGTGGAGACATAAACTAATCCAAATCGATGCCACCAAGAAGCACTGAAATCTGCATTTTTTGCTTCCACTTTTCACAGATCAGGATCTACTCCAAATATTTTGTAACAAAAAGCATAGTATCTTCCTCAGGAGCTATAAGGCAAACATCTTACTCCCGATGGACCAGCACAAATAAACCCAGTAAAAAGAGGACTGCATACTGGAAAACAAAGAGACAAAGGAACAAAAATCAGATTGTTTGTAGATCCACATTCAGTCCTCCCTCCATCCCCCACCCACCAAGAAACTTAAACTAACCAACAGGGATCAATTTTAGCTGGCATGTAGTAAATTCAATCGATCAATTACTTTTCTTTCTTAATTGTAATGATTTTTCATATGTGTGTGTATGTGTGTGTGTGTGTGTATGTGTATATATGTATGTATGTATGTATATCCCCCAAACTGGACCAAGGTATTGATTTTCCAAGAAAACAGCAAAGCACTTTCTTACCTTAAATTTAGGATAGTCATTCATAAGAATAGTCACAATTCCAATATATGGAACAAACCTAAGAGAAAACATATTTTATTACAACACATCTCACATAAAACAATCAACAAAGAAAATATTAGCTAAGCATCTCTATGTAAGGAAGTAAGAATACACATCCAGGCCCTAAGGAGCAGCTTTTGAATCTAGATGGGGTAACAGAACATATACAGGGTTTACAGGGCAAGGAAGGCATATGCTGAATCCCAAAGAACTCCTATGGCCCTGAAAATCTCCTTCGGTGACAAAGAAAAAGTTAAGCAAATTCACCTGACATATCAACCAACGTCTTACAGCGTATGCAACATCCTGCTGCTACAATCTTCAGTTATTTACCAACAGGAGGGGAGGATATTTCATCCTCTCTACTCTGAGACCAACACTGTTCACTAAAATTGGTCCAGTACAAAAGATAATATGGAGGTGGAAAGGGCAAGGTTTGGTAACTGGTTGGTCGTGTGGGATGAGGGAGAGTAAGAAATCCAGGATAATGCCAAATTTATAAACCTGAGACACTGGAAGCATAGGACTGCCTGAGATAGAAATAGAGAAGTTTGAAAAAGAGAAGATTTCAGGGGGAAAGATAATAAGTTCAGTTTTTGACATATCAAATTCTGAGAAGTCCATTTAAGTGTTTAAAAGGCAATCAGTTATGTGAGATTGAAGCTCAGGGGAGAGAATATGGCTCAATCCATAGATCTGGGAGTCACTGGCATAGATATATTGTTAAAACCCATGCTCCAGTTGATAAAGTATTGAATAGTCAATGTTGGAGGAGCTGTAAGAAAGCAGATATACTAGTATAATTATTGGAGCTGTGAATTGGACTGACCATTCTGGAAAAGAATTTGGAATTATGCAAGAAGAGTTACTAAATTGTTATACCTTCTGACCCCGTGACCCCACTATGGGCAAACAGAAAGAAAGGTCGTATATATACTCAACTATTTGTAATAGAACTTTCTGTAGTAGCAAAAACACTGGAAACGTGTATGCTCATTGATTGGTGAATGGCTGAACAAATTATGATACATGCCCACAGTGGAATACTATTACACCATAAGAAATGACAAACATAAGGAATTCAGAGAAACATGAGAAGACTGGTATGGATTGATACAGAGTGAAACCAGCAGAGCTAGGATGGCAGTATACACAATATTAAATAATGTAAATGAAAAAGAGCTAAACTGAGATCTTCCCATCCTAGGCAAGTGTAGGTGAGGGAGACATTTAGTAAAACTGGAAAGACTGGTCAGGAATTGGGACAGAGACAGGGACTGGACCTGGAATGTCATTGGGATAGTGAACTATGCCAGTTATGAATGAGGAACTCCTCAGCTTCAGACCAAACACTTGACACTTACTAGCTGTGTGACCCTGGGCAAGTCACTTAACACCAACTGGCTTAAAAAAAAAAAAAGGATATCTATGAATGAGGAACTCCTTCTACCAAGGGCACGTTAGCCCACCTACAATGTGTAGCCTTAGAGAGTTGCCTAGAAGAGATGTGTCATATGCTCTCAGTGGAACCGGATTAAAATGTAATTAGGAAATGTTGAACAAAATAAATAAAAAGGTCACAGAACATGTGGTTTTCTAAGTCAAGATGCCACCTTTCATGGCTCCCTTTCTACTTGAGTCTGACACTACTGGCCTAGAGCACCAAGGAATTCAGCGCCTTGTCCAGGATCACATAACCAGGATGTGTCAGAAGTAAGACAGGCATCCAGGTCTTCGTGACTTTGAGGCCACACTTGGAATGGGGATAATGAGCTGAATTTGGGGAAATGGAGGTTTTCAATTTTCCAAACTAATCCTGATGTATTAACTCAGGCATCCTAAAGAAGGTACCAAGGGCATAACTGTCTATAATACACTAACTGCCACCAGGTCTATCTCCTGCCATCTTTGCCTTTCCTAGCTTCCTCAACGTATCACTAATGCCCTCAGGTTATGCAGTCTATCTACACCAGGCCTTAGCTGCTCTCCCCACCCTACTTCAATAGAAACTTTTCTTGGAAGAGTCAGGAATCTTGTAAGGTATTTATCTGATTTAATCTACAATAATTTGTGGATGAATGACAGGTTTAATTATTTTGAAATATATAAGATTTTATTTTTTCCCCCAATCACATGTAAAACAATTTTCTAACTTTTAAAAAGAAGTTTTGAGTTCCAAATTGACAGGTTTAATTCTTTTTTTTTAAATAAGGTTTTATTGTATTAATTTTGTATTCTTCTTCTTCTTCTTCTTTTTTTTTTTTGCAAGGCAATTGGGGTCAAGTGAGTTGCCCAGGGTCACACAGATAGTACGTGTCAAGTGTCTGGTCTGAGAACGGATTTGAACTCAAGTCCTCCTGACTCCTCACTGCACCACCTAACTGCCCTGACAGGTTTAATTCTTAATGGAATTTCTGTACTTTAATGGAGAAGCTTAATAACACAAAAAAACCTTTTTAATTGTTAGAGTATGTGGGTCAGAGATGTTTTGAGGGTAGTGAAGCCTCACCAATTTCAGCTCCACCTTTAATTTTTCTTCTTTACTTAGCCACTCCACCAGGGAGCAAAACACAAGGAACAAGCATTGTGGCAACGCATCATCTGTTTCCCCTTGACACCCACCTTCTGCAAAGGGCTTTGAGGGGCTCAGTCAAACAGAGTGATACCTGGGGAAAGAGCTGGCTGGCATAGCTCCTCACTGGGAATGTTAGAAATTCATGACTCTGAGGAGAGGGGCTACTGTATTTTTAACACTTACTCTTTGTAGTTCAATTACACCGCTGGCATCTTATTGTTGCACTTCTGCTTCATTTCAACACCCACATAAAAGCAACAGCTTTGAGAGAACCCTCTAATTTAAGAATAGGAAAGATTTCAGTTTGGCACTAAATGCTTCAGTGTATCATGGAGACTAAGAACTACAACATCTTCAGTAAGAAGACTGACATTAGATTGGCCCTTGTGCTCTTTCACTAATACCTTGGTGGTCACCTAACAGACTCTGGGGGGAGGCTTTCTCCGCCCAATCCATGCAGTGACCTCTCTGCCTAAAGATCTACAACCACGAATGCCTATAAAGATGGTGTCATCTTCTCTGGCTTTTTTGGGTTGCCATGACTAATCAATTCACCAAGTGGCAGCTGTGAGGAGGCAATAATGCACGACTAATAAAAAAATCACATAAATGAAGGCGCATAAGCATGTCACCTGAGACTTGACTGAAGAGGGGAAGTGGTTATGTCACAAGAACAACAGATAACCCACAAGACCTGCCTGCTCCATTAGTATGCAGAAGCATCCTAAGAGCTAGAGGAAGGCCCTTCAAGAGTGTTGGATGGACACCCCCGGGAAGTTAAACATAAGCCAATGAGAGCAATCACACCAGTAAGAATGGATGGGCTTGTGAGCTTAACCGCTGGAAGTAGTGTCCACATCAATGAGGTAAAAGATAAAAAGTATCCAAAAAGTGCTAGGAATGGGTAGAGAAATTTTAACATTAATATTAGCAAATTCAAGGTAAACTTGCTGCTGGAAAACTGGTAAAAACTTACAATGCAAAATATCCTCTACCCCACTGTTTCCCTTTAGAAGCAAAAATCTTCAAGAGCCAAGTGCTGTGTGACTCCTTTTGATTAATTAGGTCCTGCAGGTACTTACTTTTAGGTATGTGATGCTCCTAACTTTATAATTAAATAGTTAAATAGTTAGGTTAGGGTTAGGACAGTGATAACTCATTCCCTTTGAATGGCTTGCAATGCCTGTCTTTCTACAGTACTCTTCTTCTCCTGATATCATTTGAAACAAACTGGCTTCACATCACTTCATTGTCTTTTCCAGTCTGCCATAGAATAAAACTAGCTGATCGGTCAATAGCAAGGTTAAAATGGTCTGGAGGAAAAATAATAAGAGAAATGCTTTGTAAACGATGAGTCAGTGACCAAGAGATTAACCTTTCAGTTGCCGAGAGTAAATTCTGGAGAGGTAGAGCACATTTTGCCACATCGGGATTCTTTATTTTACAGTTCTTGGTATCTTTCTCTTTATTCTAGTTTCCTCGTATGCAAAGTGGGATGGAATTCTTGGGTGCTCTAGGAGGCGAAGTTTTCCTAAAATCATCAAGTGATGGGGCAAGGAAGAGACCCTTCTCGGGGTAATACTTTACACTCTACAAAATATTTTAAGTAGCTGGACAAACTCAAATTGTTACTTACCCTCTTGCTCTTCCTACTACGTCCTTCTTCTCTAGCCAGAGCTGCCCTTGCTTATAAAGGCCTCGATCATCAACAGCATTATTGTCTCCTTTGGTCAAAAACTTGATGTGTCCATCTTGCCTTATAAATAAAAGGAAGTCTCAAATCACCAGGTTGAAGCATGCTTGAAAACACAAAACTGTCACTGTCATTTGTCAACCTTCTTATGTAGCTTTATAGCTGGAAAATATTTTGAAATAATTTCCTAATACCAAAACTAGATTTTAGACATTAAAACGAAGTTGTTCAGGGGTTTTTCGAAAATGACTGCTTGTTTGTAGTCAGGAGCACTAACAGTTATTTCACAATTTGAAAACTGATTGCTTTAATCCTGTTAAAGATATGATAGGTTTCTAATAATTTTTAAATTCAATAGAAAATAAAAGGTTCAATTGTCCTCTATTAAAGTGTTAGTCAATTTTGTTCAAGGGAGTTTGGATAAACTGTAATATCAAAGATGACTTCAGACCCCTGTACATTCTACTACTCACCTTAGAGATTCTATATCAAAAGCTAGCTGTCTGGGAGGAGTTAAAACTGCAGACAAAACAAAACTGGAAGGTGTTGCAAACACTAAAGACAGAAAAGTGCAAACAGGCACAGAAAGGAAAAGTGATGCCACTTATAAAAATGCAAATAAATACAGAGAAAAATCATCCAGAGATGGTTATTCAAAGGAGGTGATAAAAAGAACATCTGAAAATATGTAGGGGGTGAAAGCAAACAGATGCCAAGAAAGGGCTGGCTCCAACAGAGACAACTAAGGTTGCTGTAGCAATAAAAATGCCACCGACCCCACAAAGGCAGGAGATAAGGTGAGTTACAAGAAGGCAAAAACTGGGAGATGGAAAGGGGTTGGGTTTTTTTTACTGGAGCAGGGGGAGTAGAGGGAGGAAGGGAGGTAGTTGATCTTGACTATTCTTACAGCTGAGCTACATGCAGTGTATAGAATTCACATAGAACATTTAAAGAAACAAGCAGGACAGCAGCATTCACTTTATGGGAGAAACTTCTGGAGTTTTATTCTTTAGTCTGACACTGGAAGAACAGCTTTCTCTGAATTATTCTGTGTAACTGAACTGTGTAATTATTCTTTCAGGGCAATGAGTTCTTATTAAAACCTACTCAAGCACTTCACACCTTATGGGAGACCATCTATTGATGAATGAGGATACGTTTACACAGAGCTTCGTCAAGGTTTTTACTGACATAACTACTAAACATTTAATATCATCAAATTCTGAGGAACTCAAAGCACTTATGATTAGCTCTTCACCTTCCAGTGATGGTGGGTCAGAGAGAGGAGGCAGAGAACATCACTCTCTGCAGGTAGGGAAAACAAGATGCAGAAAACCCAAGCAATTCAGTCTCCTCCACTAGGCTGCTATCAGAGCCTAAAGCAGCAAAAGAGCCCTAATTAGAACCAAAAATGCATGATCACTGGGCCATCACTCTCCTGTAAGCTTAACTTTTTAATGAAGCCTCTGCTTTAAATTAAAAACTACATGGAGAAAATGTGCTGCAAGTTGTATTTGTGAAAGCTCAGTACAAAGAGGCCAGAAACAGCAAACTAAGTCAAGGGATTACCAATGAGAATACAGCTGAGGGAAGATCTAAATGGCTTATTATACTGCATACATTTCACAAGCAATTTTCTATGGTAGAACACATCTTTAAATTAAAATTTTTTTCAATCAACAAGCATCTATTTTTTTTCTCCCACCCATCCCCTCCATCTCCATTGGAGAAAAAAAAAAAGAAAAACAAAAACCTTTGTAACAGAGCAGAACACATCCTCAGTCATACAAGTGACTAAAAATCATAGAGAAAACAAGATCCCACTGTTTGATGACTATAAAAAAGCATTTATACAGCAAAATGCAGCCTTACAGGCTCTCCTCCAACAAGATGCAAATGTTAAGTTCATATTCATCAAACCATATGCGTTTACTGAGAAGTTCCTATGTGTCAGGCACTGTGCTAAAATAAGCACTGGAAATACAAAGAAAAACTAAAAACAGTTAAAAAAAAAGCCTTGAGCTCCCTAGCCTCAAGGAACTTACATTCTAATAGGGAAGATCACTCAAAAAATCAGAAAAACAAGATAAATACCAGGTAGACAGAATGTAACCTTAGCCAGGGAATGGTACTAACAGCTGGAGGAGTAGGGAAAGATCAGGAAAGACCCTTTGAGGAAGGGTGGGATTAAAGGAAGCCAGCAATTCTTTGAGAAAGACACCAGAGACCATGCTTTGTTCAACTATCCTCCATCAATAGTAAGCAAAGCATAAAACAGGGAGATATATAATCACTGAAGGTATGCTGTACACTGATTTAAAGGATGCCCTACACAGAGTCCCAATAGAAGATGGATTGTGAGGGCCATTCGGACAATAAGTGACATTATATCAACAAGATCAAACCCCAGAGTGTTACAGGACCACCTCAATAAAATCTACAACCACTCAAAAGAAAGAAGCCCAAAAATCCTCACGGGAAAACCAAATCATAGGAGAAAGTTCAGTGAGTTTACACATTGATACACATATCTTAAACAGGCACTACAGAAATGGCTTAGTGAGAAAAAGGGGGAAAACTTGATAGTAAACATTGCAACATTTAGTGGGCTCCTTAAGACAGATTGTCAGTTAACTTGAAACATCCTTCACAGAATGCTAAAACATGGACTGGGTTTTTTTTTTCCCTTTTAAAATTAAACCATTTCTAGCTCTGAAAGTAGACAACAGTCTTTCTGGAACAACAGAAAGGCTTCATGATGAAGGACACAGAACACAATGCATGTGAAAGAATATAATACATCAGAAGACTGACTCTTGGCCTCACTTATCTTTGTAGTCTTGGACAACTTACGAAGCCTCAGCTGATCTATCTGTAAATTGGGGATATTATTTATCCTATCTATCTCACGGGATTACTGTGATATTCAAATGAGATAAAAATATATAAAGTACTTTATGATGGAAAAGCACTATATCAGATTGTTAGTATTAGTTATTCAACTATAACATGTTGAATCTCTATGTAAAAAATACCATAACTAGTAAAAACTAAGACATAGTCCCAGAACACATGAAGCTTAGAATATATCGAAGAGATAGAAGAGATAACACAAACATACAACTCTATACGACAAATTTGATGCAAAACTGACTGTACTAGATGAACAAAATGCTAATTCAGGGTCCCAGGAAAAAGAAGGGGATAGAATTGAAAGCACAGTTAAAAGAGTTAGCCTTGGCAAGGATCTGGACCATTCATTTCTTCATCTGAGAACTAAGAGCAATAAAGAGTGGAGAACAGGTAAAGAACTGAGGTGTGTGGAGGTGAGAAACTGAGAAAACTCATGATGCATGGTCTTAATCTTAGTGAAATAGGAGAGGCAAGGTATGCTGCAGATAAACAGTGGGCAGGTGAAGGGCTTAAGGACAGAAGAAAAGTTATTTTGGGAAATGAAAGCAGGATTTGATAAAAGAATGAAGGGATGGTGTAGTTGTAGTGAAAGCCCAGCGAAGGCTCCGAACATAAATTTAAAGGGAATGAAATCAGTACAATTTCAGTATTTTCACCAGCAATATTAGACTGGTGCTTAAAATTTTCCTGGGAGACTTACACACCAGGTCTCCGACATTTAATCCTTCTAAAACAATTCTTTCACCCAGCTCTTCCTAATTTGCTTTTCTTCTCTCACATTTACCCAGCTGCATTCTAGGTCAGCAGTACAAGAACAGAGGTTAGCCTGTTAGGTGCAAATAAGAGCACCAGGTTCCTCCTTCTGCTGCCCAGTCAGGGAGTTTTTTTGTGCATACCTCAATCTCATGGAGAGGACAGGCTGGAAGACTACACTGTTGATTGGGTGAAGCACAGAAGAATGCTACTCCAAGACCACATGTTACAATCATAGCAGAAGCTGACAATCAGATGACTTCTCTCTTTTGGCTCAAAGATGATGTGATGATGAGCTGTGTATTTCTTCAAATAGCTTTTAAAATTACTAACCACAACAACTTTGCAATATATAGCATCATACAAAATTATAAGTGACCAAAACCTAGGGGTAAAGTGAATTTAGGTATGGAAGACTTCTGATAGGTTCCCATGGAAAATGAATAATGAGCACAAATAGGCTGTGGCATATTTGCAATGATGATTTGTATTCATCAAGTGTCATGAAAGATATCATATATTTCCTAGAAAGCTGGAAAAGGTGGGCCTGTCAGGTGAGATTGAGTGGTAACAGATGCACAGTCCAAATGTAAAGATACTCACAAAATGTTAAAAAACCTAAAGCAGAAGATCTCATCTTGGGGTCCAGGAACTTGGATTTAAAATTTTTTTAACTGTTTTTATTTTTTCTAATTTCTAACATTCATTTTTAAAAATTTTAAGTTCCATATTCTCTCCCTCCCTCTAGACCCTTTCCTACCTGCTGAGAAGTCAAGCAATAGATCAGTTATACATGTTAAGTCATGCAACAGATATTTCCATATTAGCGATGTTGAAAAAAAAAGCAAGAAAAATAAATAAGTGAAAAAAATATGCTTAAATCGATTCAGAGTTCATCAGTTTTCTCTCTGGGGTAGATAGCATTTCTCATTGTGAATCCTCTGGAGCTGTCTTGAATCATTATATTTATTGATCAAAGTGGCTAAGTCTTTCACAGTTAATCATCTTTACAATATTGCTGTTATTGTGTACAATGTTCTCCTGATTCTGGTTCACTTCACTCTGCATCACTTCGTATAACTCTTCCCAGGTTTTTCTGAAATCATCCCCTTTTGTCATTTCTTACAGCACAAAATCACAAACATATACCATAATTTGTCTAGCCATTCCCCAACTGATGGGCATCCCTCCCTTCAATTTCAAATTGTTAGCTATCACAAAAAGTGCTGCTATAATTATTTTTTTCTTTCTTCTTTGATCTCCTTGGGATACAGACTTAGTAGCAGTATTGCTGGGTCAAAGGGTATGCAGTTTTATAGCCCATTGGATATAGCTCCAAATTGTTCTCTAGAATGGCTGGACATGAGCTTGAAAAAATATTTTCATACCAATATGACTAATTTCTTCTGTAATCCTATGTATTATATTTTATGCATTTAAAAACATTATTATGCAAAGAGGTCCTAAAGGCTTTATCAGACTGCTGGAAGGGTCCATGACACCAAAAAAGGTTATATTAACTTAACTTTAACTTAACAAAATTTAACTTAAAGGAAAGCTTCTAACATACTAGGTGAATCCTCTGCATGTGATTCATGGGAGGATAGAGATGAAAATCATAAAGGATGAGAAAACATGGAAAGGCTGCCATTTGAACCACTGAGGGGAATATCCACAAAGATGATATAAATCTAACAGTCCATTTACAAATGGGATAATATAAAAGAATAAAACTATATTTATTATTTGCATATATAAAAAGGCATTTTACATTAAGAGAAAGGGAGGAAGGTAGGAAAGTTGAAGAGAGGGAAGAGGAATCAAGAAGGGAAGAATCTTTCCTTAGCACCTTGTTCCCCATCTTTATTCTTAGCCTGACAATCGCATCTCTGTTCTAAAGGAGCCCCCTTCCAAAGAACCAAAATAATGAAAAAAAAATAAAATAAAGTAGCACCTTTCCATCTTGCCTAGTCTACTGATTAAAAGAGATAATTAATATTGAAATAAATGGCTATACTATTAAAAGTAACTCACAGGAATTTAGGCATGCCAAAGTTGGATCCCTTGAGGTTACAAAGTAAATCACTAAAAGACCAAGCTTTTTGCTACATATCAATGTGAAACTTTCAGAATTCCACGGGAAAGGAAAAGATTTATTTAAAAAATAAATTGTGATGTTGTTTCAACATGAAAATTGTCTTTTGAACAAACTTCTTAAGCTCATCAAATTTGGAAAAGTTTGTGAAAACATATCTCCAATAGTAGGAAATAGAGAATTTCTGGCCAGGCCAGATCAAGGCCCTGACAATTTTATAGTGTAAACTAATGTCGCTTCGTCTACAGTAATGGAACCCAGAGAATACTGGTTACAGATAAGATAAACCAGCAGCTTCTGAATGTCAAGGGGATCTTTTGACTACTGTAAAAAGAGTAGGCTGTAATAGTTCCAAACACAATTCATATAAATCTAAGTTACCCCTTAATTAATATTCAAATCCTTCAGAATTCTATGGAACAATAAATATGCACTTCCAATATTCAAAATTTATTTCCAAATTTATTTTTGAAATAAAAGCAAAGAAGCTATTTCTTAGTAGAGAAAGAAATGTTCTAAATTACTAAAGAGTTAAAAAAGAATTTCCAAGTATGGTGATAACAATTTGATACTCACTGAACAAGCAAAGAGTTGGATGTCAAAAAGTTATAAGTTTGAAATTTATCCTCATTCAAAATTAAAAATAGGCAAAACAAAATCTTAACATTAAAACAAATTCAAATAGGCTTAAATATATATTGTATTCTAGTTAATGGTCAAGAGGGACGAACTGGAGAAATGGAGAAAACAGGAAAGAGAGAGCTGGAGAAAAAGGAAGAAAGAGGAACAACATAGGTGATACAGAAGAAAAGGGTATGGGAAAGACAAAATGAGATATAGAGGTGAGCATGTTGATCTAAAGTATTAGCCCAAGTGATCAACTATTCTTAGTGTTTCAAAAATTCTCATCAGATTCCCAGAAGTATAAAACAATATTTTCTGTGATGGAAAAAAAAAACTTTTTTCACTTAAAATTTCTATTTGAAATAAAAGCTTATTTCCCCATAATATTCTAAAGATTTTTGTATTAGAATGATAGGACTGTGCAGAGTAGAATGATTAGATATGTAAAAATGATTTAGGTTTTAGAAACTGTCTTTGAACTTAGACAAACTGTTGGAAGCAGAGCCAGGAAGCCAGTATACATAATGTCTACAACAATATAAATGGAAAGAAAAACAGCCACACAATTATCCTAAATGAATGATGTGAAATTACAAAGAATAAGCCTGGCCCCCAAAGAAGAGATCATTCCTTTCCTTGGATGTGGAACATTGCATTTAAGATCAGATTTTTGGATGTTCTGGTTTGTTTTAGTTTTTTTTTTTCCTTCCTCCTCTTGAAAAAAAATTCTTTCTTATAAGAGATAGCTCTCTATGAGGGAGGAGGAGGAGTAGAAGGAGAAAGGAAAGGATACAGGGAGAAATCTAGGCAATGTAAAAAACAAAAGATGTCAATTTCCTTAAATCAAGGAAATTGTACAAAATCCTAAGAAATTATCGTTAATTTAATAGCTATTTCTTTGTCAGTATAACAGGGAGAATGGGGTGTTGCCACACAGAGGCAGCAAGAGGACCAAGTGGACTTTACACAACACACAGGCCACTCCCCTGGGATGGTGCTTTGGTGCTGGGGCTACAGCTATGGGAAATCTAGTGCCTTGGAGCAGACAGGAAGCAAGAGAAGCTACTTCTGGAGCATCTATGCCACCATTTCCGAAGTATGCAAGGGTATTTAAGGAGAAGAGAGGGCAGTTACTATTCCAGGAGCAAATAAGACTGGCCTTAACTGCTGCCTTTGGGCTGAATAAGATTAACAGTAAGGGAAGAATTGACCCTTGTAAGCTTTCAGCAAGAAGGGAAGGACACAGCTGCAGCTGTGTGGGTGGGTGTTGTCTGTACTCCACCTGTGTGTTGACTAACTTGGGGGGGGGGGTGTGTGTGCTAAAATCCCTGGAAGGGGGAGTCTGATTTCACAGTAATTCATATTCACCCCACCCTATCCTTCTAGTGGCCTGATGGAGAAAGTTTCCCCTCAATTCTTTGAAAGGGTATGATAGCTTCATCCCACAATATCGAAGGCTATATGTAAAATCAGCGTTTATGTCACTTGGCAGGCCTTTCATCTCCTCCCTTCCCTCCTCCGAATCAAATCCAGTTTTTTGGTGTAGTTCAGGGTTCAGTAACTAAGTACATACCCAAGGCTCTCTTAGCCAAAATAAATGAAGAGTCTGTACTTGCATACTGATTCATCTCATTAATACTCAAACACATTACATATTATGAAGGGCAGCTTTGGAGGCCAGTGAACTCTGGATCCTCCCCTCACCCTACCAATGAGTTCAAGGCCAGACTTTCTCCTCCCCCTCCTCCTCCCCCTCGTCCCCTGTCCCGGGGATGCCCTGTTTGGAAATCCTTTCCTTAGTCATTTACCCCCTCTTTAGAAACCCTTCCCCACCCCTATTGTTATACTTCCTTTACCTCTCCCCTGGCTAACTTACATATCTTATCCTCCCAGAGCTAGGTTTTCCCTGCTTTTATCCAATATGAAACGGTAAGTTCAACTCATGTTACTGAAGTGTTCAAGAAGCAAGGCTGAAATACAAATGTATTTACAAACACATATTTATACCACTACTCTTCAAAGAGCTATAGGCTAAGAATGTTACCAAATATGGCTCTTCTCCCTATAATGCACATTTTAAAAGCACCTACTATGTGCAAAGCACTGTGCTAGGTACTGGAAAGGCTGCTGATCCTTTATCTAGCTAGATTCTGGTATACTTGTAGAAATCAGCAAGCAGGGAGGTGAAGAGATAATCTATCTGAAAAGATTGGGGGAGGGGGTTTAGTGGACTGCAAGCTCAATGAGTACACAGTGTGATATGGCCACCAGAAAGCTAACATGCTTCAGTAAGAGACAGTGTCTAGGACTAAGGAGGTCTAAGTATCATTTCTGCCCTAGTTATGCCGTATTTGGAGTACTGTGCTCATGGACTTTATACTTCAGGAGGGACATTGATGACCTGGGGAGAGAGTCATCAAGAGGAAGGCACCAGAATGGTGAAAGGCTGGTGGCTAGATCCTCCGGACTGGGGCAGGTGGAGGAAGGTGGTGCAGAAGACCACCAGGTCAAAGGGAGGATGCAGCTTATTTTCTTGGGCCTTGGTAAAACTAAGGGCAATGAACAGAAACTGTAGAAAGGCAGAATGATGCTCAATGCAAGGAAAAACAACAATGAGCACTATCCAAAAGGGGAGTGGGTAGTGGACTCCTGCCTCTACCCTTCCAGAAAATCCTCAAGAGAAAGGAGGATAAAGTGGGTAAGGGTATGGAATCTTGCTAAAGTTCAATGAGATGGCCTTTGTAGTACCTTCCAATTCTGTGATTCTGGGGAAAATAAAATCCAATACCACAAAAGACATTGAAAATACTTGAATAACCTGAGCACCCCATGCTTTGAACATACCTTTCATGAATTTTCAAGACCCGGTGAACAATTGGAATTTCCCTTCCTTCTATCTTAAAGACAACAATCTCTCCTACTCTTATAGGATCTTCAATTCGATTAGTTAAAAAGAGAAGATCCCCTCGGTGAAATGCAGGTTCCATGCTTCCACTAGGGAAAAAAAGAGCAATATCATTAGAAAAAAGAAATACTTAATGGGGCTTAAACATATTTCAATATTAGATGACATAAAATTCAGCAGAACATCTTTGAAATATTCATCCTCTACAATTACAACTGTAATAATTTGATTAAACATGGCTTGGGCTTAAAATATAGTTTCTTCTGGCTCCCACTAATAAGTTTTACACTAAAGGTTTGTTACATTATTAGTCTTCATTCGAACTAGCCTATTTCAAGCACTATTATTTGGAGCTTTCTTATATCTTGAAAATGGCACAATGTTACTAATTTCTTAACCTTTCTAAATTTCAAATGAATAACACAGTAGGAAAAGAAAGAATAAACTTTAAAAACACTGCCCTTCTTAGATCTGAAAATCACTAGATACATTCTGGTATTCAAATGAGCACTGGATCATCTTTTACTGCCAATTAGGAAGATATGGCAAAGATGACCTTATAGGTTTAACTCAAGTGCTCATCAAGGCAAAAGAGCAGCTGGCCTAAGAAATCACATCTTTATTATGTCTTTGTCCCTGTTTTGCAAAGAAGCACAAAGGTGGGAGAAAATGAATACGTGCTAAAGAATAGAGAAGGTGGAAAAAACCAGATTAATAAGAAAAGGAACTGGGTTTTCAGTTACTTGATGCAAATGACTCTTATTACTCAAGACATTCTATGAATTTGCCTATGAATTATGATCATTACAAATGTACTTCAAAGGGCAATGTTAGGTATTAACAGAATTCAATTCCATAAAGAGAACTTCTGCTTTTTAACCTTTCCCCTAAGCTAAATTTCTTGGTAAAATTTCTAATATCCTTAGTTTTCTTCAGTAAATTCTCTTTTAGATCCACCCTATGGATTAGTATCCCATTAGCAACAACTTTTTAAAGTTCCTAAGTCTTCCTTCTAGTATCTTAAGGTCAAAGTTGAAGTGGCAATAGATTTATCCATGGGAGAGAATTAAGTGGATAGAAAGGGAACCAAATTCATGAGGAAGTTTGACATGCCCTCAAACAGAAGCCCTGGCCTCCTCATTTGCTGTGTGTAACTTTCCACACTACCATGTAAGGGAAAATGGTTTTGCTTCTTGAAGATGTGATACCCTTACTTCCCCTTTCATTTCTATCTGGTCCCCCTTTTTCCTTCACTGCAGTGACTTCCTTGCAGAATACTAGCTCAGTTAAGTGTTTACACTATACAAACTAATTCACTCCAATGAAGAAATCTCTGGTTTAACTTAAAGGGATATGGTCTCCTTAAATGTGTTTGTTACAGCTTATTTGACTCATTAATCAGGCATTGAACAAATTGCATTTTATACCCCAAATGGGCTGGTCCACATCTTTAGATCAGACCTTAGACACTCTTAGTTCTGCTTTATTGGTTTTCACTTCTTATTTCTAACCCCTAGAGCTAAAAAGACTTGAGGGGAAAAACATCAGAAAAGTAGGAGAAAATAACTGTTTTTACCTGAAAAATGAAAACATTTTAGAGTGTAAAGCTTTCTAAAATTATGCATTTAAAATACTTAAGATAAAGAATTCCTACATGGCTATTAATTCAGGAGGAAGCAAATGGACAGGTTTCTTTAAATATTCCACTACATGATTTCTGGATTTGATTGTGAGGGGGGAATGGGAAGAGGTCTTTCCCATAGAAGATAAGCCCCTCACAGACAGAGACAGTGTAGTGTGCCTTGCACAAAGTAAATACTTACTGTTTTCTGAATTAAACCATTGGCATCTAGCGTGTTACAGGGTGTGGAAACTGAGCTGAAGGCAGATAATGTGAGCATCTAAGAAGAGCTGGTGGAATAGGCTGGCTCCCAAAAGCAGTCTATGAGCAGTAAGCACATATTATGGGGGCAGGCACTTGTGGGAATCTTCAGAAGATTTACAGAGTCCACTAGAGAATTTGGCTCAGGCCCTATACCAGGGTGTTATTTCAGGTGATTCAGTGTGATTGTGCTCTGTATGTATTACTGTTGGAGGTAATCACCACCTCTATGTGTATTTTAAATACACTTTGGTGTGCCTGCTAAAGGACAAAGCAAAAGGGTTTCAGGAATGTGACAGGAATGTGACACTTATTCTTGCCTAATAGAAAAAACAAAGAATTTCTAGGCTGCCTGCAAGAAATAATTAAAAAAACCCAAACAAACCAGGAAGATATTCCTAGATAGGACGTGGAAGGAAATTAAATTAATGCTTTTAGTTGTATGCTAGAAGAATGTGTCAAAGGGGAAAGATGTAGACACTAGATAACATGAAATCCTGAGGAGTACTGCTGTATAAAAAGTCATGAGGTTCTTCCCAAAGAGGGTGGACCTGGACCTTCTGAGGAAAAGGCATCCCATGCTCCAAAGAACAGCACGGAGTATGCACTGGAACCAACAGGTACAAACCCAGGACTGGACCACAAAGGAAATGAGTGGTGGAAATTTTTAAGACCCAAAGAGAGAGTGAGATTTGCCTGCTACAGGGTAAAGAGGGAGCCACATGTACATATGACACAACAAAAGGTATGCCATCCTCTGAGAAGATACAGCCTAGATTTAACTGGGATGTATCAAACCTGCCAACCACTACTTCTTCGATATATGTTGGAATGAGGATAGCACCAGAAAGAATTTCTAGGGATTATAAAGTTCTTGGTGAAAAAACTGGGGTGGGGGGTGGCATGCACCCGGGCATGCACCCATAATTAATGAAGCATTAATTAACTTTTCTCTTTGGAAAGGAAAAGAAGGATATTGGAAATAAATAGCTGTTAAGCTGAAAAAAAGGATTTTATTTTCTTGTCTACGTGTTAAGACAACACAACGATGGAATCTTAGCCAGGGTAAAAGATGCCTGTACTTGATGGAGACTTGCTGATCTCATCAAGAAAGGATTAAGCTGAAAAGAAAGAGAAAGGCAAATATCTCTCCATAACTGTTATATACTGAAGACAAATACCTCTACATAACTATAACTATTGGATGGCAACAGATATGACAAAGAAAAAAGAGTAATGGTAGAGAATATGCCCAGTAATTTAGAGAAGGTGACTGGAATAAAGTACTGAACTTAGAATTAGGAAATCCTGAGTTCAGATCCTATCTTAGCAACTCATCAGCTGTGTGACTCTGGGCAAGTCACTTAATCTCTCTTAGTCTCAATTCTCTTGCTGGTAAAATGGAATAATAATAGCACCTCCCTTACAGGATTGTTATGAGGATCAAATGAGATAATAAATGTAAAGCGTGTTGCAAACTTTTAGGTCTTAGATGTCTATATACTAAAATATAGCAGATGGATAACCTTAGAGTGAACAGGAAATTTTAACACAAGTAGAAAAATATGATTAAGACTTAACGGGATAAGACTCACAACCAGAACATGGCAATGCAATGCCATAGTTTATTCAAAAGAAACAGATCTGACAGAAAAAAATGAATGTAGGACTATATGTCAAAAATATATACATATACTCGGATGGAAATCTATGAACCTAAAGCAGGGGAGGTTATCTAAATGCAGATAAAATGAGAACTACAGGAATATACTACGCACGTCATGACCACAAGACAGAAATGGATGATGAGTTCTCAATTCATGATGGATACAAGATATCTGGGGGCTTTCATTTCCCTAGATAGTGAAAGCTGACCATTCAGTTATCTGGTGACCTTCTCTATTGACAATTTCATCTTTCAAAAGGAAGAAACTTCAATGAGAAGAACTGCTGATTTGATCTAATTCTTACCTACAAGAAAAAACTAGTTGATTGGGGGGATTAATCGGCATTAAGGGAGAAAGTGACTCTGTTGAGTTAGAAGTGTGATTACCAAGGAGGGGAGCACCAGACAAACTTCCGCTTCCAGGAGCCAAGATGGCGGAGTAAAAAAGGTAGTCGCTCTCCTCCTCCCCTACCAACCTCTGAAATCTCAGAAAACATCACCCCAGAAAAAACCCTGGAACAGTTGAACCAGAAGAAAGATGGGGTGCAGCACTGCAGTAGTTCAAGTAGCTAGAGGGTTTAACGGGAAAGGCCCCTCTTACCCTGGGGAAAGGAGAGTAGTACGGAACCAGGAGTTGCCCAGCCAGCTAGTGGAAAGACCCATTTTAGCACACCAGGAAGAGATTCTGGTGCTTCGGCATTCTACACAAACGGGTCTCCCACTGCCTCAACAGAACTAAGGGAGGCAGCACTGCAAGGGGCCCCAGGCAGATAAACACCCGGCAGCACCCATCTAAGAGGAGCTGAACAAAGCTAAAGGAAAGGAAAAGCAGGCAACCTAGATTTGCCTGAAAGTCACAGCCTTGATGACTCCAGTTCAATACCAGGTAAGCTGCCAGAACCCTACAGCCTCCAATTGCCAACATAAGAGGCCCCAGCACACAAAGCCAGTGACCAAGACTTAGGCTCCCAACACAAGAAGCTTGGGTCAGTGCCCTCTGCTCCCCAGCAGGAGAGTATAATCTCTTTAAAGGCCAGGGAATAAAGAAACACCATGAGTAAAAAGAAAACGTACAATTGATGCATATTATGAGAAAAGTGAAGAACAACACAGAAATTCTGAAGAGAACAACATTGTCATCAAACCCACATCTGCAACATCAAAAGGGAATATGAACTGGTCTGAAGCCCAAAAAGCCTTCTTAGAAGAGCTCAAGAAGGATTTTAAAAGTCAAATGAGAAAGGTAGAGGAGTCCTCAAAAAGTACAATTGGCCAACTGGAAAAAAAGTACACTGAAGAAAACAAGGGGAGCACCAGACTAGTCCAAATTATATCTTAAAGTTTAACAAAGCAGATTTCAATAAGTTCAGGGCAAAAACAGGTTTGATATGATGGCCTGGCTCTAAAACAGCAATTCTTAACCTTTTATGTCATGAACACCTTTGGTAGTCTGGTGAAACCAATAGATTCCTTCTCAGAATGACATTTTCAAATGCATAAAATAAAATACACAAGAATACAAAGGAAAGCAATAGATTTAAATATATATGTATGTATGTGTGTGTCTGTATGGATATATGTATTTCATAGACCCCAGGTTAAGAACTCCAGTTCTAAAAGAAAAAAACAGCTGCCCAAGGGAGATAGGAGAAGGAGACTGATAATGAAACTCTGATGCCATGATCCCGAAGAGGAAGGAATGGGGGAGGGGAGGCAGAAAAAGAGACAGATGTGGTTGCACAGGGACTATTCTCTGGAGCCCTGATTTTAAAAGGATGTACACAAGTTATGGAAGCAATTTACATAATCAAGGACAACTACAAATGACTGACACCAAGCTAAGGCACTTGAGTCATGTCAAGAAGACTAAAGACAAGCGTGAATTATGACTTACAGAAAATGTTAAGAACAAAAAGGACTTTGTAAATCCAATGTTTGAAGAAAAAATACCCAAAAAACAAGGAAAGCCTACGTCCAATTCACCAATGAGAAAGAACTAATTCTATTCCTATTCTGTTTCTACATTCTGTTAAGGAGAATGATCTTCTGATTTTTTTAAAAAAAAATTGAATTTTAAGATAGGTGAGGCAACAGAGATGAATTACATTAAAGAGTGCTGAAAAAAAAAAACTGCAGAAATAATCCATGGACTAACACTAGCAACCTTTAACAAATGATGATTAAAAGAGGGGATGGACAAATGTCCCAATCTTCAAAAATGGTTAGAAGACAGATTTTACACACTATAGACTGGTGAGCTTAAAATTCATTCTCAGAAGAATTCCATAATTAATTGTTATAAGTGAAATAGCCACAAGAAAACAGTGTGGGTTCATTAAGAACAAGTAATGTCAATCTAACCTTCTCTCCCTTTTTGACAGGGTTACTAGACTGGTGGAACAGGAAAATCTGTTACGACACAGTATATCTAAATTTCAGCAAGCCAACTTAACAAAATCTCTCATGATCTCCTTATGAGCTGGCTGGCAATGCTGTTAGATGGAATCATAACAGGTTGAGTTAATGGACTCAAAGAATGGACAAGTGAGCTGGCTTTGTTCTGTTTGACATTTTTTGGCAGTGTCTTGGGAAGATCCATTTGGCATGCTGACCAAAGTTACAGATGACAGAGCTGAAAAGGACAGCTAATACGGTGGACAAAAGATTCAAGAGATAACTTAATAGACTGTCTTTAACAAGAGCTCATTTAATAAGGATAAATGTAAAATTAAAATTTAAAAACCATTTGCAAAAAGATATGGCTAGATAGCAGTTCACGTGCAAAAGACTTAGGGGTTCTTATTGATTCTATGCTAAATTAGAGTCAATAGTGAGATAGATCTGCCAAAAAAAGGTTAATTTGATCTTAGGGTGGCTACATTAGTAGAAGTATAATGTACAGAACAACAGAGCATTTATATTCTGATTAGATGATATCTGGATAGTTTGTTCAGTTCTAAGTACTAAATAAGGGACATTGACAAACTGTAATATGTCTAGTAGAGGATAACTAACATCTTAAGGGGACCAAAAACCATGCTATATAAGGCAGGTAAGTTGAAAGAAATAAAGATGTTTGGCTTGAGGAAAGAATGATTTAATGGGGAAATATATCTGAAGGACCATAAAATGGAAGAAAAATTAAATTATTCTCTTTGGTTCCAGAATGCAAACAGAACCAAGAAGTGAAAGTTACAGAAGCATATTTCAGCTCAAATGACTAAGGAAAAACTTCCTAAGAATAAGAATTGTTCAAAAACAGAATGTGCTGCCTCGGATGTAGAGGTGTTTCAGCAATAGAATGGTGGCATCAGACATGTAGCCCGCAGGCCACATGCTGCCCAAAACACTCCTAAGTGTGTCCCAAACCAGATTAAAATGTAGTTCCTATCTGACTTTAATGTGTTGATGTAGTATAAAAAAGGAAATATAGGAACATGCATGGTTTTCTAAGTCAATATGTGGCCCACAGGGATCTATCCCTATGTTCAGTAGTCCCCATTTCCATTTGAATTTAACACCATTAATACAGGCCACATTAAACTACTTGGAGAAATCATTCCAAATCTGGCTTAGAAGAAAAGTTGGATAGGACTATCACAGGTTTCCTCCAAATAATTTCTAAAAACAACAAAGGAAGAAAACTATCTGTGGTATTAGATTTTTCCATTTCCTATACATTAACGAAAAGTAGACCATTATAAGTCCAAAATACAAAAGTGATATATAGCTCAGTCCACCACTGTTATAATTCAACTCAACAAACATTAACTGTTCTATGTATTTATATTATTATATGCAATATGTTCTGCAAGAAGATACAAAACCAAACATGACATAGTCCCTGCTTCCCACAAACTTCTATTCTACTAGGAGGGTCCACCATATATGCATATGAATAAATACAAGGTAGTCTTAGAAGGGAGAGAATGCTAATGAGTTGGGGCATCAGGAAAGACTTCATGGAAGAGATGGAATTTTTGCTAAGCCTAAATAGAAGACAAGGATTCTAAGAGGCAGAGACGAGGAGATCAGCCAAGGCAGGGGTAGGGGCTGGCCTGAGGGAAATCATGGAGATGAGAGACTGAATCTTGAGCTGGGGAACACCTAGTAGGCTAGTTTGGCAGTAATGTGGAGTAAATGAAGGGGAATAATATTAATCACTCCATAAGCATTTGTTAAGTAAGTGCCTTCCAGGAATACTAAAACAAGCAATATGAAATAAGTCTAGAAAGACAGGTTAGAGTTAGACTTTTAAGTATGTTAAGTGTCAGATTGAGGATTAAAAAAAAATTCTAGTAGAGGCAATCTGGGAGCCATTAAAGATTTTTCAAGGTAGGGAGTAATAATGGTCAGACCTGGGCCTTATGAAGACTATTCTGGCAGCTCTGTGAAGGACAGATTAGGAGAGACAGACTAGTAGCAGGGAAGCCAATTAGAAAGCTATTGTAATAATCCAGATAAGATGTGATAATAGTTTGGACTAGGATGGTGTTGTGGGGCAGATATCTGAGATGTTGTGGAGGTAGAATCAACAAACTCGGCAACTAATTAGGATGGAAAGTGAGAGAGATGGAAGAGTCAACCATGACTCTGAGATTGAGAACCTGGGAGGATAGAATGGAAGAGGGAATGACTGGAAGAAAGCCCTCCACATAATCATGCAGGGATAGAGGAGAAAATAGTTCTAGGAGAATACACAAGATGAATTGTGTTTTGGACAAATCACAAGAGAACAAGTTGTTGGTTTTGTTGACCGACAACTTTTTCTTTTCTTTTCTTTTTTTTGGTTAGGCAATGGGGTTAAGTGACTTGCCCAGGGTCACACAGCTAGTGTTATGTGTCTGAGGCCAGATTTGAACTCAGGTCCTCCTGAATCCAGGGCCCGTGCTCTATCCACTGCACCACCTAGCTGCTCCTGACTGACAACTTTCTGAGTTGGCTCTAAAAAGAAAGGAAGTAGCTGAAGCAATTCTGAATAAATAGCAGATGGGTCCACACCCAGTGATGTAGGGGGATAGATTCTGAGTTGGAAGATCCAAGTTCAAATCTTGCCTCTGCCACTTACTACCTGTGTGACCTCAGAGAGATTAGGCATACTTCATTCACTTCTTTGGATATCAGTTTTCTCCTTTGTAAAATGAGGGGTTTGGACTAAATGAATTCTAAGGTACCTTCAATTCTAAATCTATCATCCTATGTTTCCTAAGTAATCATTTCAAGGCAGTGTTGGGTTTAGCAAAGAACATGGATTACTGTTAAAATCATTATCACTGAAAATGAAAGTGGATTGACCAAAAGGTCTTAATTCACAAAAATCTAAATAAGATTTTCTAGTTCAATATATTAGAAGGCCTGATGGAGCTGGGGACAGATATAACATTAACTTTTAAATAAGAGAAATAGGAAGAAGAGAGTCTATTGACAATAAAGCAATATGAAACATTTTAATTAAGAGTTCCATAAAAATAGTAGTTTTAGGAGACATCAATTAAAAATGGAGGGGCAGCTAGGTGGTGCAGTGGATAGAGTACCAGCCCTGAAGTCAGGAGGACCTGAGTTCAAATCCGGCCTAGGACCAAACACTTGACACTTACTGGCTGTGTGACCGTGGGCAAGTCACTTAACCCCAATTGCCTCACAAAAAAAAAAAAAATGGAGAGGAATAAATTTGAAGTAGTAAACTAAGAGGCACCTCAGAATCCTACCTTTGCTACACAGCCTCTTGGACACTGCTCATCTTAAAGACTTACTTCTAAAACCGAACACAGACAGCAGCAGCCTATATATAGAAAATACCAGGGCCACTGGGTCTCTGGAGAGGACAGCCATCAAGGCTGCAATTTCTAACAAGTCATTACTAGCTATTAACTTTCAGCTAGACCCTCTGCAGGAAACAGAGGCAGGCTTCCAAAGGAGTGAAATATGTGTTAGTTATTTAAAACCTGTGGTTTTTTTTCCTCCAGTAAGATTATTAGTTCAATGCAATTCCAGACTTCAAAAAAAAAGAAAGAAAAATAACTTTTACCTGAGCACCACTACAATTGGGCTTTCACTTCCAGTTACTACCATGAGTCCCTTCCAGATCATTAAAGCTGAGGAGACAATCATCCCAAAGTTGAGTACTTGATAATATAGCTGTAAAAACAAAAGAGATGAGATTAGTCATAGCTATGCTTATGAAAGAAGATTATCCAGTATCCATGATACAATTTCAAAGAGATCCCAAGCAATTGCCTTCAGTAGGTCATTGAAGTTCAAAGATTTCCCTAAAAATGGTTAGTACCACATTTTTTTTTGGCCTATAGTTTCTCTCCCAGAAGAACATTCTTTCTAGTCCTACACAATTCCCTCCCCCTTTTATTAACCATTTACAATAGCAGTCTCCTAACCCAGTCTTCCTAATAATTTCAATCTTTGCTCATTCCAAATCTTTACTACAAGATTAAACTTTCATCAGGTCACTCTCCTGTTCAAAAACCTTCACGACCCTCCTGGACTCTACCATTTTAACCTTATATCTCCTACTAGCACTCTATATGAACTTTTTACGTGGCTCAGCAGATAGGGCATTAAACTTAGAATGAGGAAAGCCTGACTTCAAATCTAGCCTTAAGACACTTATTAGATGTGTGTCCCTGGGCAAGTTACTTAACCACTCTCAGCCTTAGTTTCCTCATCTGTAAAATGGGGATAATAATACCTCACTCCCTCAGTTGTTGTGAGGACAAAATAAGAATATCTGTAAAGTGTTGTAAGCCTTAAAATGCTTTATAAATACTGGCTAATATTATTACTTCAAGCAGACTGAGTAGCCATTCCCTATGCCCCAAGCACACCCCAAGCATGTAGCTCAAACTCTGGGCCAATTATCCTCTTAAGTTGGAATACCCTGTGTCCCATATAGCTTACGTCCATGACACCTGACATCTTCACCGAGCTTTCTCGTTTTCTGGGTATGTTCAGATGCATCATCTCATTTGAGTCCCACAACAATCAGCTACTTCTGGGAAGCTTTTTCAGAACATCCCAGGTCAAGGATCTTTCCTCTTCTGGTCACTGAATGTCCACCACTTCTTTTGCACTTAATCCTAGAACTCAGGAGCTAAAAGGGACCTGAGAGATTATCTAATTCCCTTAGATAATCGGTCCCTGCCCAATTCCCTCAATCTTATAAGAAAACTGAGGTCTGGCAAAGTTAAATAATTTGCTTATAGTCTACAAAGCTAGTTAGTAGTAGATCCTGAACTAGAGGTCTAATTATATAGTAGAGCCATTAAAGTAAGTACAAGTAGATCTGGAGAAGGAAGAAGTCAGTATAAGTTGGGCAATCAGAATGGGAGTTGGGACTTGAACTGTGGCCTAAAGAATTAGGAGACTTTTCAGATCCTTTATGCTCTAAACTGTTGATTCTGTGATATGTATATAGGCAGAGAAAAAGGGAGAAGGAATTTCAGTATGCTATTGGATAAGTACACTGAAGGAGTAGCATTTATTAAATGATTAATATGTGACAGTCATTATGCTAAGAGCTTGGGATACAAAGACAAAAAGAAAACAGTCCTTGTCAAGGAGGTAACATTCAGTTGAAGAGATCCTAGGTGAGAAAATGTGTGTGTGTGTGTGTGTGTGCCTGCACTAGCGCACGATGTTGCTCGTCCTTTGTTTTCAAAGAGGACCAATGACATCCCAGGGGGATGTTTTGACTTGCTTGTGAACTGGATTTAAGTGAGGCAGAGTTGCACAAAGTCATCAGCTTCACACTCTCTCTTCCAGAGTCACTGAAGTCCAGGGGCAAGACAAAAGTCAAGATGACTGGTGTTGGCCCGGGATGCAGTGGATGATGACCATGGTGTCTTTGATGTCTGACCAAGATCTAAGCACTCCATATCACCTGCTTCAGTTCATTTGATCATTCTGCCAGGGGAAATCTTCACATGCTTGAGGAGTAGACACCCCCTTAACACACTGATGGGTTTCAGGTCGGTCAGTTACCCTCAACCTAGTTTAACCTGTATGCTGAGACAGTTTTACTGGGGTGTGGCTGCTACACCCCAGTGGACACCAAAGGTGGATAAGCAGCACTGAAAAGGGCTCGGCAAGCCCTCAGACCAGAGGTGCTAGTCCTCTCTGAACTATCTAACTGCTAATATATATATGTATGCTGATACACATATACACACATATATATGTTACTATATTATATATCTGTCATCAGGATTGAGATAATAAGTAGTTCAAGTTCAGTCCATGGGAAAGGGCAATCTTCTCAAGGGGATGCAGAATGCAGGGTAAGGGGGAGAAAGAAAGAAGCGGGACAGAGGAAGGGAAGGGGAAAGAGAAAGAGAAAAATGAGTAGGGAAGAAAGGAGAGAAAAAGAGGGAGGAGGGAGAGAGATGAAGGTTAAAAATTCTATCACATAGTATACTTTATAATAATTTAAGTACAGAACCGGGTCATTTCTCCATCTCTAGGATGACCCTAACCATTCATAATCAGAGAAGAGCTCAGGAACCCTGTATTCTACAAATGTGACTTATTTTGTACGTTTTGAAAAAGTTGCATATAAACCATAGCTTGAACAAAATTAGAACACATTAATCTGATGAGTCAAAGTGGTTTTTTAATGGTTTAATATGAGAACTCTTTCTCCTCCTTCCTTAATATTCTCTTCCTTTTCCTCAAAGGAGTCATAGGATACTCTAGTTCTAGAAAGCATCTTAAGGGATCATCTAATCTAAACTTCTTAGCTTATAAATAAGGATACTGAGGCTCAGAAAGGGTAAATAGCAAGTCAGAATTAGTCTGCACTTGAATCTTAGTCTCTTGGTTCTAGTTCTCCCCCTTTCCCTCTTCATCACTATCATAAAAGATATACTTAGCCACTAGCCTTCCTTATTTTCTGGCTGGATCAGCATGGCAAGTTGGTTGCCACATCACATAACAAATATGACCAATGTTTACCAATCTGTATTATGCTGGAGATGCCTTATTTACTGTTCCTGGGGTTAGTGGAAAAGAGCTAAGGTAGTAGGTGGATAGCCTTTCACAAATAGTTAAGTTTAATTTGGTATCATTAGCTTATGGAAGCACCGAGGACAGAGGATTTAAGAGAGAGGGAGCATGGTGTGGTGAAATATGAACTGACATTTACATACTGTTTTACGATTTATGATGCACTATATGTTACTTACATTCCATGAGGCAGGCAATGAAGCACTAATCCAATTTTACTGATGAGGAAACTGAGGCTCAAAGAACCTCAGTAATCAAGAGAGCCAAGTAGCAGCTTGGGACAGTGGAGAACAGTAGATTTGAAAGAAGACAGCAGCTCCAGGCCTAGGTGCCCCTTTCTGGCTCTCTGACCCAGGGCAAGTCAGCCTGGTTCCTTGGGTCCAGGTAGCTCATCTATGACATGAAAGGCTAAATTTGACAGCCCCTGAGATACCCAGTCAGTTCTAAATCCAGGATTCTAGACTTCCTATAGTCATATAACTAAGAAGCATCAGAAGCAGGATTTAAACAAGTCTCTCCTAAATTTCAAGGTCAGCTCTCTTTTCACTACAACATACCAGCTCTGTCTACACTGTGCATAGAGGATGTCTGAGTTAATGACCCAATTTCACTAGAAATTAGCTGTGTGACCTTGAATGAGTCATTTAACCTCTACCAGACTCAGCTTTTTCATCAGTAAAATGGAGATAATACTTGCACTACTTCCTTACAGTTGTGAGGATCAAATGAAAATGTGGAGGTAAAGTGTTTTTTTCTTTTTGTCATAAAACACTAAGAAATTACAAGTTAAATATGTAAATACACCAAGGATCTGATTTGATTTTGTAGGGGTGGGTATTCCTCCCACAGATCATAATCATTCTGCAGCCAATTTGGTGTTCAGGGTTCTGAATGTAGCCAATGTGGTCCCCTGACAAATCTGTACCTAATGCCATGATAAGGCCTGAGAGGGGACCTTTGGTGAAGGATAAGCTATGCAATAGCATACAAATTATAACAATGTTGAATGGAAGCAATTCTATTGTGTTTCTTTGCACTTTCTTGATACTAGATCAGCCTAAGCAGCATTCCTAAGCACCAGAAAAGAATGTGTTTGCTGCACCAGTAAACAGGAGCGTGGTAACAAACTCTACCACATAAATTTCCACAAGGCTCCTTTGGAATGTACATTTCAGGTTTTTCTGTATATTATTTTTCTTAGTCTCCTTCTATCCCTTGCCCTGGGGTGGAACAACAAATAGTACCACGAATGGAATCTTTCACATATTTGATAAGTGACAAATCTACTATAAATATTTATAAAGCAAACCTGGGTTTAACAGGTCTTATCAATATGCACTTAAACTATTCATACCAATTAAGAATTACAATATAATTATCTGTAACATGGAAAAAAAAAATCACCTTATGTGTTTCACCTTACTGTGATTATTGAATCGCCAAATCCAATGGCCTTTTCTCAATCCTCATTCTCCTTGACCTCTTTTTGCAGCCTTTGATACTCTCTCCTCCTTGATACTCTCTTCCCTCCGGGTTTTCAGGACATCCCTTCTCCTGCTTCTCTGCCTGCCTATCTGACTGCTTCTTCTCTGTCTCCTTTGCTGGATCCTCATCTAGATCATGGCCTCTAACGGTCCGTGTGCCACAGGGTTCTGTCCTGGGCCCTCTTCTCTTCTCCCTCTGTACTACATCACTTGGTGATCTCATCAGCTCCCATGGATTTAATGACCATCTCTATGCTGTTGATTCTTAAATCTACCTATTCTGCACTAATCTCCCAGCTGACCTCCAGACTTGTGTCCCCAATTATCTTTCAGATGTCTCCAACTGGATGTCCAATAGACCTCTCAAACTCAACATGTCCAAAACTGAACTCACTATTTTCCCCCTAAATACTCCATCCTCCACCAACTTCCTATTACTGGAAGGCAACGTCATCTTCCCAGTCTCTCAGGCTTACAGTCCAGGTGTCGTCATCAACTCAATAACTCTTAGCTTCCAAATCCAATCTGGGGCCAAGGTCTGTTGATTTCACCTTTGCAACATCTCTCAAACACACCTCCCTTCCTCTGCTGTGACACTGCCACCACTCTGGTGCCTGGACCCCTGCTGGGTCTGCCTGCCTTAAGTCTCTCATCACTCCAATCAGCCACCAAAGGCATTTTCCTAAAGCTGAGGTCCAGACTATTCCACCCTCTCTCCTAACTCTACAAAATCCTGTGGCTCCCTCTTGCCTCCAGGACCAAACCCAAAATCCTCTGTTTGGTGTTCAAAGCCCTTGATAACCCAGACCTCTCCTACCTTTCCAGTCTTCATATTTAACCTTATTTCCTGCCACCTACTTTTCAGTAGGCCTCTTTGGTGATCCATGAACAAGACACTCCATCTCTGGGCTCTGGGCATTTTTTCTGGCAATCCCTCATGCTTAGAATGCTCTTTCTCCTTATTTCTGCCTATTGTCTACCCCGGTTTTTCAAATACAACCCCATCTCCTACAGGAAGCCTTTCTTAACCCTTCTAAATTCTAATGCCTTCCATTTGTTAATTATTTCTTATTTATCCTGTATATAGGATATGTACATATACATCTTTGTTTACTCATTGTATCTCCCATTAGACTGTGAGTTCCCTGAGGTCAAGGACTGTCTTTTGCCTCATTTTGTATCCTCAGTGCTTAGTACAATGAAAACGTTTACTGACTGACTGAATGAAAAGATCATATTTCCTGTTCATAAGTGACACTTGAAATATATTAGCCAGATGTTGAGACCTTGAAGCAACCTCAAGTGACTCCCACTGGGAACCTAGGAGTGGGTGAAAAGGGCACCCAACACCAATAAATTAGCTGTCCATGAACTTTGCTCTGAGAAGGCCCTCACTTAGAGCCTTACTCTTATTTAAAACACAATTCTAAATCATTATCTGGTTTCCCAGTCCACTATAGATTAGAAGCGGCAAATTAGTATTAGGGGTAGGAAAGGGGAAGAAAGTACAACAAGAGACAAACTAAACAAAGCAGGAAAAAGAACTCAAGATGGTTAAGTCTATGTGGCTGTTTGGCATGGCAACCAACAGTTCTACCAACCTGGAAAGTCTGAAGTCACCATAGTACAATAATTCAATGCTTATAATGAAGAGAGCCTGAGACTTCAAGAAAAACAAATCTTATTTAATGAACAATGAAATTATTTTTTTAAAATTTCCATCACAAGTGGTTCATTAATAAGTTTTATTTTTTTGTGAGAGTTTTAAAATTTAAAAAACACAACAAACTTTTGGTGCTTAAAGAGGTAAAAATTACTTATTGAAGCACAAGAAAAATCAGAACATTACAATATTCTCCAAATTAAACTTCATTTTATTTCAATATGTTCAATCAATGTATGTGGAGGATCCCTGTACTTTAAAGGAATCTTACCATGAATCCTTTGGAAAAAGAGGGAAAAAACCAAATGCAACAAAGGTTTAATTTGGAAAGGTCTGCAGCTTTTTAATAAAAATTAAGATTTCCTTGCAGGAGAGAGAGACATAGCCACTGGCTTGTTTCACAGGGAACTGGAGGAAAGGATGGACAAGTCTGAAGTTATCGTACCAGCCATAGGCAACTCCCAGTGTGGAAACTTCCTCCAGGAAAGTAGACCAGCAACTATTAACTCATAGTTCAGTTACTTGCTCAGGATCACAAGGCTAGGAAGGATTTAGACTTGACCTCCTAATTACTACAGCACCAAATTTCCTTTCTTCTAAGAAATACTGAGATGCAATATTTAGAAACTACTTTAAACTCTTCACCCAAAGACATTAGAATGTGTCCTCAGAAATGTTTTGCTTTATAATCAACAGGACTTTTTTTTCACCATTTATGAAAACGTGAAACTTAACCCCAGTATTGGTTATAGTCAAGCATTTCAATTTAAAATTTTAAAAGCATATACACATTGTCACAAATCAGCATGTTACAGTGGATAAAGCCCCATCTGGCATTTAGGGTTAGGCTTAGGCTCCTAACCTAAACAGTGCCCTAGGTAATTCTCAGACTATGTAAGTCAAAGCAGGCACTAATCTGCATGGGTAAGAGTTCCTAAACTGGTGAAATTGCAGGTGCCGTTCTCAAAAGCATATACATTAAGACAGAAAAAAAATTCACCACCAATTCAATTCATCCAGTAGAAAACAAGAAGAGCAACTGAAATGTCATTGCTTTTGTGTATGTAAAAAAGATTACAGAATCCAATTAAAATCAATCTTTGGAATCACATTTTATGAATTTGTAGATGAAATTCAAAATAACTTCTCAATAGCCACCTGGCAAAGGCAAATAAAGTAGTTTTTAAAGGGTGTTGAAGTTTTTAGTGGTGTAGTATCAAGGGTACAGTGAGGGTTTAATTCTGTAGGAGATTCTGTTTTTGCCATTAGGAATCACTGATCACCACAGAGGTACACTGGGAAACCGCTACTGCCCAAACTACCACGCCCTCTTTACTCCCTGCTGCCAGCTAAATAGTGGCTATAAAGGGGAGTATGTAATAGATGGCCATGTAACTCTAAGGGGATCAGGGAAATAGAAGATATCTGATAGGATAGCTGCTTCTCATACATTCAGAGTGAATAAAGAGGGTTGGAAAAATTATGGGCTAGAGAATTCTGAATATACTTAAAATGCTGATTTAAAAATATGTTGCCTAAGTTTCTGGGAATTTCCAGGCCAGTTTTCCAGAAAACTTCAAATGAGGTCACAATATTTAAAGTTGGAAGGAACTTATTAAATGATCATAGATAATCTCTATGAAAGCACATTATATTATTAAGTAATACCTGAGATCTACCTAGCTTCTTAGGAGTCCAAGGTATAGTATACTACAGAAAAAGGAGGAAAAAAGTATGGGAGAGACATGAGCAAAATACTTCTCTGCTCATTTCATCTCAGCTGATTCCTTTGCAAAAACCAACCAAGAAATATTTACTGAGCATCTACTCTTTTTAATGCACTGAATCCAGAGAGGTAGAAGATCTGATCTCTACCTTTAAAGGAGCTAGACTATGAGATAAGAAAAATGAAATAACATGGTAAAAATAAATAAGTCTCACAGACAGTGTTAGAAGAGATCATTTGGGACTCAGGGAGTCATGCAAAGTCTGAATAATATGTAAAGAGGGGCAGAGAAGGCTTCTCAGAGGTTATCACATAAGAAACTACAGAGGGCAAAAAAAGCACAAGAAATGACCCCACATTAAGTATACTGTTTTGGCTATACCAGGAGGTTCATTTAAAAGGAGATAAAGCTAGAAAATTAGTATGAAGACACTATAGAAGGCCCCCAATACCAGACTCCTTACTCCCTGCTCCTTCGTGTGATGGGGAGATCAATCTACCTTGTACACTGGCACTACAACCAGATTAATGACTGTATTTCCTTCTTATTTAAGTAGTAAGCTGGCAATCATGCTATATCAGCAAAATATGAGAGATGAGAATAGTTTAGTGTTGTAATAAAAAAAAAATTTAATTTGTACATGTGCCTATATTTAATGATATGCAAATAATTCAGGGTAATTAAGCAAAAGTTAAACTGTCCATGGAATTTACTTAATTAATACAACCAAACAAAATTCTTTAGTTTTTCCTCTTCTCATTTGGTTAGTTCTTTGATGTCTATCATCAATGTCTATGTTAACACTTTTCTGACTTCACGGAAAAATGTCTTCATTTTTCAGGTACTCACAGAAGTCCTGAATACAACCCTGGTAATCAAGATGCCCTGTTTGCTCCCTGCCCTATGATGTCCTCGCCCTTTTTAAGGGGTCCCTTTAGTAGTTAGCAGTGTCAGCTGTTCCTTGGTAGAGTGTCCCTGGGTGCAACTGAAACTTTAAGCCAGGAGTCTGTGGATGGTCTGGCTGAAAGCAACTACAGTCATTATGGTGTGACAGGAGGCAAAGGAAACCTAATCATGGAGTGGGATCAGTGGGAGAAGGAAAGATTGAAAATAGGCCTTGGATTCCTAGCAACTGGAAGTCATAGGGCAGAGAAAAGAGCAGGAGATGGGAGTGGAATCTCTCCTTGACAGATCTGTGGTCAAGCCAGGTGAGCTTCTATCCCCCACTCTCCAAATCCAAGGAGATTAAGAAAAGTGTATTCCTACTCCTACTAACTGTAACAGTAGTAGAAACAAGAAAGCAGAAATGATTTCATCAATAGTGATGAATCAGAGTGCCTCAATATTGAGTTCTAGAACACAATCTAGTAATATATAAATAAGTTTGCAGCAAACAAAAGAGTCTACACTGTTATGACTTGATGATTGTGTGCTTAAGACACCAGTATTAATCTTCTTTGATAGCTGCATCTAGTATGGCTACCAGACCCAACACTGAATAAAGCCTTATGATTTATGCAAAACTGAAGAGCTTATAATTTAGAAACTAAAGGTCAAGATCCTTGGAAGCTAACACAGAACCTAAGGACTTTTTAAAGGGCAGTACCTTATATCTCTAAGTGAATACAAGGTCACATTTGTGATACTGCTCCAACTCTGAATCTTAAAAGCAGCTGAGATACATGTATAAATAACTATACGGAATTCTAAATACTGTATCATGCACAAATCCACCAGATCAGTGTCGAATAAAGGTCTGCTACTTTGTCAGAGATGAAGGACTTAAGTTTGCTACAACCATGACACACAGAAGCATCTCATGAATCCTGCAGCTGATAGCACAGCAGAAAGGATGCTGCAAAGCAGTTGGGCTTGGGGCCAGCAGTCCCAAAGGCCTCTAGAAGACTAAGTAACTAGAAGCTCCTTATATCCAATGACTCTGGGATCGTCTCGGGAAGGGGATTAGGAGACGGTCCAGACTGGTACATCCTGCCACTCGCCACCCACTTGGAGGAGTCTTTGGGCCAGCCCACCTCAACTTGAACTTTACTGGTTGAATTGACCCCCACAGGCCCCGAGCAAGCAGAGGAAGTTGGGTCTGAGATAGGATAAACTGACCTCAGAAACCAAAACAAAATCTTGTAATGTTAGAGCTCGAAGGCCCTTAGAGGTCACCTGGTTCAGCCCTCTCATTTTACAGACGAGGAAACTGAGACCCACAGAGGCGAAATGACTTGCTCAAGGTCACACAGGAGCAAAGCCAAGATTGGAACCCAGGTCCTCTGCTGCCAAGTCCGGGATGCTATTCCACATCATAAGTGCCTCTTAACCGGGGGTGGCGGAGGGGTGGCGGCGGAGAGCGCCCTCCCTCCCCCACCCCGAGGCAGCATTGGGCCAGGTCGGGGGAAGCCCGGCCCCTGTCTCAGCCTCGGGGGGCTCCAGGCTGCCTCTCACCCCCAGGTGGCCAGGCCGAAGGTCGGCCGGCCCCGGCGGCCCAAGGGGGAGGGGATAGAGCGGGGAGAGGAGGCGGCACGGCTGGAGCAGACGAAGGGCGGGAAGAAGGGGAAGGCGGGCCCCGGGATGTGGGACCCGGCCGGCCTCACCTGCCGCTTGTTCATCCGCCGCACATCGTCCAAGAAGTCCAGGGACAGCATGGCGCGGGCGGGACGGAAGCGAGGGCAGCGGCTGGACCGGCGTGTAGGCGGTACACACTCTGGACCGCCCCCCGGGTGCCCCACGCTTCCGCTTCCGGCCTGCAGGGGCCCACCCCGCCCTGTAGGACGAGGGAGGAAGACAAAGGGAAACGGAGAGAACGTGCGACCTAGCCCTACGCAGGCCACGCCCACCCTGGCCCAAACACACAGCCCCACCTTCCATAGCTAGACAGCGGACTGGGAAAAGTTGGGTGCTGGAAAGTCTGCCCCGCCTCCTATGGTTCCGCCAATGACGAGGAATCATTCTTGCCTCGGCTCTTCTTGGATTGGCTGAGGGGTGGGACGTTCCCCGCCCAGCCTGGGGCCACACATTCTTCGCCCCTTACCTCCAGGCTTGGGTCAAGATAACCCTGGCAGTAACTGCTTGAAGTTAGCACCCACGGGCTCTGGGGTGGCGGGGTGGGGGTGGAGGATGGATATAAAGGGTGGTTTCCTGTGCTCGTGGGACTGAAGTGGGGAGGGACTATACAGACATAAGAGCTCAGATGCAGTACTGAAGCTAGCTGAACTCAGTCTGGAGGACGCTTTACCCAACTTTACACTTGGCTCAGCTTCTCTTCCCGGGCAAGCAGGCGGGGCAAACTCCTCTCTCAGGCATCAATCATTTTCAAGGAGTGGAAGTTGTCTGCATCAATGCAGACGAAGATCGCTTCAGGTCTCCTAGGGGTAACTGTGGCCAAAAAGTTCATCCCCTGCGGCCAAACTGGTGACAAGTCTTTCCCTGAACTCTACATGGAGGTTGCGTCTATCACCGGTCAGTAGCCACAGCCTATCCAGCTTTACGGACCTACCAGAGCAAGTTCTGTATGGAGAGTGGCTGCGCCGTGGACAGAGGGCGGGACTTGGAGTCAGCAAGATCTGGGAAGAAGAAAGACTTGGGAAGCAGGAAGACCTGGTTCTCAATCTTGCTTCTCAAAGATATACTAGATGTGTGACTCTGGTCAAGTCCCTTAACCTTTCTCAATGTTTCCTTATCTGTAAAACAGGGATCATTATTATGATAATATAATAATTACGATATATAATTAACTATATATAACAGATAATATTTATATAGAATCGAATATAGAATAAATGATTATATAATTATTATGGTAAAATGAGCAAGCACCTCACAGGGTTGTGGTGAGGCTCAAGTGAGATGTATTTTATGCATATTTATACTTATGTAATGTAGCAATAATAATGAATAATCAGTATGTATGTATAATTTATGCTTATGTATCTGTAATACAACACTTTGCAAGCCTTCAAGCCCTGTAAAAATATGAAATGTTATATCCCTCCTCTGGGTCTCAGCTCCTCATTTGCAAATTGGGGAGACGGTGGGATTAAAAAGTGCTCTCCTAACTTTTCACAGACCCTGCTGTTGGTAAAAAAAAAAAAGTGAGCACACCCCCATGTGTATATTTATCACTTATAAATCACATACATGAACTAAAGAACTAGTAAATATGTACATTATAAAACACAAAAATGGACATTAGGAAAAGATAAGATAAAGATGAAATAACATTTGATTCAAGAGCCACTGGAGTTTACTAGGGGAGTGACATGATTAGATTTGTCCCTTAGGAAAATTGCTTTGGCTTCTGTGGATGAGTTGGAGAGGTGAGACTTGACATGAGGAAATCAATTAAGAGTCTATTGCAGTGGTCCATGGGAGAGGTGATGAAGAACTAAACAGACACTGAAGAGAAGGGAACAGCTACATGGGACATTTTGACCATTGATTGGATATATGAGGTGAGGGAGAAAGAAGAGTCCAGAATAATTGAAAGGCTGTGTGATTGTAAGGACGATAGTGCCTTCAAAAGACATATGGAAGTTCAGAAGAAGGGTGGCTTTGGGGGAAAGATAATGAAATGGGAAAGATAATTTATGACTCATCCTGGCCATAAAGAGTGAATTAGGGAGCTCCCTCACCGGCAACACGCTCAGAAGGGAACAGTCTTCCGATGAGGGGTGCCTGCTACAGCCGCAAGGTGCCAGCGTGAGGGGCAAAGTGTGGGAACCAACCGCGGGAGGGTGAAGGGACCAGGGGAATTTTGCCTGCTGTTGCAGGTATATAGATCACCGGTGAGTCAACTAATATTTATTAGATTTGCGCCTAGTATGTGTTAAACGTTAGGGATACCAAGAAAGACAAAAGAAGGTCCCTGCTCTCAAGTTCACAGTCAAACGGGGGAGACAACATGAAAACACCTATGCACAAACAAAAAATACAGGATAAATTAGACATGACCTACAGAGGAACGGCACCAGCATTAAGGTGCATGGGAAAGGATATTTGCAGAAGATGGGACTTGGAACTGAAAAGGGTTCTTATCCTGCTTAGAAAATATATATGTATGTATATGTATATATATATTAATAAACAACTTCAACACAATTGATTTTCTTTGTAAGCCTATTTATTTTATTTTATGCATTTAAAGAACTTTTTTCTGAGAAGGGGCCCATAGGCTTCACCAGACTGCCAAAAGGGTCCTTGACACAGCCTCTACAGCAGATTATAACAGCCTTAAGGCGCCCACGCCCCAAAAACCCAGGAATGTCTGTGGTTGGGGGGGGTGGAGTGGGGAATTATTTAGGAGTACGGCCTAGCTCAGTATTTTCTAGGAGGTGTGGGGCGGCTGGGATTTGAATCATCTTCCTACCCTCTCATTGGTTGATTACAGACCCCCTGGGGGCGGTGTCAATTCAGGCATTTCTGGATATATTCCATCGCCTCCCACATTGGTGACCATTGGACCATAAGACTCCAAGGTTGCTTCTATATTCAAACCTCTGAGACCTGGATGCCAGGTATGTACTTATTGGCCTCACTGTAATGAAATGCCAAATTTTATGGTATAGCACTCACTTAAACTATGTCAAAAGAAGCCAATATCAAACAGTAGCAAAAGGAATAATAAATCCAAGGGACAACATTGGTACTACTTTTACAAAAATTACTGTGTATCATCTCCGTGACTTTTATTCAATAATAAATAGCAGAAGGATACAATTGCAACCACTTTTTTTTTTTTTAACATTGTGCTTATTTGTTTTGGGGCTTTGGAATGTTTGTTTTACGTTGTTCATAATTAGTTTTGTCGGAAGAAAAGGTAGTACATTTTTTAAAAAAATGTATGGCATGTATGGTAGAATGGAAATTGCACTGGCTCTGTACTCTTAGGACATGGGTCAGCTGTTCGGTTAAACATTTACCAGTGCCTCCATTACCTGAATTCCCCACTCCCCTTTTATTTGCATGCTGCTTCACAGGGAGTACATGCTGAGTAAAGCTGTTGAATCAATTACCACTGTCTGGGAAATATTAGGAAAGGTTATATTGAGGTGGAGATGGGGCTTCCTTATAGATAGCCAGAAAGGAAGAAGAAGGTCACAGAAGAAAGAATGAGCACTCCATATAGAGGAGTCAAGAGAAAAAATATTGAGGAGTAGTAGAAAATAAGTTTAGATAGGTAAGGTAAGATCCAGGTTGTAGAGAGCCTTGAATGTCAGTCCTTGGGGAGTCATTTTGGATTCTTGAGAGGGTTAGGGTAACATACTTTCAACTTAGTATAGGTTATTTTGAAGTTGCCAATTATAAAATAATGAATATAGATGGATAAGAAAAGTTTCAGCAGCTAAGTGACAAGTGGATAGAGCACTTGTCCTGGAATCAGAAAAACATGAGTTCAAATCCAGTCTCAGACACTTCAGACCCTGGGTAAGTCATTTAACCTCTGTTTGCCTTAGTTTCCTTATTTGTAAAATGGGGATAAAAATAGCACCTAACTCCCAGGGTTGTTGTGAGGACCAACTTAGCACAGTTCCTAGAACACAGTAAATGCTATACAAATATTAACTATTATCATTATATGTGAGATTGATAGGTAAATTATGAGAAAAATATATCCCCTTCATTAGTACAAGTTTTGGAGGGTTGACTGTATTAAGCAACCATAGAGCTTTGGGAATCAGTTAAATGGGCATTTTGACCCACATCTAATGAGCTGTATCTTTTTGAGAAAGTCACCCACTTCTCTGGGCCTCAGTTTCCTCACCTGTAAAATAAGAGAACTGAACTAGATGATCTCTCCCAGCTCTAGTGTTCTATGTAAATGGAAAGAAAAAAAGCATAAAGTCTTATGTAAAATCTAGAATTTGAGGCAGTTATATAATATGCTTTAATATAACATTACAACATATGATATATGCAATAATAAAATATAACGTCCTATTATTCATACAATATAGGATTATATTTGGCAGTATAATAGAAAGAACACTGACCTCTTTAGTGTAATGAATCCCTTGAATCATGAACATTATAATTAAGGTGAAAAAATTCATTCATTAAACGCTGGAATGAGGGGACACCCTTTATAGCTTCAGCCGGGTAAGTTTAGAACAAATAAAAGGAAGTACTATTTTATTATTTGATGTTAGTTAAAATTTGTGCAGTCAGGGCAGAAGGCTGTGGATTATTTGTACTTCTAATTGGGCTAGAGCAGGCTCTTGGTCTTTTTCAGTACCAAGCTAACCAGTGAATTAGCCTCTCATTCTGAATCTGATGGAATTTAGTATTTCTTTTTTTTTTTTTTAATTTGTAGGCAATTGGGATTAATGACTTGCCCAGGGTCACACAGCTAGTAAGTGTCATGGTCTGAGGTCGCATATGAACTGAGGTCCTCCTGACTTCAGGGCCCGTGCTCTATCCACTATACCACCTACCTGCCCTGGAATTTAGAATCCATTCCTTTCTCATTTCTCTCAAAATATAAATTCTTCCTGTTTAGACATTCAAAGCGCTTTATAACCTGCTCTCCTCTTTCCAGTCTTTTTATATCTAATCTGTTATATGCTCTTCCATCCAGTGATACTGGCCTCTTTGCTGTACCCGGAACAAGACACTCAGTTGCCTAGTTCTGGGCATTTTTTTCCCATGCTTGGAACTTTCTCCCTCCTCATCTCCATCTCTTGGCTTTTTTTTTTTTAAATGAGGCAATGGGGGTTAAGTGACTTGCCCAGAATCACACAGTAGGTGTCAAGTGACTGAAATTGGATTTGAACTCAGGTCCTCCTGACTCTAAGGTCAGAGCTCTATCCACTACACCACCTAGCTGTCCCCTATCTCTTGGCTTTTTCTGGCTTCAAGTCCCAGCTAAAATCTCACTTTCTATGGGAAGCCTTTCTCAATCCTCTTTAATGCTAGTGACTTCCTTGTGTTGATTATCTCCAGTTTATCCTGTATAATCTTGTTTGTACATACTTATTTGCTTGTTGTGGCCCTATTAGACTGTGAGACCCTTGTGAACAGACACCCTTTTGCCTTGTATCTTCCAGGGCTTACTTAGCTCAGTGTTGTTATTTGGTTGTGTCCTGCTCTTCCTGGTGGTGTCTTCTTTTTTTTTTTTCTGTTTTTTTTTGTTTTTTGTTTTTTTTTGGTTAGGCAATGGGGTTAAGTGACTTGCCCAGGGTCACACAGCTAGTAAGTGTTATGTGTCTGAGGTCGCATTTGAACTCAGGTCCTCCTGAATCCAGGGCCAGGCCTCCATCCACTGAGCCACCTAGCTGCCCCCTGGTGGTGTCTTCTTGGCAAAGATACTGGAGCAGTTTGCCATTTCCTTCCCCAGCTCATTTTTACGGATAAGGAAACTGAGGCAAACAGTGTTAAGTGGCTTGCTCAGGATCACACAACTGTTAAGTGTTTGAGCCCAGGAAGATGAGTCTTCCTGACTCCAGGCCCAGCACTCTTATCTACTGTGCTACCTAGCTGCACATACCTAACACATAGTAGACACTTAATAAAAGCTTATTGACTGACTAACAAAGCAAACTTTTACCATACCATGGGAATCCTTCAGGATATTGATCTGCCTCTTCTCTGAACTGAGTTTCAACCACTTGGGAGTACATTTGTGGTAGTGAAAAGGGGACTGGACAGGCCCTTTCCCCCACAGATGGTGTTTCGGGGGAGCATCATCTAGGCACTTTTGGATGCATGCAACTAATGATGTTGGTTGCACAGTGAAAGAGACCTTAAAACAGGGATTCTTGACATTTTTTGTCTTGGAAACTTTTGACTTTCGGTAAAAAAAACAAAACAAAACAAAAACAAAAACCTTTTGGTAAAAAACTATGAACCCTCTTCTTAGTCAGTCAGTAAGCAAGTATTTATTAAGTGCTTACTATATGCTAAGTACATATCAGAGGCAACTAGGTAGACCAGTGGATTGAGCACTGGGCCTGGATTCAGTAAGATGTGAGTTCAAATCCAGTCTCAAGATATGTCCAAGCTTTGTGAGCCTGGGCAAGTCATTTATTTATTTTTTAATTTTTAATTTTTAGGCAATTGGGGTTAAGAGACTTACCCAGGGTCACACAGCTAGTGTCAAGTGTTTGGTCTGAGGCTGGATTCGAACTCAGGTTCTCCCCATTTCAGGGCCAGTTCTCTATCTACTGCGCCACCTAGCTGCCCCTGGGCAAATCATTTATCCTGTCTGCTTCAGTATCCCCAACTGTAAAGTGGGGATTATAACAATAAAGTGCTTAGTATAGTGCCTGGAACACTGTAGGCACTACATAAATGCTTATCCCTTCTCAGACCGGCCTCTCTTCTCCTCCCTCCCCCAAGTGTTGGGGACACAAAGAAAGGCAAAAACATGGTCCCTGCCCTCAAGGAGCTCACATTCTAATTCTCACAATAATGTTTGTTACCTGCTTTCATAATGGAAGGAAATGTGTATTTCAACTAGAGGTTAGTAAAAATGAAGATGTGGTTTTTTTTTCCCATCCAAATTCACTGAGGTTAAATAACTGCCTTAAAGATATAATCTCACTGTTACAGTCAAGAAAATTTTCTTGGTGCCATTACTGTACTGAGTTATTGATTTTTTTTTCTTCCTTGATTCATTATCTTTTCTTGTTCATTCATATGAAAAGACTTTTAACCTGCAGTCAGAGGTCACATTCCTTTTCAAGGTTAGTCACACATTTGACCTCAGGTAAATTATTTGACCTCTGGGTCTTATCTCCACTTGAAAGTCCCACAATCATTTCAAGCTCAATTTGTAGACTCTTCTGTTGGTTAACTTTAGATTCCAAAATGTTGCTGAGAGCAGGGCTTTGTTTTTGCTGGAAACTTGTCAGTGGTTCCTAGTGTTGTCCATAGGGGTAGGAAGGTCTGCTGGCACTAACCACCTCCGTAATGTGGATGGCTGGGGATGAAGGGATGAACTGCTGAATATAGCCCTGTCCCAGGATCAAGAATAATAGCTAATAATTTGTCACTCAAGTAACATTTATTAAACAATTACTGGGTTACTGGCACTGTGCTAAGCACTGGGGATACGAAGCAAAGCAAAACAAACACAAAACCGAACTAAACCGACACGACAACCCACTCCTTGCTTATTACCCATTTATACAGCCTTTAAGTTTTGCAAATTGCTTTACACAGCAGATCCCATTAAGTCCTTACTACCCCCAGTGAGGCGCTACTATCATCATTCTGGTTTTACCGGGGAGGTACCTGAGCTGAGAGCTATTAAGTGACTTGCTCAGGGTCACCACGCTAGTTAATAGGATTAAAATTGAGGTCTTCCTAACTCCAAATCCTGTGCTCTAGCCCCTAGTCTAAGTACAAACTTGGCTTTAAAGCACTCCTTTTATTTAAGGATCTTTATTCAACGACTCCTTGGGGGAGGGGAAGAGGGGGAGTGATTCAAAACCCAGGTAAGCACCTTTTGTTAGTAGCTTCAACAGATTTCCCCAGGCTGCAGGGCAATCCCTAGGTTTTTATCCCTCCCTTTGCATTCCTCAAATGCTTCTTCCTCGGTTTTTTTCTCTACCCTTCCAATCTAATCTCTAGGCTCCTACTAGGAGCCCCCCACACACAGTAGGCAGTTAAAAATGTTTGATTTACGTTTTGACTAGTCTCTCAAACATTCCACGAACATTCTCACTTCTATATCTTTCTTTACCTTTGTGATTGTCCTGCTTGGAATGTCCCTTCCTGCTGCTCTCTCATAAATCTCATTTTCTTAGGCCCAGTTTAGGTCTTATCTTCTTATTTAATTACTCAGGATTGCAGTGCTCTGTCCTTCCCTTGAACTCCTATGGAACTTACTGTATGTTCATTTGGCATGTGTTCCATGGTATTTTTCTATTTATTTTGATTTTCCTATTTACTTCCTATTTATTGTTTTACCTTCATCCTGGTTTGCCAAATGGATTGTAATCTCCTTGAAGGCAGGTACAATATGTAATTCACTTTGTGTCCACAGTCTCTATAGAAAATAGTCCCTACTCAATAAACATTTGTTTATAAGGTCGACGGCAGAACAGGTTCTCAAAGATATATTCAACTGGAGGTGAAGGAGAGGGGCCCCTTACTACGGTAAAGTACTACAAATAGGTAAGATTCCTAGGATGGTGGCCGTTTTGTCCTAACAGTTAAACACCGTAATAAGTCAGAATAGCTTTTGCTTTCCAGAGCCACACCCAGACTGCGACAACCTTCTGAAAGGGGGAGGGGTGCGCAACTGGAGACCGTTGGAAGAGCGCTAACTGCGCGCTGACCCCAAGAAATGAGAGGATCTAGTGGGCGCTAGGACCTAGCGGGCTGGTCTGCTTTTGGAGAATAGAAGCATGCCCCTTAGGCACTTTTATGCATGCTTGTTTTAATGAGCATGTTTGCCCTCTTACGCGTGCTAGTTTTAAAGTGTATTCAATTTACTTATGCATAGTTTATTCGCCCCCACCTCCGGTTGCTGGCCTCTGGAAGATAGGAACCTATCCTAATTTAGTTTTCTATCTTTCCTGAGTTTATCCCTTCGAGATGCTTTATATTCATGGTACATGAATGAAAAAAGTTTTTCTCCTAATAGCATTGCTGCATAGAGGCTGGCAGGCAGGGGTTCTAGTCCTGACGCCTGTCACTAACGTGGGCCTCAGTTTCCCCAGCTGTCAAGTGAGGGGTTGGATTCTGTCAGCCCCAGCTTTGACCTCCACCAAGCAGTTTGCTAGGATTAGCCCATTAGGGCCACTTCCAGGCCCTCCTCCAAAAATGACCCAGGGACCAGAGGGGAGAAATCGGGGAACACGGGAAAGGGGGTGTCAGGCTCCGAAGGGGAAGCGCGCCGGCCGCGTTCCAGCAGGGTCCCGGGGGGCGCGCGTGTGCGCGTGTGCGCGAGTGCCTGGGTCCGTGTCCGGAGGGGCGGGGGGCTGGCTCGCGGCCCGGGAGGAGCGCGCGCGGCCGTCGGAGTGTGCGCAGCCGGGCCTGGCTCCCCAGCGTCCCCGGCGGCGGCGGCGGCTGCGGGCCGGGGCCGGGACCGGGGCCGGGACCGGGGCCGGGCGGAGCAGGGCGCGGCGCAGTGTAGCGCGGCGCGGCCGGGCCCCAGCGGGCAGGGCCAGGCCGGGCCGGGCCGCAGCATGGGGAGGCTGGGGCCCAGGCCGGGGGCGGCCTCTTCGCGGCCGAGTAGACGCCGGGCGGCCGGGAGCCCCGGTCGGGAGTGGGCGGCCCGCCCGCCCGCCGGCCTGCCTCCCTGCTGCCCTTCCTCTCCCCTCCTCCCGCTCGACGTCCCTCCCCGCCGGGCCGCCCCAGCCAGGGCCCGCCGCCCGTCCGGCTCCCGCCCCCGCTCCGCCCCCGGAGCCGCAGCCCCGCCCGCCACCGCCGTCGCCATGTTGTGGCTCCCGCTGCCGGCGCTGGGGACTTAGTGAGCGGCCGAGCCCGGGCCTGACGCCGCCGCCGCCGCCGCCGCCGCCAGGGTAAGTGGCCGCGGGCCGGGGGGCCGGGCGCGGGGAGGGGGAGAGGAGCATGCCGCCGCCGTCACCTCCGGCCCCACCGGGGAGCCCGCCGAGGCGCGGCGCTGCGGTGCGCCGCGGCCCGCCCCGCCAGGAGCACCGATCCCGCTCGTCCGTCTTCCCCGCCGGCGGGCCTGACGGCCCCACCGAGCCGTCCCCCGTCCGGTGGCTGCCTCCGAGCCCGCGCGCCGCCGCTGCGAGCATGCCCGCCGGCCAGCCCATCCCCTAGTTCCCTCTGCACCTCTGTGGGCGCCCCGAGGGCGGCACGGAGCGCCCGCAGACCGACCCTGCCCACATGGACCCCAGGGGCCCCCAGCCGGGCAGCGTGCATCCGGGGCAGGCGGGCATCGGGGGGCCCCGAGGGGTGCACAGGCCTGCGGGGCTGGGAGGAAGTCACCTTCTCCGGGGGCTCTTCTGCCAGACGGGGGAATAGACCGACAGACACACTGCTTTTAGGGCAACTTCGGGAAAGGCGAAGCTGTGTCAGGTAAATCACATCCTGGTTCCAGATGCCAGTGCTGCCCAGATCCGGGTGGGCCCAGGAGTCGGGAAGTGAGTGGTGGGAGGGAGAGAGAGAGGACGGGGGCGGTGCACGTCTGTCTGTCTGCCTGCCTGCCTGTCTGCCCTACGGTCTGTCGGGTGGGGTGGGGGGGTCTTTCAGTTTGGGGTATTGGCTGCAGACCCAGCCTGACCTGACGGAGGTCGTTGCTACTAAGGAAGGCTACACTTCACACACAGATTTGGCCATTTCTGGGGCTGCTTCTGGGGATTGGAACAATTCTTGGGTAGGCCAGAGGGGGCACCAGAATTCTGGACAAAAAACCGAAACCTCCACCAACCACCCAGGGAAGGGAACCAGACCAGTCTCCTTAGGGCCAGGCCCGAAGGTCATGGTCCTTGGGCAGTGGGGGTTTTGATTTTGTACCAATTTGCATTCACTTCCATTTGGGGCTTTTGTGGGCTGGGAGAACTGTTTCCTGATCCTTGTGTCAGTCCATTTAAGCACATTCCATAGTGTGTCACCATAGCTGGAGTTTTCTCACAATCCTTTAGGTTTGAGGTGATGGTGAAGGGCTTGTATTTATGTCTATAAAATGTGGGCCATATATGGTGATAACTACAAGCTCAGGCAGCATCTTGGATTGGAAGAGGTGAGATAAATGACCACCATTCTACCTTGTCTCTTGTGGACTTGCTTCCTCACCTAACTCTTAGGATCCAAACTCTATTGGTAGGGTGGCCATCTTCAGTGAGTTTTTTGACTGCTCTGATTATTTGGGTTGTCTTATCACCTCCCTAAGGTGATAATGTACAATATACATAGATTTGGGGGAATGGAGCATGATCTTGTAGCTGGACAGCAGAGATTTAGGGAATTTTAGCATGAACTCTTTCTAGGAGCCTAGTGTACATTAAGGGTCATTGACTTCTAGCTGGGATTGGACTGGGCAGGTTCAGGTCAGTGCTGAGAGGAGCTTATAGAGCTTGAGTCAGTGACTGAGTTAGAATATAAGGCGGCTATTCAATTTGAGAAACATAGGGAATTTTGGTTTTGTGGAGGTGTTTTTGTTGTTGGGGGGGTGTCTCTTTTTTTTGGCCAATGTTGGGAGCCAAATCTCCAGTGGATGTGAAGAAATGTTTGGTGGGTACATTTGCCAAGGGTTTGGTAGTGTAATTAGTGCTAGTTAGTATATACTCTATAGAAGGGGATTGGACTTTATTAAAATAAATTCAACAAAAACATTTATTTAGAGGTTTTTGTATGCAAGGCTCTATAAGATTCAGTTGATGCAAATATTTGAAGTCTGGTTCTGGAATGTGATTTAGGCAATAGACTGTAATTGAAAGACCAACCTAGCTAAGTCTGCAGAGACATATTAGTAGAAAGTTGACAGCTAGGCAGTTAATTCATTTTGGCAACAGTAACTCTTTTCTCTGATTCTATGTAAGTTTCTGTGGCACTACTCTATCCTGGTTCTCCTACCTGTCTAAGTGACCCTTCCCAGTTTCCTTTGCTGAATCTTTGTCCAGGTGTCCGAGGGCCTCTGTCCTAGGACCTCTTCTCTTCTCCCTTTATACCATTTCACTTGATGAGCTCAGCTTCAGGGGATTCAATTTTCATCCCTATGCTGATGATTTTCAAGTGTACAAATCTACATATCCACCCTAACCTCCCTCCTGACCTCTGGACTCACATCTCAAACTCTCTATTTATTGGACTTTTGGAACTGGATGTCCTGTAGACATCTTAAGCTTTAACACGTCCAGAATAGAAATCTTTTCTTCCATGCCCTCCTTCTCGAGTCTTCTGAACTTTCTATTACTGTCGAGAATACCACTGTCCTACCATTCACCTGGATCACAACCTAAATGTCATCCTCACTCTCTCACTTACTCCCCCCCAAAGCCCCCAATCTGCTGATTTTATCTTTGTAATATCTCTACTATATGCTCCCTTTTGTCTTCTAACTACTACCACTCTGGTACATGCCTGCCCTCATCACCTCACACCTAGACTATGGCGGTAGCCTTTTGATTGGGCTTCTATCTCAAGTCTCTCCTCTTGAATCAGTAAGTAAACATTTTTAAGTATCTACGTGCCAGTTATTGTGCTCAAAGGCCAAAGATAGCCCCTACTCTCAAGGTGCTCACAGTCTAATGGGGGAGACAACATGCATAAACATCTTTGTACAAACAAGATACAGACATACCTCCAAGTTGTTTCTGGTTCAGTTCCAGACCATTGCAATAAAGCAAATCACACAAATATTTTGGTTTCTCAGTGCATATGCAAGTTATGTTTACAGTACACTATTGTCTAAATGTATAATAGTAGTATATCTGAAAAAATATACCTACCTTAATTTAAAAATACTTTATTACTGAAAAAATGCTAACCGTCATCGTCAGCAAGTTGTAATCTTTTTGCTTGTGGAGAGTCTTTCCTCAGTGTTGATGGGGGCTGACTGATCAGGGTGGTGGTGCTGAAGGTTGGGGTGACTGTGACAGTTTCTTAAAATAAGAAAACAATGGAGTTTGCCTCATGGATCGACTACTTTCACTTGAATACTTAGAGACCATGGAAAGGTTATTAATTGGTCTGATATCAATATTGTTGTGTCGCAGGGAAAAGGGAGGCCCCAGGAGAGGGAGGTAGACAGGGATGGCCAGTAGGTGGAGAAATCAGAGCACACACATTTATTAAGTTCACATCTTATATGGGCATGCTTTATGATACCCCAAAACAGTTAAAATAGTAACATCAAAGATTATTGATCACATATCACCATAACAGATATAATAATAATGAAAAAGTTTGAAATATTGTGAGAATTACCAAAATGTGACACAGAGACACTATGTAAGCACATGCTGATGGAAAATGGCACTGATAAACTTGTTCATTGCAGGGTTGCCACATACCTTTAGTTTGTTAAAACAAACAAACAAACAAACAAAACTGCAGTATCTGTGAAGTGCAGTAAAGCAGAGCTCAAGAAAATGAGGTGATATATAGGCTAAGGTGGAGATAATCAACAGAGGAGAGGCATGGCATCAAATATTGATCTAATTAAAGCAAAGTCTGACCGTGTCACCACCTTATTTAATCGAGTCCAATGGCTCCTTATCACTTACAGGATCTAATATGAAATCCTCTGGTGTTCATGTACCTTCATAACCTGGCTCCTCTTGCAATTCTAGTCTTACGCCTTAATTCTCTCCCTTCTCTTACCTCTAATTGTCTTTGATCCAATGACACTGGCTTTGCTGTTCCTCCTGGAAGGTATTCCATCTCCTGGCTCCATGCAGTTTTCCTGGATGTCCCCTGTGCCTGGAATTCTCTCTCTCTTCATCTCCATCTCCTGGGTTCCCTTAAGTTCTCAGCTAAAATTCCACCTTCTACAAGAAGCCTTTTCTGATCCTCTTAATCCTAGTGTCTTCCCTCTTTGATTATCTTCAGTTTTCCTTTATATATCTTGTTCGTGAATAGTTGTTTTCATTTTGTCTTCCCTATTAGACCTTGAGCTCCTTGGGGGCAGGGACTGGCTTCTGTCTTTTTTATATCTCCATCGCTTGGCACAGTGCCTGCCACATAGTTGGTGCCTAATAAATGCTTGTTGACTGACTTATCAGAGAATTTTAGGATTGGAAAAGATTTAAAATATTTAAACCTTTTTTGCATCATGGACTCCTTTGACAATCTGGTGAAGTCTGTAGACCCCCTTATTGCAATTATTTTTTTTAAAATTAATTTATTTTGATCTATCAACAATCAATTCCATAAACTTTTGAGTTTTAAATTTATCTCTCTCTCCCTCCCCATCTTCCTCTCCAAGATGGCTCACAATCTGATATGGGCTATACATATACATTCTTATTAAACATATTTTTACTTTAGTCATGTTGTAAGGAGGAATTAGAACCAACAGAAGGAACCACAAGAAAGAGGACACAAAACAAAACAGAAGAAAAAAAAGAGCAAATAGTATGCTTCAATCTGCATTCAAACTCCATAGTTCTTTCTTTGGATGTTGGTAGCATTTTCCATCATTAGACTTTTGGAGATGTCTTAAATCCTTACATTGCTGAGAAGGGCTAAATCTATCAAAGTTAGTCATCTAATAACGTGGCTGTTACTGTGTACAATGTTCTCCTAGTTCTGCACATTTCACTTAACATCAGTCCATACAAGTCTTTCCAGTTTTTTCTGAAGGCCACCTACTCATCATTTCTTTTTTTTTTTTTTTGGCTAGGCATTGAGGTTAAGTGACTTGTCTAGGGTCACACAGTGTCAAATGTCTGAGGCAGGATTTGAACTCAGGTCCTCCTGACTCCAGGGCTGGTGCTCTATCCACTGTGCCACCTAGCTGCCCCAGCTTATCATTTCTTATAGCACAATGGTAGAATTATGTTTTTAAATACATAAGATTACAAAGGAAACCAATTATATTGAAATAAGGAGGGGGCAGCTTGGTGTCGCAGTGGATAGAGCACGGGCCCTGGAGTCAGGACGACTTGAGTTCAAATCTGGCCTCAGACACATAACACTAGCTGTGTGATCCTGGGCAAGTCACTTGACCCTATTGCCTAGCCAAAAAAAAAAAAGAAAAGAAAAAAAATAAAGATGTATTTTTTTCCTATCTAATTTCATGGACCCCCTGTAATCTATCCACAAACTCCTTGGGGTTTAAGGACCCTTATTCTGATTGCATCTCCTCATTTGACAGATGAGATCCAGATTTGTCCAAGGGCTTGGATAGACTTGGCCAGGGTCACACAGGAAATGAGAGATAGAGATGAAACCAAAAATCCAGACATCTTGATTCTTAGTTACTATTTTGTTTTCTATACCAAGCTGTAATGATGCTGTTTGGGATTGAAATAAGTGAATGGTTAAGTGCTTGTTAGTACATGTGTTGTGGAAGAGGTTGTTCAGAGATCAATGACTTTGAGGATAATTGGAGAAACTTAGAGCTGGACCTTGGGAGAAAAGATTTGTTTGGAGCAGGTAACTTTATAAATAAATCCTTCAAAAGATCTGTAATCTACTGATCACAGAAGCACCACTCTTCCATGCCTTAGTACATTATAGACTACAACTCAGAAATGAATTGCTTTGGCTAGAATAAATTACCAGGCCGAGAAGCATCTGGTAATAAGCTATTCCCCTTAGTTAGACTCATCCTTGGTTGACAGTTCCTCACCAGGCCCACATTGGAAGCCTTTCCAGTTTGGTAACACTTGGCATAGCTTCTTCTCTGCTGGCATGATGTTTGATTCCTCACTGTGGGGTGGAGGTGAACCCAGGTTCTTATAGTGAGACAGTGGAGGCATATATAAGCACAAAGTATTTTCTTTCTGGAGAGACTGGAGGAATCAAATCCATGGCATGAGTCTATATCTTTACTCACTCTTGGCAGCTGCCCTCAGCAAGGCCCTAATAGTGTACATGGAGCTTGAAACCAGGATGCAAGAATTGGATTCTGTGAGTGACAGCGCCTGGAGAACCTGGTGGAGCTGAGCTGGAGAAAAAGAACTTAGGTTTGAATGGGGCCTGAGAAGCTATACCAGCTGGGTGAGTCCTTCTAGATAGAGATCTTGTTAATGTTAATCCATATTCCTTGAAGTGAGTTAAACATTGTAACCCTATTCCTTGAAGTGAGTTAAACATTGTAACCTTCTAGATGAAATTTTTCCAGTTCTCTTGTTTTCAATGTTAACAAGTAATTCATTATGACTTTTCATGTGTAAGATTCATCTACAAAATTGCAAAAAGTCATTTTAGAATCATGCAATTTGCCATTATTTGGGGATTTTTAAAAACTCTCTCCAGACTTCTCCTTAATTATTTTCCTAGGTGTCTCCATTATTCTTTCCTGTTCTCTCTCTGTAGTGTAGTAGATAGAGCAATGGGCTAGGACTCAGGTATTATTCTAAGCTCTGCCACAGAATAGCTGTGAAATTCTGAGCAAGTTGGTTTCCTTTTCTATGTCTATTTCTTCCTGTGTAGATGATCTCTCAGGTGCCTTTCCAGATCTAAAGCTCTCTTATTCTTAGTAAGTTCAGAACCTTGCTTAAGAGCAGAATTTTTTTTTTTTTTTTTGTTTAGTAGAGTCCTCTTTTGCATGTAGGCTGGCAGTACTTGGCTTTCTGAAGTGTGTGCTTTCAGAACTTTAGACTATGGGCATTATTTGTGTTAAAGCTTGATCCTATTCTGCCTTTAGATCCTTTGGGTTAGATCTGTTATGATGTCCTTAATAAATAATGCTTTCTGTGTTCTACACACCAGGTTTGGTGTTTTTGTGTTTTTGTAGCAATAGAAAAGCTCAGCAGACCAACCTAGATAGGGATGAATTTTTGACAGATACCTGAATGTTGATGTTTCTCTTTGTGTGTGGTATGTGAATCACAGTGTTTGAGAAGGCCACTTGTTTTGTATGGGTTTCTGTTTGAGGGCACCTAGTGCCTTGTATTGCCATACTGCTTTCAATAAATACATATTTTTTGAAGTTTATTAATTAATTTCTTTTGAGGAATATTTTCATCAGAACAGAGTAGTACCACCCAGCCATGTGTTGGCTTTATTTGAGAATGGAGAATTAGTGTTAGTGAGGGAAAGGAAATAGATTTCAGAGTTGCAATGAGCAAATAAGTAAAATACCGTACATAGTGGTCAGGTTAGAGGAGTTACACTCCTATACTAGACCTGACTCTTCCATCACATTTTCTGGCCTATTAAGAATCTTCTAGATGTAAAGATAGAGGCAATTTCATTTGTCAGCTGGATGTTAGTTGCCTGGGATTTAAAAAAAAAATAAAACAAGAGCTTACTTGCCTAAGACAAGCTGGGAATAAGGATGCCTCCCGACTCTTAGAGAGATGATCAGCTTCTTTAGAGTTGCAGTATTTGGGAATGCCCATAGATACCCATGATTTTAGAATGTGTGACTTTGTTGTTATATTTCTGTTTAGCTGATGTTTGTTTAGTTGGTGAACTTGGGAGTATTTGGGAAATAAAGGTTCCCATTCACAGGCCATATAGTTTTCTCTGTGATTTTCTTGATTGGTGATTAATCAGGAATGACATTTTAGATTACTTTAGGAAGGAATCATCACTTTATAATACTTTGTTCCCTTGGCACTTGAATACTCTTGGACTAGATAAGGCTTTTCAACTAGGGAGTGGATACAAGGCCAACGTTTTTTTCTGGATCCATTAAGTGGATCTGGGATCCTCTTTCCTTATCTTTCTAGTTTGTGGCCGAGAATCTAGCATCCAACTGCTGTCTGCTATGTCTGAAAGTACTCCCTTAGAAAACCTTTCTTCTCAGTTGACATTGATTGCTGCCAGAAGGCAGGTTTTTTAAGGTCTGAGAGAGAGGGTGCTTGGTGTGGGTGTTCATCAGCCGCAAACCATCGTCCCTGGGACATATCCTAAATCATGGGAGCATTGCTAGACAGGATTTGAACATCTTTAAAGAAAAAAGGGAAATGGGAATGATTTGAAGTACTTTAGCCCGTGTTGAGACATCTCAGTTCAAAACCTCTTGGAATTTTGGCAGGGCCAGCCAACAGCTCTCTCTGGTTAGGGATACTCTGAATTTTCACTTTGCCGTATATACCTTCCAGACTTTGAACTGAACTAAGTTTGGTCATCAAAGTTGTTTCATTGTTTAAATACGTTATTAAGGCTATAAATCTTCAAGCCCTAAAAATATGTGAGATTAATATCATAGTTTTCCTTACTTAGAAGTCTTAATTATTTTAAAAATCACTCATAGCACAACTACTTGGAACTGCTACTTATCAATCAATTTATCAGTTATTTATTGAGTACTTACTATATATAGATGCCCAGCTTTGTGCTGTAGATGTTAGAAAAAAGAAGCTTATAGGATGAAGGATCTTGCCCTTAAAGACCTTATTGGGGAAACAAAATTACCTTCTAGAAATTAGAGAGCAATTAAGTGCTAAACTGGGATTTTCTTCATTTTTTTACAGAAAGAGAGAGAGAGTGTGTGTGTGTGTGTGTGTGTGTGAGTGAATGTATGTATTTAGTGTGCAGCGAGTGGGATGGTAGTGGCAGCATCTACCCATAAATTTGAATTTGATTCCCCCTCCATCAAACCTCTCCTTTCACTCCTTAGCTTTTGAGGTAGTTTCCTTAAATTGTTACCCCATTCTACTTTCTTTGGCATAGTTTCATGATCCTACTGGTCCCCCAGTCTCCAAAAGGCATTTATAGCTCTCTCAGACAGACATGGCAGAAATTCACCTCAGGAATTAGTTGACAGCCAGCTAAGGACATACTTGGGACTCAGTATAGGCCCTTTCTATGGTGGTTTTGGTGGCAGGAGGGGCAATGGCAAGAGAGAGGAAAGTAGCTTTAATTGGGGGAGGTTGGGAGGCACCAAAGACAAACTTTATCCATTTAATAATTTTGCCTAGGGCTTACCCTGGCTACATGTACCATCTGATTTCAGTGATGATATATTTTGTTCCTACCAAATTGTGGTACTAACTAAAAGTGCTAAGAGGCCTTTTACTGGTGTTATGAGGTAACAGGCTACTCTGAGACATTCAGAAGGAAAAGAAGTAGGGCTTAGGATGTTCCCTCAATTCTGCTATTTTTATTGCCTGGTTGGAGCTGTCTGTTTTTCAGCTTCATAGTGTTAAAGTAGTCTTCTTTGTAACACACTTAAAAATAAGCAGTGTTTGTTGATGAATTTTTTGTTTATCATAATACCAAAAAAGTATAGCATCCTGATCTTTTTCAAACAAGGTGACATCCCATAGTTAGTGGCTTAAATCAGGGATACTTTCTTCTTGGCTTGCAATGAGTTTCTTCCTACCCTACATGAATGACTCTATAGTTATCAGTACCCTCTGGAACTCTTTTGAATAGAAACATTCCAAGTCTTACACCTAAGATCTATTGCTTGACATCACTTTATAGAATTTTATCCTTTTTCTTTCTCCATCATTTTATCTACAACAGAACAAAGTTTCTTAGCATTTGTAATTTGATATACTGACGATAAATATTTTCTCCAGTGGTTGCTGTTTCATTAGCTTGATTCAGAAAAGGGTTTTTGCCAAGACAGAATTGGAGAAGGGTCTTTAACATAGTCAGCAACTTTTTTTTAGGATTTTTTGGCTAGTATTACTTTGAACTTTTTTTCTGGTTGAAAGGAGAGAAATATTCTTTTGTCCCAAGAAGTCTGGGGAGAGCTGAGGTTTCTGGGACCACGGAGGAGAACAGCTGAAAGGAGCCAGTCCTGATGTCTTATTTGCCTGGTAGCTGTGCATAGGAGAATCATTGAAACTATTGCAGTGTACCCCAAGTTTCTGTGCTGCTGCTGCTCTGCCTTTCCCAATGTGTTGAGAGACAGAAGGTTTATGGAGGTTTCAAACTCCCTGATTTCTTCAACAACTTAGGAGAAGGGAGAGCATGAACAGAGATTGGTCTCCATAGCAGGAGATGGGGAGATTGATCACAAATCGAGTGAAAATTCAGGGAAAGAGAAGTCAATGAGAAGGTGGCTAACTTCCCTTCCTGGTCCAGGGGCAATCTTGACCTTGGGAAGGATGTTGTATCTGCTCTATTTTATGCTACCTCACCTCTCCTGGCTGCCGCTCCATATCATCCCTTAATTCTCCAGTGCCAGTCTTGACTTTGGAAGGATATTGTGTCTGCTGTAGTTTATACTGTGTAAGCCACCTACTTGATATTATCATGCTTTTCTTAATTAAACCATTTTGCTTGTTATGAATAAAAAAAGGGGCCAAAGAAGTCAATAAATGTATATTGAGCACCACTCTAACTTGCACTGTGCTATATTCTGTGGGGGAAACAAAGAAACAATGGTTATTTTCAAAAAGGAGCTTAGTTAGGGGAGTGAAAGACTAACAAACATACTAAGAACTAAATATGACGTGGTGTTTGGAGGCTGTATGTTTGTGTGTATGTCTGCATGTGAGCAGGTGTGGTTTCTAAAGCCTAGGGAAGACCATTAGTGCATATTTGAATATTGGAGTAGAAGTATGACCTAGAATGCTCAAATCTGAGGTCCTTAGGTGAGTAGATTTATTTATGGGCTAAGGGTTATTTTATTTTATCTTCCCCACGTAATAGTATTTTTTTTTCAATTACATGTAAAGATAATTTTCAACATTTGCTTTTATAAGATTTTGAGTTTCAAATTTTTTTCCGTCCTCCATCCTCCCTCCCCAAGACAGCAAGCAATCTGATATAGGCTATACATGTATAATCATATTAAACATATTTCCACATTGATCATGTTGTGAAAGAAAAAAAAACAACAACAAAAAAAAGAGAAAATAGTATGGAATTGTCTCAGATCACTATATTGCTGAAAAGAACTAAGTCTATCATAGATGATCTTTGTACAGTGTTGCTGTTACAGTGTACAATGTTCTGATTCTGCTCACTTTACTCAGCATCAGTTCATGTAAGTCTTTCCAGGTTTTTCTGAAATCTGCCTGCTCAGCATTTCTTATAGCATAGTAGTATTCCATCACATTCATATACCACAACTTGTTCAGCCATTCCCCAATTGATGGGCATCCCCTCAATTTCCACCACAAAAAGAGCTGCTGTAAATATTTTTATACATATAGGTCCTTTTCCCTTTTTTATGATCTTTTTGGGATACAGACCTAGTAGTGGTATTGCTGGATCAGAGGGTGTGTATAGTTGTAGGCCTTTGGACATAATTCCAAATTGCTCTCCAGAATGGTTAGGTCAGTTCACAACTCCACCAACAATGCAGTAGTGTCCCAATTTCCCCACATCTCCAGCATTTATCATTTTCCTTTTCTATCATATTAGCCAATTTGATAGGTCTGAGGTGGTACCTCAGAGTTGTTTTAATTTGCATTTCTCTGATTAATAGTTATTTAGAGCATTTTTTCATGGAACAATAGATAGCTCTAATTTCTTTATCTGAAAACTGCCTGTTCATATCCTTTGACCATTTATCAATTGGGGAATGACTTGTATTCTTACAAATTTGACTCAGTTCGTTCTATAAATTTTAGAAATGAGGCTTTTATCAGAAACTCTGACAGTAAAATTTGTTTCCCAGCTTTCTGCTTTCCTTCTAATCTTGGTTGCCTTGGCTTTATGCAAAAACTTTTTAATTTAATGTAATCAAAATTATCCATTTTGCATTTCATAATGTTCTCTATCTCTTGTTTGGTCATAAGTTCTTCCCTTTTCCATAAATCTTCCAGGTAAACTATTCCTTGCTCTTCTGATTTGCTTATGGTATCACTAAGGGTTATTTTATAGAGAGAGCTTGGTTAAGAGGGTTGAGTTGGCAGTCTAGGAATGGGCTAATTCCACCCCTAGGTTAAATAGACTTAGCTTAACCTTGGCAAGTCACTTAACCTATCTGACCTCTCTGTGGAAAGGGCTCTCTGGATTTGGAATAAAGGACTGTGGTTCAAATCTCAGCCCTGCCATTTGCTGCTTCTGTGGCTGTGGCAAGTCCCTTAACTTCTCAGGGCCTCAGTTGCCTACTCTGTAATTTGAGAGGATTGAACTAGATGGCCTCTAAGATCCCTTCTGACTATAAATCTGTGGTCCTTTTATAGCTCTGAAAGGATTTTCCTTAAGCTGGGGTTGTGGCAGTCTTAAGCCTCATAGTGGTGTTCCATAGATTTAGGAGACGATTACCCAAGTCTCTCTTCTGGATAGCAAGAAGTGAGTACAAACTTGTTTTTGTGAGATCCCAAGTTTGCAGTATTATTTTAAGGAGTGTCATAAAATTGTTCAAGCTAATTTTAATTTTTTTATTTATTGTCTAGCACTCTCTTGGATGATAAAAAAAAAAGCTGAAAAGTAAAATCCTCGTAACAAATATGCATAGTCTAACAAATCAAAATTCTGCATTGGCCATGTCCAAAAATGTATATTGCATTCTGTGTTTTAAGTCCATTGCCTCTCTAGCTGGAGGTGGATAACATGTTTCATCTTCAGTTCTCTGGATTTATGATTTATCATCATATTGATCAGAGTTCTAAAGTCTTTTAAAATAGTTTTTCCTCTATAATGTCATTATTTAAATTGTTCATCTAGTTCTGCTCACTTCACAGTTTATAGAGATCTTCCCAATATTCTCTGAAAATATTTTAAACACAGTAATATTCATTAATTCATATATGAATTAATGAATATTGCTGTGTTTAAAATATTTTGTTTAGCCAATCCCCCAGTTGGAAGGTACTCCCCTTAGTGTTTAGCTACTACGAAAAGAACTGCTATAAATATTTTTGTACATATGGGTCCATTTCCTTTTTATTTGATCTCTGTGGGAGGTAGATCTAGTAGCAAATATATAGCTGGGTCAAATGATATGCATAGTTTAGGAAATTTTGGGGCATAGTTCCAAATTCCTTTCCAGAATGGCTGGGCCAATTTACAGCTTAAGCAACAGGACCTGCCTGTTTTCCCCCCATCCCCTCCAGCAGTAGATGTTTTCTTCTCTTGTCATCTTTGTCAATCTGATGGGTGTGAGTGGGGATTTTAAAGTTGCTTTCATTTGCATTTCTCTAATTATCTGTGATTTGGAACATTTTTTATGTAGTTATTGATAGTTTGGATTTCTTCCTTGGAAAAGTGCGTGCTCATATCCTTTGACCATTAGTCCATTGGGGAATGACTCTTATAAGTTTAAATAAAAAAAAATTAAAAAATAAGTTTAAGTCAATTCTGTATGTGTTTTGGATATGAGACTTTATCAGAGAAACTTGCTGCAAAGGTTTTTTTCCCACTTAACTGTTTCCCTTCTGATTTTAGCTGTATTAGATTTGTTTGTGCAAAAGCTTTTAAATTTTGTGTTATCAAAATTGGCCAGTTTATTTTTTTGTGATGCTGTCTAGCCTTTGTTTGGTCATCAACTCTTCACTTATTTATAAATAGATCTGAAAGGTAGTTTCTTCCTTGCACCTCTAATTTGTTTATGATGTCACCCTCATGTATCCATTTGGAGTTTATCTTGATACACTGTGTGAAATGTTATTGGTCAATATGTAACGTTTGCCAAAAAGCTTTCCAGTTCTCTTAGCAGTTTTTATCTAGTGACTAGGTCAGACACCATGCTTCTTTATGTTGTGTACCTAATCTGTTCTATTGATTGACCTCTTTCTTAAACAGTACCACATTGTTTTAAGAATTATTAGTTTGTTGTATAGTTTCATATATATTGCAGATAGACCCTTTCCTTTCTAACTTTTTTCATTATTACTTTTGCAATTCTTGTTCCTATGTATAAGTTTTATTATTTTTGTTCCTAATTCTATAAAAATAATATTTTAGTAATTTATTTTGTTCCTGTGTATAAGTTTTAATTTTTTTCTAGTTCTTTAAAAATAATATTTTGGTAATTTATTTTGACATTGAGTAAGCTAATTTAGATAGTTTGTCATTTTTTATATTGGTTCTACACCCTAAGCAATTAATATTTCACAATTATGTTGTTCTGTACTTCTGCAAAGAGTGTATTTATGATTGAGTTAATATCATTTCTGAATATATCTTGATAGGCATACATCCAAATATTTTATTGCTTCTCTAGCTACTCTGAATGGAATTTTTCTTTCTAGCTTTTCCTATTGAGTTTTGTAAGTAATATACAGAAATACTGTATTCTGTGTATTTCTTTGGGTTTATTTTATATCCTGCAACTTTGCTAAACTTATTATTTCATTTTTAGTTGGCTTTTTAGACATGTCTCAGTAAATCTTATCTGCAAAAAGCAAGAGTTTTGTATCTTCTTTGTTTCTGCTTATTCCTTTGATTTTTTTTTCCTCCTTGTATTATTGCTACAATTTACATTTACATTACTCTAGTATTCTGCTACTACTATTTCTGCTACAATATAATTTCTATGATTTTGCTAAGTAGTATTAGTGATAATGGGCGTTATTGCTTTACGGATGATCTTACTGGAATGGCCTCTAATGTTTCTCCATTACATATAATGTTTTATATAGCCATTATTTACTATATTAAGGAAAAGTCCACTTATATGCTTTCTAGAGTTTTTAACAGACATGGATGATAGATTAAAAAAAAAAACCAACAACTTTTCAGCATCCATTGATATAATCATACCATTTAAGAATTTATATTATTAACCTTAATTGTTCATGCCATAAATGAAAAAATAAGGAAATTACACAACAAATTAAAAACAGATAAAAGGAAATTATCAGAAACTATTTTGGCCCAGTTATATAAATAGATAAATACAGCTAGGTCCTGATTAGCAAATAAGAATCCTGTGACAGTTTTCTTGTTTTTAGAAAGCAGATAAATTAACTTTTAGTTAAACAACAACAACAAAACCCAGCTTCTAGTTTTATTTAATGACTCAATGTGGTTTTTTTTTGCTCTCAGTTTTATTAGTCTCTTCTTTAATTTTCAGAATTTCTACTTTGTGTTCTAGTTGAGGGTTTTTGATTTGTTGTTTTGAGTTTTGTTAGTCTCCTGTTCAGTTCATTGATTTGTTATTTTTCTCTTTTGTTGAGGAAAGATTTCCTTTAGAGAATTTTTCCCTAAGAACTGCTTGTACTCTTTCTCTCTCTCCTTTCCTCATCTTTTCTCTTTCTTTCCTCCTGCCCCTTTCCTGTTCTGTTTCTTTCTTCCTTTTCTCTCCTTTTCCTCTTTCTTCTCTCCTTCCTCCCTCCCTCCCCTCCTCTTTCTTTTACCCCCCTTTTCTCTTTTTATCAGCTGAAAGTACAGTGAATTCACTCAGACTCATTTGGGTTCATATACCTGATGGACTGTCAACTAGTAATGCAAATTCTTCCATCTTAATTTTTTGTTCCCCTCAGTGCTGCTGTTTTCTTTTCTCTTGCCTGACCTCATACATACTACATTTCCCCCCATCTCTTAGATCCCTTAAACTCAATTGGTTTGAATTCCTTTTATTTTCTTTTAAGAAAATTTTATTTGTTTTAGTCATCCAAGATTCACCTTTTCACCCCCCCCATCTCCTACCTCCAATTGAGAACATAAGAAAAACAAAACCATACAAAGATGTATAATGAACCAAAGCAAATTTCCATATTGGCCGTGTCCAAAATATTTGTCTCGTTCTGTATTCTGAATCCTTCGTCTCTATTAGGAGATGGGTAGCATGTTTCATCATTAATCCTCTGGAATCCTGGCTAGTTAATAATATTCCATCACATGCACACACATATACCATAACTTGTTCAACCATTCCCCAATTTAGGAACAACCCTTTAGATTCCTATTTGTTGCCACCTCATAAACAGCTGTAAGTATTTTATTCCTTAGAATTGATTTGCTTAGGACTGATCCCTCCCTTAATCTACCTTCTGTCTAGTTCCCCATATTCTCTTTTTCTCTTTACCTCTTATTTCCCTGTTGAGTCAAATGTATTTCTGTACTCAACTGTGTGTATTCTTTTGACCAGTTCAGTTGAGAGTGAGGTTCAAACCTCAGCTGCTCCTCCCTTCTTGTGTACACTGATTATGTTAGGTAATGTCCTTTGAACCTTCCTTTCCCTTCCAGTGTATTCCTCTCTCTTTCCATTCATTTCTTAAGATCATTGATGATGAGGGAACATGTATCATTTCCCGTATTTGAACGGAAACAGTTTATCTTCATTGCTTTTATTATTGTTCATTGTGTTTACCCTTTTATGTTTCTCTTCATTCCTGTGTTGAAACTTCAAAGTTTCTTTGCAACTCTGTTCTTTTCATCAGGATTGTTTGGAAGTCGTTTGTCATTAAAGGTCCATTTTTACTCCCCTGTAGCATAATACCCTGTTTTGCTTATTAAGTTATTCTTGACTATAAGCCCATATCCTTTGCCTTCTAGAATATCATGTTCAAAATTCTCAGATTCTTCATAGTGATGGCTGCTAAATCATGTGTGAACCTGACTGTGGCTCCTTTATATTTGAATTCTTTCTTTCTGGATACTTGCAATATCTTAATAAATATCTTAATCTGGAAGTTCTGATTTTGCCTATAATATTCTTGGAAGTTTTAATTTTGGGGCTTGTTTCAAAGAGAATTTTTTCTGTTTCTGCTTTGCTTTCTGACTCTAAGAGATCTGGGCAGTTTTCTTTTAAGAATGCTTGAAATATGATGTCTAGGTTCTTTTTTGATTATGGCAGTGGTATAGTCCCAATTCTTAATTTTTTTCTCCTCCATCTGTTTTCTAGGTCAGTTGTTTTTGCTATGCGATACCTTACATTTTCTTCTATTCTTTCAGCTTTTTGACTTTGTCTTAATATTTATTATTGCCTCATAAAGTTGTTGGCCTCTTCTTGGTCCATCTTAGTTTTCAGTGTTTTTGTTGCTTGGGCAAGGTTTTGTATGTTTTGTGCCAACTTGTTAATTCTCTTTCCAATTCATTATTCAATAGCTCTCATTTCTTATTTTTCCCTCAAGCTCTCATTAAATTAATAAAAAATATTTTTAAACTCATGCTTAAATTCTTCCAGGAATTCTAGTCTTTTAAGCTCAATTTTTTCCTTTAAAGTATCGCTTTATGTTTTAGAGTTGTTGTTTTTTTTTTTTTTCCTGTTTGTTTCTTTAGCTTCCCTTCCACCATCATTATTGTGGGGTTCTTTTTTTGTTCATTCTTCCATCCTACTTCCTGACTTCAAACTTGATGTTAGGGCTGGGCCTTGCAGTACTTCTGGAGGGAAGGTCTGATCCTGTTGCTGTTGTCTTGGGGTATTGAGTATAGTGTTATTTCACAATCTCAGGGACAGACTAAAGGCTTTCAGTGCTCCCAAAGTGGTTTGATCCAGGGCAAAATCTGATTGCTTAGCCATTGGTTTAGGTTGTTTCTGACCTGAATTTGAGTCTGAGCAAGAGTTGCTAAACTCTACCCATATCAGCCAGCTGGAAAACCCTGTTGGTTCAGAGTGGCAGAAGTGTAGGCTCCCCTTTGGTCTGGGATTCCTACTCTGTTTATTCCTTTACAGACTGGACCAGATGCTAGAAATGAGACTCTGCTGACCTTGGGGTCTGAGCCACACTGCTAATGTTGCTAGCTTCTGAACTTCCTCCTTTTTCTATACACAGTCCAGGATTTCCCTAACTGGGACCCCACTCCCCCTGGTCAGGTCTCCTTCTCTATCCTGGATCTGTGGTCTAGAATTGGGATAATGGGTGACAAAGTTGCCAGTTGGCACTTATCTTTGTTGCAGTGCCCTCTGTCTGGGTCTAGCAGTGCTGTGTATGAGTCTGGGATCTCCTCTAGCCTGGGTATACAGCCTCTCTCTTGGCACAGCAGGCCTCTGCACATGGTGCAGTTTTCACCTGACCTATCCCCACTGTCTGCAGACCACCTTTTCTGACTCTCTATACCAAGCTGGGTTAAGCTGGGTGAGACAAGGGATCCACTATGAGTTGTTATGGATTTCCCTATCAAGATTCAGTCTGGTTCATTTTCTCGATTTTTTGGGAAGAATTTAATGGAGGGGATCTTGCTGCCTTCCTCCTCCTCTACTGGGCCATCTTGGCTTCCTTGATTTGGATTCTTTATCCTCACTTCCTGGTTGTTTCCCAGTCCACTTCCCTCTGCTGATTAATTCGCTTCAATTCAGCAAATATTTCTCAAGGTCCTACTATATGTAGATATTATTGAGGAGTGAGGGAATTAAAAGATCAGCCATTGAAGCAAGCATTTATTAAGCACCTATCGTGTTCTAACGCTATGCTCGGTGCTGGGGATTAAAAAAAAAAAAAAGGAACAATTCTTATCCCCCAGGACCTTACATTTTAATGGGAAAGACAAAGAGTACATGTAACTAAATATATACATATGAACTAAATATGTATACACATATTCAAAGGGGTTAAATACAAGATTGCTTGGGAGGGAGGATACTAGCAATTGAGAAAAGCTTCATGAAGAAGATGGTGCATGAGTACTATCTTAGAGTAACTCTAAGGCAGAGGTAAGTAAGAGAGTGCATTCCGTGGGGGATGGCCAGTGCAAAGGAAAAGAGATCAGAGAAAGGGTATCACGTGTAAGGAAGAAAGAGGCCAGTTTGGTTGACTCAAGTGGGGGAGGGGGAATAATGTAAGTGAATCTGGAAAGATAGTTTAGTTTAGGGGGTGTGTGTGTGTGTGTGTGTGTGTGGAGTTTTTAAAGCCAAACAGAGGAGTTTATATTTTATCCCAGAGACATTAGGAAACCATTAGAGGTGACTGAGTAGAGAGCTCATATAATCAGAGCTTGTGTTTAAGGAAAATTACTTTGGTTACAGTGTGTAGGAGAGACTGGAGGAACTTGAGGCAGGGAGACTAATTAGGAGGCTGTTGCAATAATTTAAGTGAGAGGTGATGAATGCCTGTCTTAAAGTGTTAGCTGTGTGAGAGAAGAGGTCAGACTTGAGAGATGTGAATGAATCAGATATGACATTCCTTCCATCAAGGAGTTTATAAGAGAAATTAAAACAAATACACAAATAACAATACAAAGCAGAATGTGGTAAGTACCTCAGGAGAGGTATACAATTGTACGACAATTTGTAAACTAGAGAGATCACATGTAATTGTCGGGGAGGAAGAATCAAGGAAGACGCTGAAAGAAGCAGTGTTTGAATTGAACTTTTGAAGGATGGATACAGTTAGAATGAGTTAGGAATTAGCAAGTATATTTGAGGTAGAAAGAACAGTATGAGCAGAGAAATGTTTAAAGCTAAAATGTTTAGCTTGACATTCAAGGCCATCCGTGTTCTAGATCCATACTCCCTTTCTATTTTCTGTCTTATCTTTAACTGCTCTGCACATAGAGTATTTCAATTACTGAACTATATTCTTGGATTTCTCAAATTAGAAGATGTTATATGGTTGTATTAAGGGTTTCAGTCACTAAAGTTCTTTGTGGTCTTCTATCTGCTATGTGTTTTGCCATAACTTTTTTCCTTTAGGGAGTAGATATTAGTAGATATTTGAGTAGTCAGCAAACTGGTGTGTCAGTCACCAAGTGGGAGAGCTATTCCTAAATAAGTCTTGGCTCTTTTTGAAATTGGTGGTCTAATGGGAGAGAACAATAGGGAGAAGGTAGAAGACAATAAATCTATATGTCTTTGCTCATATTGGGAGTCTGCTTTAGTTTTTTTTTGCTGTTTGTTTGTTTAAGGATTGTTCTGCATGACAGGCTGTAATACTTGGAACATTTTTACTATTTTCTCTCTCCCCCCTTTCCATTACTCACTTTAATCTTTCTCCTTCAGGTTTGCTAAAAGTATATATTTTTCTTTCTTTTCCCTAGGAGATATTTATAAACTAGATGAAGTGCCTGGGTAGACATTTTTACTTGGTTTGCTGCTTCATGCCTCCAGTTAGGGTCACTAAATCCTTACTCTTATGAGAACCTCACGAAGATATGATATTTGGCCTAAAATGAACTGGCCCTATATTTACCTGGGAATTTTTTTATGTAGATAGAGCTAGAGTCTGGTACTTGACGAAGAAATCCAGTTCTGTGGTAAAATGAACCTATTCCCTTTTTTCATCTATGTTATTCAGGTGTTTTAAGTATGATTGTATAGTCCTGTTCTCTGGGGGCTATTGGCTGAGATCTATTTTATGGCCTTTTTGGATCAGTCTCTTGTATACAGATGGGAAACTTGGTATAGAGAAATTGTGACTTACTCATAGTACTGAAAGGATGTTATACGTAATCAGTGACTTTTCTGTCTTTGTTCAGGCTGTCCTTTCTTGCTACCATTTCCCCAAACTCTTACCTCTAACAAGGAGTAGGTATTTTTGCTATGGGTTGTCTGGCATAAACATTTTAGGATCATCTTTTTAAAATTCCTTTTTGAATATGGTTTTGAATATAGAATTATAAATGAGAAGATTGGACATACTATATTTTCATGTTTTTTAGGTTGAGATATATACATATGATAACAAAACTCCTTTCCTCAATTACCTTCTCAGTGCAGAGGATTCTCAAATTCACAGCCTTATTCCCTTTCCTAAGCTCCATTTCCATTTCCGAAACTGTCTGTTGGTCATTTCCAGTTGCATGAGATACAGGTATTTCAAACTCTGCATGTCCAAAAGAGGACTCATTCTCTACTTCCTTCCCTATCTCTGTTCCAAACTTTTCTACTTCTGCCAAGGATGTTGTTTATTCGTTCAGTTGTGTCCAATTCTTCATGACCCCATGTACCATAAATAACATCATCCTTTCCATCACCCATGTAACCTCAGTTATCCTTGATGCTTCACTCTCTCTCCCTCCCTCCCCCAAAGTTACCAATTCTTGTTGATTTTAACTACACAACATCTTTCACATTTGTTTTCTCTATACCCACACAGCCCACTCTGTTCCAGCCCCTCAGTACCTCTCATCTGGACTATTGCAATAATTTTCTACTTGGTCTTTGTTCTCTTCATTTTCTAAGCCAGGAGTTCTTAACCTGGGATCTAGGAACTTAAAAATATATATTTTTTAAATAACTATATTCTAATATAATTGGTTTCCTTTGTAATCTTATATATTTTGCTTTATTCATTTAAAAACATTCTTAGAAGGGGTTTGTATGCTCACTAGACTGTCAAGAGCATTTGTGTCTCAAAAAAAGTTAAGGATCTCTTCCATACTCCATGTAGCTGTCAAAGCAATATTCTTAAAGTACATGTCTTACCATGACACTTGTTTTTGCTTTGAGGATCAAATGCACACTCCTGTGTTTAGTCTTTGGAGCTCTTTAGAACTTTCCTTTCCAGGGGAACCTCCCCTCCTTCTAAGTTCTAGCCAAACTGACCTTGTTTTTTTTCTCATATGTGACAATCTATCTCCTATCTTTGTGCCTTTGCAAAGGTTATCTCCCATGTGTGAAATGAACTTCCTCCTTACCTCTGACTCTCAGAATCCTAAGCTTCCTTCAAGTACTACCTATTTCATGAGGTCTATCCTGATTTCCCGATAGCACCTAGCATCTCATTTATGAAAATTTCCTTGCATTTACCTTATAAAAGACTACAACTTTGTATATCTCTTTATCTTTATATAATTTGACTGACATAATGCCCTCCTTAAGGGCAGGAACTATTTTATTTTTGTCTCTGTTTTCCTTGGGCCTTACACAGTGCTCTGCACTTAAAAAATGCTTGTTAATCAATTGCTTATGGGTCATACACTTATATACAGATAAGGATTGCTACAGAATCTGTATGGCTTGTGAGAGATTATTCTGACTGCCTTTTAAAAGGTTTACCATAGACCTACCTCTGTGCTAAGATTTTACTGTCTGCCCTTAGGCTGTTCCTATAATAATCAATCAATAAGCATTTATTAAATGCCTACTATGTGCCCAGCACTTTTCTAAGCACTGGGGATACAAAATGAAGCAAAAGACAGGCCTAGCCCTCAGGGAGCTTGCAGTCTAATGGGGGAGACAATCTCCAAACCAAATACTATGCTGATCTATATATAAAACACATAGGAAGTAATTAACAGATGGAAGGCATAGAATTAAGAGGGATTGGGAAAGCCTTCCTGTAGAAGGTGGGATTTTAGTTGAGACTTAAAGGAAGTTAGGGAGGTCAGTAATCAAAGTGAGGTGGGAGAGGATTACAGGCATGGGGGCAACCAGAGAAGATGCCGGGAGTGTCAGTTTGTAGAACAGCCAGGAGGCCATTGTTACTGGATGAAAGAGGTACGGATCTGAGAGTAAGGTGTAAGAAGACTGGAGAGGTAGGAGGGGACTAGGTTGTGAAGGGCTTTGAATGCCAAACAGAGGATTTTGTGTTTGCTCCTGGAGGCTATAAGGAACCACTGAAGTTTATTGAGAGTATGTGTTTGGGATGGAGTGTGGGGGTGGGAGTAGAGGTTGTGTGTATGATGTGATTGACCAGCACTTTAGGAAAATCACTTTAGTGGCTAAATGGAGGATGATTTGGAGTAGGGAGAGACTTGAGACAGGCAGACACATAAGCAGCTATTGCAGTGGACAAGGTATGAGGTGATGAGGGCCTGCACCAGGTGGTGGCAGTGTCAAAGGAGAGAACGGGATGTATTGGAGAAATGTTTGAAATAGCTGGAATATTTAGGTGGGGGTGTCAGAGGTAGTGTGGAATACAGGATGACCAACAGGTTGCAAATCCGAGGGACTGGGAAGATGGTGTTGCCCCTACAGTAGTTGCCCTATCATTATATGGAAGGTAGGAGAGGGGGGAGGGTTTACGGGGAAAGATAACGAGTTCTATTTCTTTTGGTCAGTGACAGAGTACTTGGACTCCTGGTAAGAACGTTTGCTTTCTGATAGCCAGCTATGAGACTCCTGATGACTCCAGAGACATCTTAGGTTAGTTAACATTTCCCTTATTTACCCTAAAAACCTCTTAGGTACTGAAATCATTATGGTTTTAATTTGCCCTGAGAGGCAAATAAAGTATATGTGTGATTGGTAAGGCCAGCTGAATTCTGGATGAGGTCAGCAGATGCATATGTACCAAAGATAGGGAAATGATCACAGCCCAGAATTATCCCTGTTCCTTCACTGTTCCATATCTCTGTGGTTCCCGGGGAGCAGCAGCTTTATTTGCTGCAGGCCTTAGGCTCCTTGGCTTCTCTCTGAATTTGTAATATCCATATGCCAAAAATTATGTTCCTTTTACTCACTTTTGCCTAATTATCCTTAGTAAGCTTTTTCTTACTCTTCCCATCTAATATTGCAAAGACTATTAGACTACCTGTCTGGCTTCTAATTATAATAGTACAATGAAAAGTAAGTGCATCCTAAAGATAATTCTTTTGATTCTTTTGGGGAAGCAGAGTGCGATCAGACTGTTGGTTGGGTATTACACAAAGGCACTTTTGACCATTCTGCTCCTCTTCCTGAATATCCCAGGCCCTGAAGCTAATCTGGCTCCCACTGGACTGGTTGATCTTTAGCTCATGTGTCTTGGGATTAAGTCATTTATACTCATTGTCCTTTTCCAACAATGTTCCTGGGCTCTAGTAATTGGGCTTACTATTAGCTTTGTCTATATGATCAAGCCTCTTGCTTTGTATCTCAGTCCCAGTAACTGAGTCCCTATTTTTGTTTGTTTGTTTGTTTTTGTTTTTGTGAGGCAATTGAGGTTAAGTGACTTGCCCAGGGTCACACAGCTAGTGAGTATCTTGTGTCTGAAGCCGGATTTGAACTCAGGTCCTCCTGACTCCGGGGCTGGTGCTCTATCCACTGTGCCATCTAGCTCCCCCCCTCCCCCCCATTTCTTTCCTCTGTGCTTGAGACCCTGTCTTAGTACCTTGCCCTGGAGCCCAGGTCTTGTCAGCCTGGGATCCTATTTGTTTCTACCAGTCTTCCAAGGGACTGGCGCTCTGCCCTGAACCATAGTTCCTATGGCAAAGTCCTCACTTCTGGCTGCCAGATCTCTATAATATTTATTGCTTGCCTTCTTGGACCTCTGCCTGTTGCCTGCTTCCAGGCTACTTTGAGGGCATTTGTCTTCTGCCACTGTCTTACAGACTACCATCAGATTTTTTTGAGGCCAGTTGCTTGCCTGTTGTCATACTCTTCTATCTTTCTACCTGCTGGTTGTAGCTTTTTTCTTAGGTCTACTTCTAGGACCTTCCTGGATTAGTTGTCTTGACTAGAGAGAGCTGTAATCTCAGGGATGTAGCTAGTCACTCAAAATAGTACAGATCACAACTGCTTTATGACTTCTCATCTTGTGCACCTCTTGTCCTTGTCCTACTATAAATCTTCCATAGGTGTTTCATCCAGTGTGTTGAAGGTATTCCTCTAGCTAGCTATCTTGACCTTAAGTGGACACCAGTGGAGCTTGCAGGCCTCACAGGTTGTACTTTGCTCTTAAAATATGATTGACTCATCTCCTTTTTTGGTCATATATCATTCTGACAATATCCTTTATGCCACTTGTCCATTTCTTGGTTGGTGATAATGTTGCAGCCCTTGACCACCATGTACCTCACCATTGCTTTTTGGATGACCTGAAGCTTTAATTATTTAGAGAGTATAGTGTTCTATGATTTGCAACCATACAGCATTATTGGAAGAATACTGATGTTAAAAATGCTGGCCTTTGTTTCAAGAAGAGAGGGTGCCTTGTGATTTCCAGACCTGGTCTGTCTTGAACTCCTCCAGGCTCATATCATCAACTGCCTATTGGATGAAACTGGATGTCTCAGAGGCATCTCAAACTCAACATGTGTAAAACAGGACTCATCTTTATGCGTAAACCCGCTTGTCTTCTGAACTTGGTCATTTCTATTGAAGGCACTACCATCCTTCCAGCCAACCAAATTCACAGCTTCAGTATTGTCTTGATTAATCATTCTTTCTATTTCTAGCTCCATAACATCTCTTTCATCTGTCCACCTCTTTCTAACCACAGAGCCACTATCCTAGTTCAAGCCCTCATCATCCTTTGCCTGGACTATTGCAGTAGCTTCCTTATTTTCTTTCCTTTCCTTAAGACTGCCTCAAATCTCTCCCCGCTCCAGCCCATCTTCCAAACAGCTGCCAAGTGATTTTTCTGAATTGTAGGTCTGTTCTGATCATGTCCTTTCTTCTCAAACTCCAGGGGCTCCCTGTTATTTTTAGGATCAAATACAAATTTCTGTTTGGTCTTCAGAGGCTTCACAGCCTGTCCATATCTTGTCTTTCCAGCCTTGCTAAGCCTTTGCTGTGCTCTAGTCAGACTGGCCTCATTACTCTTCCTCATATGTGGTATTCCCATTTTCCTCTTCCCTGTTCCCCGTGCCTGGAATGTACTCCCTCTTCCTTCTCCCTTTCAGAGTCCCTAGGCTCCTTCAAAGACTTAGCTCCAGCACTACCTTCTACCTTGTGCAGGAAACCATTCCTGAACTCAGCTGCTGTTACTTTGCCCACATCATTGCGTTTCTGTTTTGTACAGACTTTTGTTGTACAGGTTGTCTCCTTTGATAGAATGTAAATTCCTTAAAGTCAGGAACTGTTTAACTTTTGAGTCTCCCTCCAGTACCTGGCACAATGCCTGGCACATAGTATATGCTTAATAAATTACTTCATTGGGGGCAGCTATGTGGCGCAGTGGGCAGAGCACCGGCCCTGAAGTCAGGAGGACTTGAGTTCAAATCTGGCCTCAGACCAAACACTTGACACTTATTAGCTGTGTGACCCTGGACAAGTCACTTAACCCCAATTGCCTCCCCCCCAAAAAATTACTTCATTGGTGTTAGGGAGCTCCCTGTATAGAAATCCTACTAATGTAGATGTGTAATTGTGAAGCTTATGGACTTAGTCCTGGAACACTGAGAGATTCAGTGAATGAGTCTGGTCACACATGTACCTGAGAGTTAAGGACTGTTAAGGGGTCCCCTGAACTTTTTTTTTTTGAATTGCCATATTTTCCAGAAACACTGGACCCATCTGCAGGAGACCCCAAATGAGTCAAAGATGAACCCCTGCCTCCAGCTGACATAATTTGTTGTTTGCATCCTGAACTGGACTTCCTGTATGTACAGGCACCAGACAGCCTGCGCTAGGCTTGTGCAGCTGGGACCCTTGCAGGAGACCATCATTATCTTCATGGTCTAGCAGTTCCCAAGGGGAAAAAATGTGGCTTTTGCTGTTGCCTTGCTTTTCCCCTTTGGGAGGGGTTTTGTCCTTTTCTCAACTTTACTGTACCTTTCCCCTCACATGCCACACCCCTTTAGGTGGAGATTCTGGTATCTCCTCTTTTCTTTATCCTGGTGTTATGAAAATGCAAACTTCTGTATGAAAATTCAAAGTTCTGTGAACTCTTTGTGTTCTACATGCATGTTCATTTTTCTTGTAGTAAACCTAGTTTTCACATAAGTTTTGTGTAGTTGTGATTGCCGGTTGACATGAGGCAAGACCCAAACCTAGGTCATCTGGACTTTGAGACCAGTTCTCTATGCATAGCGCCCTGCTGCCTTTCTTACAATCTTCTTTAGACTACCAGGAAGGTAGTTGTTTCTTCTTCTTCTTCTTCTTCTTCTTCTTCTTCTTTTTTTCTGTTGTGTTTTTAGTTATTTAAAAATACACTCTTACCTGTTTCATAAGTCACATGTTTGATGCCTATGCTCCAGAGACACGAGGGGAAAAGTGAAGGTAGAGTCTTCAAGCTTCCTTGAGAGATGAGTTCTTCCTTTATTTGCTTTCTTCTGAAGGGTTCTTCTTTTGATGCCATTGCCCAAGGTAACCAGAAAAGTCGTGTCCACCTTTTATAGCATATCTCTTAAGTAGATAGGGCTCATCTTCTCCTCTGTTTCTTAACTGTTCCCCTTAATGGCATGCTAAGTTAGATTAGTGTTCAAACCTGTTTACCGTTGGCGAAAGGGAGCGAAAGGACGTGAAAGGAAGTAGCTGACAAATTGTTGGTGCATATCTAAGTTCCTTATCCTATGTGAGCTGTGTTGGTAAGTTTCTGGTCATGCTCACTTGGTCCTCTTTTTGCCTAGCATTAGCACCAGTTTCAGTAATACTTGTGACCTCCTTCCTTACTAATTTGTCTGACTGGATACCCCGTAACACCCTTTTTCTTTCTCCCTGGTGTCTGAGCCAACTTCCCTCCAGTTGGTTGTGCTAGCCAAATTTTCACAGGTTTAACTCTTGTGAACAGGATTATCTTTGTGCAAGGACTATGGCTTCTAATTAGATATTCCTGTTTTTTACACTGGTAAGATTGTTAATTTAATGTGTTTGCATGGGAGAGAATTAAATATTATTATTCCCTCTCTCCCATTTCTTTTCTCCCAAACCCAATTGGAAGAGGCATACTACTAAAAAGATGGAAGCTATATAACTGTGACCTTATGGATAATTTTAGAATCCATGATTTCTTCCCCCCTCCCCAACGATGTCTTTGATAGGGGTGTTTTTTCTGCAGTTGCTGATCATTACCTTTCTATGCTTAGTAGACATCTTTTGTGAGTTGCTGTGGTCAAAAAAATTAGTCTTTTTGTGGTTATCCTTTTATTGATAAGCTTCTTTAAACTTAGTTAACCTGGTCCTTGGACAGCAAACAGAGTTGATGATATAAATGAATATTTGGCTTATTATAGGAAGTCTTTCCAGCTGGACTTGCCAAAGCTTATGTTCCCTTGGCATATGTTTCAACGACTCAGGGTTACCTTCGTGATATAATGAGACGTAAAAAACTGTAGTGGAGTCCTTTTCTTCTCATCTTTTGAAAATCTGTTAATGTCCCCAAACATTCCTAGGTTATGAAACAAATATTTTGCTGATTGTTTTGACTTTGCAATGGAAATTAGAACTTCAGGATTAACTAAGAAAGTGGTAACATATCCTTGTTATCCTAACCATAACTTGGGATAGACAGGTATTGCAAATGAGTTAAAGTGGTAATGGCAAGGTCTTGCCACAGTTTTCTTGTTACTCTAGAGCCCCAGGGAGGATAGAGTGTTGTTTTTAGACTGAGTCAGTTGAATTCTTCTGTTGTTTTGCCTGCATTCAGCCTCTGCTCTAGTATTTCCCAACTCTCTTCATTCTGTAACATTTCTAGATGTCTAAAGTTTTTATAATGTCTTATGGACTGTGGTTGGTGGTAGTCACTTGAAAAAAGGTGTTTCGTCTGCTATCTACTGCAGACAATAGCGAATTGGGAGAGTTATATCTTGAATAAAGTAAAGGAGAGAAAGGAAAGTCTGCTAGGATGGGGGAAAAAAAGAACAAGGAAGAAATTTTAGGAAGAATATTATAATGTAGTACCAAATTCTGTTAAACCAATGAGCCATTCATACTAGTATTCTTTCTCTTGATTATGGTAGCAGGGAATGTATTATGAAAGGATTGCTTGGTAGAATGTCAGTCTAGGTTTAGGAGCATGTGATGGCTAGGTTCTCTTTACTGTAATTACTAGAGCTCTTGAGACTCAGGCCTTAGAAATGTGTCTCTTTTGCTTATCTCCTGCACCTCCTCAGTAGCAATTTGTCTACAGCAGCATCTTCTCAAACTACATATTATTGAAAGCTGCTTTACTCCAGGTAAGATGATATAAAAGGATTAAAAACTACAGTCAAACTCCTTAGTTATGCGGGAGATTCTCTTGCTGAAAAATGTGATGCCACTTGAAAATGCATAATTGAAAGCACTAGGTCTATGGTTCTATGTGGTCTGAGGCAATAATTTAAGGGCATCTCTCTACTGGGTTTCAGGAGAAAGGATGAGGATGGGGAAAAAGGTATCAAAAGGTAGGAGAATACCTTGGGTAGTCTCTGGACCATTTCCCTACTCCATGAGAACAGAGAGGGATTGTGGTCATGGAATGTTTAAACTGGAAGACTCAAAGGCCCTGATGTGTCCAGCTCCTTCATTTTGTCATAGAAAACAGAGACTGGAAGAGGAGAATCCACTTGTCCAAGGCTGCACAACTAGTTGGTGGTAGAACTGGGATGAGACTATGTTCTACTGACCCTTGCTCTATTACTTTTTCATCCCAGGGATAGCAAAAATGTCTGTTCTATTTATAATTCCTCATTTACTATAATAATGCAATGTTCAAGTTATTTAAACAAAAACGAACTTTTGCTTTGTTTTGATTAATTATAAAGGATGTTCCTTTGAAATGATTCTTCACTTTGGAAAATGGGGCCCAAGAGGGAGGGGAACCCTATGGTCCCCAACGAATTTTAGTCCTGGCAGTCAGGACTAAATGTTAGGGAAGTAGTTTTCGAAGACCCTGATTAAGTCAGTGGCAAGCCCCTTGTTAAAAAGTATTTCCTATACATACTCTACCAATTAGGTACTTGTTGGGCTAGCAAACTTCATTTAAAATGCATATTACAAAAAGAAGAGGAACTATATTTGGAAATGAATGTGATGTTAAAATAAAAGGCATCAGTAAAAACCAGAAAACATTTTAAAAATACATATATCTCCATGGTGGTTAAGTACAAAATCTAAAAGCTCTTCTGGAATGGGAGTTTTGGCTATTGAGAGGGAGGAAAAAAGTTGTGGACAGGTAATTTTGGAGTGTGAAGCATTTAAGAAATTTGCTGGCATGTGTGTAGTGGAAGGTTTGGGATCAGAAAACAGTAGGAGGATGTTGGGTGTCTAGGTACTAGAGAAAGAACACTAGGAGAGGAGAGGGAAGTTCATAAAGCTTGATGGGAAGTAGCCAACTGTTTTGGACATAGTATTTTGCCTACAGCCTGTTGTGTCACTCCTTGACTACACACCATGGAAAATGGAATTTTGGTGTAGGTTTTAAATGCTTGGAATACAATAGAAATGTGAAACTATCTTGTGAATTGAGTCATGAAACATTACACTACATACAAAGTGACTACGTGTGTGTAAATCAAAGGAAATCTTTAATTGGAGGTCTGACCATATAGGGAGGGAATTAATTACTGATATTATAAGGATAGAAATTAGTTCAGCTTTGTCTAGCTTAGGAAACAAACCTCATATCTTCACCTGGATACATCTTTGTCCATCTACTGTGTGCCCAGCATAACTTTGTCTTTTGTCTCTTGATACAACTAGGATGAGAAGGGGAGCATTCAACTGGGAAAAATTTGAATCAGCTATTTCTTTCAACAAACAATTCTAGGGGGCAGCCAGGCGGCTCGGTGGATAGAGCTCTGGCCTTGGAGTCAGGAGGACCTGAGTTCAAATCCGGCCTCAGACACTTGACACTTAATAGCTGTATGACCCTGGGCAAGTCACTTAACCCCGATTGTCTCACCAAAAAAAAAAAAAAAAAAAAAAGAGCAAAAACAAAACAAAAAACAAACAATTCTTAAAAAAAAATTGAAAATGTATTAACAATATGTGAAAGAATGCTAGTAGTTATTAATAAGGAGAATGCAAATCAAAGCAGTTCTGAGGTTTTACCTCACACCCAGCAAATTAGCAAATGTGATAAAAGTTGGCAATCATTAATATAGGAGGGGTTATGGAAAAAGTCACACAAATGCACCGTTGGTGGAGCTCTCTATTGGTCCAGTCCTTCTAGAAAGCAATTTGGGATTGTTTATTTTCCTTTGAAATAGTTTAGAATCTTAGAATTTTAGAGCTGGGAAAAACCTTAAAGGCATATGACAGTAAAGCTAGGTGGGGTTTTAACCAAAATCTAAATAACCTTCTGAGTTTGCCAATAAAGAAACTATTGTGCCCAAGATTACATAATGAAAAGACCTGGGTTCAGATGAAGACTGCCACTTTCTGGCTATATGATCTTAGGCAAATAACAAAAGATTTCTGATCATCTCTTTCTACATCTGTAAAGAAGAAGAATGATACTCAAGACACAAGAACTGGTTGTGGAACACTTATATTGGTCTATTGAACCCACAGAGTCAGAAGCCATTCTGCCATCAACATTGCCTGTTCACAAATAGACCAGAAAAACAAAAGACTCCATCTTGTTACACCTTTGAAATATAAATTAATAGCTCCTGAACTATTTTAAAGAATTGTGTCCTGTTATCTCCTTTTCATTTCTGATTGTAACTTTTGCATAACTAAGTGGTTCCATTGACTGTCATGATTTGTTATTTCTCTTTGTGAGAAGTGTATTTAAAAATATGTTGGCTAGTTCCCAGTGGGTTATTTACTTTGTTTGTTGTGGTTGTTTTGCATTTACCTTCAATTTTGTTCTCTTTCTTCAGTAACTTATGTTATGGATTGATTTTGTTTCTTCACTCCTGGCAGAATGTAGAATTTAGTTGTGTTCTTCTACTGTTTGCCTTTACTCTAAAGTTTAGATTTACAGATTCAGTCATATAAAGGTTGAATGTTTGTCACTAGTTTGGATGACTTGCGTATACTTGCATAGCTGGACCGGCTAACTCTTAGTAGACATGCTCAACTGGAAGAAAAAAGATATGTAGCCCAGATCTATTTAATTAAACTTTTTAAAAATAAAAATATAACTTTATTTAAAATAGCATAGATATTGATTTATAGTTTCTACTTTTAAAAAACATGATACACAATTTAGAGAAAGCTTAAATATGTAGTTGTCAGATATCTTACTTGCTTAAATCCAGCTATTATTAATCACTGCTTAGTTTAACTCTGATTTTTCTTAGTAAGTCTAAGTAGAAAATTTTCACTCACTCCGACCCATTTCTTAGAATTTGATGCTGTGGAGGGTTTATATCCAGTTTAAGCTCATACCCTGGATACTAGGTATCAGCTCTACAATTAAAAATCCTTACAATACGTTCTACTGTTTAATAGCCAAGATTGTCCTGCTGTTCTCTTTAATTTACTTAGTAACTGATCATTATCTCTAATTGTTCTTTGCTTATCCTAGGAACCTCAAGTCTCTGTATTATCTTTGCAGCAAGAAAGCCACCTTTCTCTATACAGCTTTGCTATTCTCTCTACCCTTCCATTTTCTTGTGTCTTAGAGAAAATTGGGGAAAAAATAGGTTCATACCTCACTTGTACATGGCTCCGCAAGATGGTCTTTTCCCAACATTATTACATGTTGTACTTCTGAAGCTTCCTAATTAGAAAATTATTTTCCTACATTCTGTGAGAGCTCCTGAGCAAGCAATTAATTATTCTTTAAATTTAAATGTGTTCTTTAAAACCTGAAGGAAAAAAATATGTCAGGACTATAGGATTGGCATCACATAAATCTTTCTTTGGCCTTATCCTCATCATAGCCCCTGCCCCACTTTGTTCTCCCTAATTCAAGTAGATTTTTCATCTTAAATTTGGTCTTAAAATACATGATGCTGAAATGAATGCAGGAAAAAAAAAGGCTTCTTTTTAAACTGCTGCAGATTTGAGCCAGCTGGCCTTGTGGCTGGTGTAAATGTGGATCATAGTCATTTGTCCCCGTGGGACAAAGGTTCCCTCCATATGAACAGCTCCATGGCCTCTCTTTTTCATTTTCAATGTTATTATTAATGCTTTTCTTTTTTTTTTATGTTACTATCACTTTCTACTGATTCCTTCCTCTTTGCCCAATAGCTGCAATAAATAAGTATAATGAAGCAAAACAAATAACCACATGGATCATATCTGAAAAATCTCTTCCAGTAATTCACCACTTTGCTCTCAAAAGGCAGGCCCTGCCCTAAAGAACTGATTGCTTACTGTGTTAATCTCTTGTTTTTGTCTTATTTTGTCACCATTGTGTAAATTGTTCTTAGTTCTACATCAGTTCATAAAGGTCTTGTCAAGTTTTATTCTTCCTTATAGTGAAAAAATGTTCTATTCCATTCATATGGCCTACTTTGTTCAGACATTCACTTTGTTTCCAGTTCTTTCATAGCTTTTCTTCTTAAAATCGTGCTAAAACAGACACAGTTTCTTTCATTGGAGAGATTTTTAAAGCTTAATTTTGTTTCTTTTCATTTAACAAAAATTATTTTCTATTTCTTTCACTTCTCCTTCCCCCCCCACCTTGAATAAAAAAAGAGAAAAACTAAACCCTTATAACAAGTGTGCAGAGGCAAGTAAAACAAATCCCCTCATTGGCTCTGTCCAGAAATTTGTCATGCTGCACCTGGAGTCGATCACCTTTGTGTCAGGAGGTAGGTAGCATGCTTCATCATTGGTCCTCAGGAATCATACTCGGTCATTGGTTTGATGAGAGTTCTTAAGTGTTTCAAAATGATTTGTCTTTACAGTGTTGTCATGTACATTTTATTCTGGTTCTGCACATTTCACCCTCTAGGGGGTGTGGTGGATAGAGGACTGGGCCTGGGTTGAGGAAGTTTTGAATTCAAATTTAGTTTTCGGCACTAACCAGCTGTATGACCTTGGGCAAGTCACTTAACCTCAGTGTCCTCATCTGTAAAGTGGGGACAGTAATAGTATCTATCTTTCAGGGTTGTTGTGAAGCTCAAATGAGATAATATTTGTAATGTGCTTTTAGCACAGTGCCTGGCATATAGTAGGTGTTATCTAAATGCTGGCCATTATTATTAGAAAGTAGGTGCTTGATAAATGTTTAATGACTAATACACAAATCTTCCCAGGTTTCTTTGAACCTTTTTGCCATTTCTTAGAGTGCAATGGTATTCTCTTAGATTCATGTACCATCATTTGTTCAGTCGTTCCCCAGTTAATGGGCACTTCCTTGGTTTTCAGTTCTTTGCCACCACAAAAAGAACTGCTATAAATGTTTTTGTCCACCTATGTCAATTTCTTCTTCCTTTGTTCTCTTTAAAGTATAGTTCTGGTGATAGGGTATGATCTATTGTTAAGTAACTTTTAGATCAGAGTTTGAAATCATTTTCCAGAAAAGCTAGACCAATATGCAACTCTACCAACAGTGTGTTAATGTGCCTGTTTTCCCTCAGCTTCTGCAGTATTTATCATTTTCCTCTTTTGTCAGCTTTGCCGGTATTATGTGTGAGGGGGACTCCCAAAGTTGCTTTAATTTTCATTTTTTTAACTAATTATTGGTGATTTGAAGTAGTTTTTCACATAGCTATGGTTAGCTTGGATTACTTTCTTAGAAATCTACCCTTTCATATCTTTTGACATTTATCCATTGAGGAATGCCTTTTAAAAATTTGAATCAGTTCCTTATGTATCTTGGAAATGAGCCCTTTATCAGAAAAATTTGCTACAGAGATTTTTTTTTTCCCAGTTAACTGTTTCCATTCTAATTTTAGCTTAGGTACATTGATTTTATTTGTGCAAAAACTCTTAAATTTTATGTCATCAGAATTTTCCATTTTTTTTTTATCTTTTTTTTGGTGAGGCAGTTGGGGTTAAGTGACTTGCCCAAGGTCCCACAGCTAGTCCATGTCAAATGTTTAGTCTGAGGCTGGATTTGAACTCAGGTCCTCCTGACTTCAGGGCTGATGCTCTATCCACTGCATCACCTAGCTGCCCCCAAGAATTTTCCATTTTATTTTCTATGATGTTCTCTATTCCTATTTAGTCATAAACTCTTCCTCATCCATGTATCTGAAATGCAATTTCTACCTTGTTCCCTTAATTTGTTTATGATGTCACCCTTTATATCTAAATTATGTATCCATTTGGAATTTTCCTTAATATAAGGTGTGAGATGCTAGTCTATGCCTAGTTTCTGCCACATTACTTCCCAGTTTTCCCAGCATTTTTTGTTGAATAGTGAGTTCTTAGCCCCAGTAGCTGAGATCTTTGGGTTTATCAAATACTAGACTACTGAGCATGGACAAATTTTTAAAAGTCCAAGTCCGGGATCACAGATTTAGAAGTGAAAGGTATCATCTAGTCTAATTCCTTCATTTTACTGGTGAGAAAAATGAGGTTTAGAAAAGGAAAGGGACTTGTTACATAGGCAGGAAAACTGAGATTTGAAGTTAGGACCTCCAACTACAAATATAGTGTTCATCTATATTGTAATGCCTCGCAAGTCTTTCCAGAACTGTATACTCTGATTAGTCCTGAAAACTCGAGACCTCGTTTGTGTGTGTGTTATGTACACATATACACACACAGATATATATATATATAGTCATTTTGTTACTTATTTCTGTAACCTTTTACCTACAAAACATTTTGAATGAAACCAGAGGGATTAAGAATTTCTACTTAGTGGGGAAAAAAAAGTACCCCAGAATGTGCTACTGTGAAGGTAATTTGTTGAATAAGAATAGCAAATTACATTAAACAAATTCTTTTAGTATTGAACTTAGGTGATAATGTAATTAGCTATGTAATTTTTTTGGTTGGGTCCCCTAATTTTATTGATGTTTGGAGTTCCTCTGAAGGAAATACGTTTTCCCAATGCAGATCTGCAACTTCAGTCAGTCTTGGTAGTTTTATAAAGTGAAGTAATTTGCCTGGTTGTTACAGCCAGTGTGCATTTGAAGCAGGACTTTAAACCCAGATCATTCTGACTCGAAGCCAAGTTCTTACCCACTATGTCACATCATACTGATATAATTAATAAGAATAAATTAGCAGGTGATAGCAATAGTTGGTTTTAAAATAAGAATTAGACTTTTTCTTAAGAAGATGCCAAATCATAAATTTTCTTAAGGGTAGAGTCATGCACATCTCTGGAGTGAATGATTTATTTCATATTGGAATTCGAGTCTTCTTGAGAGAACAGGAAAATGTGGTATGAGTGCCCTTCAGTTCAGTCTCAGTCTTAACAACCTTCCTTTTGGATTCAGGATCCATTTTAAAAGTAAATATATTTTCCCCCAGCTTCTCTTTCCCTAGGAAACTCGTAAAAATGGAGTTGTTGTCTTTTTATTACTCAATCTCAACGAGTGGTTGTTTGCTAGTTCTAGATAGATGTTCTAGTGTCAGTATCTAGAGTGATCCCTATCACTGAAGCAAACACTAATTTCATTCTTTGTTTGTATTACAGCTGGCATCCAGCATCCAGTCATGGGGGACATGAAAACCCCAGATTTTGATGACCTTTTGGCCGCTTTTGACATCCCAGACCCAACCAGCCTTGATGCCAAGGAGACAATCCAGGCCACCAGTGAAGATAGTGAGAGTCCTCTGAAACCAGCAGGAATGTGTATGGATGAAAGTGTGTCCTTGACCCATTCAGGGTCAGCTCCTGATGCCCCAGCTGTGAGTGTCATTGTTAAGAACACCAGTCGTCAAGAATCCTTTGAAGCAGAGAAAGGTCACGTTAGCCCCAGCCTTTTACATAATGGATTCCGGGGTCCTGAACTTCCTTCAGATCCCCATGGCCTGGGACACAACTATGGGAAATTTGATTCTAGTTTTATGAATGGAGATAATGGTAGGAGTTACTCTGACAAGTTAGACCCACCCAAGTCAGAGCCTTTACCAACATTTAGCCAGTTCAGCCCAATCTCCAGTCCAGAGCCGGATGATACTCTCAAAGACAATGGGTTTGGAGAGAAACAGAAGCATTCTGAAAGCCCTTACTTCCCCCCACCATCTGTATACATCTCCACAGGGAGTTCAGCCCTGGAGGTGCTTGGGAAGTTTCCTGTTCCAGAACTGAGTATGTTTGATCACTATTGCAAGAAAGAAGAAAAGATGGAGCTCCAGGACCACGAGGAAAGTGATCTGGTTGCTAGCGAGAAGGAACATGATCACAGCATTGAGAAAGTGGTAGAATGTAAGAAGGAATTGGTAGATGAAGATGAGTTCTTTGGAGAAGCTCTGGCATTCAATAATGTCCCTGGCAATAAAACCGGGGACTCCAAAAGTCTTGTCCCTGAGCTCAGCATTTGCTCATCAGTTCCTCCACGACAGCGCCTTAAACCAGCTCATTCTAAGTTGTCCTCTTGTGTTGCAGCTTTGGTGGCCCTTCAGGCCAAAAAAGTGGCTGGTATTTCAAAGGACGATAAGGCTAGTATTACAAAAGAGCATTTAGGGCCTCTTAGAGAAGGCTCTAAGGGTAGCCCCAAAATGCCCAAATCACCAAAGAGTCCCAGAAGCCCAACAGAGACCACAAAAAAAAGCATCAAGCCTCCAGACAGCCCTCGGAGTATCTGCAGTGACAGCAGTGGCAAAGGATCCCCATCTGTGGCAGCCAGCTCCCCACCAGCAATTCCCAAAGTGAGAATCAAAACCATTAAGACGTCATCAGGGGAAATTAAGAGAACTGTCACAAGCATTTTGCCAGACCCAGATGATCTGAGTAAGTCTCCGGTTGGGTCCCCCATGGGCAGTGCCACTGCAGAGGATACTAGTGTTAGATTCTCTCCATTGGTGGCACCAAGGGACTTGCCAGAGTGTGAGACCTGTAGTATATCTACCCAGACTGCAGATGACCTTTTTTCAGGGTCTGTTGTGGATGCAAAGAGCCCCCAGGATGATGGGAAAGGAGATGAAAGCATGAGCAAGCCCAACGAAACTCCATCACCTTGCCTCAACTCTAGTAACAGAGTTACGAAGGTGACACCTGTGGTCCCTCAGCCGAACAAGAAGCAGCAGCAGCAAAACCTGACAGTGCCAGCGTCTCCTGTGGCCCCTGCCAACCTCCTCCCCAAAGCTGTGCATCTGGCAAACCTGAATTTGGTCCCCCATAGTGTTGCTGCATCTGTCACCGCCAAGTCATCTGTGCAGAGGCGGAGCCAATCCCAGCTAACACAGATGTCAGTGTCTCTTGTCCACCAGGTGAAAAAGGCTGCTCCCGTGGTTGTGGAGGTCTTTAATAAAGTTCTCCATGGTGCCAATCCTGTGCCCATATATGCCCCAAACCTCAGTCCCCCTGCTGACAGCAAGATTCGATTGCCATCCACTGGGTATTCCTGCCTGGAGTGTGGGGATGCATTTGCCTTAGAGAAGAGCCTGAGCCAGCACTATGGCCGGCGGAGTGTCCACATTGAGGTTCTGTGTACCCAGTGCTCTAAGACCTTGCTCTTCTACAACAGGTGCAGCCTGTTAAAACATGCCCGTGACCATAAGAGCAAGGGACTTGTTATGCAGTGCTCCCAGCTGCTCATGAAACCCATCTCTGCAGACCAAATGTTTTCACAGCCCCCTGCAAACTCCCCAGCACCAGCACCCCAGCCTCTCCCTGCCTCTCCTAAAGCCAGTCCGGTTCCTGGGAGCGTCAACCCTTCCGCCCCTGCAATGCCGCTCTACCCAGATCCGTTAAGACTTGTCCGGTATGGGGTCAAGTGTCTTGAATGTAACAAGCAAGTACAGGATTATATAGCCCTGGCTTCTCATTACCAGAGGACGGCCGAGGAGACTGAGGGGCTGGTAAGTGAGCTCCACAAATTAGGCTTCCTGGCTCATCTGCAATAACAGCGTGAAGAAAATCTGCAGTAACAAGTAGATGGGCATGTAATCTTGTTTTATGAACCCTTGGGAAGAAAACCAAGGCTTTAGAATGATGGGTCCTAATGTGATTGGCTTTTATTGGGAAAAGTCACCTCTGTGTGATTGAGGAACATCCCTGGAGTAAATTACAAGTATAGGTTGGTTGGCTGTTTCTATCCTACTTAATTAATATTAATAGTTCTGCTCCACTCCGGGACAGTTTTTGATGTGATAGGGACAGTATCTTGGGCATGCCTCACTAGCCAAGAACCAGCATGGAACTTCTTTGCTGTAGGGACCACCCATCTCACCTCAGCTACGTTTGCTGCATTTTCCCCCCTCAGCCCATGATTGCAATAATCTGTCAACCTCATAATGAAAATCTCATTCTTTTGTCTTCTAGCTTTGTAGTGGATGTGCCTCTTTTTCAGAGAAGGGAGCACCTTAGTCTAATGTGAATGCTGATGGAATTTGTGTAAATAAACTGTTGCTTTCTGAGTTCTGAGCCAAAGGCTTTTTCAGGCTGTTTTTCTTCACTGTGGTCTGAGCAAATTATCTTCCCATTTTACCCACGGAAGCAGTGCTCTGTCACCTTTTTCACATTCTTAGTTGTCCTTGATGTAGGGGAGAGAAGCTCTTTGAGTGACAATGAGTTCATTACTGTGATACCCTATCACAGGCATCTCTGTGAAGCAGAGTGTGTATCATTGTGTGTGTAGGTAATCAGCCATTTGCATTTTTTTTTTCCTTTATTCCTTCTCACTGGGGCATGGCTCCCCTCCATTCCTTAGCTAGGGTTCACCTTACACTTTGAGCTGAGGTTAGTGTATCCCAGGAGCAAAGATAAGATAAAGCTATTTCTTCTTCATCCCATAACAATCTGTTCCAAAATACTTACTAAACTTCCCTGGTTTTTTGAGTGGAAGCAAAGGTTCCTGGGACAGCCAGTACAAAGTGTTCATTGGGGGGGGGGAGGGTAGAAGGGAGAGAAGTAATTATAGTAAAGCCATATTGATCTGATACCTAGATCTTTCATTTCTTCTACTTTTTTCCTCTCCCAGATATTTAGCAGACATATTTCTGGTCTCCCACTATTACAGTAAATACTCATTTATTATTTATTTAGTCCCAGGTAGATTGCATACAGAGACAAAAATAAAACAATTCCTGCACTCAAGGAGTTTACAGTATGCTGGAGAGTTATAGCCCATCTATGATAAACATAATATAAAAAAATGTAGGGGGGGAGTAAGAGTAGTAACTAGTGAGATCTGGGAAGGCCCTATAAAAGGGACACCTGAATTGAATATTGAAGGGAAAGGTGGACATTCAGGAATTCATCCCAGCTGTGGGTAATATTTTCCAGCCTGATACTTATTGTACATACTCTCCCTCCTCTGCCCATCATTAATCTTTCTATATTCAAAGGAAGGGAAGATTCCGTCTCTGGAACTGAAGGCTCAAGCTGATAGGTATTAGCCTTGGGTTTTATCAAAGAATGTCTTAGTTCCAGATCAGATGGTCAGAATACTTAGGTAAGGATTTAGGCCCAGCTTTGGAGGCAGGAATAGGTTGGTACCTCTTTCTTCCATTCTGGGGGCTTCCAAATGATCAGAATGTAATTCTTCCAAGAGTGAATCCATAAGTGATCTCTGCTATTTTTTGTTTTCCCTAAAACTCAAAAGCATCTACACTGGACAGGGATATTAGTAAATTAGTTTTCTAATTGTCTTGTATGCCGAGAATAGTTGATCCTTTGCCACTTCAACTACTGTTTCTCTTCGTGGTTCTTTGGCTAGGCCATATCTATGTCCGTTCTTCTACCTGGAAGGATAGAGAGTAGGATGATCACGCTGGCCCCAGTACAACTTCAGTGAGTTGTCTGTAGTCTTTGTGGTTGAATTGGGTAGCTTCAAGATGTTCCGACTATTTCTTCAAGCTTGTGTGAGGAAATCAGATTCAGGGAATCTTTTGGGGGAGAAATGGTACTCAAACAATGGAAACTAGAAAGGCCCTTGGGTTTAGAAGAGGCTAATAGAGAGTCTGAAGAGAGGGAATAAGTCAAGCAGTCAATATACTGATTATCTACTCTGTTGTAAGGCCCTGAAGGTCAGGCCAGACAAGGAGCTCGGGGGATGAGACATAAGGGCACTAAGGTCTAAAGAATCACTTTCTCTCTAATGTTGTAGTTGGAAGGGATTTCAGTAGCTCTCTCATCTAACCCATATCTGAAAAAAAAAAAAATACTCAATACAACCCACCGAACAAATTATCCTCCAGTCTTTGTTGAAAGCTTCCAAACCACAGCCTGTTTGACTTTTGAGGTGTTCTAATTGTTAGGAAGCGTTTTCCTGACATCAGACCAAATCTGCCTCTTTGTTCCTGGTTCTGGGGAGTTCTGAGGCTAAGGAGAAGTTGCATTCCTCTTACACATGGGTCTTTCCAGACTTTGATGACAGCTAGTATGTCCTCTCAGAATCTTCTTCTCTGTAGGCGAAACATCCCCATTTCCCTCAGCTCTTCCTCAGGTGACACGGACTGGAATTTCTGCAGTACTGCAGTTACCCTTCATATATTCTTTAGCTTATCAGGGCAGCGTTCAGAGCTGAACACAGCACTCTAGATCAGTGGGATCAATCTCAAAGAGAAACAAGGGCCGCATATTGACTTAGAAAACCACAAGTTAACATTATCTATGCCCTATTTCCATTACATTTTAACCTAGTTAGGGCCACTTGAGAGTGTTGTGGGCCTGGTGTTTGACCCTTTTGCTGTAGATACTGTCTGACCTGGGCAGAATACTCTGGGACTTTCACTTTCTTTTTCTTGGATGATATGGCTTTCAATGCAGTCTTATATTGAATAGCTTTTTGGTTTGGCACAGCACACTGTTGACTTATTGAATAATAATAATGATAGCTAACATTTATATGGTGCTTACTGTGTACCAGGCATTGTGTTAAGGGCTTTATAAATATTTTCTCGTTTGATCCTTACAACAACCCAGGGAAGGTAGGTACCATTATTATGCCCCTTTGACAGATCAAGAAATTGAGGCAGACAGATGTTAAGTGACTTGCCTAGGGTCACACAGCTAGTGTTTGGGGTTGGATTTGAACTCAAGTCCCCTTGACTCCAGGCCTACTACTCTTTCCACTGTACTGCCTAGGTGCTCAGTTTGCTCTCTGCTAAAAACTCCTAACCTTTTTTTCTGACAAATTGCTGTCTAGCCATGGCTTCCTCATCTTGTGCTTTTGAAATCAGTTTGAGGCCTTACATGATCCCATTGAAGCTCTACTAGATTCAGCCCAGTGTCCTAGCCTGTCATGGTCTTTTTGGATCCTTATTCTGTTATCCAGTGTGTTAAGCATCTCATAAATTTACTATCCACGCCTTTATTGAAGACACTGCTAAAAATGCTTTTAAAAAAGCGCAGGGCCAAGCACAGATCTCTGGGACACTACCATGTTAACCTACTCCCAAGCTGACATTGATCTATCAATGACCACAGTTTGAGTCCAGACATTCAACCAGTTTCAGATGTGTCTGATTGTACTATCGTTTAGCACACATCTCTTTGTTTTTTTCATAAGAATAGCATGAGATGTTTTATAAAGTGCTTAGCTGAAATGTCCACAGTATTCTCTTGATCTATCAGTTTAGTGTGTGTCGAAGCGATCCAGTTAGGTGTCAGGTTCAGCACAGTGCCTCAGATCTTTATGAAATCCAACAGAAAAAACAAGAGGTTTAGGAATGACTTTTCTCTGTGCTAAGTGGGAAGAAAATCTTGCTCTCCAGAAGGCCAGGCTACTCTTTAAATGTTATTGGTGTCTTTTTTCTTTTTTTTTGCCTAGGCAATGGGATAAAGTGACTTGCCCAGGGTCACACAGTGTTATGTGTCTGAGGCCACATTTAAACTCAGGTCCTCCTGAGTCCAGGGCCAGTGCTCTATCCACTGCGCCACCTAGCTGCCTCAGTATGTTTTGTTTTTACATTATCTTTATTCAGCTACTCTTAAGGGAAGTACAGTCTAGTTTTATCCTTGATCAATAAGTCAGGGGCACAATTAAAAGACAAGAGAAGAAATTTTGAGCTTGGCCTATGAGTGGCAAATCCAGGTAGACCAACTCACTATTTTGTTATTTTGTCTCAGATGGTGTCAAAACCTATTCATTGAAACTGGAACATGAGCTCTCTACAGTTGACTGACTTCTGTGATCCCTTCTCTTTTCTTTCCAGACTTGTCAGGTGTGTCAGATGATGCTGCCCAACCAGTGTAGTTTCTGTGCCCACCAGCGCATCCATACACACAAGTCTCCTTACTGCTGCCCAGAATGTGGAGCACTCTGCCGCTTGGCCTATTTCCAAACTCATGTGAAGGAGAACTGTCTGCACTATGCCCGAAAAGTGGGCTTCCGGTAGGTGCTGCTGGACTTTACATCTCCTTCCCTTTGCTCCTGTAGCTTCTTTCTAAGCCTGGGCCTCCCTTCACTGCTTTCTGGGACCTGGATTTGAGAGGTGCATTAGGGTCTGACTCTAGAGACACTTCATTGCAGGTGCCCTCACATTTAGTTGATGAATGACCTCTGATGGGAGTGAGGGATCTGGAGCTAGGAGGAGAGGGGGGTTATGAACGACTGACATAATTACCTAAGACTCTGCCGTCAAGAATCCCTCACTGGATTGGGCATACTCTGCAATGGTAAGACATTTTTGTTTCCTCAAGAGAAGAAGGAAAAACAAAGAGGAGGGAGATGGGTATATATGGAAATATTTTAGTCTTTTTTTTAAAGGACATTTGTTGGGAATATTGAAATACATGCAGTACTTTAAAAATTGCTCTTATATATCTAAAGTCACTTTGTTGCTTTACATTGATGCATTGTGTACAACTTAGTTAGCTTGTGAAGTTATGTTTGACATGTAATAGTTTTAAGTACAGTCTATCAGAGCTCTGCTAAGTCTTCTGACTCCAAGCCCAGTGTTCCTTCCAATATATTGTGCTGCATTCCTAGATAGCCTTTTATAGTAACAATTCATTGTATAGTAATAATGATTCTGACAATAATCACAAGTATATTAATGTAACTTTTAAATGTTTTTAACTTTTTTTGGTGAGGCAATTGGGGTTAAGTGACTTGGCCGGGGTTAAGTGACTTGGCCAGGGTCACACAGCTAGTGAGTGTTATATGTCTGAGTCCAGATTTGAACTTGGGTCCTCCTGACTCCACTGCTGGTGCTTTATCCACTGCACCACCCAACTGCCCCTAAATTTTTTTCTTAACAAATGGAAGCTATTGAACGCTAAGGACTGTATTGTCAATTTTTGCTGCTTTATCAGAAGTGAGCAAAATCCCGAGTAGAAGAAAATCCACATTCTCTAATAAAACAAAATTATCTTGGTTTTTTAATTCTGTTTTCTAATATGTTGATAGTGGTCTTCCATGAAGGAAAGCAGATACAGAAAGTCATTTTCAGACAAGAATCTCAGGGCAGGAAACCCCAAAGCTTATTAAATACAGCTTTAACCCTGTGGAACTTATGTTTAATCACTCTCTATCACTATCAGCTGTTTGTATTTCTTCTGATACTATATTTTTTATCATCTTTATGTATTCCAAAAAGCTGGAATCCATAGGCTAGGTCTAAATTAACTCCTATACCTTTTCATATTTTTTTCTTCATTGGTGTATTCCAAATTTTTTGCACTTCATACCGAAGATAGAGGTATTTGATGTTGTTGAAAAGTATGAAGTTTCATAGACTGTGTTGTTACAGAGTCTTTGCTGCTTCTCTGCTACGTAGAAATAGTATCCTTGGTAGAATCCCAGACCAGATAACCTGATTTTATTTTCTCCTCTGCAACATTTGGAAGTACTATTCCATATCACATCTTTTTTCCCCCTTTTTTTTATTAATTTATTTTGATTTATCAACAATCACTTCCATAAGCTTTTGAGTTTTAAATTTTTCTCCCTCTCCCTCTCCCCCTCCGTCCCCAAGATGGCACACAATCTGATATAGGCTATACATATACATTCCTATTAAATATATTTTCACATTAGGCATATTGTAAGGAAGAATTAGAACCAATAGGAGGAACCACCAAAAAGAGGAAACAAAACAAAACAGAAAAAAAGAGCAAATAGTATGCTTCAATCTGCATTCAAACTCCATAGTTCTTCTTTGGATGTGGATAGCATTTTCCATCATGAGGCCTTTGGAGATGTCTTAGATCCTTGCATTGCTGAGAAGGGTTAAGTCTATCAGCGTTAGTCATCACACAACGTGGCTGTTACTGTGTACAATGTTCTCCTGGTTCTGCTCACTTCACTCAGCATCAGATCATACAAGTCTTTCCAGGTTTTTCGGAAGTCAGCTTGCTCATCATTTCTTTTAGCACAATAGTATTCCATTACATTCATATACCACAACTTGTTCAGCCATTCCCCAATTGATGGGCATCCCCTCAATTTCCAATTCTTTGCCACCCCAGAAAGAGCTGCTATAAATATTTTTTACACGTGGGTCCTTTTCCCATTTTTATGATCTCTCTGGGGTACAGCCCTAGAAGTGCTATTGCTGGGTCAAAGGGTATGCACATTTTTATAGCCCTTTGGGCATAGTTCCAAATTGTTTTACAGAATGGTTGGATCATTTCACAACTCCACCCACAATGCATTAGTATTCCAATTTCCCCACATTTTCTCCAACATTTATCATTTTCCTGTTTTGTCATGTTGGCCAATCTGATAGATGTGTCTACATCATATCTTAAGTGGGCTAATACAGTCAAATTGAACAGCAGTGCTGCACCACTGTTGCTACTCTTAACATCTAATCTTTGTTGAATGATGACTGGATACACTATTAGAGAACCTGCCCCACCTCCATATGAATTCCTTGCTATAAATGAAACCAAGGGTAATACTTTTGACTTCGATGGAAGGAGATTGTGTGGGAGAAGGAGCAAGAGAAGGTTGGAAACTAAAGGAGAAGGAATGTGAAGGCAATCTGGAGGGCTCTGGAATCATGAAGAGAGCCAGAGATACTGAATTTGGGGAGAAATTTTGGAGCATTTGAGAACGATTGAAGAAGATGGGGTGAAGGAAAAGAGGAGCCAAAGGGGCAGGAAAGACACTCAAGCTGAGGAGAAAGTGAAGAAGGCTTAGGGGAGATGAAAGTTGGTAAGATAATGTAAGCACGATGAGTTGCTGGGACTAGGTAAGAGATTAATAAGAAAAGGGAAAAGAAGTCAGGTTTGGCTTTCAGAGAGATCTAACAAAGTGATGATGACCTAAGAAGGTAGGACAATGAAAGTTTTATCATTAAAGACTCCCGTAAGTAACTGGGCATAGCATTTTTCCAGCAGCGATAATATCAAGAAAGACAAAGTGTTGAGAATCTCACTTTCAGCAAGTAAGAAGAGTGGGGAGAACTTTGCGTTACAGTATAATATTTATATTTCTACTAGGGGTAAGTGACTTAATTTGGTTCAAAATGCAGGTGGTTTCAGATCCTTGTAGAAGAGAAGATAAAGGGGATTTTTGCCATTCCTTGTAGCATAGTAATAATCTATTACACTCATACATCATAATTTGTTCATCTCTTCCACAGTTGATGGGCACCTACTTTGTTTTCAGTTCTTTGCTGCAACAAAAAAAGTACTCCTATAAATATTTCTGTCCATATAAGTCCTTTCTTTTTTTTCTTTGATCTCTTTGGGCTATATACCTAATGGTGATATCAAAAGGTCAGAGGCTACGCACGCTTTAATGACTTTTTAGATATTCATTCTAAATTGCTTTTCAGAATGGTTGATTAATTCACAACTCTACCAATAGTATGTTAGTGTGGCTGTTCTTCCAGCTAGATGGTGCAGTGGATAGAGTGCCAGGCTTGGAGTCAGGCCTCATCATCCTGAGTTCAAATCTGGCCCCAGATAGTTACTGTGATCTTTGGCAAGTCACTTAACCCTGTTTGCCTCAGTTTCCTCATCTGGAAAATGGCCTAGAGAAGGAAATGGCAAGCCACTTCAGTGTCTGCCAAGAAAACCCCAAATAGGGTCATGAAGAGTCAGACACAACTGAACAGCAAACAAGTGGTGTGTTCTTCCAAAGCTCCTATGATAATTGTCATTATCCTTTTATGTCCTCTTTGCTAATCTGATGGGTCTTGAGTTGGAGCCTCAGACTTGTTTTAATTTATATTTCTCTTATCGTTACCATTTTGGAGCATTTTTAATATGGTTCTTGAAACTTGCTTCTCTACTTTTGAGAACTGCCTGTTCATATCCTTTGACCATTTATCTATTGAGGAAAAAAGATTTCAAAGTGTTCAGAAAAAAGATAGATGGGATATCATGGCCAAACATTCTACAGAGTAAGTTAACTTAGAAGAGAGGAGAAACTAGCAAAGAGATTCTGAAGACTCAAAGAGAGATGGTTCCATTGAGCAGGATCAGAAGTTGTTTTTGTGGATATGCAGGAAAGTCATCAGGCAACCTGGACTTTTAAGAGACACACATAGAAGAGGGACACAAATAATGGCGGGTGAATACAATAGTATATCATAGGCCTTTTAGAATAGCTTAAGTGTGTGTTAAACCTCAGAATGAGCTGAGGCTAGTGAGGAAGGCTAGCATTTGGCAGCTAGGTGATGCAGTGGATAGACCTCTGGATCTGAAATCTGGAAGACCTGAGTTCAAATCCAGTCTTAGACACTTACTAGCTATGTGACCCTAGGCAAGTCATTTCATTTCTGTGTGCCTCAGTTTCCTCATCTATAAAATGGGGATGATAACACCCATCTCTGAGTTGTTGTGAGGATAAGTGAGATATTTTTAAAGCACTTTGCAAACCTTAAAACTTTATATAAATTTTAGCCATCATCTATTATTAGCATAACAAAAAGGGAAAAAGAGAAGAGTTATGATGGATGCTTGAGGTAGATTGGATGATGATAAATGTAAAGAAGTCAAAGCTGCACAACTCCTTTTTTTCCTTATATTTTATTTACCACGGAACGTATGGTTTTTGGACTGGAAAGAACAGAACAAAAGTAGTTGGTAAGGAATTCATATCCAAGATAAGTAAGGGGATAGTTAAAGAGCTCCTGGCTTTTCTTGATGTGAGAATGAGCAGGCCCAGATCAACTGCATCATATAGTACTGAAAGAACCTTTGGATGTGATTCTGAGCCATTGTCAGTAATCTCTAAAAGACTGTGGAGTATTGTCAGCAATAGGCATCTCCTCATTGGAGATTTTCAGACAAAGACTTGGGTGTTTTGTGTGACGTGTCATAAAGAAGGAGCCTTTTTCAGGGATGGATTGGACTTGATGAACTTGGAGAACCATTCCAATTCTGAGATTCTGTGATAATGACAGCTAAATGGAAGGACATGTTGACAGTTCTCCTTGAAGGAATTAAGAAGTTGGCAGAGTTGGTTTTATTTTTTGCCTAAAGGCAACAAGAAGCTTGATTTCATGGGATATTTGATTATCTTGCCAAACCAGAACCTTCAACAGACATTTGTACACTCTAGTAGAAGGGCAACCATAAATACAAAAGGACATCCTAGATTTTTAAATGCAGTCTCTTTTTCACTGTTGTAACAGTGAGTTTATACATCTGCACCCAACAACAAAGTACTTTGTGAGCGAGCAGCAAATGCATTTAAGAAGAAGAAGCTGGAGTGTGGCTGGGCCTGATATGTAGAAGAGATGTGTGCTAGAGGTGACACTGTTTTAAAGGCATGCTGGGGTGGATTTCCAAAATATCTTGAACTGGGGAAGATTATAAAACAAAGGAAAAAATCACAGGTGGTGCTTCCCCTGAAAAATCTCAAACAAGATGACACTAGCTACTGCCAACTCATATGTCTGCTGTCTCATTTCTCTAAAATATTTATGATAAATAGTTTATGCACGTGTCTGAGAATGTAAGACAAACAAGCAAGTTTTCATAGGCAGTTTTTTTGTAGTAGAGTACACATCTTAAGAAGCCGCATAGAGTAATGGTTATTTTTGGCCATGTTGTCTAACACACTTCTTCCTCCCTTGGCCTCTATTTCCTCACCTGTCACGAGGTTGACAGAGTTATTGGCCTCTGAGTTCACTTAGAGCTCTGAATCGATGATCCTCAGTGTTGGATTCAAGTCTCACTTCAGGCATCTCTCCGCTCTCAGATCCAGCTGCCTAACCCAAGAGGTTCAGCTTGCTTCTCTGTAACATGGGCACTTGTAGGACAGCCCTTTGCAATGTGAGGGATTACTTATTAGTTTCATATAACTTTCTGAGAAGTGTATGAGTCTGTAGTCTATTTATTGGTTTAAAAAAAAAACATTTGCCTAACACAAAGTGGAGAGTCTTTCTATGGTGGTTTTCATATCTACATTCAGTTTATACTATGACAGATGCACGTTTGTGGTCATTTTGTTCACTGATTCATCAAGTGTTGAAATCAAGACCGTTGTAAAGCAGGGGGAACGTGTGCTCACCCAAGTTTTTTGTCAGTTTTGTGGTAGATATCCTGCACAGAAACCAAACAAAGGAAGGGATTTCCTGTTGATGGCAGGATTCTCTAAATGGACCAACTGATACGTGGCCCCATACCAATTATATTAAACCCTGGAACTGCAACACCTTCACATTGTAATGCGAAATAGATTGTTTTTACCACCTACACTGCAAAATGATGGATAAAAATGCCTGTTGCCCAGACTGTCACTACAGTTGTTGAGAGAGAGATAGAGAAAGAGAGAGAAAATGTGTCTGCATTCATATGTAAATAAAATTTTGGACAGGTGCTGTAGATGGACAGTGAACTGGACCTGGAAATCAGTAGGAAAGGAAGAGAAAGGAAGGCATTTGGGAAATTTTACACTGCTTTTAATGATCCCAAACTGTTCATTGTAGCAATATCCTCTCTTTAACACCAGTTATTCTCTCAGGGATGCATATTGCTGAACCATGGAGCACATGATCTTGGAAGGATCAGAATGAAAAGTATCACGAAGAGCAATGAAAAGACACATTCCCCAGGATAAGTGGTTTAAAAGATATCATTGAGGACTTTAACTTCCTCAACAAATCAATCAACAAATATTTATTGAGCAACCACTTTTTCTATAGTCCCATGTTTTATTTTGGTGATAGAGCTATGTCTGCTGTACAGAAAATTGGCAAGATTGTTATGTGACCTGCTATTTCACGGAGCCCCATTCTCTAATGGTGGCTGAGCAATGATTGGGGTGAGCAGTTATTTCAAGAGAAGGTGATATTGCCAGTGATCAAATAAAAGATTAGAAGAGGTTCTTATGCACACAAGCCTCAGCACTCTCCCCCAACAAAGACAGAGGAATGGAAGAACTCCTTTCTACCCTTACCAACACCCACCACTCAAGGCTGACCTTGTTGGGGTGGGGCTGCCAACTTAGGATGGTCCTGCATTCTGCATGCCCTCAGTGCTGATCTTCTGTGAAAATTATGAAAAAAAAATGGAATAAGTAGTTCTTATTCTCAAGAAGCTTATGGTCTCTTTGGGAAGACTAGATGTGGTACACATAAAAAGATAGCAATATGATAGGCTTCAGATGAATGAAGATCTTCTCTTTGTAAAACACTGTGATAGGCACTAGGGGAGATAAAAAGAGAAATGAGATAGTTCCTATAAGGAACAAGCAACTTATTAGTAGAGAGATCATATGTCTACAAAACTACAATGTAAATTAGAATTTGGCTACAATATTCCTAGGAGTTTTCCTTTGGGGACCTCTTTCAGGAGGAGATCAGTGGATACTTTCCATTTGTATTTTGCCCTCTGGTTCTAAAATACTAGGGCAGTTTTCCTTGATAATTTCTTGAAAGATGATATTTAGGCTCTTTTTTTGATCATGGCTTTCAGATAGTTCAGTAATTTTTAAATTCTCTCTCCTGGATCTATTTTCCAGGTCAGTTGTTTTTCCATTGAGATATTTCACATTGTTTTCTAATTTTTCATTCTTTTGGATTTGTTTTACAGTGTCTTGATTTCTCATAAAGTCACTAGCTTCCAATTGCTGTATTCTCATTTTTAAGGAAGTATTTTCTTCAGTAATCTTTTGGACTTCCTTTTCCATTTGTCCAATTTTGCTCTTTAGGGCATTCTTTTCTTCATTGGCTTTTTGGACCTCTTTTGCCATTTGGGTTAGGCTATTTTTTAAGGTGTTATTTTCTTCAGTATTTTTTGGGTCTCCTTTAGCAAGCTATTAACTTGCTTTTCATGATTTTCTTGCATCACTCTCATTTCTCTTCCCAGTTTTTCCTCTACTTCTCTTACTTGCTTCTCAAAATCCCTTTTGAGCTCTTCCAAGGCCTGGGACTGATTCATATTTTTCTTGGAAGTTTTGGATGTAGGAGCTTTGACTTTGTTTTCTTCTTCTGGTTGTATGTTTTGATCTTCTTTGTCACCAAAGTAAGATAATATAGTCTGATTCTTTTTGCACTGCTTGCTCATGATCCCAACCAATTACTTGAGTTTTAAACTCTTTGTTAAGGTAAAAGTCTGTTTCCAATGTGGAGAATATACTGTCCCAAGCTTTGGGGGTTTGTACAGCTGTTTTCAGAGATGCTTCTAGGGACCTGAAAAGTGTCAGTTCTTCCAGGGTGCTATGATATGGGGTGAGGTGTTTCCTCTCCACCACCACAACAAGCTCCACCACAAAAGCGCTCCTCCTTGCCCCAGGACCGCCCCTCAAAACTGTGACCCATATCCAAGCACCAGTAAAGCAAGAGATTCCTGCCTCAGCACTGGCAAAGAGATCCTTGCAATCCCCCTCTGATCAGCCACGCGATTCCCCCTCAGTCTCTGGGCCGGAAGCCAGCCGCTCCCCTTGGGGCAGCTGAGATCTAGCTTCTTCTCTCACCACAGTAACAGACTTTTCCCACTGACCTTCTGAGTTGTCTTTGGCGTTCGTGGGTTGAGAAGTCTGGAAACCACTACAGCTGCCTGCGATTCAGTCCTCAGAGGACTGCTCTAGGTTTGCTGCGGCCTGCGCGCCCACGCCAAACTACGCCCCTCTCCCAGCCCAGCCCGATATACCTTTCCGATCAGCCATCCAGGTTGTCTTGGGCTGGAAATTTGCTTTACTCTGTTTTTTTTGTGGGTTCTGCTGCTTTAGAATTTGTTTAGAGCCATTTTTTTGTAGGTATTTGGAGGGGTTTGGGGGAGAGCTCTAGCAAGTCACTGCTTTCCCTTCTACAATGTAAGTTAGAACGTAATGTTTGCAAAGAAGTTTAAAATGCCCTAAAGAGTTCTGAGGAAGGAAAACCCATTTTCTGCTGAGGGAATTGGGTGACTAATGGGTATCACTATGTATCGTTTCTTTTTAAAAATTCAATTTTATCTTATTTCCAATTATGTATTCCCTGCTTCACTTGTCTCCATTTCTCACCTAACTGGAAAGCAAGAAAACTAAACCCCATTACAAGTATGTGTGCCACCCCCTCCCCCTCCAATATCCTTCAATAGGTACTCTTCAGTTCATCACCTCTCTAGAGGTGGGTAGCCTGTTTTCATCATGAGTCCTCTAGAACAGTCGGTTCCATTGGGTTGATCAGAGTTTCTAAATCATTCAAAGTTGTTTGTCTTTACAGTAATTTTGTTATTGTATAAATTGTTCTGTGTATTTCACTTAGTACGTATCACTTTCTGCTCTGTGTGAAAAATAGTAGATCCTTCACCTTATTTGCTGAGCTGTGGCCATCTGAAATTCCTTTTCTCATTCCTTTAGTCCTTTTCACGGCTTCTGGAGGAAGATAGAGGTCTGAGGAGGGACTCATCAGGTCAGCACATGAAGTGCAGGTTCTGAGGCCTGGTGTGTGGCCTGTTGTCCTGAACTGCCTTTGTGTACTTTGAGACTTCAAAATAGTTCTCATCCATCCGCATGTCTCCTCCAGGGATACAAATCACAATCTGACTACACTCTTTGTGCAACTCTTACCCACATCCTACCAGATTTCCTCCATGGGAAGTCCATTTGATGTGCGATATACTGGAAACTTTCTTCTAGACCTCTTGACATGGGGTGGGCCTGTCTGTGATCCATCACGGCTTGGTAAATACCCAGCCCGCCTCCTCTTCCAGCCTTATCTTACTTTTTACACCATCCCTTCCAGCTCACTCTTCACTGTGACTACTCCTACTTCTTTTTCTCTTCTTTCCAGTCCAGAGGTCACCCTCCTTGTCTGAGAAAACAGGAGCAGCAGAAGCAGCCCTGCCTCGCCTCCACCAGCACTTGTCGCCTCGCTCCTTTGCTGAGCCTCCTCTTCTCAGAAGAGGTTGTTTGTGGATCCCTTTTTCGATCCTAGCTGGCTCATTCTAAGCTTCAGAACTTCTGACACGACTCTTAAAGGACTATGCCATGCTGTTTGTATTCATCCCTTGTCTTCCTGCTTTATGTGACTTTTGAAAACTCAAATTGGTTGGTGAGTGCCCTGGGCCACACAAACAACTACTCTTTTTCCTCTCCTCTAAAATTGTTTCTCTTTATATCTTCAGAATTTCATTCTTGAGAGCTTCTTGTCCCTCTTGGGCTTATTTCTCTGATAGAATTTTAGTTTGAAGGATCCTGCCTCTGCGTCCTCTAAATCCTAAGAAGTTGCTCTCCCAAAATCTCAGGTCATGCCGTGTCTGGATTTCTGTTAAAGGACTGAAGGGACCTGGATGGCCCAATGACATCTCCATTGTCATAGATTCTGAGATAGAGTGGATGCTTTTTTCCTGACCCTCCCCCGCCCAGGCTATCATCCCACCTCTTCCACTCTCAGCCCATTTTACTGTCCATGCACAGTTACATGTACTGGTGGTTTAGCTCTACAGACTGACCATTCAATTGCATGTCATAGTCTGTTCAATGGACATTCTTTACCTCCTTGATTTTACTTGTGAGGCCAGGTAGGCTAAATTCTTGAATGATTACAGATCTCATTTAGGAAACTTTGCGGTGTTGCACAATGCCACCTGCAGACAGGAACATCTGGAGGTCTTCAGTATCAATAGAGAATCCCTCTTCTATTTGGACTTTTCTTCAAACACCCTTTGACTGTGGTAAATACCTCCATCTCCTTCTTTTAAGCTTTGCTATTTATAATCAGTCATCAAACAATTGTTGCTTGTCCATCTTTCATGGAATCTTGTTTGATTTTGCTTTTGCTTCATGCATGGGATTCACTTTATTGAAGGAGAACCTTTAAGCCGTACCAAATCAAATTTTTTTTTATAGTTAACAAACAATAAGCCCAGTGAAATCTTGTATTTTCTTCACATTTCATTCACTTGTCTGTCTGTAAAGATATCCTTTGTAGCATGTTGCTTTTGAAAGCCTGCCTGTTCTTTTCTGATTACTTCATGCCTTCAATATGGGTAAAGATTATTCTCATAAAATTTTTATAGATATGGGAAAGTAGAGTTGGCACGTAGTGTGGTAGTTATTCTTGTTTTCTTAGTCGCCTTTTTTTTTTGACAGTTAAATTACCAATTTTAAAAAAAGATGGGCATTATCCCTTCTTTGAGATAGTTTCAAGTTGATTCCTCACACCTTTAAAATTATGACACCTCCCTCAAAGGACCTCCTGTGTATCTGCAAGTCATGGAGCCAGTCAGGGACTGAAATGTTATTGTTGTTTGTTGTTCAGTTGTTTTTTAGCTATGTCTGACTCTGTGTGACCCTATTTGGGGTTTTCTTGGCAAAGATACTGGAGTGGTTTGCCATTTCCTTCTCCAGCTCATTTTCCAGATGAGAAAACTGAGGCAGACAGGGTTAAGTGACTTGCCCAGGGCCATACAGCTAGTAAGTGTCTGATGTCAGATTTTAATTCAGGTCTTCCTGATTCCAAGCCCGGCACTCTATCCATTGTGCTACCTAACTGAAATATTAAAAATCTGAATATGGCAAGCTCTGTTGTCATTGGTAGAGAAAATGGTGTGCGAAAACTGCTGAGTTTTTGTTTTTGAAATCCTAATGCTGGGCACAATGCCAGCCACATAGCAGGTGTTTAATAAATGCTTGTTGATTGATTGGTGGTATAGCAATCGAAAAAATCTTCCGTTTTTCATTTGTTGTCCTCATAGAGTCATCATTAATTGTTTTTCAATGATCTGGCTTAATTGGATCTCTTACCAAGATTTATCTATGAACTAGCAAATTTAGTTATTTCTTAATCCTCCAACATTTTTTTCCCACCCTTTTCTGTATATTGTTGATTTAGTTTGGGGGCTTTATGAAATATTTTGAAGAGCATCTATACCTCTTCTGCAACAGGAGGGAAAGTCTTTTTACAGATTCTAATAATGAGTACTATAATTATCAAATGTCTCATGAAATTGTGTTTGTTGTTGCTTTTGAATGTAATAAAACCAACTCACCAACACATTTGTTTGCCTTTTCGAAGAAGAGCTGTGAGCCATCCTTCTATCTAACTTTGTTTTCCTTTTTTTCTTTCGGTTTCATTTATAATGAAAATATCAGTATTGATATATTTGTTTCTTCTAATAGTGTTTATTCTTTGTTCAGTGAACAAGAATCTCACATTTATCATTATCATCAATGGTTTAAAATATGTGATTGTTAACACTGTTCCTCCTCTTCCACCATTCTGTTACTGATGCTGTAATAGCATAATGCGTAGGACTGATGGTAATATTATATTTTTCTTTGTCTTATGAGTTGCTGTGATTAATGAATTACCACCTCAGCTCTCTATTTTCTTTAATAAATACTTACAGAGTGCCTACTGTATCCAGTTTAGTTAGGTTGATAAAGTGCTGGACTAAGAGTCAGGAAAGAGCTGAGTTCAAATCCAGCCCCAGACTCTTACTAGTAAAATGGGAATCATAATAGCACCCACCTCTCAGGGTTGTTGTGAAACATATGCAAAGCCATTTGCAAACCTTAAAGTGATACACACACACACACACACACACATACACACATACACACACGTATGAATGTGTATGTATCTACTACAATTACTACTATGATGACTACTACTACTATGATGAGTACTACTGCTGCCACCACTAATACAACAACAACAACTACTACTGCTGCTACTACTACTACTGCTGCTGCTGCTGCTACTACTACACTCACGACTATGACTTTTACAACTTCGACTACAACTGTGATGTGCTTTGGAGACACAGCTCTGTTGCCTGTCAAAGGAGAGAGGCTGTGTACACAAATAACTTTAGTGTGAGGCACCATGTTGTTGGTGCCACTTGTGCAGAATACACCACGTGAAACACACTGGAGGCCCAAGGCCAGAGAGACAGTTTCTAACTGGGGGTGATTGAGGCCAGAACAAGCCACATGCTGTTGACACTGGCCAATCTCTGGGACTGTTTTTAAAATTTGTTCTGATTCCTCCCAAGTTCATCGTCCTATAGTGTCTTCCTATTGCCAGTACTCCCAGCCCCCCTGTGTGGACACACTTCCTAAGCTGCTTCTGAAAAAGCATTTGGATTGGGTGTAGAGACCTGGAAAACAAGAACCATGGCCTACTGGTGACCATTCTTGATCTTGCCCTTTGATGTTATAATTTCACTGTGAATATGGCTAGTGGCTAGAGAGCTCATGCTCTAGATGTTTTGGTTGGGGAATGGAGGAGAAGGTATTCAGTGAAGTGCCGTACCTGTGCTTATCTCTACCTCGACACATACCCTGGGCCTGACCGCCCTTGTCTTTGCTACCCAGGTGCATCCACTGTGGAGTTGTCTTTGTGACCTTAGCCTTGCTGAAGAGGCACATCCAAGAGCGGCACTGCCAGGTTTTCCACAAGTGTGCATTTTGCCCTATGGCCTTCAAATCTGCTAGTGGCACTGCTGCCCACAGTGCTGCCCAGCACCCTGCCCAGCCACACAAAGCCTCTCAGTAAGTGCATATCCCTGGTGGGGGGAGGGATGGCCAAAGTGCTGTGTGAGACAGGGGGCCAGCCTAGAGGGAAGTGTCTCGAACCTTGGGAGAAGTTGGGACAGGGACATTTGCTGAAAAGAATTTAGAGGGAAGAGGTTTTTATCCCCAAATGTCCTTCTGGTTCTCATGTAGCTGTAGTACTCTGTGCCTAAATTCTAGCAGCTATTGTGCAATCCTTTCTTTGAAATAAGTAGTTCATGCTTTGCGCCTGTAGGGCCTCTCAGGATCCTGCAGTCCTTTATGTAGAGAGGCTTAATCCTCCTGGTTTTGTTCCTCCTTCCCCTAGACTGATCTATAAGTGTTCTTGTGAAACTGTCTTCAACAAAAAGAAGCTGATGCAGCAGCACTTTTATCAGAACACCAACAAATTGCTGGTGGGAGTTTTTAAGTGCCCTGAGTGTCAGCTTGTGTTCATGCAGAAGCAGCTGCTGATGCAACATGTCAAGGTGGGTCAGGAGACCTGGGTGGGGAGGTTCACAGAGAACCAGTGCAAGCATGGTACCCTACATCCATCTCCTTGCTCAGTCAGTAATCACCCTCCCCATCCCTAGAATGTCCATGGTGTCCCACGAAATGTGGAAGAGCTGCCCAGCCTACGGTCTACAACTGAGACATCCTCTGGGCGTCCAGGCCCTGGGAGCCCTGCTGAGCCATCAGCCACTAGTACTGCTGGGCAGAGTGGTACCCAGACCTCAGTCTGCTGGGACAGGCCTGGGGAGCGCCGTGCTGATGCCCAGAACAAGGCTGAAATGAGGTCCAAATTGAGGAGCACTGGTTGGACCTGCCAAGAGTGCCATGAGTGTCTCCCTGATCGTGAGAGCTATGTGTCTCATATGAAGAAGAGCCATGGCCGGGTAAGTGTCATGCAGCTAGGTTTGGGGGCCTTGACAAGTGAAGGGGAAGGGAAGAGTGTGATCAGGCGCCGTCGGTGCTGAAGTACAGCTGCACAGCCACAGATGTACCTGAGTTCCTTTAACAGGTTGAGAGAACATTGAGCCCAGGGAGCAGAATATTCTGTCATTCCTAGTTCTTGAGTTCCTTTGGTAGCATAAGGTCCCAAGGAGAGTCAAAGGAATTCTGATGCCCAGACCCAGGCCTTGACTGCCAGGTCACACAGTCCTGAATTTCAAGAGTTCGTTTCTGTGTAGTCAGAGCTTTCAGATCCTTTACAGTGTCAGCTTCATGGCTCTGTCCTTCTGGGTTGGGTTGGATCCTCAGATATATCAGGTCTTAGAATACACAGAGGTCATTGGGTCTAGAAAAAGCATGTTCTTCCTCTTTTCCTCGCCTTCCTCCCTTTAAAAACAAATCTTTCTCAGCTCTCTGGGGTCTGATGCTTTGTGTCCTGTTTCCTCTATTCAGATAGTGAAGCGCTTTCCATGTCGGCAGTGTGAATGCTCCTTCCATACCGCCATTAACCTTCGACGACATAGCCGAAACAACCATGATACAGCCAAGAAGGTTTATACTTGTTGGTAAGTTTCCTATTAAGTAGCTCTTGGCTAGAGGCCATGGTTAGAGGATTCCAGGAGTTGAAAGCAACTATGCTGATGGCATATGGGGACCTGTTGTGAGAGAACCCAGTGGTTCAGGTCACCTTAGAAAGGTAAGAGAAGAAAACCCCTGACTATGCCATAAAAGAGAGTGGGGCATCTATGTTCTTTTCCCCAGTATTATTGTCCGTAGCTCCTAAGCTTTAGAAATAATACATTTGTGCTAAAGCCTGCTATTGGAGGCTTGGATGCTAGTTCTTATGAAATCCCTTGCCCACTCAAAATGACACACTTGAATATTCTGTTAGCTCTCAGAGCATCCCTGGTTTTTAGTTTGGTGACCGCCATCACCCCTACTGCTGGGCATCCAGTGGCCAGGAGAAGCAGGAACAGTTCCATTGGTTCTGACATTGCTGGCTCAGCTATGAGACTGAGTTTGTTAGCCTGGTTGTATGTTGCTGTGATGCTGTGGGGAAATCACTTTGATCTGTCTAGGGCTTTCTTGGTGCTTCTTTGTATTGGACACTAGTGTCAAACCCTTAAGCTGGGAGTTACTTCTTTTTGCATCTCCTTTTCCACTCACCATTGGATACTAGAGGCTCTGATTCTACTTCTCTCCTGGCCTGGTTTTTGAAGGTATTGCACAGAGGACAGGCCCAGCTTCCCTCAGCTCTCCCTGCTGGAGAACCACGTCAGCCTTATGCATGGCATCAAAAATCTAGACTTGAGCCAGACGTCCAAAGCCAGACCTCCTGCTGGAGAGTCCTCCCAGGTGAGTTTCCCTTCCAATGACAGCTTCCTGGATGGAGTTTATGTCCTGAGTATTGGTCCATGTAGGCAAATGAAGATTGTTGGAAGACATGGGTAGCTTTTAAAGCTAACTGAATATGGGCAGAACAGAAGCTTCACACGTGGGGTTACTGCCTTGTTGGAATGGAGGCGGGAGGCAGATAGAGTCAAGTGAATGAAGAGGAGTTCTAAGGCCAGAGCGTGATTTGTTGTCACAGTTCTCTGTAGGCACAATAATCCCCTACTCCATCTTCACCACCACAACTACTTCCTGTCCTCTCCTGCCCCCTCCCACCACACCCAGCACACACAACACACACCTGGGGTCCTGTTTACTGAAGTGGGAGGCTGCATAGAGATAAGAGGGACAGTCGGGAAGGCCTTAGACCTCCGTGGCTCTGGAGGAAATCGTGTGGGTCTGGCTTAGGCAGTAATTCATTCTGTGCCCTCAGGAGGGCTACCAGTGATAACTAGGGTTATTCCACAGTGACTTTCACCACTGGACTCTGTTCATTTTTTTTTTTTTTTTTAGATGAAAGCTCTGAAGAGATCGGCTGCTGAGGTTGAAGGTGCCCTAGGCTCCACCAATGGAGCAGCTGTCCCCACCACCAAAAGACTCAAGGCCCAATTCCAGTGTGCAAAGTGCAGCTTTGCCACAGACTCGGGGCCGGAGTTTCAGAGCCACATACCTCAGCACCAGGTAGACAGCTCCACGTCCCAGTGTCTGCTGTGTGGCTTGTGTTACACCTCATCAAGCTCTCTCAACCGACACCTCTTCATTGTTCACAAAGTGAGAGACCCAGAGGAAGCAGAAGAGGTTGAGCGAGAAGGGCCTGGGGAAGGAGCTTCCCTGGAAATGAATGAGAATGGGTGTGAGGACTATCAGGGGGAGCCTGCCTTGGCTGGGTTGGAGGAAAGCCAATGGAAGAAGAGTCAGGCCTCCAAGGAGGACTGTGAGCAGGACACAGCAGGCCACCTACAGGCCACTCAGGACCAGAATAGCCACATGACATCTCCTCGGGTGTAACAAGTGGTTTTGAAATGTGGGAGGGCCAGGGAGGGCCATGCTGTCCTAGTACCTGCCTTGTGGAGAAGACGAAATAAAAAAAAAGCTGTGCCCCATTTTGTGTGTGTGTGGCTGTGTGTGTGTGGTTGTGTGTGTGTGGCTGTGTCCCCAGAGCAGTGTCTGTTCTGGCCTGGAGAATGCTGGGTCCCTTGGACCCCAAGGGGGTTAATAGGTAGCTGCTTGGAGCTACACTTGGGCCCCCAAGATTTCCCCTCCTCTACTTCCTAGCGCTGAGACTTAGGATGTCATACTCTTAGGCCTGATACATTTTCTGCCTCATCTTCTCCTGCCCCAAGTTCATGTGCTTTGGAGAAGTGGCATGTGGTAAGAATGCTGGATGGAATTAAGATTCGGGTTTGAATTCCAGCACCTGTGCCTCTTACCATTGTGTGACTGTGAGCCAGCCAACCTCGTGACCCCTAGTGTCTTCAGCTGTGAATTGGAAGAGATACTACTTGCAGGACTTTTCTTAGAGCATTGTAAGGGAAATGCCTTTTGCAACCCCTCCAGGGCTACTAAATTGCAGGGTTGAAACATGCAGCTTGATAGCTTTCAGACTACCCTTTGCTCTACCTCTCTAAATGTGGGCCCTCAGCAAGAGTTCCTTTCTCAGCCTGCCTGCCTCAGGTCTCAGACCTCATCTGAGGGGAAAGAAAGAAGCAGCTAATCTCCAGGCAAGAAGTTCCTTTTTCCACCTAGAGGGCATGAATCAGAGACGTGATGATCAAGGGGGGTGGTGGTTAGATTGGAAGCCTGACACCCACTTTCTGAGAGTTCTGCCTCGCTGGTTCTCTGGTATCACACTTACCTCTCATCTCTCTCTCTCGTTCCCTTGCTTTCTCTATAAATTACTCTGGAGAAGTCAACAGACACATTGAATTGACTCCATATCTATCCATTCAACAAATATCTAATGAGCCCCTGCTATATTGGAGGGACTGTAGTAGTCCCTCTGGGAGATGGGCAGATAAAGAAGTCAGGGCTCTTGCTATACAAGAGGTTACAATTTAATGATAAATATAATGCAAATTAGGGTCTGATAAAGAAAGTACAAAGGATCATACCATCAGATGAGGGGGAGTTCCTGTGCCACCTTGTGGGCAGGGAAGAACTGCCCCCACCCATCATTCTTGTCTTGTCTATAGCTAGAACTGGTCAGTAGGCGCGGCCTACATTAGTAGGCTCTGACTATAGCGTTTGTGGGCTGTCTCTCCAGGCCCTCCCCACCAGGGAAAGGTTTTTTTGGTAACCTTTGGAATAGACTTTTGGTACTCTTGCCACCCAGAGGGCATGGGGTGGGGGTGGGGGCACCATCCAATCCCCTTCTCTTGGCAGTGCACTTGTTAACCAGGTAAATATTTCAAATAAAAACTTCTTAGATTGGTGGAGGTAGGTTCTCTTATTCTTTCTTAGCCCAGTCCTGCTTAAGAAGGCTTTTTCAGGGTTCCTTCCACAGGGACTGAAAGAATGAGGCCTCCAGAGAGGTTAGTTCCTGAACGTTTTCCCCAAAATACTACAAGAAAGAGGGTTTTTTGACTTTGGTTCAAAGTTTTTTTCCTGGGCTAGCCTGTGCAGTTTCCCAGAATGTAGGAAGTCCTACTGTTGCTCCTATGGAAGCACTGTGTCCTTTATTTGCTGGGGAAATTAACATTTTATCAAATCCTTTGGCAGAGGTGTTCTTAATCTTTTTTTATGTGTATAATGGACCCATTCTTAGAATAATGTATTTAAATAACATACATAGTATTACAATGAAACCATTTATGTAAAAGTACAGTTAAATTTTTTTTTTTAAAGTTCACATACCTCAAGTTGAAAACTCTCTGCCATAGGGGAAGTAGAGGATGTGGCATTCAACCTCTCCTTTATCAAAAAAAAAAAAGAAAAGATTTGAGATTGTTGTTGTAAAATGTAATCTAGCAAAAGGGGGAATCATAAGACCATAGATTTATAGCTAACAGTGAATTTAGAGATTATCCAATCCAACCCCTCATTTTATAGATGTGGAACCTGGGACCCAGAGAGGTTAGGGGTCCTTGTCCACACAGGTGGTAAGGCAGCAGGGCTGGGGTTCAAATATCATTGGGCTTCTGGTTCCAAATCAGCACTATTCATCACATAATTGGAGTACTTAAAATGCTATAGAGGTGGTTCCAGGGGGTCCCAATTTTTTTCTTTGCACTGATGGAGGAATCAAGATATCTTGAGACAACCAAGTTGATGTAGTGGAGAGAGTGCCAGATTTAGAGTTAGGAAGACCTGAGTTCAAATCCTGCCTTCTCTGCTTAGTAACTGTGTGACCCTGGGCAATCTCAGCCTCATTTTCCTTACCTGTAAAATGGAGATAAAGCACCTATCTCACTGGGGTGTTAGCAGCATTAAATGTAAATGTGAGCTTATTATTGAGATGTATGGGCCCTACCCAGCAACAAGATTCACAAGAAAGACCTTGATGGGAAGGAGCTGTTGGTAGAGGTGGTGTTAGGTAGCCTGTGTAGAGATAGCCTCTGGGTCGGAAACACAGCATTTTGGAAGGGAGAATAAGCTGTGTGTTGAAAGGGGATAAGACCCAAGATGGCTTCTCTTATGAGTGCTGATCACGTTTTGAGAGGTGACTTTTCTCGAGAGGAATTGAATAGCAATTACAAAATATTAAGTCAGATAAATGTGCTTGACCTTTCCAGATTCAAAGGAAATAGATTTTGAAACCCCCTGTCAAATGCCACAATTTTCAGGGAAAATGCTAATGGCAATGGGAAAGGTTAGCGCTTGTAACAGTTGCAGAGAGATGGCTGTTGTTTATACCTTTAAACATTACTGCTGTCTGGAAGAAGCTTTGACCTCCCTCCTTGCTGGGTCTAGCGGGGGGGGGGGGGGGGGGGGGGG